>NC_052095.1:650000-1300000 GCF_015852505.1 Tachyglossus aculeatus | reverse complement strand
ACGCTGGGGGGGACACAAGGTGATCAGTTTGTCCCACATGGGGCTCACAGTCTTCATCCCCATTTGACAGATGAGGGAACTGAGGCTCAGTGAAGTGACTTGCCCAGGGTCACACAGCAGACATGTGGCGGAGCCGGGATTCGAACCCATGACCTCTGACTCCAAAGCCCGGTCTCTTTCCACCGAGCCGCGCTGCTATCCTCTCCCCAGTGCTTAGTATAATAATAATAATAATAATAATAATGGCATTTCTTAAGCGCTTACTATGTGCAAAGCACTGTTCTAAGCGCTGGGGGGGATACAAGGTGATCAGGTTGTCCCACGTGGGGCTCCCAGTCTTCATCCCCATTTTACAGATGAGGGAACCGAGGCACAGAGAAGTGAAGTGACTTGCCCAAAGTCACCAAGCTGACAAGGGGCAGAGCCGGGATTTGAACCCATGACCTCTGACTCCAAAGCCCGGGCTCTTTCCACTGAGCCACGCTGCTAAGTAGAGTGTTCTGCACAGAGGTGCTTAGTATAGTGTTTTGCACAGAGGAAGAGCTTAGTAACACAATAGAAAAGCAGTGGGCCTAGTGGAAAGAGCCCGGGCTTGGGAATCAGAGGTAATAATAATAATAAGAATAATAATAATGATAATGATAAATAATACATAACAAATTTATAATTAAATTATAATAAATTAATAATAATTAGTAATAAATAAATTGTGAATAATAATAATTTTGGTGTTAAGGGCTTACTATGTGCCAAGCACTGTTCTAAGCGCTGGGGAGGCTACAAGGTGATCGGGTTGTCCCACGTGGGGCTCACAGTCTTCATCCCCATTTGACAGATGAGGGAACTGAGGCCCAGAGAAGAAAAAAATAAAACATTTGGTATTTGTTAAGCGCTTACTATGTGCAAAGTACTGTTCTAAGCGCTGGGGAGGCTACAAGATGATCAGGTAGGTTGTCCCACGTGGGGCTCCCATTCTTCATCCCCATTTGACAGATAAGGTAACTGAGGCCCAGAGAAGTGAAGTGACTGGCCCAAAGTCACCACGCTGACAAGCGGTGGAGCCTGAATTCGAACCCACGACCTCTGACTCCTAAGCCCGGGCTCTCCCCACTGAGCCACGCTGTCAGCTGTGTGACTTTGGGCCAGTCACTTCGCTTCTCTGGGCCTCAGTGACCTCATCTGGAAAATGGGGATGAAGACTGGGAGCCCCCCGGGGGACAACCTCATCACCTTGTCACCTCCCCAGCGCTTAGAACAGTGCTTGGCACGTAGTAAGCGCTTAATAAATGCCATCATTATTAGTATTATTATTATTCTCTGGGTTCAAATGGGTTCAAGGTCACCACGGTCCCACACAAAAACACAGAGTCATTCATTGGTTCAATCGTATTTATTGAGCGCTTCCTGTATGCAGAGCACTGTACTGAGCGCTTGGGAAGTACAAGTTGGCAACAGATGGAGATGGTCCCGACCCAACAACGGGCTCACAGTCTAGAAGACACACAGTCTAGTAAGAATCAATCAATCAATCAATCAATCAATCGTATTTATTGAGTGCTTACTGTTCCCACACACGAGTCTCACACAAACACACACATGGCACAACATAAACACACACACACACAGAGTCCCACACAAAAACACACACACAGTCCCACAAACCCAGTCCCACACAAACACACACACACACACACACAGCCCCACACATAGAGTCCCACAGAAACACACACATGACACAATATAAACAAACACACACAGAGTCCCACACAAATACACACACAGCCCCACACAAACACACACATGGTCCCACACAAATACACAGAGTCCCACATAAACACACACGGCACAATATAAACACACACCCAGTAGCACACAAAACACACAGTCCCACACAAACACGCACACAGAGTCCCACACAGACACACACATGGCACAACATAAACACACACACGATCCTACACACACAGTCCCCCCCACACAATCCCACACAAACACAAACACAGCCCCAGACACAGAGTCCCACACGAACACACACACAGTCTCACACAAACACACACAGTCCCCCCCCAGAGTGTCCCACACAAACACACACACACACACACACAGTCCCATACACCCAGTCCCACACAAACACAAACATGGTCCCACACATACGGTCCCACACACATTCACACAGTCTCACAAAACACACATGGTACAATATAAACACACACCCAGTCCCATACAAAAACACACACAGTCCCACGCACAGAGTCCCCCCCCACACACAGTCCCACACAAACACGCACACACAATCCCACACAAACACACATACAGCCCCACATATAGAGTCCCACACAAACACACACATGGTCCCACACACATTCATTCATTCACACAGAGTCTCACAAACACACACACAGTCCCACACAAATACACACAGCCCCACAGAGTCCCACACAAACACACACATGGTCCCACACACATTCATTCATTCACACAGTCTCACACAAACACACACACACAGTCTCACACAAACACACAGAGTCCCACACAAATACACACACACAGCCCCACACAGAGTCCCACACAAACACGCACATGGCACAATATAAACACATACCTGGTCCCCCACAAACGCACACAGAGTCCCCCACACACAGTCCCACACAAACACACACGCACACATGTCCCCCCCACACAGTCCCACACAAACACACACATGGTCCCACAGAAATACACACACACACAATCCCACACAAGCACACACAGTCCCATACACACAGGGTCCCACACAAACACACACAGGGTCCCACACAAACACACACATGGTGCCACAGATACACACACAAGCTCCCACACAAACAGGCTCACACAAACACACAGGCTCACACACACACACACACACACACACACACACCTTGTTCCCCAGGCCTTGGGCGGGAGAAATGTGTTCCTGTCTCTTTAAGGCTGGCGCCGTGTGTGTCTATTAAGGAGAAAAACACCCCTCCCCCCTCCACCCCCTTCCCCTCCCCCCCCTCCTCGAGGGGGCCACGTGACCGTCGCCCCGCGCGCGGCCCCAGGCCCCGCCCCCCGCCCCTTCGCCGTCAGCCAATGGGAAGCGCGCGCCCCACCCGGAAGCCCCAGCATTCCCTCCTTCCTTCCTTCATTCACTCACTCAGTATTCATTCATCCATTCACTCATTAAATCATTCACTCACTCCACCATTAACTCATTATTTATTCATTCACTCATTCCATCATTCACCCATTCATTATTCATTCAGTCACTCCATCATTCACTCATTCATTGTCCATCATTCACTCAGTCATCCATTCGTTCACTCACTCCATCATTCACTCATTCATTCACTCCATCATTCACTCATTCATTGCCCATTCACTCACTCCAGCATTCACTCGTTACGCCATCATTATTATCATTCATTATCCATTCGTCCACTCACTCCATCATTCACTCACTCCATCATTCACTCATTCATTGCCCATTCATTCACTCACTCCATCATTCACTCATTCATTGTCCATTTGTTCACTCACTCCATCATTCACTCATTCATTCACTCATTAAATCACTCACTCACTCATCCATTCACTCACTCCATCATTCACTCATTCATTCACTCATTAAATAATCCACTCACTTATTATTCATTCACTCACACCATCATTCACTCATTCATTCACTCATTAAATCATTCACTCCTTCATTATTCATTCATTCACTCACTCCATCATTCACTCCTTCATTATCCATTCATTCGCCCACTCCATCATTCACTCATTCAATCACACTCATTCATTCACTCCATCATTCACTCCTTCATTATCCATTTGTTCACTCACTCCATCATTCACTTATTAAATCATTCACTCATTCATTATTCATTCACTCAGTCCATCATTCACTCATTCATTATCCATTCATTCATTCTCACTCCATCATTCACTCATTGAATCATTTATTGTGCATTTATTCATTCTTTCACTCAATCATTCACTCATTCATTCACTCATTAAATCATTCACTCATCATTATCCATGCTTTCATTCACTCACTCAATCATAACAAATACCAACATTATTATTATTATTATTATTATTATTATTCACTCAAATCATTCATTCACTAATCCACTCAATAATAATAATAATGGTGGCATTTATTAAGCGCTTACTATGTACCAAGCACTGTTCTAAGCACTGGGGAGGTTCCAAGGTGATGAGGTTGTCCCCCGGGGGGCTCACAGTCTTCACCCCCATTTTACAGAAGAGGGAACTGAGGCCCGGAGAAGTGAAGTGACTCGCCCAAAGTCACCCAGCTGACAAGTGGTGGAGCTGGGATTTGAACCCACGACCTCTGACTCCAAAGCCTGGGCTCTTCTGTAAAATGGGGATTAAAGACTGTGAGCCCCCCGTGGGACAACCCCTGAGCCCGCTGTCGGGTAGGGACCGTCTCTAGATGTTGCCAACTTGGACTTCCCAAGCGCTTAGTACAGTGCTCTGCACACAGTAAGCGCTCAATAAATACGATTGAATGAATGAAGGACAACCTGATCACCTTGTATCCCCCCCAGCACTTAGAACAGTACTTGGCACGTAGGAAGCGCTTAACAAAAACCATCATTATCCCCTGTATATATCATCATCATCATCAATCGTATTTACTGAGCGCTTACTGTGTGCAGAGCACTGTACTAAGCGCTTGGGAAGTACAAGTTGGCAAAATATAGAGACAGTCCCTACCCAACAGTGGATATATGTATATATGTTTGTACGTATTTATCACTCTATTTATTTATTTTGCTTGTACATATTGATTCTATTTATTTTATTTTGTTAATATGTTTCGTTTTGTTGTCCGTCTCCCCCTTCTAGACCGTGAGCCCGCTGTCGGGTAGGGACCAACTTCCCTACCCAACTTGTACTTCCCAAGCGCTTAGTACAGTGCTCTGCACACAGTAAGTGCTCAATAAATACGATTCATTGATTGATTGATTGATTGATTGATTGATTGATTGATGGACCGTCTCTAGATGTTGCCGACTTGGACTTCCCAAGCGCTTAGTTCAGTGCTCCGCACACAGGAAGCGCTCAATAAATATGACCGAATGAACGAACGAAGGTGCTCCACACATCCCAGGAAACAACCGCCCGACAAACTTTTCGGAGAGGGGAAAAAAAAGAGAAATTACGGGAAAAGAAAATCGACCCATCGAGAGCTTTCCTTCTTGCTCCTGAAGCCCAGCCGGAAGGCGACTGGCATTGGGAGGATTGCGGGCGGAAGGAATTCCTGGCGATAAATCAGGAATTTGGTTTAATTGGGTTTTAGAACTTAAATTAGAAGGACTGGAACAGAGAGGCCTTTATCCCGCCGCAGCTGGTCCGTATTTTTCAGGTTTTCTTCCCTCCTCTCTCTCCGAGCGGAGCCCTTGGGCCTCGCAAATCCATCAATCGTATTTATTGAGCACTTCCTGTGTGCAGAGCACTGTACTAAGTGCTTAGCACTGTACTAAGCAGCGTGGCTCAGTGGAAAGATCCCAGGCTTTGGAGTCAGAGGTCATGGGTTCGAACTCCGGCTCCGCCAATTGTCAGTTGTGTGACTTTGGGAAGTCACTTCACTTCTCTGGGCCTCAGTTACCTCATCTGGAAAATGGGGATGAAGACTGTGAGCCCCCCCATGGGACAACCTGATCACCTTGTAACCTCCCCGGCGCTTAGAACAGTGCTTTGCACATAGTAAGCGCTTAATAAATGCCATCATTATTATTATTGTTATTACTAAGCGCAGATCCCCCCCTGGGTCAACTGTAAAGACGCCTTTCATCCATTCGATCGTACTTATTGAGCTGGAGAAGCGGCGTGGCTCAGTGGAAAGAGCCGGGGCTTGGGAGTCCGAGGTCCTTGGTTCAAATCCCGGCTCCCCCGATTGTCAGCTGGGTGACTTTGGGCCAGTCACTTCGCTCCTCTGGGCCTCATCCATTCATTCGTTCAGTCGTATTTATTGAGCGCTTACTGTGTGCGGAGCACTGGACTAAGCGCTTGGGAAGGACAATTTGGCAACCTATAGAGACGGCCTCAGTTTCCTCATTTGTCAATGATGATGATGATGATGATGATGATGATGGCATTATTTATCTATATATTCATGTAAATTTATATACAAATATATATCAGCACTTAGAACAGTACATGGCACATAGTAAGCTCTTAACAAATACCAACATTAACATTATTATCATCTATATTATATATATACATATACATATATATATAATAGAGAAGCTATTATGGGTAGGGACCATCTCTATATGTTGCCAACTTGGACTTCCCAAGCGATCAATAAACATGATTGCATAAATGAATATATAGTCATACAAATATATTTATATAATATTTATTATATAAAATAGGCATTAATAAAAAACAGAGACAAATATATTTATTTATTATATAAAAATAGTTATTAATAAAAATATAAATATTTATTTATGTATTCATGTAAATTTATATACAAATATATATCAGCACAGAACAGTACATGGCACATAGTAAGCTCTTAACAAATACCAACATTAACATTATTATAATCTATATTATATATACATACATATATTATTATATATAATATATCATATAATATTATTAATATTATGAATTATGAATATGAATATTATGAATATTATGAATGTTATATTATGAGAAGCTATTATGAGTATCGACCATCTCTATATGTTGCCAACCTGTACTTCCCAAGCGATCAATAAGCATGAGTATATAATAGAGAAGCTATTATGGGTAGGGACCATCTCTATATGTTGCCAACTTGTACTTTCCAAGCAATCAATAAGCATGATTGAATAAATAAATTTATATATATTCATAGAAATTATACGTATATAATATCATGTATAAATATTTATTAATATAAATATTATATGTTATTATATATTATTAATATAAATATTTATTAATATATTTATATAAATTTATATATTTATATATGTCAGCGCTTAGAACAGTACATGGCACATAGTAAGCACTTAACAAATACCAACATTAACATTATTATCAGCTATATTTTTATATATATATATATATATATAATAGAGAAGCTATGACGGGTAGGGACCATCTCTATATGTTGCCAACTTGTACTTCCCAAGCGCTTAGTACAGTGCTCTGCACACAGTAAGTGCTCAATAAATACGATTGAATGAGTGAATAGTTTAATATAATATAGATAATATTATACATTATCAAGTGCTTAGTACAGTGCTCTGCACACAGTAAGCGCTCAACAAATACGATTGAATGAATGAATGAATAGCTTAATATAATATAGATAATATTATATATTATCAAGCGCTTAGTACAGTGTTCTGCCCACAGTAAGCGCTCAATAAATACGATTGAATGAATGAAAGCAGCTGCTTCTCTATTATAATTGTCCGCTGTGTGACTTTGGGCAAGTCACTACACTTCTCTGTGCCTCAGTGACCTCATCTGTCAAATGGGGATGAAGACCATGAGCCCCCCGGGGGACAACCTCATCACCTTGTATCCCCCCCCAGCGCTTAGAACAGTGCTCGGCACATAGTAAGCGCTTAACAAATACCATCAATATTATTATTATCATTCTCTGGGCCTCAGTTGCCTCCTCTGTCAAATGGGGATGAAGACCGTGAGCCCCCCCGGGGGGCAACCTCATCACCTTGGATCCCCCCCAGTGCTTAGAACAGTACTTGGCACATAGTAAGCGCTTAACAAATACTATCATGATTATTATTATTATTATTATTATTCTCCAGGCCTCAGTTGCCTCCTCTGTCAAATGGGGATGAAGACCGTGAACCCCACATGGGACAACCTCATCACCTTGTCTCTCCCCCAGCGCTTAGAACAGTGCCTGGCACATAGTAAGCGCTTAACAAATCCCATCATTATTATTATTATTATTATAACTGAGGGATGCGGGGGTGAGCGGGGCGGGGTTGGCTCTGAATGCGAGGAATTCCGCGGCCAGTTTTCCAAAATTAGCATGGGAACAAAGCTTGGCCTTCCAAGGGCCAAATGCACAAATGGGAATGATGAAATTCCATCCCCAAATGGGCTCCAACCCTTTGGAAAGCTGGGCCGCTTTGAGGACTAGGGGAAGGCTGATGTCACCCCCTTGCCATTAATAGCTAATTAATTTCAGAACCATCCTTACCCCCCTGCCATTAATAGCTAATTAATTTCAGAGGCATCCTTAGCCTGCCCTGCCATTAATAGCTAATTCATTTCAGAGCCCTCCTTTGCCCCCCTGCCATTAATAGCTAATTCATTCCAGAGTCCTCCCTAGCCCTCCTTTCCATTAATAGCTAATTAATTTCAGAGCCCTCCTTACCCCCCTTTCCATTAATAGCTAATTAATTTCAGAGCTATCCTTAGCCCCCCTTCCATTAATAGCTAATTCATTTCAGAGCCCTCCTTACCCCCCTTTTCTATTAATAGCTAATTAATTTCAGAGCCCTCCTTAGCCTGCCCTGCCATTAATAGCTAATTCATTTCAGAGCTCTCCTTAGCCCCCCTGCCATTAATAGCTAATTCATTCCAGAGTCCTCCTTAGCCCTCCTATCCATTAATAGCTAATTAATTTCAGAGCCCTCCTTAGCCCCCTTTTCTATTAATAGCTAATTAATTTCAGAGCCATCCTTAGCCCCTCCTTCCATTAATAGCTAATTCATTTCAGAGCCATCCTTAGCCCCCCTTCCATTAATAGCTAATTAATTTCAGAGCCATCCTTACACCCTTCCATTAATAGCTAATTAATTTCAGAGCCATCTTTAGCCTGCCCTGCCATTAATAGCTAATTCATTTCAGAGCCCTCCTTAGCCCCCCTTTCCATTAATAGCTAATTAATTTCAGAGCCATCCTTAGCCCCCTTCCATTAATAGCTAATTAATTTCAGAGCCATCCTTAGCCCCTCTGCCATTAATAGCTAATTAATTTCAGAGCCCTCCTTACCCCACTTTCCATTAATAGCTAATTAATTTCAGAGCCATCCTTAGCCTGCCCTGCCATTAATAGCTAATTCATTTCAGAGCCATCCTTAGCCCCCCTTCAATTAATAGTTAATTTATTTCAGAGCCCTTCTTACCCCCCCTTTCCATTAATGGCTAATTAATTTCACTGCCATCCTCAGCCCCCCTTCCATTAATACCTAATTAATTTCAGAGCCCTCCTTAGCTCCCCTTTCCATTAATAGCTAATTAATTTCAGAGCCCTCCTTAGCCCCCCTTCCTTTAATACCTAATTAATTTCCGAGCCATCCTTAGCCCCTCTTTCCATTAATAGCTAATTTCAGAGCCATCCTTGACCCCTCTTGCCATTAATAGCTAATTAATTTCAGACCCCCTCTTTACCTCCCCTGCCATTAATAGCTAATGAATTTCAGAGCCATCCTTAGCCTCTCTTTCCATTAATAGCTAATTTCAGAGCCATCCTTGGCCCCTCTTTCCATTAATAGCTAATTAATTTCAGACCCCCTCTTTACCTCCCCTTCCATTAATAGCTAGTTAATTTCAGAGCTGTCCTTAAGCTGTGTCCCTGGATTCCCCAAAGGGGAATTCTTTTGTCACTTGCTGCTTGTCAGCTGCGTGACTTTGGGTAAGTCACTTCACTTCTCCGGGCCTCGGTTACCTTATCTGTAAAATGGGGATTAATAATAATAATAGTGGGATTTGGTTAAGTACTTACTATGTGCCAAGCGCTCTTCTAAGCGCCGGGGTAGATACCAGGTGATGAGGTTGTCCCCCGGGGAGGCTCACAGTCTTCATCCAAGTTGTTCATCCAAGTTGTTGCCACCTTGTAAACTTCCCAGCGCTTAGAACAGTGCTTTGCACATAGTAAGCGCTAAGTCCAGTGCTCTGCAGACAGTAAGCACTCAATAAATATGCTTGATTGATTGATTAACAAATGCTATCATTGTTATTATTATTAATAGCAGTTGTGTATATATGTGCATATCTGTAATTCTATTTATTTATTATTATTTCCCTGTTTACTTGTTTCGAGCTGTACATATCTATAACTCTACTGATAGTGAGGCTATTTATTTATTTTACTTGTACATATTTAGCCTACTTATTTTATTTTGTGAATATGTTTTGTCTTGTTGTCTGTCTCCCCCTTCTAGACTGTGAGCCCACTGTCGGGTCGGGACTGTCCTATCTGTGGCCAACTTGGACTTCCCAAGCGCTTAGTACAGTGCTGTGCACACAGTAAGCGCTCAATAAATACGATTGATTGATTGATTGATTGATTGAATGGCCACCCACATAGGCTTTGAACCTCCATCTCTTCCTGGAAGGGAACCCACTTTTCAAAGTCACTGCTTCTCGGAATTCTATTTTTTCCCCATTCAAATTCATTCTCCGTCCGCCGGCGAATTTGAAGTCCCAAAAGGAGAAATGGGCCTTCTAGAAATGACGCTCTCTCCAGAAATGACTCTCGAAAAGCAGATTTTCTGAACACTTTCACCTTTCGCCCCCTTCCCTTTTCTCTGTCCCCTCTTCCCTCTCCCCTTTTCCTCTCTCTCCTTTTTTCTCTCTCCCCCGTCCCCTTTTCTCTTTCCCCTCTCCTCCTTTCCCCCTTTCCCTCTCTCTTCCTGTCTCCCCTTTTCTCTCTCCTCTTTTCCCTCTCCTCTCTTCTCTTTCCCTTTTCCCTCTTCTCTTTTCCTCTCCCCTTTTTCTCTCTCCCTCTTTCCCCTTTTCTCTTTCTTTTCCCTCTTCTCTTTTCCCCCTTTCCCTCTCTCTTCCTCTCTCCCCTTTTCTCTCTCCCCTTTTCCCTATTCTCTTTTCCTCACTCCCCATTTTTCTCTTTCTCCCTTTCCCCTTTTCTCTTTCTTTTCCCTCTCCTCTTTTCCCCCTTTTTCTCTCTTCCTCTGTCCCCTTTTCTCTCTCCCCTTTTCCCTCTCCTCTTTTCCTCTCTCCCCTTTTTTCTCTTCCCCCTTTCCCCTTTTCTCTTTCTTTTCCCTCTCCTCTTTTCCCCTTTCCTCCTCTCTTCCTCTCTCACCTTTTCTATCTCCCCTTTTCCCTCTCCTCTCTTCTATTTCCCTTTTCCGTCTTCTCTTTTCCACCGTCCCCTTTTTTCTCTCTCCCCCTTTCCCCTTTTCTCTTTCCCTTCTCCGTCTCCTCTTTTCCCCTTTCCCTCTCTTCCTCTCTCCCTTTTTCTCTTTCATCTTTCTCTCCCCATTTCCCCCCTTTCTCTTTCCTTTCTCCTCTCCTCCCTCTCCTCTTTTCTCTCTCCCCTCTTCCCTCCCTTCTATTCCCTCTCCTTGTCTTTCTTTCCCTTTTCCCGCTTCCCTTTTCCTCTCTCCCCTTTTCTCTCTCATCTTTCTCTCTCCCTTTTCTCTCCCCTTTTCCCTCTCTTTTCCTCTCTCCTCTTTTCTCTCATCTTTCTCTCCTCCCGTTTTCCCCTTTTCTCTTTCCCTTCTCCTCCTACTCTTCTCCCTCTCCCCTTTTCCCTCTCCTTTTTTCTCTTTCCCTCTTCTCTTTTCCTCTCCCCTTTTCTCTCATCTTTCTTCTCCCCCTTTCTCTTTCCCTTCTCCTTCTCTTCTCCCTCTCCCCTTTTCTCTCTTCTCCTCTTCCCTCTCCCCTTTTCTCTCTCCTCTTTTCTCTTCCCCTTTTCCGTCTCTCTTCCTCTCTTCCCTTTTCTCTCTCTCATCTTTCTCCTCGTTCCCCCTTTTCCCTTTTCCTTCTCCTCTTCCTCTTCTCCCTCTCCCCTTTTCTCTCTCCCCTCTTCCCTCACTCCTTTTTCCTCTCTCCTTTTCCCTCTCTCCTTTCCTCTCTCCTCTTTTCTCTCTCATCTTTCTCCGTTTCCCCCTTTTCTCTTTTCCTTCTCCTCCTCTTTTTCTCCCTTTTCTCTTTCCCTTCTCCTCTTCCTCTTCTCCCTCTCCCCTTTTCTCTCTCCCTTCTTCCCTCACTCCTTTTTCCTCTCCCCTTTTCCCTCTCTTTTCCTCTCTCCTCTTTTCTCTCTTTCATCTTACTCCATTTCCCCCTTTTCTCTTTCCCTTTTCCTCCTCCTCTGCTCCCTCTCCCTCTCCTCTTTTCCCTCTCCTCTTTTCTCTTCCCCTTTCCCTCTCTCTTCCTTTCTTCCCTTTCTCTCTACCCTTTTCCCTCTCCCCGTTTCCCCCCTTTTCTCTTCCTCCCATTTCCCCCTTTTCTCTTCCCCTTTTCCCTCTCCTCTTTTCCCTCTCCCCACTTTCCTCTCCTCTTATCTCTTCCCCTTTTCCCTCTCCTTCATTTCTCTTTCCCTTTTCCCTTTCCCCTTTTCCCTCTCCCCGTTTTCCTCTCTCTTTTCCCCTCTCCCCATTCTTCTCTCTCCCCTTTCTTCTCTCTCCTTTCCTCTCTCTCCACCTTGAAGGTGGGGACCAAATCTGTCCTTTCCCAAGTACCCAGAACAGCGCTCAGCACCCAGTAGACACCTAGCACAGCGCTCTGCACCCAGTGGGCGCCCAGCACAGCGCTCTGCACTCAGTGGGCGCCCAGCATGCTCCCTTTCTTCATCCCCCCATCCCAGCCCCACACCCCTCAGGGCCACATCCTCCTTCCTTTCTTTCTCTTCCTGTCTGCCTTCCCTTCTAGAACGTCAGCTCCTTGTGGGCAGGGACTGGGTCTGTTTAGTGTTTGTATTGGACTCTCCCCAGCACTCAGTACAGTGCGCTGCACACTGGAAGCGCCCAATAAATACGATCGAACGAAAAGGGAGCCAATTGCAGGAAGGAGTGGGAGAAGAGGAAAGGAGGCCTTGGGGAGAGATGAGTGTCTCCGGGCCGCAGGTGTTTTGCGCTGGATTGGTTTCTGGTTTCCGGGGCCACCGTCCTGCCAATGCCTCTGTACTGGACGCATCCTATCCACTTCCAGGATGGACGGGGCGGCAGAGCTGAGGGTGGACAGGTAAACCCAGAGGGGCACACGGCTGGGGGGAGAATAATAATAATAATGTTGGCATTTGTTAAGCGCTCACTATGTGCCTTTTAGACTGTGAACCCACTGTTGGGTAGGGACCGTCTCTATATGTTGCCAACTTGTACTTCCCAAGCGCTTAGTACAGTGCTCTGCACACAGTAAGTGCTCAATAAATACGATTGATTGATTGATTGATTGATTGATTGCCAAACACTGTTCTAAGCGCTGGGGAGGATACAAAGTGATCAGGTTGTCCCACGTGGGGCTCCCAGTCTTCATCCCCATTTGACAGGTGAGGTCACTGAGGCTCAGAGAAGTGAAGGGACTTGTCCAAGGTCACACAGCGGACGTGGCGGAGCAGGGATTCGAACCCGTGACCTTGGAGTCCCAAGCCCGGGCTCTTTCCTCTGAGCCATGCTGGGAGCACCCTTTTAGACTGTGGGCCCACTGTTGGGTAGGGACTGTCTCTATATGTTGCCAACTTGTACTTCCCAAGTGCTTAGTACAGTGCTCTGCACACAGTAAACGCTCAATAAATATGATTGATTGATTGATTGATTGAGAAGCCACCTGGCTCAGTGGCAGGAGCCCGGCCTTGGGAGTCGGAGGTCGTGGGTTCTAATCCTGGCTCCACCGCTTGCCTGTATACATGTATATATGTTTGTACATATTTATTACTCCATTTACTGATTTATTTTACTTGTACCTATCTATTTTATTTATTTTATTTTGTTAATATGTTTGGTTTTGTTCTCTGTCTCCCCCTTCTAGACCATGAGCCCACTGTTGGGTAGGGACTGTCTCTAGATGTTGCCAACTTGGACTTCCCAGGTGCTTAGTACAGTGCTCTGCACACAGTATGTGCTCAATAAATGCGACTGATTGATTGATTGGCGGCTGTGTAATGTAATGTAATATCTAATGATGGCATTTATTAAGCGTCTACTAGGTGCCAAGCACTGTTCTAAGCGCTGGGGAGGTGACAAGGTGATGGGGTTGTCCCCCGGGGGGCTCCCGGGCTTCATCCCCATTTGACAGGTGAGGGAACTGATGCCCAGAGGAGTGAAGTGGCTCGCCCAAAGTCACACAGCCGACAACTGGCGGAGCCGAGATTTGTGTGGGCTTGACGCTCTGGGTCTCTGTGTGACCTTGGGTAAGTCATTTCACTTCTCTGGGCCTCGCTTCCCACCTCTGTAAAATGGGGTTGGAGGCTGTGAGCCCCCCGGGGGACAACCCCATCACCGTGTGTCTCCTCCAGCGCTTAGAACAGTGCCTGGAACGTAGTAAGCGCTTAACAAATACTACTATTATCATTACGATTTTGTTCATTCATTCAATCGTATTTATTGAGCGCCAACTATGTGCAGAGCACTGGACTAAGCCCTTGGAAACTACAGTTGTTCAGCAACAGATAGAGTTGTTGAGCGCCTGCTGGGAGGCAGAGCGCTGTGCTGAGCGCCTCTTGTGTGTCAATAATGATAATAATAATGATTTTGGTATCTGTTAAGCGCCTACTCTGTGCAAGGCACTGTTCTAAGCGCTGGAGAGGATATAAGGTGATCCGGTTGTCCCATGTGGGGCTCACGGTCTTAATCCCCATTTTACAGATGAGGGAACTGAGGCACAGAGAAGTTAAGCGACTCGCCCAAAGTCACACAGCCGACAAGCGGCACTGTACTGGGCGCCTACCGGGTGCAGAGTGCTGTGTTGGGTATCTACTAGGTGCAGAGTTCTATGCTGGATTCCTATTGTGTCAGAGTGATGTGCTGGGTGTCTACTGGGTTCAAGGTACTGTGCTGTGCGTCTACTGTGTGTGTCTGAGAGAGCTGTGCCTGGCGCCGACTGTGTGCATAGCGCTGTGCTGGGCACCCACTGTGTGCAGAGCGCTGTTCTGGGTATTTGGGAAAGGACAGATTTGGTCTCCATCTTCAAGGTGGAGAGGAAAGGAGAAGAAAAGGGAGAGAGAAAAATGGGGAGAGGGGAAAAGAGAGAGGGAAAAGGGGAGAGGGAAATGGGAAAGGGAAAAGGGGAGAGGAAAAGGGGCGAGAGGGAAAAGGGGAGGGGAAAAGGGGAGAGAGAAAAGGGAAAGAAAAGAGGAGAGGGAAAAAGGGAGAGGGGGAAAGGGGAGAGGGAAAAAGGAAAGAGAAAAGGGGAGAGGGAAAAGGCAAAGAGAAAAGAGGAGAGGGAAAAGGGGAGAGGGAAAAGCAGAGAGGGAAAAGGGGAGAGAGAAAAGGGAAATCAATCAATCAATCGTATTTATTGAGCGCTTACTATGTGCAGAGCACTGTACTAAGCGCTTGGGAAGTACAAATTGGCAACACATAGAGACAGTCCCTACCCAACAGTGGGCTCACAGTCTAAAAGGGGGAGACAGAGAACAGAACCAAACATACCAACAAAATAAAATAAATAGGATAGAAATGTACAAGTACGATAAATAAATAAATAAATAAATAAATAAATAAATAAATAAATAAATAAATAAATAAATAAATAGAGTAATAAATATGTACAACCATATATACATATATACAGGTGCTGTGGGGAAGGAAAGGAGGTAAGATGTGGGGATGGAGAGGGGGACGAGGGGGAGAGGAAGGAAGGGGCTCAGTCTGGGAAGGCCTCCTGGAGGAGGTGAGCTCTCAGCAGGGCCTTGAAGGGAGGAAGAGAGCTAGCTTGGCGGATGGGCAGAGGGAGGGCATTCCAGGCCCGGGGGATGACGTGGGCCGGGGGTCGATGGAAAAAGAAAAGAGGAGGTGGAAATGGGAGAAGGAAAAGGGGAGAGGGAAAAGGGAAAAGAGAGGGAAAAGCAGAGAGGAAAAAGGGGAGAGGGAAAAGGGAAAGAGAAAAGAAGAGGGAAGGGAGAGGGAAAAGGGGAGAGGGAAAAGCAGAGAGGGGAAAGGGAAAGAGAAAAGAGGAGAGGGAAAAGGGGAGAAGGAAAAGGGGGGAGGGTAAAGAGTAGAAGGAGAAGGGAAAGAGAAAAGAAGGGAAAGGGGAGAGGAAAAAGGGAGAGAGGAAAGGGGAGAGAGAAAAGGGAAGAGAGAAAGGGGAAAGAAAAGAGAGGGAAAAGGGGAGAGAGGGGAAAGGGAGAGGGAAAAGGGAATGAGAAAAGAGGAGAGGGAAAAGGGGAGAGGGAAAAGGGGAGAGGGAAAAGGGGAGAGAGAAAAGGGAAAGAGAAAAGAGGAGATGAAAAAGGGGAGAGGGGAGAGGGAAAAGGGGAGAAGGAAGAGGGGAGAGGGGAAAGGGAAAGAGAAAAGAGGAGAGGGAAAAGGGAAGAGGGAAAAGCAGAGGAAAAAGGGGAGAGAGAAAAGGGAAAGAGAAAAGAAGAGATGGAAAGGGGGAGAGGGAAACGGGAAAAGAGAGGGAAAAGCAGAGAGGAAAAAGGGGAGAGGGAAAAGGGAAAGAGAAAAGAAGAGATGGAAAGGGGGAGGGGAAAAGGGGAGAGGGAAAAGCAGAGAGGGGAAAGGGAAAGAGAAAAGAGGAGAAGGAAAAGGGGAGAAGGAAAAGGGGAGGGTAGAGAGTAGAAGGAGAAGGGAAAGAGAAAAGAAGGGAAAGGGGAGAGGAAAAAGGGAGAGAGGAAAGGGGCGAGAGAAAAGGGGAGAGAGAAAGGGGAAAGAAAAGAGGAGAGGGAAAAGGGGAGAGAGGGGAAAGGAAGAGGGAAAAGGGAAAGAGAAAAGAGGAGAGGGAAAGGGGGAGAGAGAAAAGGGAAAGAAAAGAGTAGAGGGGAGAGGGAAAAGGGGAGAAGGAAGAGGGGAGAGGGAAAAGGGAAAGAGAAAAGAGGAGAGGGAAAAGGGAAGAAGGAAAAGCAGAGAAGAAAAAGGGGAGAGAGAAAAGGGAAAGAGAAAAGAAGAGATGGAAAGGGGGAGAGGGAAAAGGGGAGAGGGAAAAACAGAGGGGAAAGGGAAAGAGAAAAGAGGAGAGGGAAAAGGGGAGAAGGAAAAGGGGGGAGGGAAAAGAGTAGAAGGAGAAGGGAAAGAGAAAAGGGGGGGAAGGGGAGAAAGGTGAGAGGAAAAAGGGAGAGAGGAAAAGGGCGAGAGAAAAGGGAAAGAGAAAAGAGGAGAGGGAAAAGGGAAAGAGAAAAGGAAGGAGAGAAGAGGGGAGTGAGAAAAGGGGAGAGGGAAAAGGGACAGAGGAAAGGGGAGAGAGGAAAGCAGAGCGAGAAAAAGGGAGAGGGGAAAGAAGAGAGAAAAAATGGGGAGAGAAAAAAGGGGAGAGGGAAGAGGGGAGTGAGGGAGACAGAAAAAAGGGAAAGGGAAAAGGGGAAAAGGAGAGAGAAAAGGGGGGAGGGAAGAAGGGAAAGAGAAAATGGGAAAGAGGGAAAAGGAGGGAGGAAAGGAGAGAGGGCAGAGGGAGAAGGGAAGAGAGGGAAAGAGGAAAGGGGGAAACAGAAAGGGAAAGAGAATGTGGTGAAAGTGGGCAAGTCTCTGGGCCTCAGTTCCCTCCTTTGTAAAATGGGAATTAAATCTTTCTCCCTCTTCCTTAGATTGTGAGCCCCATGCGGGACGGGGACTGAGGAGTCCAACCTGAATAACTTTTACCCAGTCTACTGCTTAGTACAGTGCTTGGCAAAGAATAAGCGCTTAAAGTGTATATATACACATACATACATATATATATATATATACACATATATACATATATGTATATATGTGCATATATACATGTATATATACACATACATACACATATATACACATATACATATATGTATATATGCGCATATATACATATGCATATATGTACATATACATACATGTATATATACACACATACATATATGTAGATGTACACACATATGCACATATATGCATATACATGCACACATACATATATGTATATATACGCATATACGCATATATACATATATGTATATGCATGCATATGCATATGTGTATATATACGTACATATACATGTATATATGTATATACATGCATGTATACGTATATGTATATGTATGTGCATGTATGTGCATGTATGTATACATGCGTGTATATATATACATGCATATGCACATATACATGTACCTGCATATATGTGTATGTATACATATATATGTATATATGCACATATATTATATATATACGAATATATGCATATATACATATATGTATATACACACATGTATGTATATATACATATATACACTTATTTAAATACGATTTATTATATATATACCTGTATATATGTGTATATCTTTGTACATATTTATTATTCTATTTATTTATTTATTTATTTATTTTACTTGTCCATATCTATTCTATTTATTTCATTTTGTTAATATGTGTGGTTTTGTTCTCCGTCTCCCCCTTCTAGACTGTGAGCCCACTGTTGGGTAGGGACCCGCTCTAGACGTTGCCAACTTGGACTTCCCAAGCGCTTAATACAGTGCTCTGCACACAGTAAGCGCTCAATAAATACGATTGATTAATTGAAGTGTACCATTTTTTTTAAATGATCCGTCTGCTTTTCTCTAATTTATTTGCTCTGTGTGTATCTGTTTCTCCAGATTATCTCAGTCTCCCTCTTTTGGTCTCTATTTCTCTTTGTCTCTCACTGTCCCCATTTCTCTGTCTCTACCACTCTCTTTCTGGGTCTATACATTCATACATTCAATCGTATTTATTGAGCGCTTCCTGTGTGCAGAGCACTGTACTAAACGCTTGGGAAGGGAAAATTGGCAACATCTAGAGACGGTCCCCACCCAACAGTGGGCTCACAGTCTAGAAGGGGGAGATGGACAACAAAACAAAACATGTATTTATTTATTTGTACATATTCATTCTATTCATTTTATTTGTTTAATATGGTTTGTTTTGACAATACAAAACACGTATTTATTTATTTGTACACATTTATCCTATTTAGTTTATTTTGTTAATATGTTGTGTTTTGACAAAACAAAACACATATTTATTTATTTGTACACACTTATTCTATTTATTTTATTTTGTTAATATGGTTTGGACAACGAAACAAAACATATATTTATTTATTTGTGCACATTTATTCTATTTATTTTATTTTGTTATTATGTTTTGTTTTGAAAACAAAACAAAACATGTTTGTACACACTTATCTATTTATTTTATTTTGTTAATATGGTTTGTTTGGACAACAAAACAAAACATATTTATTTATTTGTACACATTTATCCTATTTATTTTATTTTGTTAATATGTTGTGTTTTGACAAAACAAAACATGTATTTATTTATTTGTACACATTTATCCTATTTATTTTATTTTGTTAATATGTTGTGTTTTGACAACAAAGCAAAACACATATTTATTTATTTGTACGCATTTATCCTATTTATTTTATTTTGTTAATATGGTTTGTTTTGACAGCAAAATAAAACGTATTTATTTATTTGTACACACTTATCCTATTTATTTTATTTTGTTAATATGTTTTGTTTTGACAACAAAACAAAACCTGTATTTATTTATTTGTACACATTTATCCTATTTATTTTATTTTGTTAATATGGCTTGTTTTGGCAACAAAACAAAACATGTATTTATTTATTTGTACACACATTCTATTTATTTTATTTTGTTAATATGATTTATTTGGACAACAAAACAAAACATGTATTTATTCATTTGTACACATTTATCCTATTTATTTTATTTTGTTAATATGTTTTGTTTTGAAAACAAAACCAAACGTATTTATTCATCTTATCTTACCTCCTTCCCTTCCCCACTGCACCTGTATATATGTATATATGTTTGTGCATATTTGTTACTCTATTTATTTCTTTCTTTATTTATTTTACTTGTACATATCTATTCTATTTATTTTATTTTGTTAGTATATTTGGTTTTGTTCTCTGTCTCCCCCTTTTAGACTGTGAGCCCACTGTTGGGTAGGGACTGTCTCTATATGTTGCCAACTTGTACTTCCCAAGCGCTTAGTACAGTGCTCTGCACACAGTAAGCACTCAATAAATACGATTGATGATGATGATGATGATTTGTACGTATTTATCCTACTGATTTTATTTTATTAATATGTTTTGTTTTGTCATCCGTCTCCCCCTTCTAGACTGTGAGCCCACTATTGGGCCGGGACCGTCTCTAGATGTTGCCAACTTGGACTTCCGAAGCGCTTAGTACAGTGCTCTGCACACAGGAAGCGCTCAATAAATACGATCGAATGAATGAACGAATGTAGACAGGTGTCAAAATCGTCAGAACAAATAGAATTAAAGCTCTATGTTGCCAACTTGTACTTCCCACGCGCTTAGTACAGTGCTCTGCACCCAGGAAGCGCTCAATAAATACGATCGAATGAATGAATGAATGTAGACAGGTGTCAAAATCGTCAGAACAAATAGAATTAAAGCTATATCCATTCATTCCATCGTATTTATTGAGCGCTTCCTATGTGCAGAGCACTGTACTAAGCGCTTGGGAAGGACAATTGGGCAACAGATAGAGACGGTCACTACCCAACAACGGGCTCACAGGCTACAGAATAATAACAATGACATTTATTAAGCGCTTAGTATGTGCCAAGCACTGTTCTAAGCGCTGGGGAGGTGACAAGGTGATGAGGTTGTCCCTCGGGGGGGCTCACGGTCTTCATCCCCATTTGACAGATGAGGGAACTGAGGCCCTGAGAATTATAATAATAATAATAATAATGGCTTTTATTAAGCGCTTACTATGTGCCAAGCACTGTTCTAAGCGCTGGGGAGGTGACAAGGTGATGAGGTTGTCCCCCGGGGGGTTTCACGGTCTTCATCCCCATTTGACAGATGAGGGAACTGAGGCCCAGAGAATAATAATAATAATAATGATGGCTTTTATTAAGCGCTTAGTATGTGCCAAGCACTGTTCTAAGCGCTGGGGAGGTGACAAGGTGATGAGGTTGCCCCCCGGGGTGGCTCACAGTCTTCATCCCCATTTGACAGAGGAGGGAAATGAGGCCCAGAGAAGTGAAGCGACTGGCCCAAAGTCACCCAGCTGACAAGGAGTCAGAGGTTATGGGTTCAAATCCCGACCCCGCCAACTGTCAGCTGGGTGACTTTGGGCCAGTCACTTCACGTCTCTGGGCCTCAGTTCCCTCATCTGGAAAATGGGAATTACGACTGTGAGCCCCGGGTGGGACAATCTGATCTCCTTGTCACCTCCCCAGCGCTTAGAACAGTGCTTGGAGCATAGTAAGTGCTTAATAAATGCCATCATTGTTATTATTATTATTATTATTAAGTGGCAGAGCCGGGATTAGAACCCGTAGATGGATTGACTGATTGACTGATTGATTGATTGATTGATTGATTGATTGATTGATTGATTGATTCCTCCCATCAGGTAGCAGACTTGCAGCAGTTGAGTGTTTGATTGACGCGTCTGCCGGCCGACTGAGAATTTGTAAAGATGTCGCGACGAAGCCTCGGGGAGGAAATGGATTGCTGCTTCGCACATAGTAAGCGCTTAACAAATAATAATAATAATAATAATAATTTATTTTATTTATTTATTTATTATTTATTTATTATTTAATTATTTATTTTATTTTGTTAGTATGTTTGGTTTTGTTCTCTGTCTCCCCCTTTTAGACTGTGAGCCCACTGTTGGGTAGGGACTGTCTCTAGATGTTGCCAATTTGTACTTCCCAAGCGCTTAATACAGTGCTCTGCACATAGTAAGCACTCAATAAATACAATTGATGATGATGATGATGATGATAATAATAATAATAATAATAACAATAATAATAATAATGAGAAGCAGCGTGGCTCTGGAAAGAGCCCGGGCTTTGGAGTCCGAAGTCATGGGTTCAAATCCCGCCTCCGCCACTTCTCAGCTGTGTGACTTTGGGCAAGTCACTTCACTTCTCTGGGCCTCAGTTACCTCATCTGGAAAATAGGGGTTAAGTCTGTGAGCCCCACGTGGGACAACTTGATTACTGTGTATCTACCCCAGTGCTGAGAACAGTGCTTGGCACATAGTAAGCGCTTAATAAATGCCATTATTATTATTAATTAATTAATATTATTGATTATTATTAATAATAATGGCATTTATTAGGCGCTTACTATGTGCCAAGCACTGTTCTCAGCGCTGGGGAGGTAACAAGGTGATCAGGTTATCCCACGGGGGGCTCACAGTCTTCATCATCATCATCAATCGTATTTATTGAGCGCTTCCTGTGTGCTGTACTAAGCGCTTGGGAAGTGCAAGTTGGCCACATAGAGAGACCGTCCGTACCCAACAGTGGGCTCGCAGTCTTCACCCCCATTTTACAGATGAAGGAACTGAGGCCCAGAGAAGTGAAGTGACTTGCCCGAGGTCACACAGCAGGCAACTGGCGGAGCCAGGATTTGAACCCGTGACCTCTGACTCCAAAGCCCGGGCCATTATTATTATTATTATTATTATTATTATTATTATTATTATTGTCATTATTATCATCATCATCATCATCATCATCATCATTATTATGCCCTACTGAGAGCTCACCTCCTCCAGGAGGCCTTCCCAGACCTGTACTTCCCAAGCGCGTAGTCCAGTGCTCTGCACACAGGAAGCGCTCAATAAATATGATTGATTGATTGATTGATGACCTACTGAGAGCTCCCCAGATTGAGTCCCCCCACTTTTCCTCCACTCCTCCTCCCGGTCATTCATTCAGTCGTATTTACTGAGCGCTTCCTGCGTGCGGAGCACTGTACTAAGCGCTTGGGAAGGACAAGTCGGCAACATATAGAGACGGTCCTTACGAAACAGCGGGGTCGCCCCGATTCATTCATTCATTCAGTCGTATTTATTCATTCAACCATATTTATTGAGCGCTTCCTGTGTGCAGGGCACTGTACTGAGCGCTTGGGAAGTCCAAGTTGGCAACATACAGAAGCTCACGATTCCCTCCCTCTACCCTACTTCCTTCCCCTCCCCGCAACACTTGTGTGTAGTTGTCCATATTCATTACTCTATTTTATTTGTCCAAATTTATCACCAATTAATCAATTTTTAATTAATTAATTATCTGTCCAAATTTATTACTAATTAATTTTAATTAATTAATTATTTGTCCAAATTTCTCACTAATCAATTGATTAATTATTAATTAATTCGCTGGGCCTCTAATGAATGAATTATTTAGGGAAGCAGTGTGGCTCAGCGGAAAGAGGCCGGACTTGGGAGTCCGAGGTCGTGGGTTCGAATTCCAGCTCCGCCAGTTGTCAGCTGGGTGACTTCGTGCCAGTCACTTTGCTTCTCTGGGCCTGTAATTAATGAATTATTAATTATTTAGGGAAGCAGTGTGGCTCAGCGGAAAAAGCCCGGGCTTGGGAGTCCGAGGCCGTGGGTTCGAACTCCGCCTCCGCCAGTTGTCAGTTGGGTGACTTCGGGCCAGTCACTTGGCTTCTCTGGGCCTCTATTGAATTAATTATTAATTATTTAGGGAAGCAGCGTGGCTCAGCGGAAAGAGCCCAGGCTTGGGAGTCCGAGGTCGTGGGTTCGAATCCACTCCGCCAGTTGTCAGCTGGGTGACTTTGGGCGAGTCACTTGGCTTCTCTGGGCTTCTAATGAATTGATTACTAATTATTTAGGGAAGCAGCGTGGCTCAGTGGAAAGAGGCCGGGCTTGGGAGTCAGAGGTCATGGGTTCGAATCCCGACTCCGCCAGTTGTCAGCTGGGTGACTTCAGGCAAGTCACTTTGCTTCTCTGGGCATCTAATGAATTAATTATTAATTATTTAGGGAGCAGCGTGGCTCAGCGGAAAGAGCCCGGGCTTGGGAGTCCGTGGTCGTGGGTGCGAATCCTGCCTCCGCCAATTGTCAGCTGGGTGACTTCGGGCCAGTCATTTCACTTCTCTGGGCCTCAGTTCCCTCATCTGGAAAATGGGGATGAAGACTGTGAGCCCTACATGGGACAACCTCATCACCTTGTAACCTCCCCAGCTCTTAGAACAGTGCTTGGTACATAGTAAGCGCTTAATAAATGCCATCATTATTATTATTATTATACATATATATATATATAATGGCATTTGTTAGGCGCTTACTATGTGCCGAGCACTGTTCTAAGCACTGGGAGAGATACAAGGTGATGAAGTTGTATATATAATGGCATTTGTTAGGCGCTTACTATGTGCCGAGCACTGTTCTAAGCACTGGGAGAGATACAAGGTGATGAAGTTGTATATACAATGGCATTTGTTAGGCGCTTAGTATGTGCCGAGCACTGTTCTAAGCACTGGGAGAGATACAAGGTGATGAAGTTGTATATATAATGGCATTTGTTAGGCGCTCACTATGTGCCGAGCACTGTTCTAAGCACTGGGAGAGCTACAAGGTGATAAAGTTATATATATAAAATGGCATTTGTTAGGCGCTTACTCTGTGCCGAGCACTGTTCTAAGCACTGGGAGAGATACAAGGTGATGAAGTTATATATATATAATGGCATTTGTTAGGCGCTTACTATGTGCTGAGCACTGTTCTAAGCACTGGGAGAGATACAAGGTGATGAGATTATAGATCTAATGGCATTTGTTAGGCGCTTACTATGTGCCGAGCACTGTTTTAAGCACTGGGAGGGATCAAGGTGATGAGGTTATATATCTAATGGCATTTGTTCGGCGCTTACTGTGTGCCGAGCACTGTTTTAAGCACTGGGAGAGATACAAAGTGATGAAGTTGTATATATAATGGCATTTGTTAGGCGCTTAGTATGTGCCGAGCACTGTTCTAAGCACTGGGAGAGATACAAGGTGATGAAGTTGTATATACAATGGCATTTGTTAGGCGCTTAGTATGTGCCGAGCACTGTTCTAAGCACTGGGAGAGATACAAGGTGATTGAAGTTGTATATACAATGGCATTTGTTAGGCACTTACTATGTGCCGAGCACTGTTCTAAGCACTGGGAGAGATACAAGGTGATGAAGTTATATATATAAAGGCATTTGTTAGGCGCTTACTATGTGCCGAGCACTGTTCTAAGCACTGGGAGAGATACAAGGTGATGAAGTTGTATGTGTGTATATATATATATATATGTATATATATATATAATGGCATTTATTAGGCGCTTACTATGTGCCGAGCACTGTTCTAAGCACTGGGAGAGATACAAGGTGATGAAGTTGTATATATAATGGCATTTGTTAGGCGCTTACTATGTGCCGAGCACTGTTCTAAGCACTGGGAGAGATACAAGGTGATGAAGTTGTATATATAATGGCATTTGTTAGGCGCTTACTATGTGCCGAGCACTGTTCTAAGCACTGGGAGAGATACAAGGTGATGAAGTTGTATATATAATGGCATTTGTTAGGCGCTTACTATGTGCCGAGCACTGTTCTAAGCACTGGGAGAGATACAAGGTGATTAAGTTATATATATAAAATGGCATTTTTTAGGCGCTTACTATGTGCCGAGCACTGTTCTAAGCACTGGGAAAGCTACAAGGTGATGAAGTTATATATATAAAATGGCATTTGTTAGGCGCTTACTATGTGCCGAGCACTGTTCTAAGCGCTGGGAGAGATACAAGGTGATGAGGTTGTCCCCCGGGGGGCTCACGGTCTTCATCCCCATTTTCCAGATGAGGGAATTGAGGCCCAGAGAAGTGAAACGACTTGCCCAAAGTCCCCCAGCTGACAAGTGGCGGAGGCGGGATTTGAACCCAGGACCCCGGACTCCAAAGCCTGTGAGCCCGCTGTCGGGTAGGGACCGTCTCTCTATGCTGCCGACTTGGGCTTCCCAAGCGCTTAGTCCAGTGCTTCGCACACAGTAAGCGCTCAATAAATACGATTGAACGAACTTGATGGCTTTGGGCTTCTCTGTGCCTCAGTTTCCTCCTCTGTCAAATGGGGATGAAGACCGTGAGCCCCCCGCGGAACAACCTCATCACCTTGTATCCTCCCCAGCGCTTAGAACAGTGCTTGGCACATAGTAAACGCTTAATAAATAACATTATTTTTATTATTATTATTAATGAAAAAATCGTATGGATTGATGGAAACCTCCGTTGTTGGGCAGAGATGTCTCTATTGTTGTATTGTACTTTCCAAGCGCTCAGTACAGTGCTTTGCACATAGTAAGTGCTGAACAAATGGCATTATTATTATTATTATTAATTATAATGAAAAAATAGTATGGATTGATGGAAACCTCCATTGTTGGGAAGAGATTGTCTCTCTTTATTGTTGTATTGTACTTTCCAAGCGCTCAGTACAGTGCTTTGCACACAGTAAGCGCTTAACAAATGCCATTATTATAATAATTATTATTATTAATGAAAAGATAGTATGGATTGATGGAAACCTCCGTTGTTGGGCAGAGATTGTCTCTATTGTTGTATTGTAGTTTCCAAGCGCTCAGTACAGTGCTCTGCACACAGTTAGCGCTTAACAAATGTCATTATTATTATTAGTATTATTATTAATGAAAAAGTAGTATGGATTGATGGAAACCTCCGTTGTTGGGCAGAGATTGTCTCTCTTTATTGTTGTATTGTACTTTCCAAGCGCTTAGTACAGTGCTCTGCACACAGTAAGCGCTTAACAAATGCCATTATTATTATTATTATCATTAATGAAAAAATGGTATGGATTGATGGAAACCTCCATTGTTGGGAAGAGATTGTCTCTCTGTATTGTTGTATTGTACTTTCCAAGCGCTTAGTACAGTGCTCTGCACACAGTAAGCGTTTAACAAATGCCATTATTATTATTATTAATGAAAAAATAGTATGGACTGATGGAAACCTCCGTTGTTGGGCAGAGATTGTCTCTTTTTATTGTTGTATTGTACGTTCCAAGCGCTCAGTACAGTGCTCTGCACACAGTAAGCACTTAACAAATGCCATTATTACTATTATTATTAATGAAAAAAGACTATGGATTGATGGAAACCTCCGTTGTTGGGAAGAGATTGTCTCTCTTTATTGTTGTATTGTACTTTCCAAGCGCTCAGTACAGTGCTCTGCACAGTGTAAGCGCTTAACAAATGCCATTATTATTATTATTATTATTAATGAAAAAATAGTATGGATTGGCGGGAACCTCCGTTGTTGGGAAAAGATTGTCTCTCTTTATTGTTGTATTGTACTTTCCAAGCGCTCAGTACACTGCTGTGCACATAGTAAGTGCTTAACAAATGCCATTATTATTAATATTATTATTAATAATGAAAAAATAGTATGGATTGATGGAAACCTCCGTTGTTGGGAAGAGATTGTCTCGATTGTTGTATTGTACTTTCCAAGCGCTCAGTACACTGCTGTGCACATAGTAAGTGCTTAACAAATGCCATTATTATTAATATTATTATTAATAATGAAAAAATAGTATGGATTGATGGAAACCTCCGTTGTTGGGAAGAGATTGTCTCGATTGTTGTATTGTACTTTCCAAGCGCTTAGTACAGTGCTCTGTACACAGTTAGTGCTTAACAAATGCCATTATTATTATTATTATTATGAATGAAAAAATAGTATGGATTGATGGAAACCTCCATTGTTGGGAAAAGATTGTCTCTATTGTTGTATTTTACTTTCCAAGCGCTTAGTACAGTGCTGTGCACACAGTAAGCGCTTAACATGCTATCATTATTATTATTATTAATGAAAAAATACTATGGACTGATGGAAACCTCTGTTGTTGGGAAGAGATTGTCTCTCTTTATTGTTGTATTGTACTTTCCAAGCGCTCAGTACAGTGCTCTGCACACAGTAAGCGCTTAACATGCTATCATTATTATTATTATTATTATCAATAATGAAAAAATACTATGGATTGATGGAAACCTCAGTTGTTGGGAAGAGATTGTCTCTATTGTTGTATTGTACTTTCCAAGCGCGCAGTACCGTGCTCTGCACACAGTAAGTGCTTAACAAATGCCATTATTATTATTATTAATAATAATAATGAAAAAATAGTATGGATTGATGGAAACCTCCATTGTTGGGAAGAGATTGTCTCTCTTTGTTGTTGTATTGTACTTTCCAAGTGCTCAGTACAGTGCTCTGCACACAGTTAGTGCTTAACAAATGCCATTATTATTATTATTAATGAAAAAATAGTATGGATTGATGGAAACCTCCATTGTTGGGAAGAGATTGTCTCTTTTTATTGTTCTATTGTACTTTCCAAGTGCTCAGTACAGTGCTTTGCACATAGTAAGTGCTTAACAAATGCCATTATTATTATTATTAACAATGAAAAACTAGTTTGGATTGATGGAAACCTCCATTGTTGGGAAGAGATTGTCCCTATTGTATTGTACTTTCCAAACGCTCAGTACAGTGCTCTGCACACAGTAAGCGCTTAACAAATGCCATTATTATTATTACTATTATTAATGAAAAAATCGTATGGATTGATGGAAACCTCTGTTGGGAAGAGATTGTCTCTCTTAATTGTTGTATTGTACTTTCCAAGCACTCAGTACAGTGCTTTGTACATAGTAAGTGCTTAACAAATGCCATTATTATTATTATTATTATTAATGATAAAATACTATGGATTGATGGAAACCTCCGTTGTTGCGAAGAGATTGTCTCTCTTTATTGTTGTATTGTACTTTCCAAGCGCTCAGTACAGTGCTTTGCACATAGTAAGTGCTTAACAAATGCCATTATTATTATTATTATTAATGATAAAATACTATGGATTGATGGAAACCTCCGTTGTTGGGAAGAGATTGTCTCTCTTTATTGTTGTATTGTACTTTCCAAACGCTCAGTACAGTGCTTTGCACATAGTAAGCACTTAACAAATGCCATTATTATTATTATTATTATTAATAATAATAAAAAATAGTATGGATTGATGGAAACCTCCGTTGTTGGGCAGAGATTGTCTCTATTGTTGTATTGTACTTTCCAAGCGCTCAGTACAGTGCTGTGCACACAGTAAGCACTCAATGAATGAGTGAATGAATGAATGAATGAGTGAATGAGTGAGTGAGTGAATGAATGAACGAATGACTGGATGAACGAATGAACGAACGAATGAATGAATAATTGAATGAATGAACGAATGAACGAACGAATGAGTGAACGAATGAATGAATAATCGAATGAATGAATGAACGAACGAACGAATGAATGAGTGAACGAAGGAACGAACGAACGAACGAATGAATGAATGAATGAACGAATGAACGAATGAATGAATAAACGAATGAACGAATGAATGAACGAATCAACGAACGAACGAATGAAGAAATGAATGAATGAACGAATGAATGAACGAATGAATGAACGAACGAATGAATGAATGAAGGAAAGAATGAATGAACGAAAGAACGAATGAATGCATGAACGAATGAATGAATGAACGAATGAATGAAGGAAGGAAACAAAGAATGAACGAATGAACGAACGAACGAATGAATAAATGAATGAACGAACGAACGAATGAATGAATGAACGAACGAATGAATGAGCGAACGAACGAATGAATGAACGAAGAATGAATGAATGAAGGAAAGAATGAATGAACGAACGAACGAATGAATGAACGAACGAATGAATGAATGAATGAACGAACGAACGAACGAATGAATGAATCTCCCAGGCCCAGCAAAGGAGAGAGAGAAGGCGCATGCGCACTCGCCCCTGGCCTACCCCTCCTTCTCAACATGGAGGGCGCCCCCCTCCGTTCTCGCGACATTTTCCGGAAGACCCTCGCGCCCTCATCGTGGGGCCGCCCCTCGGTCTCGCGAGATTCCCTCGACAAAAGCGTGCGGGCTGGAGGGGGCGGGGACAAGGGAGCGCGGCCCAGGGCGGAACGCTAGCGAGACGTGACGCCCCGCCCCCGGAAGCGGCGGGCGTGCATGCGTAGTCGGGGGTCCGTTTCCGGGGAGTGAGCGCGCGCATGCGCCATGATGACGTCATCGCCACCATGGATCCGTCTTCCCCAGCGCCAGTATTGCCCGCCCCCGGCGTTGTACCAAATCATGACGTCATCGCCACCCCTGCCTTCTTTCTTCAGCGCCTACTACGTGCCAAGCACTGTACTAAGCGCTGGGGAGGCCAGAAAGCTCATAATGATGGCCTTATTGGGGCCCAGGCACTGTACTAAACGTTGGTGTGACTCTGCTTATAATGATGGTATTTGTTGGGCGCCTAATAAGTGCCAGCCACTGTACTAAGCGTTGGGGAGGATATAAGTAGCATAACGATGGTCTTACTATGTGCCAGGCACTGTACTAAGCACTGGGGGGGTGACTCTACTTATAATGATGGTATTTGTTGGGCGCCTAATAAGTGTCAGGCACTGTACTAAGCGCTGGGGGGGAATATAAACTGCATAATGATGATCTTACTAGTTGCCATTCACTGTACTAAGCGCTGGGGTGACTCTACTTATCATAATGATGGTATTTGTTGGGCGCCTAATAAGTGTCAGGCACTGTACTAAGCGCTGGGGCGGCAGGAATATAAATTGCATAATGATGATCTTACTAGTTGCCAGGCACTGTACTAAGCGCTGTGGTGACTCTACTTATCATAATGATGGTATTTGTTGGGCGCCTAATAGGTGCCAGGCACTGTACTAAGCGCTAGGGAGGCTAGGAGGCTCATAATGATGGCCTTATTGGGGGCCAGGCACTGTGCTAAACGTAGTGGAGACTCTACTTATAATGATGGTATTTGTTGGGTGCCTAATAAGTGCCAGCCACTGTACTAAGCGTTGGGGAGGATATAAGTAGCATAACGATGGTCTTACTAGGTGCCAGGTACTGTACTAAGCACTGGGGTGGGTGACTCTACTTATCATAATGATGGCATTTGTTGGGTGCCTAATAAGTGTCAGGCACTGTAGTAAGCGTTGGGGGGGAGGAATATAAATTGCATAATGATGATCTTACTAGTTGCCAGTCACTGTACTAAGCGCTGGGGTGACTCTACTTATCATAATGATGGTATTTGTTGGGCGCCTAATAAGTATCAGGCACCGTACTTAGCGCTGGGGGGATTCTACTTATAATGATGGTATTTGTTGGGCACCTAATAAGTGTCAGGCACTGTTCTAAGCACTGGGGGGGAGGAATATAAACTGCATAATGATGATCTTACTAGTTGCCAGTCACTGTACTAAGCGCTGGGGTGACTCTGCTTATCATAATGATGGTATTTGTTGGGCGCCTGTTAAGTGCCAGGCACTGTATTAAGCACTGGGTGGGATACAAGTAGCCTAGTGATGGCCTTACTAGGTGCCAGGCACTGTACTAAGCGCTGGGGTGACTCTACTTATCATAATGATCGTATTTGTTGGGTACCTAATAGGTGCCAGGCACTGTACTAAGCGTTGGAGAGGATATAAGTAGCATAATGATGGGCTTCCTAGGTTCCAGGCACTGCACTAAGCGTTGGGGAGGATATAAGTAGCATAATGATGGTCTTACTAGGAGCCAGGCACTGTACTAAGCGCTGGGGTGACTCTACTTATCATAATGATCATATTTGTTGGGCGCCTAATAAGTGCCGGGCAGTGTACTAAGCGTTGGGGAGGATATAAGTAGCATAATGGTGGTTTTACTAGGTTCCAGGCACTGTACTAAGTGCTGGGGTGACTCTACTTATCATAATGATCATATTTGTTGGGCGCCTAAAAAGTGCCAGGCAGTGTACTAAGCATTGGGGAGGATATAAGTAGCATAATGATGGTCTTTCTAGGTGCCAGGCACTGTACTAAGCGTTGGGGAGGATATAAGTAGCATAATGATGGTTTTACTAGGTGCCAGGCACTGTACTAAGCATTGGGGTGACTCTACTTATCATAATGATTGTATTTGTTGGGTGCCTAATCAATCAATCAATCAATCATATTTATTGAGCGCTTACTATGTGCAGAGCACTGTACTAAGCGCTTGGGAAGTACAAATTGGCAACATGTAGAGACAGTCCCTACCCAACAGTGGGCTCACAGTCTAAAAGGGGGAGACAGAGAAAAAAAAAAACCAAACATGCTAACAAAATAAAGTAAATAGAATAGATATGTACAAGTAAAATAAATAAATAAATAAATAGAGTAATAAATCTGTACAAACATGTATACATATATACAGGTGCTGTGGGGAAGGGAAGGAGGTAAGATGGGGGGGATGGAGAGGGGAATGAGGGGGAGAGGAAGGTAGGGGCTCAGTCTGGGAAGGCCTCCTGGAGGACGTGAGCTCTCAGCAGGGCCTTGAAGGGAGGTAGAGAGCTAGCTTGGCGGAGGGGCAGAGGGAGGGAGGGCATTCCAGGCCCGGGGGATGACGTGGCCCGGGGGTCGATGGTGGGACAGGCGAGAGCGAGGTACAGTGAGGAGATTAGCGGCAGAGGCGCAGAGGGTGCGGGCTGGGCTGTAGAAGGACAGAAAGGAGGTGAGGTAGGAGGGGGCGAGGTGATGGACAGCCTTGAAGCCCAGCGTGAGGAGTTTCTGCCTGATGCGCAGATTGATTGGTAGCCACCGGAGATTATTGAGGAGGGGAGTAATATGCCCAGAGCGTTTCTGGACAAAGATAATCCGGGCAGCAGCATGAAGTATGGCTTGAAGTGGAGAGAGACACGAGGATGGGATATCAGAAGGCTGATGCAGTAGTCCAGATGGGATAGGATGAGAGCTTGAACGAGCAGGGTAGCGGTATGGATGGAGAGGAAAGGGCGGATCTTGGCAATGTTGTGGAGCTGAGACCGGCAGCTTTTGGTGACGGCTTGGATGTGAGGGGTGAATGAGAGAGCGAAGTCGAGGATGACACCAAGGTTGCGGGCTTGTGAGACGGGAAGGATGGTAGTGCCGTCAACAGAGATGGGAAAGTCAGGGAGAGGACAAGGTTTGGGAGGGAAGACAAGGAGTTCAGTCTTCGGCATGTTGAGCTTTAGGTGGCGGGCGGACATCCAGATGGAGATGTCCTGAAAGCAGGAGGAGATGCAAGCCTGGAGGGAGGGGGAGAGAGCAGGGGCAGAGATGTAGATCTGGGTGTCATCAGCGTAGAGATGATAATGGAAGCCGTGGGAGCGAATGAGGTCACCAAGGGAGTGCGTGTAGATTGAGAACAGAAGGGGACCAAGTACTGAACCTTGGGGAACCCCCACAGCAAGGGGATGGAATGGGGAGGAGGAGCCTGCAAAAGAGACTGAGAATGAATGACCGGAGAGATAAGAGGAGAACCAGGAGAGGACGGAATCTGTGAAGCCAAGGTCAGATAGCGTGTTGAGGAGAAGGGGGTGGTCCACAGTGTCAAAGGCAGCTGAGAGGTCGAGGAGGATTAGAACAGAGTATGAGCCGTTGGATTTGGCAAGCAGGAGGTCATTGGTGACCTTTGAGAGGGCAGTTTCCGTGGAATGTAGGGGACGGAAACCAGACTGTAGGGGGTCGAGGAGAGAGTTGTTGTTGAGGAATTCGAGGCAGCGAGTGTAGACAACTCGTTCAAGGAGTTTGGAAAGGAATGGTAGGAGGGATATGGGGTGATAACTAGAAGGTGAGGTGGGGTCAAGAGAGGGTTTTTTTAGGATGGGAGAGACATGGGCATGTTTGAAGGCAGAGGGGAAGGAACCAGTGGAGAGTGAGCGGTTGAAGATGGAAGTTAAGGAGGGGAGAAGGGATGGAGCGAGAGATTTCATGAAATGAGAGGGAATGGGGTCAGAAGCACAGGTGGCCAGAGTAGCACTTGAGAGGAGGGGGTAGAGCTCCTCTGAGGATACTGCTGGGAAGGATGGGAGAGTAGCAGAGAGTGTTGAGAGCCGGGGGGTTGGAGAACGGGGGGAAGTGACTTTGGGGAGGTTGGACCTGATGGATTTAATTTTGTTAATGAAGTAGGAGGCCAGATCGTTGGGGGTGAGGGAAGGAGGAGGGGGAGGAATCGGGGGCCTGAGAAGGGAGGTGAATGTACGGAAGAGCTGGCGGGGCTGATGGGCATGGGTGTCAATAAGGGAGGAGAAATAGTTTTGTTTGGCAGAAGAGAGGGCTGAGTTAAGGCAGGAAAGGATAAACTTGAAGTGAACGAGGTTGGCATGGTGTTTAGACTTTTGCCAGCAGCGTTCGGCAGCTCGAGCATAAGAGCGAAGGAGGCGGACAGTGGCAGTGATCCAGGGCTGTGGGTTGGTGGTGCGAGAGCGGCAAAGGGAAAGGGGAGTGAGTGAGTCTAGCTGAGTAGAAAGGGTAGAGTTGAGAGCAGTAATCTGATCATCAAGACTGGGTAGAGAGGAGAGGGAGGCGAGGTGGGGTGTGAGGTGCTCAGAAAGATGGGTGGGGTCAAGAGAGCGGAGGTCTCTGTGAGGGAGTAATACGGATTTACAGGGGGAAGGAGTGTGAGAGAGGAGGCAGGTGAGAAGATTATGATCAGAGAGAGGGATTTCAGAGTTGGTGAGGGTGGACACAGTGCAGCAGTAGGAGATGATAAGGTCAAGGGTATGACCAAGTTGGTGAGTGGGTGGGGTGGAGGAAGAGGTTGGCAGCATCAAGGAGAGATAGAAGGCGGGTGGCAGAGGAGTCGTTAGGGATATCCATGTGGATATTGAAGTCTCCGAGGATCAGAGTGGGCATGGAGAAGGAGAGAAGGAAGGTGAGGAAAGGGTCAAAGTCGTTAAAGAAGTTGGAAGTGGGGCTGGGAGGGTGGTAGATGACGGCTACAAGAATCTGGAGGGGGTGGTAGAGGCGAATAATGTGGGCTTCAAAGGAAGGGAAGGAAAGGGAAGGGGGAGGAGGGATAGTGCGAAAGCGACATTGGGGGGCGAGAAGGAAACCGACACCTCCTCCTTTTCCGGTGAGTCTGGGGGAGTGGGAGAAGAAAAGGCCTGCACTGCAGAGAGCAGCAGAAGAGACCGTGTCGTCCGGAGACAGCCAGGTTTCAGTTTGGGCGAGGAGGAGTAGAGAGCTGGAAAGGAATAGGTCCAGGATGAAAGGGATCTTACTTAAAACGGAGCAGGGGTTTCAGAGGCCACACTTGGCAGCAGCTGTCGATGGAGGGGAGGGAGGGGGAAGGGTGCGAGGGCTGGGGAGGGTTTGGATTGGGATGAGCTGGCGGGGGCCTGGGCGGCGAGAGTGGGAAGGGGGGTGGCGATGGGAAAGGAGAACTGGGATGGGGTGGGGACGGGGAGAAGGGGAGGGAGGGGGCCCGGAGGGAGGAGCGGAGGACTGGTGCTGGTACAGAGGAATCCTTGGTAGGGGGTGAGGGGGAGTGGTCTTGGTGGGAGAGAGGGAGGGAAAAAGCTGGGTGGGAGAGGGGAAGGGGAAGGTGAGGAATGGGAATGGCAGTTGGGAGCAAGGGAACTGAAAGTTCATGGTGAGGTCAGCAGGGTCAGTGACAGTACAGCAGGAGGTTAACAATTGAGATGCAGAAGCAATAAAACAGTAACAATGATATAAGGCGATGGCATCACAGGGTGCAGTTAAACAAACAATATGCTATGGCAATAATAAAATTGGCAGATAATGATGTCACTGAGAGCAGATACAAACTATTATGTGCTGGAGTAGGGTGGGCCTGTTAAGGGGGGTCAGGGAGCAGAGCAGATCGGGAAGGGGGGCGGGAGGAAAAAGGGGGGCGTCCGTGGGGGCGCTGTGATGGCGGGCGGGCCTCTCAGGAACGGAGTCCCGGGCGTCTATGGCGGCGCTCTGCGGAGAGGATCCTTCCGGGAGCAGCAGGGCCACGCGGTAAAGGCAGCAAACCCTGCCTACAATGAGCTCACAGTCTGGGGGATAGGCGGGGACAGACATTAATACAAATAAATAAAATTACAGATCTATACATAAGTGCTTGGATCATTTCTCTGAAAAACTATTTAGTTCATGTTTCTTCACACCCACAAAACCTCTAGTGTTTGCCCATTCATCTCTGCTTCAAGCAAAATTCCTTGCCATCAGCTTTAAAGCATAGTCACCTTGCCCCCAACTAACTTTCCTTACCTATGTTTTACAACCCAGCCTGCAAACTTCACTTCTCTAAAGCTAACAGACTCATTGAATCCAATCCTTCTCCTAGGCTTTTCCATCCATCACCAAAACCTGCCGGTCTCACCTCCACAACATCGTCAAGATCCACCCTTTCCTCTCCATCCAAACTGCTACCCTGCTGGTTCAGTCTCTCATCCTATCCCGACTGTATTACTGCATCAGCCTCCTCTCTGATCTCCCATCCTCCTGTCTCTCCCCACTTCAGTCTATACTTAATGCAGCTGCCCAGATCATCTTTGTGCAGAAACGCTTTGGGTATGTTACTCCCCTCCTCAAGAATCTCCAGTGGCTACCAGTCAACCTATGCATCAGGGAAAAATTCCTCACTCTCGGCTTCAAGGTGATGGAGAGCCTGCTCCATCACCTCGCCCCCTCCTGCCTCACCTCCCTTCTCTCCTCCTACAGCCCAGCCCACACCCTCAGCTCCTCTGCCGCTAACCTCCTCACTGTGCCTCATCCTTGCCTGTCCCGCCATCGACCCCCAGCCCACGTCCTCCCCCTGGCCTGGAATGCCCTCCCTCCGCACATCCGCCAAGCTAGCTCTCTTCCTCTTTTCAAAGCCCTACTGAGAGCTCACCTCCTCCAGGAGGCCTTCCCAGACTGAGTCCCCTCCTTTCCCTCCCCCTCCCCATCCCCCCACCCTACCTCCTTCCTCTCCCCACAGCACCTGTATATATGTTTGTACAGATTTATTACTCTATTTATTTTACTTGTACATATTTACTATTCTATTTATTTTGTTAATGATGTGCTTTACTTCTATTTATTCTGATGACTTGACACTTGTCCACATGTTTTGTTTTGTTGTCTGTCTCCCCCGTCTAGACTGTGAGCCCGTTGTTGGGTAGGGACTGTCTCTACATGTTGCCAACTTGTACTTCCGAAGCGCTTAGTACAGTGCTCTGCACACAGTAAGCTCTCAATAAATATGATTGAATGAATCACTGTAGGTAACACTGTCATCCTCCCTGTCTCAAATGAAATAGTGGGGCCGAGTGGATAGAGCACAGGCCTGGGAGTCAGAAGGATCTGAATTTTAATCCCAGCTCTGCTCCTTGTCTGCTTTGTGACCTTGGGCAAGCAATTTAACAAACCCTTGCCCACACCCTTCCTCTACTATAAATCAAATCAATCAGTCGTATTTATGAGTTCCTGGTATGTGCACAACAATATAGTAAGCATTTAGGAAACTACAGTATAACATTTGGTAGACATGTTTTCTGCCCATAATGAGGTTACATTCTGGAGGGGGTGATGGACATTAAATAAATATATTTCAGCTGTGTACATTAAGTGTGTGGACTGAAGGTGAGATGAATGAAGGGTAAAAATCTAAGTGCAAGATTGAGGAAGAAGGGAGTGGGAGAAGAGGAATTGAGGACATAGTTGGGAAAGTCCTCTTGAAGGAGAGTGATTTTAAAAAAGTTTCTGGTGGGGAGAGTGATCACCTGTTGAACATGAAAGGGCAGGAAGTTCCAAGCCCGATGCAAAACATGCTGAGGTGTGGCAGCAAGATAAGCAAGATCAAGGTACACTGAGGTGGTCAGCATTAGAAGAGCAAAGTGTGTGGGCTGGGATGTAGAAGGAAATCAAGAAGATAAGGTAGGAGGCGTCAAGGAGATTGAGTGCTTTACAGCTGATGGTTTGATTTAGAATTGAGAGGGTAACAAGGATGTCTTTATGAGTAAGGAAGAATTTAATGGCAAAATTTACTCCCTCAAACACAACGCTCAGTACTGATCTCAACTGACTTGTTCCCCTATCATTCATTCCTTCAATCATGTTTACTGACAACTTACTGTGAGCACAGGACTCTACTAAGTTCTTAGGAGAGTACGATATAACAATAAACAGACACTTTCCCTGCCTGTGACAAGCTTAAAGTCTAAAGGGGGAGATAGACATTAATATGAATAAATAAATTCCAGATATATACATATGTGCTGTGGTGCTGAGAGGGGCTGAACAGAGGGAGCAAGTTGGGGTGATATAGAAGGGAGTGGGAGAAGAGGAAAGGGGGTTTAGTGAGGAAAGGCCTCTATGAGGAGATAAGCCTTCAATAAGGCTTTGAAGCAGAGGAGACTACTTTTCTCTTAGATATGAGGAGGAAACTGCGTGGCTCAGTGGAAAGAGCACAGGCTTTGGAATCAGAGGTCATGAGTTCTAATCCCGGCTCCCCCACATGTCTGCTGTGTGACCTTGGACAAGTCACTTAACTTCTCGGAACCTTAGTTAACTCACCTGTAAAATGGGAATTAATAATAATAATAATAATGATGGCATTTATTAAGCACTTACTATGTACAAAGCACTGTTCTAAGCACAGGGGAGGTTACAAGGTAATGAGGTTGTTGCACAGGGGGCTCACAGTCTTAATCCCCATTTTACAGATGAGATAACTGAGGCACAGAGAAGTTAACTGACTTGCCCAAAGTCACACAGCTGACAATTTGTGGAGCCGGGGTTTGAACCCATGACCTCTGACTCCAAAGCCCATGCTCTTTCCACTGAGCCACGCCGCTTCTCTTAAGACTGTGGGACAACGATCACCTTATATCCCCTTCAGCGCTTAGAACAGTGCTTTGCACGTAGTAAGCGCTTAACAAATGCCATCATAAACCCCCAAACAAATGACATTCTAGGCCAGAAGAACAAAAGGTTAAAATGCTTACCATTTTGCTGAAGATCACTATCTTTTGCAAGATGACCAGAATCACCACTTTGGTAACAGGTGTCTGGAAGAGATGAAGAAACAAATTGGAAACCTTTTGCAAAAATGAATCATCAGTTGACCTCATACCACTAACCCATAGCCTTGGATCACCTCCACCGCCTGGCTTCCCAGACTAAGCCCCTTTTTCCTCAGCTCCCCTTCCCTTCCACATTAACCAGACTTGCTCCCTTTGCTTTACCCTCCTCCCCCCGGCCCCAAAGCACTTGTGTATATACTCCTCCTCGCCCTAACTGAAACATGGTTGTCTCCGGATGACACGGTGTCTTCTGCTGCTCTCTCCAGTGGAGGCTTCTTCTTCTCCCACTCCCCCAGACTCACCAGAAAAGGAGGAGGTGTTGGTTTCCTTCTTGCCCCTCAATGTTGCTTTCGCACTATCCGTCCCCCCCCCTTCCCTTTCCTTCCCTTCCTTTGAAGCCCACATTATTCGCCTCTACCACCCCCTCCAGATTCTTGTAGCCGTCATCTATCGCCCCCCCTGGCCCCACCTCCAACTTCTTTAACGATTTTGACCCCTTCCTCACCTTCCTTCTCTCCTTTTCCATGCCCACTCTCATCCTCGGAAACTTCAACATCCACATGGATATCCCTGATGACTCCTCTGCGGCCCGCCTTCTATCTCTCCTTGATGCTGTCAACCTCTTGTCCCACCCCACCTCACCCACTCACCAACTTGGTCATACCCTCGACCTCATAATCTCCTATCACTACACTGTGTCCACCCTCACCAACTCTGAAATCCCTCTCTCTGATCATAATCTTCTCACCTGCCTCCTCACTCACACTCCTTTCCCCTGTAAATCCATATTACTCCCTCACAGAGATCTCTGCTGTCTTGACCCCATCCATCTTTCTGAGCACCTCACACCCCACCTCGCCTCCCTCTCCTCTCTACCCAGTCTTGATGATCAGATTACTGCTCTCAACTCTACCCTTTCTACTCAGCTAGACTCACTCGCTCCCCTTTCCCTTCGCCACTCTCATACCACTAACCCACAGCCCTGGATCACTGCCACTGTCCGCCTCCTTCGCTCTTATGCTTGAGCTGCTGAACGCTGCTGGCGAAAGTCTAAACACTATGCCAACTTCGTTCACTTCAAGTTTATCCTTTCCTGCCTTAACTCAGCCCTCTCCTCTGCCAGACAAAACTATTTCTCCTCCCTTGTTGGCACCCATGCCCATCATCCCCGCCAGCTCTTCTGTACATTCAACTCCCTTCTCAGGCCCCCGGTTCCTCCCCCTCCTCCTTCCCTCACCCCCAGCTATTTGGCCTCCTACTTCATTAACAAAATTAAATCCATCAGGTCCAACCTCCCCAAAGTCACTCCCCCACTTTCTCCAACCTCCTGGCTCTCAACACTCTCTGCTACTCTCCCATCCTTCCCAGCAGTATCCTCAGAGGAGCTCTCCTCCCTCCTCTCAAGTGCTACTCCGGCCACCTGTGCTTCTGACCCCATTCCCTCTCATCTCATGAAATCTCTCGCTCCATCCCTTCTCTCCTCCTTAACTTCCATCTTCAACAGCTCACTCTCTACTGGTTCCTTCCCCTCTGCCTTCAAACATGCCCATGTCTCTCCCATCCTAAAAAAACCCTCTCTTGACCCCACCTCACCTTCTAGTTATCACCCCATCTCCCTCCTACCATTCCTTTCCAAACTCCTTGAACGAGTTGTCTACATGCGCTGCCTCGAATTCCTCAACACCAACTCTCTCCTCGACCCCCTCCAGTCTGGCTTCCATCCCCTACATTCCATGGAAACTGCCCTCTCAAAGGTCACCAATGACCTCCTGCTTGCCAAATCCAATGGTTCTTACTTGATCCTAATCCTCCTCGACCTCTCAGCTGCCTTCGACACTGGGGACCACCCCCTTCTCCTCAACACGCTATCCGACCTGGCTTCACAGACTCCATCCTCTTATCTCTCCGGTCGTTCATTCTCAGTCTCTTTTGCAGGCTCCTCTTCCCCCGTCCCATCCTCTTACTGTGGGGGTTCCCCAAGGTTCAGTGCTTGGTCCCCTTCTGTTATCGATCTACACTCACTCCCTTGGTGACCTCATTTGCTCCCACGGCTTCAACTATCATCTCTACGCTGATGACACCCAGATCTACATCTCTGCCCCTGCTCTCTCCCCCTCTCTCCAGGCTTGCATCTCCTCCTGTCTTCAGGACATCTCCACCTGGATGTCTGCCCGCCACCTAAAACTCAACATGTCCAAGACTGAACTCCTTGTCTTCCCTCCCAAACCCTGCCCTCTCCCTGACTTTCCCATCTCCATTGACAGCACTACCATCCTTCCCATCTCACAAGCCCGCAACCTTGGTGTCATCCTCGACTCCGCTCTCTCCATTCACCCCTCACATCCAAGCCATCACCAAAACCTGCCGGTCTCAGCTCTGCAACATTGCCAAGCTCCGCCCTTTCCTCACCATCCATACCGCTACCCTGCTCGTTCAAGCTCTCATCCTATCCCGGCTGAACTACTGTATCAGCCTTCTCTCTGATCTCCCATACTCCCATCCTCCCCACTTCAATCCATACTTCATGCTGATGCCCGGATTGTCTTTGTCCAGAAACACTCTGGGCATGTTACTCCCCTCCTCAAAATCTCCAGTGGCTACCAATCAATCTGTGCATCAGGCAGAAACTCCTCAGCCTCGGCTAGAAGGCTCTCCATCACCTTGCCCCCTCCTACCTCACCTCCCTTCTCTCCTTCTACAGCCCACCCTGCACCCTCCGCTCCTCTGCCGCTAATCTCCTCACCATACCTCGTTCTCGCCTGTCCCGCCATCGACCCCTGGCCCACGTCATCCCCCGGGCCTGGAATGCCCTCCCTCTGCCCATCCGCCAAGCTAGCTCTCTTTCTCCCTTCAAGACCCTACTGAGAGCTCACCTCCTCCAGCAGGCCTTCCCAGACTGAGCCCCTTCCTTCCTCTCCCCCTCGTCCCCACTCCATCCCCCTCATCTTACCTCCTTCCCTTCCCCACAGCACCTGTATATATGTATATATGTTTGTACATATTTATTACTCTATTTATTTATTCATTTTACTTGTACATATCTATTTATTTTATTTTGTTAGTATGTTTGGTTTTGTTCTCTGTCTCCCCCTTTTAGACTGTGAGCCCACTGTTGGGTAGGGACTGTCTCTATATGTTGCCAACTTGTACTTCCCAAGTGCTTGGTACAGTGCTCTGCACACAGTAAGCGCTCAATAAATATGATTGATTGATTGATTGTTGCCCTCTGATGGGAGGGACCTTCGAGGGAATGATGACATCTTTCCTTTGATTCAATGCCCTATCAATAGGATCCTTTCAGAAATAGTTTCCCTCTTGTGGTATCTGAGAGAAGGATGATATCTTCCCTGTAATTGAATGCACTGTCTCTGAGCTCCTTTGTGGGACAGGTCCCAAATAGTGAGCTGTTTCCCTGCTTTGGAAACCTCTGAGTTTTTACCATTTACGTCTCTGCAGGTTTAGCCTGCCAGCCAGCTCTCCTTTCAAACATATCTTCCATGTTAATGTCCGTGGGTCTACAGAGTCAAGAACTGTGGCAGAGAAAAAAATATTAGGTTTTAAGAAAATTGGTGGTTCACTTGTTTTCCAAGTAGAAAAATAACACATTAAAACCTCACAAATTTGAAGGAGTAAGTTTCCTTATGATGGAGCAGGGGTTCCATAGGCCACACTTGTCAGCAGCTGTGGAGTTGAATGGAGGGGTGGGAACTGAAGAGGGACGATGCAGGGGGTGGGGAGAGTTTGGATGGGACTGAGTTGGCAGGGGCTGGCTTGGGGGAGGGGGATGGGGGTGGTCCTGGGAGAGGGGGATTCCAGGGAAGGGGCTGGAGGGAGGCATTGGGAATGGGAGAGTTGTTTAGCAGAGAAGTAAGGTGGCACAGACTGGAAAGGGATTGTAGGATCATGGTGAGGTTGGTGAGGTACAACCTCAGGCAATTAGATCAGTTACCTCTTAATATATGACAGCAATAACAATAGAATCTGATGATACTGAGAGGAGATAGTTGAATGGTCTTTGGGCTGTTCAGTGTGAAAAGACCAGTGACTAGGGGAGTCCTGTTTAACTTTTATTTATTATGGTATATGTTAAGAACTTACAATGTGCCAGACACTGTACTTAGCACTGGGTAGGTACATGCCCATGTCTCCCCATCCTAAAATAACCCTCTCTTGATCCCACGGCCCCCTCCAGTTATCACTCCATCTCCCTCCTACCATTCCTCTCCAAACTCCTTGATCAAGTCGTCCATACCTGCTGTCTCAAAGTCTCTCCTCCAATTATCTCCTTGACTTTCTTCAATCTGGCTTCTGTCTCCGTTATTCCACAGAAACCATCTTCTCAAAGGTCACAAATGATCTCCTTCTTGTCAAATCCAATGCTGTCTACTCCACCCTAATCCTTCTCAACTTCTCAGCTGCCTTCAACAACTGTCGACCAACCTCCCGGCCCCGCAACCGATTCTCCTGAAAACATTATCAAACTTAGGCTTCAAAGACACTGCCCTCTCTTGGTTCTCCTCCTACTTCTCTGGCCACTCATACTCAGTCTCCTTCGTGGACTCCTCTTCTGCCTCCTAACTCCTAACTGTGGGGGTCTCTCAAGATTAGTTTTGGGTTCCCTTCTATTCTCCATCTACACCCACTTCTTTGGAGAACTCATTCGCTCACCCTGTTTCAACTACCACCTCTAAGGGGATGATGCTCAAATATAGTTTTCCAACCCCTGTTCTTTCTACCTCTCTGCAGTGTTCCATTTCTTCTTGCCTCTTGCTTGTCCTTCTGTCACCTCAAGGTTAACATGTCCAAAACAGAACTTCTATCTTCCCACCCAAAACCCTGTCCTTCCCCATGACTTTCCCATCACTGTAGGCATCACCACCATCCCTCCTGTCTCACAAGCCTGTATCCTTGGGGTTATCCTTAACACCTCTCTCCCATTCAACTTACATATTTAATCCATCACTAAACCCTGTTGAATCCACCTTCACAGCATCACCAAAATCCTCACTTTCCTCCCCATCCGAATTTTTACCTCATTAATCCAATCGCTTATCCTATTCTGCCTTGATTACTGTATCAGCCTCCTTGCTGATCTCTCAGCCTCCTGTCTCTCTACATTTCAGTCCATACATCACTCTGATGCCCAGATCATTTTTCTACAAAAATTTTTAGGACACATTTTTCCACTACTCAAAAAACTCCCGTGGTTCTCCATCCATCCCCACATCAACAAAAACTCCTCACTACTGGCTTCAGAACATTAACTAATTAATTAACTAAATCAAACTTTTGGTGTCATCCTCGACTCTGCTGTCTCATTCACCCCTCACATCCAATCCATCACCAAAAACTGCCGATATCACCTTCGCAACATCGCCAAGATCCGCCCTTTCCTCTCCATCCTAACCGCTACCCTGCTCGTTCAATCTCTCATCCTATCCCAACGGGATTACTGCATCAGCCTCCTCTCTGATCTCCCATTCATGCCACTGCCCAGATCACCTTTGTGCAGAAACACTCTGGGCATGTTACTCCCCTCTTCAAAAATCTCCAGTGGCTACCAATCAACCTACGCATCAGGCAAAAACTCCTCATCACCTCGCCCCCTCCTACCTCACCTCCATTCTTTTCTTCTACAGCCCAGCCCACACCCTCCACTCCTCTGCCACTAAACTCCTCGCTGTGCCTCGTTCTCGCCTCTCCCACCGCCGCACCCTGGCCCATGTCCTCCCAATGGCCTGGAATGCCCTCCTTCCGCACATCCGCCAAGCTAGCTCTCTTCCTTCCTTCAAAGCCCTACTGAGAGCTCACCTCCTCCAGGAGGCCTTCCCAGACTGAGCCCCGTCGTTCCTGTCCCCATCCCCATCCCCCTGCCCTACCTCCTTCACCACCCCACAGCACCTGTATATATATTTGTACAGATTTATTACTGTATTTAATTTACTTGTACATATTTACTGTTCTATTTATTTTATTTTGTTAATATGTTTTGTTTTGTTTCCTTCTCCCCCTTCTAGACTGTGAGCCCGCTGTTGGGTAGGGACCATCTCTATATGTTGCCAACTTGTACTTTGTAAGTGCTTAGTACAGTGCTCTGCACACAGTAAGCGCTCAATAAATATGATTGAATGAATGAATTAATGAATATTTATTAAGCACTTACTTTATGCCAAACACTGTACTAAGAGCTTGGGAGAGTATCCTCCCCAGTGCTTAGAACAGTGCTTTGCACATAGTAAGCGCTTAACAAATGCCATTATTATTATTACTATTATTATACAACAAACAGACACATTCTCTACCCACAATTAGCTCAGAGTCTAGAAGGGAAGACAGACATTAACATAAATAAATAAATAAAGCACTCAATCACCTGGTCCCCTCCTACCACATCTCATTCATTCATTCATTCATTCATTCAATCATATTTATTGAGCGCTTACTGTGTGCAGAGCACTGTACTAAATGCTTGGGAAGTACAAGCTGGCAACATATAGAGACAGTCCCTACCCAACAGCGGGCTCACAGTTTAGAAGGGGGAGACAGACAACAAAACAAAACATATTAACAAAATAAAATAAATAGAATAAATATGTATAAATACAATAAATACAATAAATAAATAAATAGAGTACTAAATATGTACAAATATAAACATATATGCAGGTGCTGTGGGGAGAGGAAGGAGGGGGAGAGGAAGGAGGGGGCTCAGTCAGTCATTCTGTTGTATTTATTGAGTACTTTCTGTGTGCAAAGCACTATACTACCTTGTTACTCTCCTACCACAACCTAGCCTGCAACACTTCATTCCTCTAATGCTAACCTTCTCACTGTACCTTGATCTCTTCTGTCTCTCAGTTGGCCCTTTGCCCACTTTCTGCCTGTGCCCTGGAATGCCCTCCCTCTTCAAATCTGACAAGCAATTACTCTCCTTGCCTTCAAAGCCTTAATGAAGGCACATTTCTTCCAACAGGCCTTCAAGAGCCCTTCCTTTCCTCTTCCCCTTCTCCCTTCCATGTCACCCTAACTTGCTCCCTTTATTCATTCCCCCACCCAGCCCCACAGCACTTATGTACATATATGTAGTTTATTTATTTACATTGTTGTTTGTCTCCCCCCCTAGACTGTAAGATATTTGCAGGCAGGTAACATATCAATTGTTTAATTGTACTCTCCCAACCGATTAGTATACCGCTCTGTGCACAGTAAACGCTCAATAAATACTATTCAATAAATGAATGAAAATAGCTTTCCCTGCAAGTAAGCAGAATTTAAGTGGTGCAGCCTTCACAGATTGTTTCTGGGTCTGGGATAATAGGTTGGCCTATTTCAAGCCTCTTTCCCTCTATGGTAATGTTTCTCCCTGGGATATGAAATATGAATCCATTCTCTTACCCAGCAAAAAAAGGATGATCCTTTAGTCTACACCTGAGTGTTCAACTTCCAAGATGTGTACAAGCATACAAATGAAAACACTGAGCGATCATCATCATCATCATCAATCGTATTTATTGAGCGCTTACTATGTGCAGAGCACTGTACTAAGCGCTTGGGAAGTACAAATTGGCAACATATAGAGACAGTCCCTACCCGACAGTGGACTCACAGTCTAAAAGATCCTAGAGATGATTAGTCTGAGATCACTGGCCAGCATACCTTCCCAGCACCACAAAGCAAAGTCCATCAAAGAGGATTAGACTACATTAGAAATATTAGTGATTCATTTTTTCTTTATTATTTTATACATTTTCCTTCTCTCTTCTGGTTATTCTTGTCTCTTTCTTTTCATTGAATCATTCCTACATGCCCAGGAATACCCAGCAAATAAAGGGCTAGATGCACCTTAAGGTGCCATAGTGGATAGAGCATGGGACTGGGAGTGAGAAGGTCATGGGTTCTAATTCAGGCTCTGCCACTTATCTTCTGTGTGACCTCCAACAAGTCACTTCTCTCAGTTACCTCATCTGTAAAATGGGGATTGAAACTGTGTGCCTCTCAAGGGACAACTTAATTTTCTTTTATCTGCTCCAGAGCTTACTACAGTGTCTGGCACATAGTAAGTGCCTAACAAATACCAGTCTTATTATTATAGTCATCCCCTCTTGTCACAAGTTAGAGACAACCCCATCTTGTTTTGGGGTTCCCATTATTTTACTCCTGCAGTTGAAAACAACAACAATAAGGAGGAGAAGGAGGAAAAGGAGAATGAGAAGGAGGAGAGGAGAAGGAGAAGAAGAAAAAGAAGAAGAAGAAATTAAGGAATAATAATAATACAACAACCAGTATTTGTTAAACTCATATTATGTACCAAGCACTGGACTAAGTATTGAGGTAGATAGAAAATAATTAAATCAGATTAAGTCCCTCCCCTCTATGGGAACAGGTATTTAATCCCTATTTTAAAGATGAGGAAACTGAGACAAGAGAAGTAAAGCAACTTGCTCATGGTAATACAGCAAGCAAGTGGCAGAGCCAGGATTAGGATCCAGATCTTTTGTCTCCCAATCCTGTGCTGTCCACAATGCCACACTGCTGTTTCTCATCTTTCAGCTCCTTTTCTACTTATTCACAAGACTTTTTGAAAGGGAAATCCTTCTCTTAGTTTGCAAGATAAGCACATTATTATTTGGTTTACATACAATTCTATTTATTCTGATAATAATAATAATAATGGCATTTGTTAGGCACTTACTATGTGCAAAGCACTGTTCTAAGTGCTATTTTGACACCTTTATACATGTTTTGTTGTGTGCCTCTCCCTCTTAGACTGTAAGCCCATTGTTGGGTAGGGACCCTCTCTATGTGTTGCTGACTTGTACTTCTCAAGCGCTTAGTATAGTGCTGTGCTCACAGTAAGTGCTCAATAAATACGATTGAATGAATGAATTCTAGTTTACAATCTAAGCATGGGGGTTGTTCAGAACTCTGGCACCTGAGACATCAAATATAACAAGTAAGTAGGTGGTACAGGACAGTACATTGTGAAATGCAAGCTTTCATGTGCAAATTTAGTCAACTGCCAAAGTGACTACAACATAGTGAAGGTGTCATAATATACCAGGCAGTTACTTCATTAGCAACTTTGATTTTTACTCATGTTAACCATCAGTTTTTTTAAGATTCCTGTTGAGTCTTTCTACCTCATCATGATCCTCTGATCAGAAACCTTCACATATCATAAAATTATGATTGTAATCCTTACTAAATAATAAGCTCCTTGTGAACAAAGTTCCCCCCTACTAGTGAGTAGCTTGTAGTTATTAGTATGGTTACTAGTTAGTAGTCTCTTGTTCTTCAAAGCTTGAAATATAATGCTCTACATAGAGTAGGTACTCAATGAATGCTGTTGATTGAGAGGTGATTATTTTAATAATATTGGGTCCAAATACTGCCTCCAAATTATTTTGAAATAACTTTCATTCATTCATTCATTCATTCAATCAGTCGTATTTATTGAGCACTTACTATGTGCAGAGCACTGTATTAAGCGCTTGGAAAGTAGAAATCGGCAACACATAAAGACAGTCCTTACCCAACAACAGGCTCACAGTCTAGAAGGGGGAGACAGACAACAAAACAAAACAAGTAAACAGGTGTTAATACCATCAAGTGCTTAGTACAGTGCTCTGCACACACTAAGCGGTCAATAAATACAATTGAATGAAGCAGAATAGATAAATATAATTATAGTTATATACACACCATTAATAAAGTAAATAGAGTAATAAATATGTACAAATATACACAAGTGCTTTGGGGAGGAGAACAGCGTAGGGCAAAGAGAGTAAGTAGGGGCGATGAGGATAGGAGGAGGAGTAGAGGAAAAGGAGGGCTTAGTCGGGAAGGCCTGCTGGAGGAGGTGAGCTCTCAGTAGGGCTTTGAAGGGAGGAAGAGAGCTAGTTTGGGGGATGTGTGAGGAAGGGCATTCCAGGCAAAGGGTAGGACGTGGGTCAGGGGCAGACGGCGGGACATGTGAGAATGAGGCACATTGAGGGGGTTAGCGGCAGAGGAGTGGAGTGTGCAGACTGGGCTGGAGAAGGGGAGAAGAGAGGTGAGGTAGGAGGGGGCGAGGTGATGGAGAGCCTTGAAGCCTAGAGTGAGGAGTTTTTGCTTGATTCATAGGAGAGCATTTCTGTACAAAGATAATCCAGGCAGCAGAGTGCAGTATAGACTGAAGCGGGGAGAGACAGGAGGATGGGAGATCAGAGAGGAAGCTGATGCAGTAATCCAGTCGGGATAGGATGAGAGATGAGAGATTGAACCAGCAGGGTAGCAGTTTGGATGGAGAGGAAAGGGTGGATCTTGGTGATGTTGTGGAAGTGAGACTGGCAGATTTTGATGACGGAGAAGGTCCCTCCTAAATTTCCTCTCCCAGCTCAGTGAGTCATCTATGCTTGTTGCCTCAAATTCCTCTCCTCCAACTCTCTCCTGGACCTCTTCCAGTCTGGCTTCTGCCCCCTTCACTCCACTGAGACCGCTCTCACAAAGGTCACCAATAATCTCCTTCTTGCCAAATTCAATGGCTCCTTATCCCATCCTAATCCTTCTCAACCTCTCAGCTGCTTTTGACACTGTTGACCATCCCCTTCTCCTCAATACATTATCCAGGCTTGGCTTCACAGACCCCATCTTCTCCTGGTTCTCCTCTTATCTCTCTAGCCATTCATTCTCAATCTCCTTTGTGGGCTCCTCTTCTCCCTCCCATCCCCTAACTCTGGGGATCCTTCAACATTCAGTTCTCTGTCTCCTTCTTTTCTCCATCTACACTCATCCTCCTTAATTCATTCTCTCCTGCAGCTTCCACTACCACCTCTATGCAAATCTACATCTCTTCCCCTTATCTCTCTCTCTTTCTCTCTCGCATATCCTCCTGCCTTTAAAACATCTCTACTTGGATATCCTCCCATCACCTTAAACTTAACATGTCCAAAACAAAGCTCCTTATAATAATGATGGCATTTATTAAGCACTTACTATGTGCAGAGCACTGTTCTAAGTCCTGGAGCAGTGTTCTAAGTGCTGGAGTACTGTTCTAAACTCCTTATCTTCTTTCCCAAATGCTGTCCTCTCCCAAACTTTCCCATCACTTTCCCATCCCATCACGGCCATCCTTCCCATCTCACAATCCCTTAACCTTGGTGTCATCCTTGACTCTGCTCTCTCATTCAACCCACACATCCAGTCCGTCACCAAATCCTATCGGTCTCACCTTCACAACGCCGCCAAGATCCCTCCTTTCCTCTCTATCCTAACCACTACCACGCTAGTATAATCACTCATCCTGTCCCGACTGGATTACTTAATCAGCCTCCTTTCTGACCTCCCTACCTCCTGCCTCTCCCCACTCCAATCCATACTTCGCTCTTTCTACAGAAATGTTCAGGGCATGTCCAATATCACATGCCTGTTTACTTGTATGTCTTTCTCCCCACCTGTGGACTATCATCATCATCAATCGTATTTATTGAGCGCTTACTATGTGCAGAACACTGTACTAAGCGCTTGGGAAGTACAAATTGGCAACATATAGAGACAGTCCCTACCCAACAGTGGGCTCACAGTCTAAAAGTGGGCTCACAGTCTAAAAGTCTCACAGTCACAGACTATGAGCCTGTTGTGGGCAGGGATTGTCTTTCTTTATTGCTGTGGGGTTTTTTGTGGCATTTGTTAAGCGCTCACTATGTGCAAAGCACGGTTCTAAATGCTAGGGGGGATACAAGGTGATCAGGTTGTCCCACATGAGGCTCACAGTCTTAATCCCCATCTCTGTTGACGGCACTACCATCCTTCCCGTCTCACAAGCCCGCAACCTTGGTGTCATCCTCGACTCCGCTCTCTCATTCACCCCTCACATCCAAGCCGTCACCAAAACCTGCCGGTCTCAGCTCCGCAACATTGCCAAGATCCGCTCTTTCCTCTCCATCCAAACCGCTACCCTGCTAATTCAAGCTCTCATCCTATCCCGTCTGGACTACTGCACTAGCCTTCTCTCTGATCTCCCATCCTCGTGTCTCTCTCCACTTCAATCCATACTTCATGCTGCTGCCCGGATTATCTTTGTCCAGAAACGCTCTGGACATATCACTCCCCTCCTCAAAAACCTCCAATGGCTACCGATCAATCTGCGCATCAGGCAGAAACTCCTCACCCTGGGCTTCAAGGCTCTCCATCACCTCGCCCCCTCCTACCTCACCTCCCTTCTCTCCTTCTACTGCCCAGCCCGCACCCTCCGCTCCTCCACCACTAATCTCCTCACTGTACCTCGCTCTCGCCTGTCCCGCCATCGACCCCCGGCCCACGTCATCCCCCGGGCCTGGAATGCCCTCCCTCTGCCCATCCGCCAAGCTAGCTCTCTTCCTCCCTTCAAGGCCCTGCTGAGAGCTCACCTCCTCCAGGAGGCCTTCCCAGATTGAGCCCCTTCTTTCCTCTCCCCCTCGTCCCCCTCTCCATCCCCCCGCCTTACCGCCTTCCCCTCCCCACAGCACCTGTATATATGTATATATGGTTGTACATATTTATTACTCTGTTTATTTATTTATTTATTTATTTATTTTACTTGTACATTTCTATCCTACTTATTTTATTTTGTTGGTATGTTTGGTTCTGTTCTCTGTCTCCCCCTTTTGGACTGTGAGCCCACTATCGGGTAGGGACTGTCTCTATGTGATGCCAATTTGTACTTCCCAAGCGCTTAGTACAGTGCTCTGCACATAGTAAGCGCTCAATAAATACGATTGATTGATTGATTTTACAGATGAGGTAACTGAGGCTCAGAGAAGTAAAGTGACTTGCCCAAAGTCACACAGCTGACAATTGGCAGAGCCGGGATTTGAAGGCATGACCTCTGACTCCAAAGCCCAGGCTCTTTTCCACTGAACCACTCAGCTTCTCTGTGTTGTACTTGTACTTTGTTGATGTATATCTCCCCCTCTCTAGACTTTTCCCTGTGGGAAGAGAATGTGTTCATTTAGTGTTAGGTTGTATTCACCCAAGTGAGAGTGCTGTGCACACAGTAGATGCTTAATAAACAGGATTGAATGAATGAATTGAATAATATACTCAGTAATGTATCTTTAAATCCTGTTACTTCCTTATGCCCTAATGAGTTTAGTGTCTGGCTACCCAATTAGATTGTAAGCCCCTTAAATGTAGGGACCATGTTTGCTCCTTGTAGTTTCCCAAGTTCTTAGTATAGGGAAATAATAATAATAGAGATATTATTATTATTATTAATAATAATAATAATAATTGTGGTGTGGTCTTCGTTAAGAGCTTACTATGTGTCTGTAGTACACTGTTCTAAGGGCTGGGCATTAGATACAAGATGAACAGGAAACTTCCTGAAGTTGGTCCTCTAATATGTCAATATGCAATATATATTTATGAAGGTGATTGTAAATTGGTGATTTTTTAAAAAATATGTTTGCTTTGCACACTTGCCCACATCACTTTAGGAAAGGGAACTAAATACTAACATATGGAAAGGGAATGGTATTGCTTTTCAGGCCTTACTGGAACACCGATTATTTTTCTCCCGCTTGAGTTTTCTCTCAGTATCCCTTTTCTCTTTTCCTTTGTTGAAGTACAACTCAGTAATAACTGGAAGCAAAGATTATTTTTGAAGCTATTCCATCAATTAATCAGTCAATAAATCAATAAGTGGTATTTATATAGCACTCACAACGTGGTGAGCACTGTAAACTTGTAGGAGAGTACAGTAAAATTGGTAGGTAAAATCCATTCATTCATTCATTCATTCAATCGTATTTATTGAGCTCTTACTGTGTGCAGAGCACTGTCCCGCCATCGACCCCCGGCCCACGTCATCCCCCGGGCCTGGAATGCCCTCCGTCTGCCCATCCGCCAAGCTAGCTCTCTTCCTCCCTTCAAGGCCCTGCTGAGAGCTCACCTCCTCCAGGAGGCCTTCCCAGACTGAGCCCCTTCCTTCCTCTCCCCCTCGTCCCCCTCTCCATCCCCCCATCTTACCTCCTTCCCTTCCCCACAGCCCCTGTATATATGTATATATGGTTGTACATATTTATTACTCTATTTATTTATTTATTTATTTATTTTACTTGTACATTTCTATCCTATTTATTTTATTTTGTTGGTATGTTTGGTTTTGTTCTCTGTCTCCCCCTTTTAGACTGTGAGCCCACTGTTGGGTAGGGACTGTCTCTATGTGTTGCCAATTTGTACTTCCCAAGCGCTTAGTACAGTACTCTGCACATAGTAAGCGCTCAATAAATACGATTGATTGATTGATTGATTGTACTAAGCGCTTGGGAAGTCCAAGTTGGCAACGTATAGAGCCAGTCCCTACCCAACAGCGGGCTCACAGTCTACAAGGGGAGACAGACAACAAAACAAAACATATTAACAAAATAAAATAAATAGAATAAACATGTACAAATAAAATAAATAAATAGAGTAATAAATACGCACAAACATATATACATATATACAGGTGGTGTGGGGAGGGGAAGGAGGTAAGGCGGGGTGTGGGGAGGGGGAGGAGGGGGAGAGGAAGGAGGGGGCTCAGTGTGGGAAGGCCTCCTGGAGGAGGTGAGCTCTCAGTAGGGCCTTGAAGGGAGGAAGCTGAGCTAGATTGACGGATGTGGGGAGGGAGGGCATTCCAGGCCCGGGGGTCGATGGCGGGACAGGCGAGAAGGAGGCACGGTGAGGAGATTAGCGGCGGAGGAGCGGAGGGTGCGGGATGGGCTGTCACGAGGGTCTGCTTGGGCCCCGGGGGAAGAGGGGGGCGGCGGGGCCGGGACCGGGCAGGATCCCGGCCGCGATCATTGTTGCCGGGACGGACCACTTGCCTCCGCCGCCCCCGCCGCAGGGGCCGTCTAATCCCGCCTCCGCCACTTGTCTGCTATGTGGTCAAGTCACTTCACTTATCTATGCCCATAAGGAGTTTACAGACTGCAGGAGGATGCCGATATTAATAAGGGCATGCATCTTCCAAGAGGTCTTCCATGATTACATGCTCTTTCCTCCACTTCTTTTCTTTTCTCTGTTATCTATGCACTTGAATCTGTGACCTTAGGACACATAATTGTCAGCCTTAGGCCCACATCACTTATGTACAAATCCATAAGTGGTTTATTTATATTAAGTGCCTGTCTCCCACTCTAGACTGTAAATTCGGGGGCAAGGAATGTGTTTACCAACTGTTATAATGTACTCTCCCATGCACTTAGTTCAGTTCTTTTTGTAAGGGCTCAACAAATACCGTTGATTGATTGGTCATCTTACTCCTGTAACTTATAATGGGGTTATAATACAGAAATTTTGGGAGTTATTTGTTGAGTACCTTCATTCTTTCATTCATTCAATCATATTTATTGAATACTTGGTGTGTTCACAGCACTGTACTAAGCACCTGGAGAGTACAATACAACAATATAACAGACACATTCTTGCCCACAAGGTCACAGTCTAGAGGGTAAGATATACACCAATATAAATAAATAGATAAAAAAGTAAATAACAGATATATATAGATATATACATATGTGATGTGGGGATGAGAGGGAGGATGAATGAAGTACCTCAATGATATTTGTCATAAAATATTGCAAATTATATATTCAGTTAAAGAAACCATAAAATAATTTCTTTGATCATTAAAAAAATTTTTGTAGTCATTAGAATTAAATCATTTTTAAGAAGTGGTAATTGTTAAAATTTTGTTAAATAACTGTTGACTGTGATGGAACCAATAATTAAAAATCTTTTAAACTTCTTTGCTTTTAAAACATAAGAAATACTCACACGGATTGGGTTCTAAGCTATACTTTTGCATTGATTTTTTTCCTTCCTCTCTTTCCTGAGAACAGCAGATGGATGGGTAAGGGATAATAATAATAATAATGATGGCATTTGTTAAGCGCTTACTATGTGCAAAGCACTGTTCTAAGCGCTAGGGGGGATACAAGGCGATCAGGTTGTCCCACGTGGGGCTCACAGTCACATCCCCATTTACAGATGAGGTAACTGAGGCTCAGAGAATTTAAGTGACTTGCCCAAGGTCACACAGCAGACATGTGGCGGAGCCGGGATTCGAACCCGTGACCTCTGACTCCAAAGCCCGGGCTCTTTCCACTGAGCCACGCTGCTTGGTGCTTTACATCAGCATGTGCTCAACAAATACTGTTGAATGAACAGTTGCTTCTGATGCATCTCCAGAGTTTATGCTTCCAGGGCTGAGAGGCTGTCTTTTGTGCCTTGTTCTCGCCTGTCCCGCCCTCGACCCCCGGCCCACCTCATCCCCGGGCCTGGAATGCCCTCCCTCTGCCCATCCGCCAAACTAGCTCTCTTCCTCCCTTCAAGGCCCTGCTGAGAGCTCACCTCCTCCAGGAGGCCTTCCCAGACTGAGCCCCTTCCTTCCTCTCCCCGTCGTCCCCCTCTCCATCCCCCACATCTTACCTCCTTCCCTTCCCCACAGCACCTGTATATATGTATGTATGTTTGTACATATTTATTACTCTATTTATTTATTTATTTTACTTGTATATATCTATTCTATTTATTTTATTTTGTTAATATGTTTGGTTTTGTTCTCTGTCTCCCCCTTCTGGACTGTGAGCCCACTGTTGGGTAGGGGCCATCTCTATATGTTGCCAACTTGTACTTCTCAAGCGCTTAGTACAGTGCTCTGCACACAGTAAGTGCTAAATAAATACAATTGATTGATTGATTGATTGATTTTGGTAGGCTCTAAGCAGAGGCAAGATGGTCCAGTGGTTACAGCATGGGCCTGAGAGTCTGAAAGCCGTGGGTTCTAATCCCAGCTCCACCCCTGGTCTGCTGGGTGACCCTGGGCAAATCACTTAACTTCTCTGTACCTCAGTCACCTCATCCGCAAAATGGGGATTAAGACTGTGAGCCCCATGTGGGGCATGGACGGTGTCCAACAGTACAGTGCTGACACGTACTAAGCATTTAACAAATACCATAAACAAACGAAAGTAGAAGAAGCAGTGTCTTTTCTCCCAAGTGGACTGCTGTTTTAGGCCGCCATCGTGCCCTGAGGCGGTTGCTCACCTCACACCCCATGGAGCCCGGCTGAGGGGAGGGAGAATGTTGGGTGATCTCATGCCAGCATCCTTATTCACCAGTCATAAGGGTGCCAAGGGGCTGCCTGGCAGGCTCTGCCTGTTTGGCCACCCAATCTGGGGCAGAAACCCAAAGCTCCTTAATTCCCCAGGGGAGGGGAAGAAGGCCAACCGTCAGAATGGCCAACGTTTTTATGGCAGGAGCCTTGCTGGCTACCCTGAAGAGTTGGAGATGTCCAGTCCTGGTTCAGGCTGCTAAAGGCATGGGATCCCCTAAACAAGCTACTTAATTGTAGGATAGAATTGTACCTGAAGGATTATTCCTAGGGAACTTTTTATATTCTTCCAGGTAGTACAGTGCTCTGCACACAGTAAGTGCTCAATAAATATGATTGAATGAATGAATGAATGTACTTCCTGATAAAGTTGCTTCCCATCTTTAAGACGTTCCCAATTGTTCCAGTAATAGCTGCACAAATTCTTAAATAGTTTGGACATAGATAGCTATGTAGCTGGAGGAAGACCTGCTTCTCTACTGAATTGGTATAGAAGGGAAGAGTTCTTGGATATATGAGGCTTCTTGGGATGGGGATCATGTCGACATATTCTGTTGTATTGTACTCTCTGTAGTACTTGGTTCAGTACTTAGTTCAGCAACTTTATCAGAAAGTACATACCTGGAAGAATGTAAAGAGTTCCCAGTGTATAGAGTAAGTTATTAGTGTCTGTCTCCCCTTCTAGACTGTGAGTTCACTGTGGGCAGGAATATGTCTATTTGTTGTTATATTTTACTCTCCCAGCTGCTTAGTACAGTGCTTTGTGTATAATAAGCACTCAATAAATACTTCCCAAGTGCTTAGTACGGTGCTCTGCACACAGTAAGCGCTCACTAAATATGATAGAATGAATGAATGAATGAATAAATAAATGATTGAATGAATGAATGAGTGTAGAAACCTATGTGAAGGAAACCTCGTATGTAGTATTTATCTTATTTCTATATTACCATTATTGTTATTATTACTAATAATTACTTATAATAATTGTAGTATTTGTTAAGTGCGTTCTTTGTATCAAAGACTGTTCTAAGCACTGGGTTAGGTACAAGGTGCTAGGCTCTGTATTTCTTCTCTTTCTTTCAAGTCTCCCATTTCTCTTTACTCCCTTAGCTAGGACTTATCTTAGCTATGACTACTTACTAGGCAAAAGTGGTTTCTCTGCTCCTTTCCCATGGCTAACTAGGAGAAGAATGCTTGGGAGAGTACACCAGAAACAAAAGACTGAGTTCCTGCCCTCAAAGGGCTTTCAGTCTAAAATAACCTAAATTCTTAAATTTAATTCTTTGTCTTAATTCATTAGTTTTTCCCACTTTTATTTCTTGCAACCATTACCTCTGTTGTCAAACCCCTTGTGTTTACCAAATCTATCTCCCTATCAAACAGAAACTTCTTTGAGCCAGTAAGACACTCACTCAGTTCACCTTCTCCAATCTCACCTAACTGATCTTCTACCACAACCCAGCCTGTTCACTTCATTCTTACAACACCAACCTACTCACTGTATTCACTGTTTTTCTCGCTGCTGATCCCTTGCCATGTCCCCTTTAAGGCCTGGCTCTCCCTCCCCATTTTACCACTTTCTCCATCTTCAAAGCCCTACTAAAATAGCATTTCCAAGAGACCTTCTCTTAGTAGTCCTTTATTTTCCCACCATATTTATCTTCTCAACTGCATTGCCTGTGCTCTTGGCTCTCCACCTCCTAAGCATGTTTCTTCCATCCCCACCCTGCCCCCAGATGAAAGTACTTAGGGCTATATCCTTATACTTTGCTATTTCCTTTATCTGTAGTTTATTTTAATATCTGTTTCCCATACTATTCCCCAAGTTGAAAGCAGGACTCTTGTATGCCAACTCTATTGTATTTTACTTTCTCAGGTACTAAATATGGTGTTCTGCAAACAACAAGCAAACAACATGTCTACGACTGAGCTCCTTATCTTTCCTCCTAAACCCTGTCCTCTCCCTGACTTTCCCGTCACTGTGGACGGCACCACCATCCTTCCCGTCTCACAGGACCACAACCTTGGTGTCATCCTTGACTCTGCTCTCTCATTCACCCCACATATCCAATCCATCACCAAAACCTGCTGGTCTCAGGTTCACAACATCGCTAAGATCTGCCCTTTCCTCTCCATCCAAACTGCTACCTTGTTGGTACAGTCTCTCATAGTATCCCAACTGAATTACTGCGTCAGCTTCCTTTCTGATCTCCCAAACTTTGCCCTGGGCAGATTTCCTCAAAAATCTCCAGTGGTTGCCTATCAACCTTTGCATGAACCAAAAATTCCTCACTATTGGCTTCAGTAGTGCCCCCTCCTATTCAGTCATTTATTAAATCATATTTATTGAGCACTTAGTGTGTGCAAAGCACTGTATTAAGTGCTTAGGAAGTACAAGTCGGCAACGTATAGAGACGGTCCTTACCCAGCAACATGCTCACAGCTTAGAAGGGGGAGACAGACAACAAAACAGAACATGTAGACAGATGTCAAAACCATCAAAATAAATAGAATTACAGCTATATGCACATCATTAACAAAATAAAGTAGTAAATATGTACAAGTAAAATAGAGTAATAAATCTGTGCAAATATATACAAGTGCTATGGGGAGGGGAAGGGGACAGGTCAGAGTGGGGGATGGGGAGGAGGAGAGGAAAAAGTGGGCTCAGTCTGGGAAGCCTGCTGGAGGAGGTGAGCTCTCAGTAGGGCTTTGAAGGGAGGAAGAGAGCTAGCTTGGGGGATATGTGAGGAAGGGCATTCCAGGCAAGGGGTAGGACGTTGGCCAGAAGTTGATGGAGGGGTAGGCAAGAACAAGGCACAATGAGGAGGTTAGTGGCAGAGGAGTGGAGGGTGCAGACTAGGCTGTAGAGGGAGAGAAGGTAGGTGAGGTAGGAGGGGGCAAGGTGATGGAGAGCCTTGAAGCCTACCTCATCTCTCTTCTCTCCTTCTCCAGCCCAGCCCTGTACACTCTGTTTCTCTGGTGCTACTAAACTCCTCACTGTGCCTCATTCTTGCCTGTTCCACTGTTGACCCCTGGCCCACGTCCTATCTCTGGCCTGGAATGTCCTCCCTCCTTGCATCCCACAAACTAGCTCTCTTCCCCCTTCAAAGCCCTACTGAGAACTCATCTCCTCCAGGAGGCCTTCCCAGTCTGAGCCCCAGTTTTCCTCTGCTCCTCCTCCCCATTGCCCCTACTCTCTCCCTCTGCTCTACCCCCTTCCCCGCCCCACAGGACTTGTGTATATTTGTACAAATTTATTATTTTATTTATTTTATTAATGATGTTTATATATCTATAATTCTATTTATTTTGATGCTAGTGTTACCTGTCTACTTGTTTTGTTTTGTTGTCTGTCTCCCCCTTCTAGACTGTGAGCCCATTGTTAGATAGGGATTGTCTCTATCTGTTGTAGAACTGTACTTTCCAAGTGGTTAGTACAGTGCTCTGCCCACAGAAATAAATAAATATAATTGAATGAACTGAATGAATGAATGAAGAATGAATCAAATACCAGTGATTGATTGATTTATCGAATATTCTTTTCATTAAAAATGAGAATCCCTGTCAACAATAAAGTAAGCACTTAGTACAGTGCTCTGCACACAGTAAGCACTCAATAAATATGATAGAATGAATACTGTGAAGCCAGGCTGATTGTACAAACACGAGTTCTCCTGTCTGGAGAATTACAAAGATTGACTTTTTTCTAGATGACTTTTTAAAGCCATTCTATCTTTTTCAAGTATACCTAGCTTTGGTTTCAGCATAGTTAAGAAGAAATGGGTAGAAGGAAAAAGAGTGGTATATTAAGGTCTTGCCTGAGTTTTCTGTGGCGATTCTCAGGGAATTAACCCCCTGGCCATCTTTCTCTTCCCATTCCAGTCCATACATCATTCTGCTGCCTATATCATTTCTTTACAAAAACGTTCATTCCATGTTTCACCATTCCTCAAGAACTTCCAGTAGTTGCCATCCATTTCTGCATTAGTCAGTAAATTAAATCAATGGTATTTTTTGAGCACCTACTATAGTAGTGCAGTACTGCAGTTCTGCACTACTAGTAGTACAGTAGTGCAGTAGTGCAGAACACTACTCCAAGCACTTGCAAAGGGTACAATACAACAGAATTGGTAGATACTTTTCCTGCGCACAAGAAGCTCATTCATTCATTCATTCATTCAGTTGTATTTATTGAGCGCTTACTGTGTGCAGGGCACTGTACTAAGCACTTGGGTAGTACAAGTTGGCAACATATGGAGACAGTCCCTACTCAACAGCGGGTTCACAGTCTAGAAGGGGGAGACAGGCAACAAAACAAAACATATTAACAAAATAAAATAAATAGAATAAATATGTATAAGTAAAATAAATCGAGTAGTAAATCTGTACAAACATATACATATATACAGATGCTGTGGGGAGGAGAAGGAGGTAAGGCTGGGGGGGATGGGGAGGGGGAAGAGGGGAAGAGGAAAGAGGGGGCTCAATCTGGGAAGGCCTCCTAGTTACAAAGTTACAAAATAGAAGCTTGTAGGTGAGATTTTTTTTTTCTCCTGGACCTGCAGGAAAACACCAGTCTCCAGTCTGTGATTTTACCATAAAGGAGGGGAAAAAAAATCTGTATAATCCCTGAAACGGAAATGCAGCTAACGTGTTCCATTGGATAACAATATACGGTACATGTTCATTCATTCATTCAGTTGTATTTATCGAGTGCTTATTGTGTGCAGAGCACTGTACTAAGCACTTGGGAAATCCAAGTTGGCAACATATAGAGACAGTCCCTACCTAACAGCGGGCTCACAGTCTAGAAGGGGGAGACAGACAACAAAACAAAACATATTAACAAAATAAAATAAATAGAATAAATATGTACAAGTAAAATAAATGCAGTAGTAAATATGTACAAAAATATATATATATATATATATATATATATATATATATATATATATATATACAGGTGCTGTGGGGAGGGGAAGGAGGTAAGGCTGGGGGTGATGGGGAGGGGGAAGAAGGGGAGAGGAAGGAGGGGGCTCAGTCTGGGAAGGCCTCCTAGTTACAAAGTTACAAAAGCTTGTAGGTGAGATTTTTTTTTTTCTCCTGGACCTGCAGGAAAACGCCAGTCTCCAGTCTGTGATTTTACCATAAAGGAGGGGAAAAAATATCTGTATAATCCCTGAAACAGAAATGCAGCTAACCTGTTCGACTGGATAACAATGTATGGTACATGTGGCTGGAGATCTATTTTAATATTAACGGACTATATCTGCATATCATGCAGTGTTCTTCTCGACAAAAGGTTGACTCTGGTGACATTTAAAATTTGGAAGCTCACAATCTAGGGAGGGAGAGAGACATTAAAATATATTTCTAGATACATAATAGTAATAATAAATTATGGTATTTGTTAGGCACTTAACTATGTGCCAAGCACTGTACTAAGTGCTAGGGTGGTTACAAGCAGATCAGGTTGGATGTGGTCCGTGTACTGCGTTGGGCTCACAGTCTCAATCCCCATTTTACAGATGAGGTAACTGAGGCCCAGAGAAGTGAAGTGGCTTGCCCAAGGTCACATGAATAAATTCCTGTGAAACTAAGAGTGGGGTTAATATCAAGTGCTTCAAGAGAACAGATCGAAGTGTAAACAGTGCCAAAGGGAGACTGAGTAAGGGAAAAATGAGGGTGTAGTCAGGGAAGGCCTTTTGGAGGACATGTGCTTTTAAATAAGGCTTTGAAGGTGGGGAAAGTTATCGTCTGTCAGATATGATGAGGGAGGGCATTCCAGACCAGAGACAGGTGGTCTGAAGGATTGGCATTAAGATAGATGAGATCTTGAGGTATGGAAGCAGGTTGGCATTGGAGGAACAAAGCAAATGGTATGGTTTGATGTAGGAAATCATTTAGTTAGTTCATTCATTCATTCAATTATATTTATTCATTTATTCAATCGTATTTATTGAGCGCTTACTATGTGCAGAGCACTGTACTAAGCGCTTGTGAAGTACCAGTTGGCAACATATAGAGACGGTGTCTACCCAAAGCGGGCTCACAGTCTAGAGAGGGAAGACAAACAACAAAACAAAACATATAGACAGGTGTCAAAACTGTTAGAATGAATAGAATTAAAGCTATATGCACACCATTAATAAAACAAATAGAATAGTAAATATAATAATAAATATGTACATATATATAAGTACTATGGGGAGGGGAAGGAGGCAGGGCAGGGGGGTGATGGTGAGGAGGAGAGGAAAAAAGGGTCTCAGTCTAGGAAGGCCTCCTGGAGGAGGTTAGCTCTCAGTAGGGCTTTGAAGGGAAGAGGAGATCTAGTATGGTGGATGTGTGGGGGGAGAGCATTCCAGGCCAGGGGAAGGACGTGGGCCAGGGGTCGATGGCGGGACAGGCAAGACGAGGCAGAGGAGCAGAGTGTACAGGCTAAGGTGTAGAATGAGAGAAGGGAGGTGAGGTAGGAGGGGGCGAGGTGATGAAGAACATTGAAGCCCAGAGTGTGGAGTCAGTTGTATTGAGAAGCAGCGTGGCTCAGTGGCAAGAGCCTGGGCTTTGGAGTCAGAGGTCATGGGTTCGAATCCTGGCTCCGCCACATGTCTGCTGTGTGACCTCAGGCAAGTCACTTAACTTCTCAGAGCCTCAGTTCCCTCATCTGTCAAATGGGGATGAAGACTGTGAGCCCCACGTGGGACAACCTGATCACCTTGTATCCTCCCCCAGCGCTTAGAACAGTGCTTTGCACATAGTAAGTGCTTAGCAAATGCCATTATTATTGTTATTATTATTATTTAGTGAGCACTTACTGTGTGCAGAGCACTGTACAATATACAATATAATAGACATAGTCCCTACCCACCTTGAGTTTACAGACTAGAGGGGAGGCAGACATTAATATAAATCAATAAACTGAAGATATGTAAATAAGTGTTGAGAGGCTAGGTTTGGGAATGGATAAAGGGAACAAGTCAGTGCAATGCAGAAGGGAGAGGGAGAAGAGGAAAGGAGGGCTTAGTCAGAAAAGACCTTCAATAAGGTTTTGAAGGCGCGGAGAGTAATTGCCTGTTGGATTTGAGGAGGGATGGTGTTCCAGTCCAGAGGCAAGATCAGTCAGGCAATGGGTTTGTTGCAAGACAGATGAGTTCAAAGTACAGTGAGAAGGTTAGCATTAAAGGAGTGAAGTGTGCAGGCTGGGTTGTAGTAGGAGTGTAAGATGATTGACTGTTTTAAAGCCGGTAGTGAGGAGTTTATGTTTGATGTGGAGATAGATGGGCAACCACTGGAGGTTCTTGAGGACAGGGAAAACATAGCCTGAACGTTTATGTAGAAAAATAATAATAGTATTTGTTAAATGCTCATCATGTCCCTTGGTGACCTCATTCGCTCCCACGGCTTCAACTATCGTCTCTACGCTGATGACATCCAAATCTACATCTCTGCCCCTGCTCTCCCCCTCCCTCCAGGCTCGCATCTCCTCCTGCCTTCAGGATATCTCCATCTGGATGTCTGCCTGCCACCTAAAACTCAACATGTCCAAGACTGAGCTCCTTGTCTTCCCTCCCAAACCCTGCCCTCACCCTGACTTTCCCATCACTGTTGACGGCAGTACCATTCTTCCCATCTCACAAGCCCGCAACCTTGGTGTCATCCTCGACTCCGCTCTCTCATTCACCCCTCACATCCAAGCTGTCACCGAAACCTGCTGGTCTCAGCTCCACATCATTGCCAAGATTCGCCCTTTCCTCTCCATCCAAACCGCTACCCTGCTCGTTCAAGCTCTCATCCTATCCCGTCTGGACTACTGCATCAGCCTTCTCTCTGATTTCCCATCCTTGTGTCTCTCCCCACTTCAATCCATACTTCATGCTGCGGCCCGGATTGTTTTTTTCCAGAAACGCTCTGGGCATGTTACTCCCCTCCTCAAAAATCTCCAGTGGCTACCAATCAATCTGCGCATCAGGCAGAAACTCCTCACCCTGGGCTTCAAGGCTCTCCATCATCTTGCCCCCTCCTACCTCACCTCCCTTCTCTCCTCCTACAGCCCAGCCCACACCCTCCACTCCTCTGCCGCTAAACTCCTCACCGTGCCTTGTTCCTGCCTGTCCCGCCGTTGACCCCCGACCCACGTCATCCCCCGGGCCTGGAATGCCCTCCTTCCGCACATCTGCCAAGCTAGCGCTCTTCCTCCCTTCAAGGCCCTACTGAAAGCTCACCTCCTCCAGGAGGCCTTCCCAGACTGAGCCCCCTCCTTCCTTTCCCCCTCACCCCCCCTCTCCTTTCCCCATCTTACCTCCTTCTCTTCCCCACAGCACCTGTATATATGTATATATGTTTGTACATATTTATTACTCTATTTATTTATTTATTTACTTAACTTGTACATATCTATTCTATTTATTTTACTTTGTTAGTATGTTTGGTTTTGTTCTCTGTCTCCCCCTTCTAGACTGTGAGCCCACTGTTGGGTAGGGACTGTCTCTATATGTTGCCAACTTGTACTTCCCAAGCACTTAGTACAGTGCTCTGCACCCAGTAAGTGTTCAATAAATACGATTGATTGATTGATTGATTGATTGATTATGTTCTAGGAACTCTACTAAGCAATGCAGTGGATACAAACAAATTAGGTTGGCACAGTCCTTTTTGCACATGGGACTCACAGTCTTCAACCCATTTTTACAGATGAGGTAACTGAGGCCCAGATAAATGGTCACAAGGTCACAATGAATACAAGCAACAGATCTGGGATTATCACCCAGCTCCTCTGACTCCCAGCTCCATGCTTTATCGACTAGACTACACTGCCTCTCTGATCTGGGCAGCATAGTGAATGAGCCAAGAAGCACAGTGAATGATCCAGAAAACATAGTGACTGGAGTGGGGAGAGGCAGGAAGTTGGAAGTTCAGCAAGGAGGCTGAAATAATAGAGGCAGTATAGGCTAAGTGGCTGGATTAACCTAGTAGCAGTTTGGATGGTGAGTAAAGTGGGGATTTTAGTAATGTTGTGAAGGTGGAACTGACAGGATTTAGTGATGGATTGAATATGTGGTGGGATGAGAGAGAGGAGTCAAGGATACTGCCTGTCTTGTGAGTCAGGAAGGATGGTGCATGCCATCTACTGTGATTGGAAAGTCAGGCAGAGGACAGGGTTTGGGTGAGAAGATAAGTTCCATTTTAGACATGTTAAGTTTGAGGTGACAGGAGCACAGCCAAGTAAAGAAATCTTGAAGGCAGGAGGAAATGTGAGGCTGCAGAGAGGGTGAGAGATCATGGCTGGAGAAGTTGATTTGGGTATCATTTGCATAGACATAGTAGTTGAAGATATGTGAGCAAGTGAGTTCTTCAAGGGAGTGGGTATAGATGAATAATAGAAGGGGACACAGACTGAACCTTGAGAGACACTCAAGTTAGGGAGTGGGAAGCAGAGAAAGAGCCGATGAAAGAAGTTGAGAATGAGCCTCAGAAACATAGGAGGAGAACCAGGAGAGGACAGCGTCAGTGAAGCCAAGGTTGGATAATGTTTCCAAGAGACAGCTGAGGAAGATTAGGAAGATTAGGGTGGAGTAGAGGCTGTTAACTTTAGGAGGAAGGAGATCATTCATGACTTTTGAGAGGATAGTTTCTATCCTAATCCTCCTCGACCTCTCAGCTGCCTTCGACACTGTGGACCACCCCCTTCTCATTCATTCATTCATTCAATCATATTTATTGAGTGCTTACTGTGTGTAGAGCACTGTACTAAGCGCTTGGGAAGTACAAGTTGGCAAATAAATAGACTAATAAATATGTACAAACATATACATATATACAGGTGCTGTGCGGAGGGGAAGGAGGTGGGGGGGGGATGGGGATGGGGAAAGGACGGAGGGGGCTCAGTCTGGGAGCCTCCAGTACAGAGGGCGGGTTTATTTATTAAACGCTTACTATGTGCCAAGCACTGTCCTAAGCGCTGGGGAGGTTACAAGGTGATCAGGTTGTCCCTCATCTGGAAAATGGGGATGAAGACTGTGAGCTCCCTGTGGGACAACCTGATCACCTTGCAACCTCCCCAGAGCCTAGAATAGTGCTTTACACCTAGTAAGCACTTCATAAATGCCATTATTATTATTATTCTCCTCAACACGCTATCCGACCTTGGCTTCACAGACTCTGTCCTCTCCTATTTCTCCTCTTATCTCGCTGGTCGTTCATTCTCGTCTCTTTTGCAGGCTCTTCCTCCCCCTCCCATCCCCTTACTGTGGGGGTTCCCCAGGGTTCAGTGCTTGGTCCCCTTCTGTTCTCGATCTACACTCACTCCCTTGGTGACCTCATTCGCTCCCAAGGCTTCAACTATCATCTCTACGCTGATGACACCCAGATCTACATCTCTGCCCCTGCTCTCTCCCCCTCTCTCCAGGCTCGCATCTCCTCCTGCATTCAGGACATCTCCATCTGGATGTCTGCCCGCCACCTAAAACTCAGCATGTCCAAGACTGAACTCCTTGTCTTCCCTCCCAAACCCTGCCCTCTCCCTGACTTTCCCATCTCTGTTGATGGCACTACCACCCTTCCCGTCTCACAATCCCGCAACCTTGGTATCATCCTCGACTCCGCTCTCTCATTCACCCCTCACATCCAAGCCATCACCAAAACCTGCCGGTCTCAGCTCCACAACATTGCCAAGATCCGCCCTTTCCTCTCCATCCAAACCACTACCCTGCTCATTCAAGCTCTCATCCTATCCCGTTTTCACTACTGTATCAGCCTTCTCTCTGATCTCCCATCCTCATGTCTCTCCCCACTTCAATCCATACTTCATGCTGCTGCCTGGATTGTCTTTGTCCAGAAATGCTCTGGGCATGTTACTCCCCTCCTCAAAAATCTCCAGTGGCTACCAATCAATGTGCACATCAGGCAGAAACTCCTCACCCTCAGCTTCAAGGCTGTCCATCACGTTGCCCCTCCTACCTCACCTCCCTTCTCTCCTTCTACAGCCCACCCACACCCTCCGCTCCTCTGCCGCTAACCTCTTCACCGTGCCTCGTTCTCGCCTGTCCCGCCATCGACCCCCGGCCCACCTCATCCCCCGGGCCTGGAATGCCCTCCCTCTGCCTATCTGCCAAGCTAGCTCTCTTCCTCCCTTCAAGGCCCTACTGAGAGCTCACCTCCTCCAGGAGGCCTTCTCAGACTGAGCCCCTTCCTTCCTCTCCCCCTCGCCCCTCTCTCCATTCCCCTCATCTTACCTCCTTCCCTTCCTCACAGCACCTGTATATATTTATATATGTTTGTACATATTTATTACCCTATTTATTTATTTATTTTACTTGTACATATCTATTCTATTTATTTTATTTTGTTAGTAAGTTTGGTTTTGTTCTCTGTCTCCCCCTTTTAGACTGTGAGCCCACTGTTGGGCAGGGACTGTCTCTATATATTGCCAACTTGTACTTCCCAAGTGCTTAGTACAGTGCTCTGCACACAGTAAGCGCTCAATAAATACAATTGATTGATGATTGATTGATTGATTGATTGATTGATTGATTGATTGTGGAGTGAAGGGGATGGAAGCCAGATTGAAAGGGATGGAAGCCAGATTTAAGTAGGTAGAGGAGAGAATTGGAGGAGAGGAACTTGAGACAGTGGGTATAGACACTTTCTGGACGAGTTTATAGAGGAATGGTAGGAGGGAGATCGGGCAAAAACTGGAGGAAGCCATTCGGTCAAGGAGGGTTTTTTTAGGATAGAGGAGACATGGGCATGTTTGAAACCAGTGGGGAAGAAGCCACGGGGGAGCGAACAGTTGAAGATGGCAGTTAGGGAGGGAAAAGGGAGGGGGCAAGAGTTTTGATAAGATGTGGAAGAATGGGGTCAGATACAGAGGTGAAGGGGTGAATTTTGAGAAAAGGCAGGAGATCACATCTAGAGATTAAACAGAAGGGGTAAGACTGTAAGCTCCATATTGGACAGGGCCCACAGGGCCCGCATCCAACCTGATTAGCTTGTATTTACTCCAACGCGCAGTGCACTGCACTCTAGTGACGCTCAGACAATACCCCCGATTGCTTGCTTGCTTGCTTGCTTGCTTGCTTGCTTGAAATGATGTGTTGAATTTATTCTCTGACCTGTTCATCCAAATGAAAGAAGCACTGTGGACGTTAGTGGAGGTAGGTGTGTGTTTGGGGGATTGAGGAGCTGAAGCAGGGGGAGAGTGTTTTGATGGTATTGACACCCGTCTACTTGTTTCGTTTTGTTGTCTGTCTCCCCCTTCTAGACTGCGAGCCCGTTGTTGGGTAGGGACCATCTCTATACGTTGCCAAATTGTACTTTCCAAGTGTTTAGTTCAGCGCTTTATTACTCTGTTTTACTTGAACATATTTAGTATTCTATTATTTTATGAATGATGTGCATTAGCTTTAGTTCTATTTGTTCTGACGACTTGACACCCGTCCACATGGTTTGTTGTCTGTCTCCCCCTTCTAGACTGCGAGCCCATTGTTGGGTAGGGACCCTCTCTATACTTTGCCAAATTGTACTTTCCAAGGGCTTAGTTCAGTGCTTTATCACCCTGTTTTACTTGTACATATTTACTATTCTATTTATTTTGTAATTGATATGCACTTAGCTTTAATTCTATTTGTTCTGATGACTCGACGCCTGTCCACATGTTTTGTTTTGTTATGTTGTCTGTCTCCCCCTATAGACTGCGAGCCCGTTGTTGGGTAGGGACTGTCTCTATATGTTGCCCACTTGTTATTCCCAAGCGCTTAGTACAGTGCTCTGCACCCAGGAAGCGCTCAATAAATACAATTGAATGAATGAATGAGTGCGGAGCAGCCACTGGCCCTGGTCCCCTTTGCCATCATCTGCGTTCCGTGGACTGGGCCCCTAGTAACCGCTGCCCCACATTTGGCTGCCATTGGGTCGAGTTCATCAGTGGCATTTAGCGGGTGCCCACCGGGCACCCCCAGCCCTAGGCTGATCACTGGGTTAGTTGGCGCTTGGGACACCCAAGAAACCTATTACCGCGGTGAGTCCCAGGAAACCTAGGCCCTTGTCTGTTCGTAGTCCGAGAGGTCAGACCCGGGGGCGTCGCAGAGGGAGGGAGGGACGATGGGTGGGTGGTTTTCTCGGTCGGCCAAGGGTGCCCCCTTCCCCGGGCTCCCTCGGCCCTGAGGGTGGTCCACATGCTAGAAAGCTGGGTGGCGGAGTGGCCGTTAGGGCCAAGGACCCACAGCCTCTGAGTCCGGAGCTTGGCTGCGTTCCGGCCTCCGATTCGCCTTTCTGGCCAGGTCTTTCCAAGTTGGTTGGTGGGGGGTCCGGTGTGTGGGGAATTGTTTCTCCAGCCTTTTCACTATGTCCAGGCCTGCCCTCTTTCCCTTTCTCCCTCCTTTCTCCACTGCTGAAATGAGGGCGGTAGGTTGGTCGGGGGTGAGGGGCGCCTGCTCATTCTCATTACACAGAACTGGGTTGGACAAGACCTAATCTAGCCCAGAATGGTCAGAAATGGCCTGGGTGGGGAATAGAATGGAGCTGGTTGGCTTAGAGGGCTTTTTTATTATTATTTTATTTATTAACGGTATTTGTTAAGTGTGCATTACGTGCTAGGCACCGTACTAAGCGCTGAGGTAACTACAAGCTAATCAGGTTGAACATAGTCCGTGTCCCGTGTGGGGATCACAGTCTTAGAGAAGCAGCATGGCTCAGTGGAAAGGGCTTGGGCTTTGGAGTCGGAGGTCCTGGGTTCAAATCCATGGGTCATGGGCTCTAGACTATGAGCCCACTGTTGGGTAGGGACTGTCTCTCTATGTTGCCAACTTGTACTTCCCAGGCGCTTAGTACAGTGCTCTGCACACAGTAAGCGCTCAATAAATACGATTGAGTGAATGAATGAAAATCCCAGCTCCGCCACTTGTCAGCTGTGTGACTTTGGGCAAGTCTTCCCAGACTGAGCCCCCTCCTTCCTCTCCCCCTCACCATGCCCCCCACCTTACCTCCTTCCCCTCCCCACAGCCCCTGTATATATGTATATATGTTTGTACGGATTTATTACTCTATTTATTTATTTTATTTGTACATATTTATTCTATTTATTTTATTTTGTTAATATGGTTTGTTGTCTGTCTCCCCCTTCTAGACTGTGAGCCCACTGTTGGGTAGGGACCGTCTCTATATCAATCAATCAATCAATCAATCATATTTATTGAGCGCTTACTATGTGCAGAGCACTGTACTGAGCGCTTGGGAAGTACAAATTGGCAACATATAGAGACAGTCCCTACCCAACAGTGGGCTCACAGTCTAAAAGGGGGAGACAGAGAACAAAACCAAACATACTAACAAAATAAAATAAATAGAATAGATATGTACAAGTAAAATAAATAAATAAATAAATAGAGTAATAAATATGTACAAACATATATACATATATACAGGTGCTGTGGGGAAGGTAAGGAGGTAAGATGGGGGAGATGGAGAGAGGGGAGAGGGGGAGAGGAAGGAAGGGGCTCAGTCTGGGAAGGCCTCTTGGAGGAGGTGAGCTCTCAGCAGGGCCTTGAAGGGAGGAAGAGAGCTAGCTTAGCGGATGGGCAGAGGGAGGGCATTCCAGGCCCGGGGGAGGATGTGGGCCGGGGGTCGATGGCGGGACAGGCGAGAACGAGGTACGGTGAGGAGATTAGTGGCGGAGGAGCAGAGGGTGTGGGCTGGGCTGTAGAAGGAGAGAAGGGAGGTGAGGTAGGAGGGGGCGAGGTGATGGACAGCCTTGAAGCCCAGGGTGAGGAGTTTCTTCCTGATGTGCAGATTGATTGGTAGCCACTGGAGATTTTTGAGGAAGGGAGTAATATGCCCAGAGCGTTTCTGGACAAAGATAATCCGGGCAGCAGCATGAAAGACATGAGGATGGGAGATCAGAGAGAAGGCTGATGCAGTAGTCCAGACGGGATAGGATGAGAGCTTGAATGATCAGGGTAGCGGTGTGCTTAGTACAGTGCTCTGCACAAAGTAAGCGCTCAATAAATATGATTGAATGAATGAATGAATATGTTAAGTGCTTAACAAATACCATAAAAGTAAGTATCCCTGACCTATGCTCTTTCCCCTAGGCTATGCTCTTCCCAGGAAACAGGTATCTCCTCCAGTAAATCTTCCTTAATTTACCCCTATTTCCATACTCAGTTTTCTCCCTCTCTCGCTCTCTTTTTTCATATTTGTTAAGCACTTACTATGTGCCAGACACTTTTCTAAGTGCTGGCTTAGATACATACCATTAAGATTGGACAGTCTGCATCCCACTTGGGGCTCATAGTCGTAATCTCCATTTTATGGAGGTAACTGAGGCACAGAGAAGTGAAGTGACTTGCTCAAGGTCACACAACCAACAAATGGTATAATTGGGAGTAGAACACAAGTCCTCCTGACTCCCAGACCCTTGCTCTATTCACTAGGCCCCTCTGCTTCTCCTTACTCCATCACTTTTACACTTTAATTACACCTCTCAGCAATTAATTAGATACTCCCTGCACCCCAATTCCTTGAGCACTTAGGTACTTACCTTTACAATTGCTTCCCTTAACAGTAATTAATTTTAGTGCCTCTTTTCCCTGCTAGATTGTAAGCTATATAAGAGCAGGGATTTTGTCAACCTACTCTGTAGTATTTTCCCAAGACTTAGTGCTCTTAATTCAGTAAATGCTCAAGAAATAATGATACTGGCGGTTGAAAACAAAGGAGAGAGGTTGAGGCTAGTGAGGTACATTTGGGAGTCACACTCCTAGAGGAAGTAGCTGAAGCCATGATAATGGATCATGTAGTAAATGATACCACAAGTGTGGCTCTCCCACCACACATCCCTACTCCATGGGAGTACTTCTGCTCTTGGACTTGACACTCTGATAGCAATATTGTTACTTTCATCCCCTCAGGCATAAGTTTTTCAGGAAGGAAAAATGCAAGTAGCTGGACTGCCCATCATGTTTGTCCTGGTTTGAGGCCAAGGGAGAGTCAAGTTGAAGAGTCCTTACCATCTACCAACAGTAGGGTAGGAAAATATTCACATCCCATGGGTGCTGAGTAAAATATGCACTCCATGTGCCCAGATCTTGAGCAGCAGTAGTAGCACAGGAGGAGGAAGAATTGAGGGTGAGTGATTGCCATCCCCATAGGCTCAATCCTTGTCACTCAGGCCCCTACTCTCAACCATCCCAAATGAATCAGGAATGAGCTTGTTCTGTCTCTGTCTCCATTTTTATTTTTGTGTGCTTTTTGTGCTTTATCTTTCTTCTTTATCTCCTTTCCATCCCTTCTTTCCTCTGCCATTTTCTTCATCTTCTTCTTCTTCTTCCTCCTCTTCTATTTAAATTGCCTGATTGGGTCTTAGCACACTGAGTGCTCAAAAATTTTATTTTTGGCTTTTTGACAAAAATTGATTGCAGCCCCTGCTTCAGATTATCAATCAATTAACCAATGGTATTTATTGAGCTCTTACCATACAGACAGCACCATAGTAAGTGTTAGACAGAGTACAGAGAAGCAGCATGGCTCAGTGGAAAGAGCATAGGTTTTTGAGTCAGAAGTCATGGGTTCAAATCCTGACTCCGCCAAATGTGAGCTTTGTAACTTTAGGCAAGTCACTTAACTTCTCTGTGCCTCAGTTGCCTCATCTGTAAAATGGGGATGAAGACTGTGAGCCCCCCTTGGCACAACTTGATCACTTTGTAACCTCCCCAACATTTAGAACAGTACTTTGCACATAGTAAGCACTTAATAAATGTCATTATTATTATTATTATTACAATACAGAGTGTCTGCTAAGGGACTTTTTTTCTAGAAATAATTGAAAAAATATTTGAAATTATCAGCAAGGGATTTTGTTAGGCAAATTATGAACACTGTGTTATAGTCTGTTCTATATCTTCAGCATATTTCTAGCAAAACTGATTTTTCAGAGTAGTCATAATTTTTGTCATGATATTTCTAATATAGATTTCTAAATTTGTGTATTTTAAGTGAAAATATGTTTTCCTTATTAAATTGAGTCCTGAAGTAAGATTTAGATATGACATTTGAATCATTGATCATTGAATCATTGATTCATTCATTCATTCAATTAATTATATTTATTGAGCGCTTACTGTGTGCAAAGCCCTATACTAAACTCGGGGGAGAGTACAATACAACAATAAACAAATACATTCCCTGCCCACAAAGAGCGTACAGTTTAGAGGAGGGGAGACAGACATTAATATAAATAAATTGTCTCTATTTGTTGCTGAATTGTACTTTCCAAACAGTAGAGTGCTCTAAACACAGTAAGCGCTCAATAAATACGATTAAATTAATGAATATAAGTACATAAATATTGTGGGGCTGGGAAGGGGTTCAACAAAGGGAGCAAGTCAGGGCTACACAGAAAGGAGTGGGAGAAGAGGAAAGGGGACTTAGTCAGGGAAGGCATCTTGAAGGAGATATGCCCTCAATAAGGATTTGAAGGCAGGAAGAGTAATTAATTGTCTATTCTGAGGAGGGAGGACATTTTAGGCCAGAGGCAGGCCGTGGGCATGGTGCTAGTGGTGCAATAGACTGAATTAAGGTGCAGTGAGAAGGTTAACATTAGAGGGGCAAAGTATGTGGGTTAGGTTGTAGTAGGAGAATAGCAAGATGAGATAGAAAGGGGCAAGGTGATTGAGTGTCTTAAAGCCAACGGTGAGGAGGTTCTGTTTAATGCGGGGGAGGATGGGCAACCTCTGGAGTTTCAAACATGTCCTGAGTGTTTTTGTAGAAAAATGATCCGGGCAGCAAAATAAAGTATAGACTGGAACAGGGAGACACAGGAGACTGGGAGGTCAGCAAGAAGCCTGGTACAGGATTCCAAGTAGGGTAAGGTGAGTGATTTTATTAACATGGTGGCAGTTTGGATGGAGAGGAAAAGGTGGATTTTAGCAGTGCTGTGATTACTTAGTTAATTGTGAGCTCGCTGTGGGCAGGAAACGTACCTGATTAATCAATCAATCAATCAATCGTATTTATTGAGCGCTTACTAATGTGCAGAGCACTGTACTAAGCGCTTGGGAAGTACAAATTGGCAACACATAGAGATAGTCCCTACCCAACAGTGGGCTCACAGTCTAAAAGGGGGAGACAGAGAACAGAACCAAACATACCAACAAAATAAAATAAATAGGATAGAAATGTACAAGTAAAATAAATAAATAAATAAATAAATAGAGTAATAAATATGTATGTATAAATAAATTTATTTATGTATAAATAAATAAATAAATATGATTATTGTTATACTGTACTCTCAAGCACCTAGTACAGTGCTTACTGCACAGTAAGCACTCAATAAATATGATTGAATGAAAGAATGGACTATTTAGATATGTGAACATTCAACACAGTTAATAACTGCTGAATGTTCCCAGTTTTGAATCCAGTAATTAGACTGTTTAGACTTTCCTAAATGCGGACCTTAAAATTATGTAACTTTGTTTACTTTTTCCTTAAGGAAACACTGCATCGCATGATTGTGCAGAATCTGGCAGCTTAGACATCATGAAAATGCTTCTATAGTACAGCCCCAAGATGGAGAAAGATGCCTTCGAAATGACTCCCCTTCTCCTAGCCAGCGTGACTGGCCACACAAACATTGTGGACTTTCTGACACAGCATAACCTAACCAGCAAGACAGAGTGCATTAATGCTCTAGAACTGTTGGGAGCTACATTTGTAGACAAAAAAAGAGATCTTCTTGGGCCCTTGAAATGCTGGGAGAGAGCTATGGACCTGAGGTACAGTGATAAGACTAATATCATTCTTAAGCCCTTACCCCAATCATTAATAATGTCTTATGATTATAGTAAGGAAGTGACCGGATCAAAAGAGCTGGAAAGTTTTATTGCAGACCCTGATGAAATGAGAATGCAGGCCTTGCTGATTAGAGAACAAATACTTGGCCCTTCTCACCCAGATACCTCCTACTGTATTAAGTATAGAAGAGCAATCTATGCTGACTCTGGAAATTTCAAGCAAAGCATCAGTCTTTGGAAATATGCTTTGGATATACAGCAGAAGAATTTGGATCCTCTAAGTCCAGTGACAGCCAGCAGTGTACTTTCTTTTGCAGCACTATTTTTTTTTTCATGCTACAGGATCGGACCATAGATTTACTGGGGACTGTTGTTACATTAGTTGGTCGAATGAGTATACTATGCAGAAGTGTCCTTGAAATAGATTGAGCTGTGAAGCAGAGTTAATATCCTGATCAAATTCAGTTGAACAAAGCACCTTCCATTATTTTGCACTTAATTTGATTGATGGAAAATGTTCCTTGCACTCTAGAACAGGACCATTTTAATAAACAAATGACATATAGATGTCTTAAGTGGCATCCTAAATAATAATTTCAGTCTTCTCCATCTAGCTGTGGACAAGAATACTACATGTGTAGGAGGATACCCTGTTTGTAAATTTCCATCTCTTCAAGTTACTGAAATACTGGTGGAATGTGATGCTGACGTGAATGTTCGATACTATGAAGACAGTAGTCCCCTGCACGTTGCTGCATTGAACAACCACTCTGATATCATGAATCTTCTCTTTGAATCAGGTTCACATTTTGATGCCATTAACTTGTACAAAAGAAGTGCTTGTGATTTGCTGAATGGGAAGGCTCTAAGCAAAAAAATTAATCCAGCCCATAAATCATACTGCATTGTAATGTCTTGCTGCTCATGTCATAGTGAATTGTAGCATATATTATAAGGGACATATTCTACAAAAACTGGAGAATTTTGTTTTGCTTCATAGGTGATTCTTTGGCTGGGTTCTTGACGCTTTTAAAGACTGAATTGCTGTCAATTGCCTTGTTTTGAACATAGATGGCATGAAACTAACTGGCTTTCATCTAGCATCATAACTGTGCTCTCTTGACGAAAGCACTGCAATATCATATGTGCAGGATTGGTTGTCTAGAATTTACATGATTATGTTCTATATTATTTACTGGGTTATCTAGAAAATTAATGTCATATTCAAAACTCTAAAATTATCCACTTAAAGTTTGGTTTTGCAGGATTTTGTTTCCCTGGAGGGAATCAGCTGGAGGGATTCTGTAGGTAGACTGTGAATTTCATAAAATCAAATATCACTTTCCCTTTCTTTTTCCTTTCTTGTTCACTCTGAATCCATTCCACATTAATGCATGACCATTTCTATTTCTGCTTATATGTACTTTTTATTGACCACAATAAGGTTGTACTGAATGAAATTTTTAGACTTACTTCCACTTGAAGTTGCCACTTACTTTATCTTCTCTATGCAGATATATAATCAATCATCAATCACCAGTCAGTCATATTTATTGAGTTCCTACTGTGTGAAGACCACTGTACTAGGTTCTTGGGAGAGTATACAACACAATAGTATAACACAGTTAGTAGACATGTTTCCTGCCCACAAAGAGCTAGAAGTCTAGAAAGGGAGGCAAACGTTAATATAAATAAATAAATAACATACATAACATAACAGTACATAGTGCTGTGGGGCAAAGGAAGGGTGAATAAAGGGTGCAAATCTAAGTTCAGGGGCAACAGGAGAGAGTAGGAGAAGAGGAAACGAGGGCCTAGTCAAGGAAGGCCTCTAGGAGGAGATGTACTTTGAAGATGGAAGAGGGTGGGTGTTCCATACCAGAGACAGGAAGTGGACAAGAGGTCAGCAGCATGATAGAAGAGAGAAAGGTACATTTAGTAGTTTAGTATTGAAGGACCAAAGTGTGCAGTCTGGGTTGTAGTAGGAAATTCATTCATTCAATCAATCGTGTTTATTGAGTGCTTACTGTGTGCAGAGTACTGTATTAAGGAAGTACAAGTCGGCAACATATAGAGATGGTCCCTACCCAACAATGGGCTCACAGCCTAGAAGTCAAGGAAGTCAGGGAAGTAAAGTAGGAAGGGGCAAGATGATTGAATGCTTTAAACCTACGATAAGCAGTCCCATATAAATGTGACTTGCATGTCAGGAATATATTTCTAATAGCAGATGACCAACTAATTTCAACTTTACAGTTATCAGACTTCGTCTAACTATTTCATGAGTATTTCACAACACAATAGTATTTATGATAGTTGCCCAGCCTATTTTTTTGTTCTTTAAGATTTTTCAATTGCCCTGTAGTTTTAAGTACAGTGACTTTGGTAATACTACAAAAGCATAACTTGAAGATCAGTCAGTTCAAGATTAATCAAACCAACAGTGGTGTTCCTGAGGGCTTAATGAGGGCAGAGCCCTGTTCTAAGTGCTTGGGAGAGTACAGTACAACAAAGTAAATACAGTACAGAAGAGTAAAGGATGGGCTTTTGAGTTCCCCAGGCAAAGGTGATTTGGATTAACTCTGAACAGAGTATTGCTAAAACTAAAAGCATTAGTTGGAAAGTGTTTACTAAAACTAAAAACATTAGTTGGAAATTGTTTATTTAATATTTACTTGCCTATAAGCAAGCCATAAAAATTAATTTAGAAGAGATCTTTTGCCTTTTTCTAACTTTTTTAGTCTGAATCATATTTCTGCTCATATTATATGGCTCCAAATACAAAATTATAGGATCTTACCTAATGTCAGGAAAAGTTTCCCAGGAATGCATCTAGGGAAATTCCGTTCTCAGTAGAGTTGGAATTTCCAGACCCAGAATAGTTTAGTGTCTTTATGGCTTCAGTCCACCAACTCATCACCATATATAATATCTGCTGTCTTAGCCCACTATTTCCCAACTCCCTGTTTTTAGCTCATCCAAGTTAACATTCTAAATTCTCCTACTTTCTTTTCTTTTTGCATTGTTTTCCCCAGCTCAGAATTCCCTCCCTCCCCAAAGTGTCTGAGAGAAAGCATCGCTTCCTGAATCTAGATTCCTTCCCTAAGTACTGGTAATTTTGAACATCCAAGCCATAAAAACACATAAGCCATCTCTAACACATAAATACCCACAGATACTCATCCTCAGAACTTAGTAGTATTAGTTTATTCAGTTGTACATTCCAATGTTTATTTTGATTACTTTTCAAATATTTTTATGGCTGTCTTCCCCATTACACTGTAAGCCCTTTGTGGATAGGGAATGTGTCACTTGCTTGCTTTCCAAATTTTTTACCCAGAATGAGGTAAAAAAAGATTTTGTATTTCTACCACCACCAATATTATCATTGTTATTATTTTACTAATTATGATTATTAATATCATTGTATTTGTTTAGCACTTACATGTCATGTGTCAAGCACTCTTCTGAGCCCTGGGGTAGATTCATTCATTCATTTATTCAATTGTATTTATTGAGCGTTTACTGTGTGCAAAGGACTATACTAAGTGCTTGGGAGAGTACAGTATAACAACAGGCACATTCCCTGCTCACAATGAGCTTATAGTCTAGAGTGGGAAACAAACATTAATATAAATAAACAAAGAAATAACAGATATATATGTGCTGTGGGATGGGAGAGGATGGATGAAGGAGCCAGTAAGAATGGCACAGAAAGGAGTGGAAGAAGAGGAGAGGAGGTATTGGTCAGGGAAGCCTTCTTGGAGGAGTTATGCCTTCAATAAGGTTTTGAATTGGGGAAGAGCAATTATCTGTCTGATAGGAGGAGTGAGGGCATCCCAGGACAGAGGAAGAATTCAAGTTAATCAGATTGGACAACAGTCCCCATCCTATGTGGTGCTCACAGTCTAAGCTGAGTAGGGTTATTTAATAGGAGTTCCATTTATTCATCTAAAAATTCCCATATGTTTTGAAACCCATTGGCATGTCTGTGTATGAAAGTGAGTGTGTACATGTCTGTGTGTGTGCACTTGCGTGTGTGCTCATATGTGTACATGTTTTTGAATGGTAAATCATCTTGGTCAGTAAAAGGACCAACTAAACATTGTGGTTGAAACATAGGAAGGAATAAAGAATAATATCAGTTATAGGCTGGAGAAGCAGGAAGGAATATAGTGTTGTCAAATGTGATGGGAAAGTTCTTCCCCTTAGGCAGGAAGGAGAAACAGATTTTAAAATTAATTATAAAATGGAAAATGGGAGAATATGAATATACATGAGTGCTAAGGCTTGGGGTGGATATCAGATGTTTAAAGGATAGACACCCAAGTGCATAGGCAATACAAATAGGAGGATAATTAGGGGACTTCTGTTCCTAATTATCTTCCCAATACAGTCAACCACACCACAGTGCTTTCAGCCTCTCCAGCCTGTAACTAGTGTTTTCCTTTACTCCTTCCTTTTACCCCAGTGCTCAGTCAGTCACTAAATCAATCAGTCATTCTTATTATCAAGCATGTACTGTGTGTAGAGCCCTGCACTAAGTGTTTGGGAGAGTTCACTAAATGCTGTTAGTTTCCCCCTGCAACATTTCCTTAGATCTGCCCTTTCTTCATCCATCCAAATGGCCACCACTCTGGTATCACATTATGGCCCAGCTTGAATACCTTTTCAGTTCTCTCCCTAGTTTCTCTACTGTCTTTCCCCTCTCCAGTTCATATCTCTTTTACTTTTCCACCCTCTTCTCGTACTACAAACATTTCATACTTTTCTGATGTAAGACCTTGGACAAGACACTTCTCTGTGCCTCTGTTACCTCATTTATCAAATGAGGATCAAGAGTGTGAGCCCCATGTGGGACAGGGACTATGGCCAACCTGATTTGCTTGTATCAGTCCCTGTGCTTAGTACAGTGCCTGGCACATAGTAAGTGCTTAACAAATACCACAGTTATTAGTCACTGAGTATCTTTTTTTCTTTCCCCACATTGACCTATTTTTGCTCATTCCCTCTCCCTGCCTGGAACCCCCTCCTCTTTTATTTCCAAAGGATCACAGGCCTCCCCATCATCAAAGTCCTTCTAAAATCACCTCCCTGCCTCTTGTCTTTCCCCAGTCCAGCCCATTTGTTACTTGGCTGTTTGGATGATTTTTCTAAAAACCCGGTTCAGGCCATATTTCCCCCTTTACAAGAACCTCCAGTGGTTGCCCAACAGAAATGCCTTACTCATAGGCTTTAAAGCAATTAATCAGCCTGCTCCCTCCTATTTTTTCTCATTGATTTCCTAGTACAACTATGGGACACTCAATTCACTCATCTAACTACAACTTACTAATATACCCTGATTATTCTCTACTTACTCTCCAACCCCTCCCCAAATCTTTCTTTTGCTTTGGAGTTCCCTCCCCTTTCATGAATGGCAAACAGTTACCCTCTCCACCTTTTATTAATTTTTTAAAATAAGTATGTACTTATGTATGCATCTAAGCATTTATTCATTTATTTTATGATGTTTAATAATGGTTACTATGTGCCAGGCACTGTATGATGTACTGGGGTAGATACAACCTAGTCAGTTAATACAGTCCCTGTCCCACATGAGGCTCACTGTCATAATCCCCATATTCCAGATGAGGCACAGAGAAGTGAAATGACATGCCCAAGATGACACCGCACTGCAGCCAAGTGATGGAAGCAGGTTTAGGACTCAGGGCCTTCTGACTACCCTAGTCTTTGCTCACTCTGCTAAGTCACGCTCCTTCTCATGTTCACCTTCTCACCTTCAAAGCCTAATTAAACTCATATCTCCTAGAGACCTTTCCCAACTAAGCACTCATTTCCCCTACCCCCTCTCCCTTCTGTATCACCCTTACACTTCAATTTATATTTTAAGCACTTAATATTCACTCCAACAGGACTCATAATAATTATGGTATTTGTTATGTGCATAGCCTTAAGCTTCCTTCCCTTGATGACAAAATCAACTCTGCCAACACTCCTCTCTCTGTTGAACTTAACTCACTCCCCTATTCCTTTGTTGATCACTTTGTAAGGATAGTGAGTTGCTTGTTGCTTTTTTAAAAGCACTGATTATATTTTTTACCCGTAGTTGAAGTAGATGGAAATCCACCTGGTGTAACTAAAAAAACTCCATCAAAAATTAAAACATTTTGGATATCATCAAGTATATGGTGTATACATATACATTTTTGAGTGAATACAATGTTAAATTTGAATCCTGAATATGAACCTTAAATATAGTTAAATATAATTAACTGGAGTAATAGGGAAAGAGAAAAGAGGACTCACTGATTATATTCTTAGTTGTTTGTATTGAGACAGTAACCCTATTGAAGAATAAACCAGTTAATGAGGCAAAATACACATCATGATAGAGAAAGATAAGATAGAGAAATAAACCATAGTTAAGTGGGTTACTACTGATGGAAATCAGTTATCCCTAACCACTAAACCATAGCCCTGGATCACCTCCATAGTCCACCTCCTTCACTTTTATGCATGAGCTGCAGAGCACTGCTGTTGAAAATCTAGATACCAGGTCGACTTTGTCCATTTCAAGCTTATCCTTGTGTGCTTTAGCTTTTCCCTTTCCTCTACCTGGCCAAATTATTTCTCCACCCTTATGGACAACTATGCCCATCACCCTCACCAGTTGTTCCAGATGTTTACTTATGTTATCAAACTCCTGTCCCACCGCATCCCCCATCCTATGCCCCAAATGATCTGGCCACCTACTTTTTTAAGAAAATTGACGCTAGCAGGAGAGATCTCCCTAAAATCTCCCCTGCCCCTTTTTCAACTCTTCCATCTTTTCTAGAAATATCTTGAGAGGAGATCTCCTGCCTTCTCTCAGAATCCAGCCACGCCACCTGCAAATCCAACCCTTTTCCTTCATACCCTATCAAAACACCTGCCCGCTCATTTCTTCCGTCCCTAATAGCCATCTTCAACTGCTCACTCGTCAATTACTTCTTCCACCCTGCTTTCAAACCTTCCCACATCTTCCCTATCCTAAAAAAGCTCCTATGCCCCCATGGCTTCCTTCTTCCTCCTTCCATGATACCCTATCTCCTTCATACCATTCCTCTCCAAACTCCTTGATGGAGTCATCTATCCCTGCTGTCTCAAATTCCTCTCCTCCAATTCCCTCCTTGACCCCCTCCAATCTGACTTCCATCCCTTTCACTCCACAAAAACTGTTCTCTCAAAGGTCACCAATCATCTCCTTCTTGCCACATCCAATGGCCTGTACTCCATCCTAATCCTCCTCAACCTCTCAGCTGTCTTCGACAATGTCAACCATGCCCTTCTCCTGGAAAAATACAACTTTGGCTTCACTGACACTGGATGACAGTGTCTGCTGTTCTGGTTCTCCTCTTATCTCTGTGGTCACACATTCTCAATCTCTTTCAAAGGCTCCTCTTCTGTCTCCCACCTTTTAACAATGGATGTCCCTCACAGTTCAGATTTGGATCCCCCTCTATCCTTCACCTAAACCTACTTCCTTGGAGAACACATTTGCTCCCATGGCTTCAGCTACCACCTCTATGCGGTTGTTACTCAAACCTTCATCTCCAGCCCTGATCTCTCTCGCTCTCTGCTGTCTCACATTTCTTACTGCCTTCAAGATATCTCTACTTGGATGTTCTCCCATTACTTCAAGCTTAACATGTCCAAAACAGAACTCCTAATCTTCCCACCCAAACCCCCCCTCCTGTTGACTTTCCCATCAATGTAGACAGCACACTAGCCTTCCTGTAACCTGTAACCATAGTATTATCCTTGACTCTTTTCTCTTTTTCAACCCACATACTCAAACCATCACTAAGTCCTGTTGGTCACATCTTCATAACATTGCTAAAATCCTCCCTTTCCTCTCCAACCAAACTGCTACTACGTTAATACAATCACACATCCTATCCTGCCTTGATTATGAGCACACTTCTTGCTAACCTCCCAGCCTCCTGTCACTCCCCACTGCAGTCCACACTTCACTCTACTGTTTGGATCATTTTTGTACAAAAACGTTCAAGGCATGTCACCCCCCTCAAAAATCTCCAGTGGTCACCTCTGCAACAAACAGAAACTCCTCACCATTGTCTTTAAAGCATCCAATGACGTTGCCCTCTCCTACCTCACCTCGCTACTCTCCTACTAGAACCCAGCCTCCACTCTTAACTCCTCTAATGCTAACCTTCTCACTGTTTTTTTTATCTTATCTCTCTCATCAATGATCGCTTGTACATGTCCTACCTCTAGCCTTGATCTCCCTCTCTCCTCAAATCCCACAATTACTCTCCCCGCTTCAAAACCTTATAGAAAGTCATCTCCTCCAAGGAAGCTTCCCTGTCAAGTTCCCCTTTCCTCTTCTCCCACTGCATTCTGCCTCATTCTGACTTGCTCCCTTTATTCCTCTCCCCCACAGCCCCACAACACTTTATGTACATATATGTAATTTATTCATTTACATTAACATCTGTCTCCCTCTGTAGACTGTAAGCTCATTTTGGGCAGGGAACGTGTCTGTATATTGTTACATTGTACTCTTCCAAGTGCTTAGTACAGTGCAATGTACATAATAAATACGTTTCTATTTGGCAATGCTGCTTCTCCATCAGAAGCTCATGATTAATGGCTGATTTTCACAAATGTTGATCACCTGAAATCCCTCCATTTTGTAGTTCCTCTCCTCCTCCCTATCCCCCCCGCCCTACCTCGTTCCCCTCCCCACAGCACTTGTATATATTTGTACAGCTTTCTTTCTTTATTTTACTTGTACATATTTACTATTCTATTTATTTCATTAATGATGTGCATGTAGCTATAATTCTATTTGTTCTGACGATTTGGACACCTGTCTATATGTTTTGTTTTGTTGTCTGTCTCCCCATTCTAGACTGTGAGCCCGTTGTTGGGTAGGGACCATCTCTATATGTTGCCGACTTGTACTTCCTATATATTATTTGTTTTACTTGTTCATGTCTATTCTATTTATTTTATTTTGTTAGTATGTTTGGTATTGCTCTTTGTCTCCCCTTTTTAGACTGTGAGCCCACTGTTGGGTAGGGACTGTCTCTATATGTTGCCAACTGGTACTTCCCAAGCGCTTAGAACAGTGCTCTGCACACAGTAAGCGCTCAATAAATATGATTGATTGATTGATTAGTACAGTGCTCTACACGCAGTAAGTGTTCAATAAATATGATTGAATGAATGAATGAAAAACGAAATTCTTAGCACAGTGTCAATTACAGCATGTGCTCAAATAATGCCACTGATGGGTTGGCTGTCCTGTCTTCATGATATCTCCACTTGAATGTCCCGTCAACACCTTAAACTTAACATGTCCAAAGCAGAACTCCTTATCTTCCCACTCATGATTCTCCTATTACAGTAGATAACACCACCATACTTTCTGACTTGCAAGCCTGTAACTTTGGCATTATCCTTGACTCATCTCTCTTATTCAACTCATATATTCAATCTATCACTAAATCTTTTCAGTTCAACCTTTACAAAATTCCTAAAATCTGCCCTTTCCTCTTCATCCAAACTGCTACCACATTAATCCAAGCACTTGATACCTAAATCTACATCTCCTCCCCTTATCTCTCTCCCTCTCTCCAGGCTTGCATCTCCTCCTGCCTTCAAGACATCTCTACTTTGTTGTCCTCCTGTCACCTAAAGCTTAATGTGTCCAAAACAACTCCTTATCTTTCCACTGAACCCCTGTCTTCTCCCGGATTTTCCTGTTACTATAGATGGCACCACCCTCCTTTTTATCTCACAAGCCTGTAACCTTGGTGTTATCTTTGACTCCACTGTCTCATTCAACCCACATATTCAATCCAACACCAAATCCTTTTGTTCTCACTTTCACATCTCCATCCAAACTGCTACTACGTTAATACAATCACTCATCCTATCCTGCCTTGATTACTGTATGAGGCTGCCTGCTAACCTCCCAGCCTCTTGTCACTCCCCATTTGGAGTTCAACTTGTACTTCTCAAGTGCTTAGTACAGGGCTATGCACACAGTAAGCGCTCAATAAATATGATTGAATGAATGAATGAATGAGTCCATATTTCACTCTGCTGTCTGGATCATTTTTCTACAGAAACGTTCAGAACATAGTGCCCCCCTCAAAAATCTCCAGTGATTGCCTATCCACCGCCGTATCAAAAACTCCTCACCACTGGCTTTAAACCTTGCCTCCTCCTACGCCACCTCAGATAAGAGGTGACAAAGGAGAAGCACTTAATTTAAAACCATAACTATTAATCAAAGGCTAGTTCATTATTACTATCATCGTTCCAGGATGTTCTACAAAGGGAAGGACAGGAAAATCACACCATTGTAATCACTGATTTGATTACAGAATGAATGGGATAGGAGAGTGGTTGGTTTGAAGGTAACAGCCTAATTAATAATTTTCAGTACAAATTCTAGCAGGATGTTTAACACTTTTTCCACACACTCTTATTTCACTGCATTAAATATTGTAATGTTACAGGAACACGATGTCTTGTTTAGGTCAGTAAGACTGATGCAGAAACTTGCCTTTCTAACCCTTTGCACTATGCCATGTTTTTCAAGGGCAGATATGTGCTGTGCAATGTTTGTCCCCTAATTCTTCCACTGGGTTGTATTCAAATAATTTAATGGAAACCTATATTCTAGCAGAACTTGGGAGACTAGTCATATCAGATTACTCAAGCAGTTTATTGTGGAGTGAAATGAAAATGTAATTTGCAAACCTGGAAGGCAGAGAAAACATTTAAAGGATCCAGGGAAACCCAGATTCAACAAATGTGCCATAGCAATGGAATATGGGGAGATCTTAGAGAAAGAACGAGCCTTCTGGGCAGCAGGAAGAAGACTGACTCTCCTTAAGCAGGGACTGCATAAAGATTGTACTTCCCCAGTGCTTAATACAATGCTCTGCACACAGTAAGCACTTTAAATGTATTCTTTCCTTCCTTAACTTACTCTCTCCTCTGCCAAGCAAAACTATTTTTCTTCCCTTATTGACACCCATGCCCATCACCCCCGTCAGCTGTTCTGGACATTAAACTCCCTCCTCAGGCCCCCTGTCCCTCCCCTTTCTCCATCCCTCACCCCCAGTGATTTGACCACCTACTTCATTAGTAAAATTAACACCATCAGGTCTGAGCTCCCCAAAGTCACGCCTCCTCCTTCTCCATTTCTTCTGCTCTAAACCCTCTCCATTACTTTCCCATCCTTCCCAACAGTATCTTTAGATGATATCTCCTCCCTCCTCTCAAGTGCCACACCATCCACCTGTGCTTCAGACCCCTTTCCCTCTCATCTTATGAAAACTCTCACCCCTTCCCTCCTCCCCTCCTTAACTTTCATCTTCAACCACTCACTCTCCACTGGTTTCTTCCACTCTGCTTTCAAACATGCCCACATCTCCCCCATCCTAAAAAAACCCCTCTCGACCCCACTCCCCTTTCTAGTTATCACCCTATTTCCCTCCTAATCCTTCCTTTTCAAACTGCTAAAATGAGTCGTCTACACTCTCTGCCTCAATTTCCTCAACTCCAACTCTCTCCTTGACCCTCTCTAATCTGGCTTCTGTTCCATACACTCTACCAAAACTGCCCTTTCAAAAAGGTTGCTAATGACCTCCTTCTTGCCAAATCCAAAGGCTCCTACCCTATCCTAATACTCCTCAATTTCTCAGCTGCGCCTTCAAAACTGTGGACCATCCCCTTCTCAACACGTTATCCAACCATGGCTCCACTGACTCTGTCCTCTCCTGGTTCTCCTCTTATCTCTCTGGAAGTTCATTCTCAGTCTCCTTCGTGGACTCCTCCTCCCCCTCCCATCCCCTTACTGTAGGGGTTCCTCAAGGGTCAGTTCTTGGTCCCCTTCTGTTCTCCATCTGTACTCACTCCCTTGGTGAACTCATTTGCTCCCACAGCTTCAACTATCATCTCTACGCTGATGACACCCAAATCTACATCTCCACCCCTGTTCTCTCTCCCTCCCTCCAGGCTCGTATCTCCTCCTGCCTTCAGGACATCTCCACCTAGATGTCTGCCTGCCATTCTTCCCTCCACACATCCGCCAAACTAGCTTTCTTCCTCCCTTCAAAATCCTATTCATTCATTCATTCATTCATTCATTCATTCATTCATTCATTCATTCAATCGTATTTATTGAATGCTTACTGGTGCAGAGCACTGTAAGCACTTGGGAAGTACAAGTTGGCAACATATAGAGATGGTCCCTACCCAACACTGAGCTCACAGTCTAGAAGGGGGAGACAGGCAACAAAACAAAACATATTAACAAAATAAAATAGAATAAATATGTACAAATAAAATAAATAAATAGAGTAATAAATATGCACAGACATATATACATATATACAGGTGCTGTGGGGAGGGGAAGGAGGTAAGGCAGGGGGGATGGGGAGGGGGAGGGGGGCAGAGGAAGGAGGGGACTCAGTTTGGGAAGGCCTCCTGGAGGAGGTGAGCTCTCAGTAGGGCTTTGAAGGGAGGAAGAGAGCTAGCTTGGAGGACGAGAGGAGGGAGGGCACTCCAGGACAGGGGGATGACGTGGGCCGGGGGTCGATGGTGGGACAGGCAAGAACGAGGCACAGAGAGGAGATTAGCATCAGAGGAGCGGAGGGTGCAGGCTGGGCTGTAGAAGGAGACAAGAGAGGTGAGGTAGGAGGGGGCGAGGCGATGGAGAGCCTTGAAGCCGAGGGTGAGGAGTTTTTGCCTGATGCACAGGTTGATTGGTAGCCACTGGAAATTTTTGAGGAGGGGAGTAACATGCCCAGAGTGTTTCTGCACAAAGATGATCCGGGCAGCGGCATGAAGTATGGATTGAAGTGGAGAGAGACCGGAGGATGGGAGATCGGAGAGGAGGCTGATGCAGTAATCCAGTCGAGATAGCATGAGAGATTGAACGAGCAGGGTAGTGGTTTGGATGGAGACGAAGGGCGGATCTTGGCAATGTTGCGGAGGTGAGACCGGCAGGTTTTGGTGATGGATTGGATATGAGGGGTGAACGAGAGAGCGGAGTCGAGGATGACACCAAGGTTGCGGGCTTGTGGGACGGGAAGGATGGTAGTGCCATCAACAGTGATGGGAAAGTCGGAGAGGGCAGGGTTTGGGATGGAAGATAAGGAGTTCAGTCATGTTGAGTTTTAGATGGTGGGCAGACATCCAGATGGAGATGTCCTGAAGGCAGGAGGAGATGCAAGCCTGGAGGAAGGGAGAGAGAGCAGGGGCAGAGATGTAGATTTGGGTGTCATCAGCGTAGAGTTGATAGTTGAAGACCTGGGAGCGAATGAGTTCACCAAGGGAGTGAGTGCAGATACAGAACAGAAGGGGACCAAGAACTGACCCTTGAGGAACCCCTCCCTACAGTAAGGGGATGTGAGGAGGAGGAGGAGCATGCAAAAGAGACTGAGAATGAATGGCCAGAGAGATAAGAGGAGAACCAGGAGAGGACAGAGTCTGTGAAGCCAAGGTTGGATAGTGTGTTGAGGAGAAGGGGGTGGTCCACAGTGTCGAAGGCAGCTGAGAGTTCGAGGAGGGTTAGGATAGAGTAGGTGCTGTTGGATTTGGCAAGCAGGATGTCATAGGTGACCTTTGAGAGGGCAGTTTCCGTGGAATGTAGGGGACAGAAGCCAGATTGGAGGGGGTCGAGGAGAGAGTTGGCATTGAGGAATTTGAGGCAGTGCGTGTAGACGACTTGTTCAAGGAGTTTGGAAAGGAATGGGAGGAGTGATTTGGCAAGAAGGAGGTCATTGGTGACCTTTTAGATAGCAGTTTCAGTGGAGTGTAGGGGACAGAAGCCAGATTAGCACATGGGTTCTAATCGCAGCTCCACCACTTGTCTGCTGTCACTTCACTTCTCTGGGCCTCAATGACCTCATCTGTAAAATGGGGATTAAGACTGTGAGCCCCATGTAGGACAAACTAATTACCTTGTATCTATCCCAGTGCTTAGAACAGTGCTTGACACATAGTAAGCGCTCAACAAATATCATTATTATTATTACCTCACCTCATTATTGTTCAATTATAACCCAACTCCAACTACAAAGTTGGTACACTTTGCTCCTCTATCACTAACCTTCTCACTGTCCCGCCCACCTTCTATCTCTCCTTGACACTGCCAACCTCCTGTTCCACCCCACCTCGCCCACTCACCAACTTGGTCACACCCTTGACCTCGTCATCTCCTACTACTGCACTATCTCCACCCTCATCAACTCTGAAATCCCTCTCTGATCATAACCTTCTCACCTGCCTCCTCACTCACACTTCTCTCCCTGGTAAATCTATACTACTACCTCACAGAGACCTCCGCTCTCTCGACCCCATCCATGATTTTGAGTGCCTCACACCCCACCTCGCCTCCCTTTCCTCTCTACCCAGTCTTGATGACCAGATTACTGCTCTCAATTCTACCCTTTCTACTCAACTCGCTCACTCCCCTTCCCTTCGCCACTCTCGTACCACTAACCCATAGCCTCGGAGCACTGCCATTGTCCGCCTCCTTCGCTCTTATGTTCAAGCTGCTGAACGCTGCTGGTGAAAGTCTAAATACCAAGCCAACTTTGTTCACTTCAAGTTTACCCTTTCCTGCCTTAATTCTGCCCTCTCCTCTGCCAGGCAAAACTATTTCTCCTTTGTTGACAGCCATGCCCATCATCCCCATCAGCTCTTCTGTACATTTAACTCCCTTCTCAGCCCCCCTGTTCCTCCCCTTCCTCCATCCCTCTCACCCAACGATCTGGCCTCCTACTTCATTTGTAAAATTAACTCCATCAGGTCTGAGCTCCTCAAAGTCACTCCTTCCCCTTCTCCAACCCTCCTGCTCTCAACCCTCTCTGCTACTCTCCCATCCTTCCCAGCAGTATCTTCAGATGAGATCTTCTCCCTCCTCTCAAGTGCTACTCCATCCACCTTGCTTCAGACCCCATTCCCTCTCATCTTATGAAATCTCTTGCCCTTTCCCTCCCCCCCTCCTTAACTTCCATCTTCAACCGCTTACTCTCCACTTGTTCCTTTCCCTCTGGCTTCAAACATGCCCATGTCTCCCCCACCCTATAAAACCCTTTCTTGATCCCACCTCCTCTTCTAGTTATTGCCCTGTCTCCCTCCTACCATTACTTTCCAGTCTCCTTGAATGAGTCGTCTACACTCACTGCCTCAAATTCCTCAACGCCAACTGTCTCCTTGACCCCCTCCAATCTAGCTTCCATCCCCTACACTCTACTGAAACTGCCTTCTCAAAGGTCACCAATGACCTCCTTCTTGCCAAATCCAATGGCTTCTACTCCATCCTAATCCTCCTTAGTCTCTCAGCTGCGTTCGACACTGCAGACCGCCCCCTTCTCCTCAACATGCTATCGAACCTTGGCTTCACAGACTCTGTCCTCTCCTGGTTCTCCTCTTACCTCTCCAGTCGTTTATTCTCAGTCTCCTTTGCGGGATTCTCCTCCTCCTCCCATCCCCTTACTGTAGGGGTTCCTCAAGGGTCAGTTCTTGGTCCCCTTCTGTTCTCTATCTACATTCACTCCCTTGGTGAACTCATTCACTCCCACGGCTACACCTATCATCCCTAAGCTGATGACACCCAAATCTAAGACATCTCTGCCCCTGCTCTCCCTCCCTCCCTTCAGGCTCGGGTCTCCTCCTGCCTTCATTCATTCATTCATTCAATCGTATTTATTGAGCGCTTACTGTGTGCAGAGCACTGTACTAAGCGCTTGAGAAGTACACGTTGGCAACATACAGAGACGGTCCCTACCCAACAGTGGGCTCACAGTCTAGAAGGGGGAGACAGAGAACAGGACCTCCCCATCTGCCTGCCACCTAAAACTCAATGTGTCCAAGACTGAACTCCTTATCTTCCCTCCCAAACCCTGCCCTCTCCCTGACTTTCCCATCACTGTAGATGGCACGACCATCCTTCCCATCTCATAAGCCCTTAACCTTGGTGTCATCCTCGACTCTGCACTCTCATTCACCCCTTACATCCAATCCATCACCAAAATCTGCCGGTCTCACCTCCACAATATCGCCAAGATCCGCCCTTTCCTCTCCGTCCAAATGGCTACCTTGCTGGTTCAATCTCTCATCCTATCCTGACTGGATTACTGCATCAGCCTCCTCTCTGATCTCCCATCCTCCTGTCTCTCCCCACTTCAGTCTATACTTCACACTGCTGCCCGGATCATCTTTGTGCAGAAACACTCTGGGCATGTTATCCCCTCAAAAATCTCCATCAAAACAAAAACTCTTCACTCTCTGCTTCAAGGCTCTTGATCACCTCACCCCCTCCTACTTCACCTCCCTTCTCTCTTTCTACAGCCCAGCCTGCACCCTTCACTCCTCTGCTGCTAACCTCCTCACTGTACCTCATTCTCACCTGTTCCACTGTCGACCCTCATCCCACGTCCTCCCCCTGGCCTGGAACGCCCTCCTTCCGCACATCCGCCAAGCTGACTCTCTTCCTCCCTTCAAAGCCCTATTGAGAGCTCACCTCCTCCACATCCACCAAGCTGGCTCTCTTCCTCCCTTCAAAGCCCTACTGAGAGCTCACCTCCTCCAGGAGGCCTTCCCAGGCTGACCCTTTATCCTCTCCTCCTCCCCATCCCCCCATCTGCCCTACCTCCTTCCCCTCCCTACAGCACCTGTATATATGTTTGTACAGATTTATTACTGTTTATTTGACTTGTACATATTTTCTACTTATTTTGTTAATGATGTGCTTCTGGCTTTACTTCTGTTTATACTGATGACTTGACACCTGTCCACATGTTTTGTTTTGTTGTCTGTCTCCCCATTCTAGACTGTGAGCCTGTTGTTGGGTAGGGACTGTCTTTATATGTTGCCAACTTGTACTTCCCAAGTGCTTAGTACAGTGCTCTGCACACAGTAAGCACTCAATAAATACAATTGAGTGAATGAATGAATGAATGAATCTTTCTCAAGATCAGCCCCTCATGCACGTCTTACCACTGGTCTGAAATGCCCTCCCTCCTCAAATCCAACTGATACTCTCCCCCCTTCAAAGCCTTGAAGAGGGGGGACTTCCGCCAGGAAGTCTTTCTTGACTGAACACGTCTTACCACTGGCCTGAAAGGCCCTCCCTCCTCAAATCCGACTGATACTCCCCAACCTTCAAAGCTGTGTTGAGGGGGCACTTCCTCCAGGAAGCCTTTCTTGACTGAACCCCTCTTTCTTTCTCTCACTACCTTCTGTCACCCTAACTCCTTTTGTTCATCCTGCCTTACAGCCCCACAGCACTTATGTACATTATCATTAATTTATGTATTTATATTAATGTCTGTCTCCTCTTCTAGGCTGTAAGCTCATTGTGAGCTGGGAATGTGTCTGTTTATTGTTACATTGTACTCTCCCAAGTGCTTAGTACAGTGCTGTACACAGACTGTGTTCAGCGTATTCAGTTGAATGGAAGGAAAGAATCCTAGCCTGGGGAATAGGTATCTTGATGTGCCATTTTATTGGTACTGTAGCATGAGGGTCCCATACTACAAGAACTGCTTTGGGTTCAGATCTAAGTGATATTCACCTTGGGGGAAAAAATCCTTAAATCCATTAACCAAGAGTGCTAGATAAATTTAGGGGCAGTTGTCTCATGCAGAGGCTAAACTTCCTTCCATCTCAAAGACAGAAATAATGGTGGCATTTATTAAGCATATTAAGGTAGATACTGTACAATTAGCTTGAGCCCACTCCCTGTCCCAAGTGAGTTTACAGTATAAGAGGGAGGGAGAGAAGTTATTAAATCTCCATTCTTTTAAAGTGAGGAGATGGAAACACAGAGAAGCTAAAAGACTAACACAAGTCACACGGCAGGCAGGTTGGGGAGCTGGGACTAGAACTCAGTTTTCCTGATTCCCTGTGTTGTGTTCTTTCCACATGCTCTAAATTTAAACCCCTGAATGTTTCACAGGGCACAGAGGGCAATAGTTGAATAGGCTAGCAGATTTGCAGAAAATTCTGAAGTATGCATAAGATGCTTATTGACACCTATCTAACTTGTTTTGTTTCTTTGTCTGTTTCCCCCCTTCTAGACTGTGAGCCCATTGTTGGGTAGGGACCGTCTCTAGAAGCAGTGTGGCTCAGTGGAAAGAGCATGGGTTTGGGAGTCAGAGGTCATGGGTTCTAATCCCAACTCCGCCACATGTCAGCTGTGTGACTTTGGGCAAGTCACTTAACTTCTCTGTGCCTCAGTTACCTCATCTGTAAAATGGGGATTAAGACTGTGAGCCCCAAGTGGGGCAACCTGATCGCCTTGTAACACCCCCAGCACTTAGAACAGTGCTTCGCACATAGTAAGCACTTAATAAAATTATTATTATATGTTGCCAATTTGTACTTCCCAAGCACTTAGTGAAGTGCTTTGCACACAATAAGTGCTCATTACTCTATTTATTTTATTAATGATGTGCTTTTAGCTACAATTCTACTTATTCTGATGGTTTTGACACCTGTCTACTTGTTTTGTTTTGTTGTCTGTCTTCCCCTTCTAGGCTGTGAGCCCATTGTTTTAGGGACCATCTCTATATGTTACCAACTTGTACTTCGCAAACACTTAGTACAGTACTCTGCACACAGTAAGCACTCAATAAATACGACTGAATGAATGAATGGATAAGTACAATCGAATGGATGAATGAATGAATAAGGATTTTTATATTGCAGGATTTATCCAAAAGGAGGGCATTAGAGACTTTGTTGAGCAGAGCCTCAGTATAGTGGGAATGCAAAATTACAGGGGGTTAAAAGAATGGAACAGAATTGAGAGAAAGTCATTTGTAGTCTCTTCAAGTAGCTGGGAAAGAAACTGAAGCAAGGAGGGTTTGAAGGTGTTGAGAATTTTTCATTCTGGATAAAGGAAATGTGATAACATTAGGCAAAGGGATGGGCCTAGAGGACAAAGTCTGTGAGTAACATTAAGGAATGGGTGGAGAATGGGAATGAATATTTTTAAGTGAAGAGAGATAGGGCAGGGAAATAAAATACATTTCTGTAACCTGGATCTACGAACCTTAATTAAATCCATGGCTTTGATTAATTTTTCCACTGTGGAAAACTGTACTATTAAAACTGGACCTGATACTCTCAGGGGATAACAGGCTGGATATCTGATACTCAGGAAAGTAGTTAACTCTGTAAAATTCACCCAGACTAGGACCTTCCTGTTCCTTTGACCTTAATGGAAATAATGGAGAAGCAGTATGGCATAGTGGAAAGAGCACAGGCTTGGGAGTCAGAGATCGTGGGGTATAATACTGGTTACGCCATTTATTAATAATGGCATTTATTACGCGCTTACTATGTGCAAAGCACTGTTCTAAGCAGTGACTCTGGGCAAGTCACTTCATCATCATCAATCGTATTTATTGAGCGCTTACTGTGTGCAGAGCACTGTACTAAGCGCTTGGGAAGTACAAGTTGGCAACATATAGAGACAGTCCCTACCCAACAGTGGGCTCACAGTCTAAAAGGGGGAAGCCACTTGATATCTGTGTGCCTCAATTACAAAATCTGTAAAATGGGGATTAAGACTGAGAGCCACATGTGGGACAACTTGATTACCCTACACAACCTGATTACCTTGTATGTATCACAATGCTTAGATCAGTGCTTGGCACATAGTAAGCACTTAACAAATACTATTATTATTATTATTATTATTATTATTATTATTATTAGAATGTCCCAACATCTTAGGAACCAAACAGATTCTGATTTGAAACTGAAAGATACAAAAGTCAATTTCCAGTAAGTAGGATTATTGGTTTTGGAGTCAGAACCCAGGAAGCCAAACAAGACAGATTTCAAGAGTAGGTGAAAGCCTCAAAACATGCTGACACTGGACAATTTATTCAGTAACTTCACCCCTTTTGCCTCCCCATGCCCCACCACAAATACACAATAATTCATGCATTTTGGGTTGACAAAAACAAATAAAAAGTACTTTAATAGGCAGTTTAAATTACTTTGTATAGGGATCATATAAACATGAATATGACCAAATGATGTGCTTCACATCAACACTTGTAAAGAATCACTTGCACGAAGAAGGACATTGGCATAAATACACACGTAATCAGAATGCCTAAATTCTGAATGACAAAATAGATGGTTAGAACATTTGTAATACACTCGTTAGAGAAATAAAGCTTTATCAAATAATATGAGGCAAGAAGAAGGATCAACTCGCTGAAGATAAAACAAGCATCACAGAAAGCAAAGAATATTCACACCTGGAAGTAAAGAAAAGGGCGAAACATAAATTGGTGAAGAATCAAAAAAATGCACTGAAATTGCATCCAGTGGATTTTAGGTGGTTGTTTGTGCTCAGGAGAACAAAATGGTATTGAAAAATCATTTACCCTCCCTTTGAAGGCTGTGTCCTCAACAATTCCCACTGCTTTCCCTCTGTTTGGCTAGAAGGTAGTCATAGGTTTTTTTGAGTTTCTGAGTTTGATATATTGATGGAGAACGTGGATTCAATGACCAAGCACAGAGTAGATGCAAGCTCACTATTCTGAAGTGTATGAGTGACCACCAACGTGAAACCAGTATAATAAGGAGAGTTTATTTATGGGATTCCCACTTTCCGTCACTAGGGTGGAATCTCAAGAGGACGAGTTACTTCTCATACAACACTGATTGCATACCACATGCCTGGAAGTTAGAAGGACCTGGGTTCTAATCCTGTCTCCACTAACTGTTTACTGTGTGACCTTGGGCAAGTCACTTCACTTCCCTGGGCCTCAGTTACCTCATCTGTAAAACAGGGACTAAGACTGTAAGCCTCATATGTCCAACCTGAGTAACTTGTATTTACCCAGCACTTAGTATAGTGCCTAGCACATGGCAAGTGCTAAACAAATACTGTTAATAACAACAACAACTGCAGATCCCCATATGAAGGAAATCTTGCACTATAATACTTTTACCACCTGTCACCCCACATAAGAAAGTGAACACACTACACACAACTATTTACTCTGACCCCAGACTCCATTGTATTCTAACCAGCTCAAATTGGTTAGTGAAAACACATTATGCCCGAAGTTAGTGTATTTTCATTACTTCGGATGTTAATCCCTATGCCTTGTTCGGTTATGCAAATTACCCTAAATTAAGCAGATAATTCTCCCCTTGATATCTACACCATACAGATATTTATATCTTTCCAAATATTTCGATTGCCAAAATCATTCAATTGTGTAAAGACCAATACATTAGCCTCCAGGAGCCTTAACTGCTTTAAATTCTAGTTTCCATCTTGAGGGCATCAAATCAAATCCATTGTCAACAATGGCCTTAATGCCAACTACCTGACTTAAAAAGCATAATAAGGCAGTCAAATTCAAACATTCTCTAAGGATATGCTATGTACACTTTGCTTCAAGTTTTTGGTGATGGTTCATCTTTAAGTTCCCAATGGATGTTTAGAATTTCATATTCTATAGATAAGCCTCAGTAGGTTTGTGTTTTTTAGTGCCATTCACACTTTCGTCTGTACTAGTCATGTTGCCCAAGGGAGTGTCCAACATATGTTATTATCCCTTTCTTTTTCATCCCAACTGCCACTATGCTGGTCCAAGCAATTGTTATATCTTATCTCGACTACTGTATCAACATCCATTGGCCTCTCTGCCTTCCCTTTGCAATCCATTCTTCACTCTATTGTCTGGATCATTTTTCTAAAACATCATTTTGTGTAGGTCTACCTACTCCTCAAAAACCTCCAAGATCACCTTTCCATTTCCACATTAAGCAGACATTTGGGATCTAATTCTGGCTCTGCCAGCTGCCTGCAGTGTGACCTTGGAGAAATCACTTAGCTTTTCTGTGCCTCAGTCTCTTCATCTGTCTCCTCATCTGTAAAATGAGAATTTTTGTTGGCCCGCCTACTTAAACTGTGAGCCTCACAGTCTGCTTACCGTTTATCTACCCCAGTGTTTAGTATAGTGTTAGGCATAGAGTAAAGTGCTTAACAAAAATCACAACTGTTATCTTTCATATCTCAGTGCTATTTCACTCCCTGCTGCACCACATATGCACTTACGTCCTTACTCCTCAAGCAATTATGTTACTAACCCCAGTGCCCTCACCACCTTAGTCCTTAGATACATATTCTTTCAATCGTATTTATTGGGCACTTACTGTGTGCAGAGCACTGTACTAAGTGCTTGGGAAGTACAAGTACATATCTTTATATTAGGCTGCTTTCTCTTTCAAATAATGTACTTTAATGACTATCTCCTGTGCTAGATTTTAAATTCCTTTGGTGTAGTAATTACACCAATGTACTCTACTCTCCCAAGTACTTAATGCTGTGCTCTGAACACAGTGAGCACTCACTACTTGTTAAAAAATATTCTTTTGGTGAAATATCAAATAGTAAAATGTAACTATTTAGAACAAAATAAGGGCTCCGCCATTCTAAAGTGTTTGGGAATGTTTAATCAGGTCTGCAAGCACTCAGCTCAACCAGGTCATTTGGGCTCAATGTAGCCAAATGAGAATGTTTAATCTTTTGTGCTAGCCATAGGTGTTTGATCCAGGGTAGTTTTTACATCTGGAATAGCTTTTGGCACACAAACTCAATCTGGATTAAAGCCACAAGGCCTCAGTTTGTTTTGGCAGCTAGGTTCTTGGGGAAAGAGACTACCCTTTCATCTCTCCTTTCGAACACTCTATTTCTGGTCAAACCTGTAATTTGGCAGTATGTATACGACCCCATAATGGTGACATAATGGAAGATAAATCCACTACACGCACCTCTACGTTAAGAATTTCTTCTGTATTTATGGTCTTTTGGTTTTACTTGAGGAGATTTCCAGCCCACAATATGTCAAACCCAAATTTTCACTACTCCTATGTCTATCTCACTATCTTGATGCATGGATTCAAAAAATCTAATCATGGAGGTATCATAGCCTTCTTAAAAATACACAAAAACGTGAGGACAAATAATATTCCCTTTTCCAGTAAGCTAAAGAATCAACACAAAAACAAGGCTGAGAAACTTCTAGAATTCTACACAACAATTAGACTTTGGAAATGAATACCTCTATATTTGCTTTAGGTAGGAGAAGTCACCTGTATATTACTGTAAGCTTGTTATGGGAAGGGAATGTGTCTACTAATTCTACTGTACTGTAATCTCCCAAGTGCTTAGTACAGTGCTCTGAACGTAGTAAGTGCTCAATAAATAAGATCAATTGACTGTTGGCAGCAATTCTCCAGTTAAGAAAGAGAGTGTGAAAGCTTCTAAACAACAGGAGATTTCAGTATTTTAGAAATAGAATCTTTTCCTAGTGACAAAAAGCTCCCAACTTTACCAGACAAAAGAAAATATCAAGTGGAGCATCAGTTTAAAACAAAACAAAAAAATATACTTACAGCATGCTTTTCAACTATTTTTTGAGGTTAATATTGAGGGACACAGACACAGAAAATGACGCTCACAACAGAAGTTCTTTGAGTATTATATTACCTTGTGCAGGGGTTCCATGTTCTTTCAGACTCAGGGGAGCCCAGACAGATTGAGGGGGAGAGAGAAGATAGGGAGAATTACATGACACTCCTCCCTATGGGGGATAAATGACATCTTAGACTGTCTGCTAGTTGTGGGTAGGTAACATGTCTACCAACGCTGCTACAGTGTGCTCTTCCCAAGTGCTTAGTATAGTGCTCTGCCTACAGTAAGCTCTCAACAAATACCACTGGCTGAGTGATTGATTAGGGAAGTAAGATATAGTACATTCCTTCTCAGGAATTAATAAAATGTGATTGGAGCAAAGTGATATTGGGAATGAAAAGCAAAAGAATCTAAGTCTGTCCTAGGTTAAAAAAAATCAAACCCAAAAGAAGCCCTTCTTTGCCCTTAGCAAAATATGTGGAGATTTAAGTGCATTCACAGATAATTATGAAATAAAAGCCTCATGGAAGTATGAAAAAAGCAACTATTTATGAACAGAATAAGAACCAGGATACACAGAACTAGCTACTCCTCTTTAAGACAATTTAAAATAATCACATCATTTAAAACAAAGGAAATTTTTGTAATTATTCCCCATTTTTTAACACATTGAGGTCTCCTGAGAAATGAATGAGATCAAACCAAGTTATATTCTTTCAGGTTGAGCTGCAGAATGGTGTCCTTGACAGCAGCAAAAACGAAACGGATGTTCTCTGTGTCTGTGGCACATGTGAAGTGAGAATAGATGATTTTATCACTGTCTGGGTTTAAATCCACAAACATCTTCAGGATAAACTCTCTGGCAGCTTGGGCATCCCTTTGAGGACCTGCGACAACAGTAAGAAAATGAGTCATTATTTCTTGTTCTGCACCGTATTCTGTTTGAAAATACTTCTATCACTCCAGCCTAACCTTTCTCTTCTGCAGTCTCACATTTCCTCCTTCCTTAAGAACATCTCTACTTGGATGGTCCACCAACACCTCAAACCTTAGGTAGGAGTCCCAAACAGGATGTGCCTGTTAGGATGTCCCAAACAGAATTCTTCATCTCCCTATCCAAACTCTGTCCTCCCTATGGCTTTCCCAACAATGTAGACAGTATCATCATCCTCCCTGTCTCAGAAGCCTGTAACCTTGGAATCATCTTCAACTCATCTCTCATTCAATTTGCATGTTATGTCTATCACCAAATCCTATTTGATTCTACCTCCACTACATCCTTTAAAATCCACCTCTTCCTCATCATCCAAACTACTTTTGCGTTGCGTTCACGTTGTTTTCACCCACCCTAAAAACCGAACCTACCTTGAATATGCTATTGATACTTGTTTACTTGTTTTGTTTTCTGTTTCCCCCCTTCTAGACTGTGAGCCCATTGTTGGGTAGGGATTGTCTCTATCTGTTGCCAAATTGCACTTTCCAAATACTTAGTACAGTGCTCTGCACAAGTAAGCACTCAATAAATATGACTGAATGAATGAATGAATACTGCATCATCACCTTGCTGACTTTCCTGTCTCCGGTCCCTCCCCTTTCCAGTCCATACTCTAGACTGTAAGCTCCTTTTCGACAGAGAATGCGTGTCCCTATTCTTACTGTATTGAATGCTTCCACGTGCTTAGTGCAGTGCTCATCACACAATAGATGCTCAATAAATTCTACTGATTGATATTCCATTCTGTTGTCTGGATCTTTTTTCTAAAAATGTCTCCAAATTCATGTCTTCCCATTCATAAAAACTTTCAATACTTACTCATTCACTTCCACATCACAGAGAAACTCCTTACCATTGATTTTAAGGCATTCAATTAACTTTCCCCACTCCTACCTTACCACAGTGATCTCCTACTACAACTCAGCCCACATATTTCACACCTCTAATATCAATCTTCTTATTCACTGTACCTCAATCTTGCCTTTCCTGCCCCTGAACCCTAGCCAATGTCCTTCCTTTGGATGTTTGTTTTGTTTCGTTGTCTTTCTCCCCCTTTTAGACTGTAAGCCCGTTGTTGGGTAGGGACTGTCTCTACGTATTGCTGAATTGTACTTTCCAAGTGCTTAGTACAGTGCTCTGCACACAGTAAGTGCTCAATAAATACAACTGAATGAACGAATGAATGATTGCAACTCCCTCCTACTTGGTATCCAAGAGACCACCACTCTCCCCACCTTCAAAACCCTCCTATCTATGTTATTATTTAAATGTCTGTCTCTCTCACTAGGCAGTAAATTCCTTGAGAGCAGGGATAGTGTCCACTGAACTGTACTCCTCCCTTACGAAATTAGTACACTGCTCTGCATACAGTAAGCATTTCATGAGTATCACTGATTGATTGATTCTATTCTTCAATTTTTCTGTATAAAATGTGAGTATAACTGCCCTGGAGATTTCCAAATTGTCCATTGTTAATTAGCCATTTCAAGAAAGGACTCTCCTGTGGCCTGTGGAACACCCGCTACATCATGGGGAAGCTTCATCATTCCTGACAGTCACTGATCTTCCTCTCCTCACTGAAACTGGGGTCTTCCCAAATAAGTCTCTCCTGCAGCCTTCTCTAGAATGGATATCATTTTTTTTCCCATTCCCTCACACTCACTGGGAAAGGAGAAGTCAGCTTCCTTCTCACTCCCAATGCCCTTTTCGCACCATCCCACCTCCCCCATCCCTCTCTTTCCTTCCCTTTAAAGCCCATATCATCTGCCTTTACCACCTACTCCAATTACTAGTTATGATCATCTACTGCCTGTCCTTCCCCCACCAGGTTCCACCTCCAACTTTCTGAACTACTTTAATCCTTTTCTCATATTCCTTCTCTCATTCTCAATCCTTACATTGATCCTTGGAAACTTCAGTTTTCATGCAGATGTCCCGGATGATCCTTCCAAAGTCCACACCTTCTCACTCCTTTACTCCAATGACCTGCTCCACTCCACCACCCACCCTCACCAATTTGGGCACAATAATAATAACAATAATAATAATAATTTTGGTATTTGTTAAGTGCTTACTATGTGCAAAGCACTGTTCTAAGCGCTGGGGAGGATATAAAGTGAACAGGTTGTCCCATGTGGGGTTCACAATCTTAATCCCCATTTTACAGATGAGATAACTGAGGCACAGAGAAGTTAAGTGACTTGCCCAAAGTCACACACCTGCCAAGTGGCAGGACTGGGATTTGATGATGACAATGATGGCATTTATTAAGCACTTACTATGTGCAAAGAATTATTCTAAGCGCTGGGGAGGTTACAAGGTGATCAGGTTGTTCCACGGGGGGCTCACAGTTTTAATCCCCATTTTCCAGATGAGGTAACTGAGGCACAGAGAAATGAAGTGACTTGCCCAAAGTCACACAGCTGACAATTGGCGGAGCTGGGGTTTGAACCCATGACCTCTGACTCCAAAGCCCGGGCTCTTTCCACTGGGCCACACTGCTTCAAATGATTTCATAATCTCCAAAAACTGTTCAATTTCTACTCTTATCAATTCTGACATTCCTCTAACCGTAACCTCCTCACCTGCTCTCTTTCCCATTCACCCACCCTGCCTCAAACTTGTCCTTTTCTCCCAGAGACCTCTGTGCTTTTGACCCCTTCCAGCAGTCTACAGCCAATCCTACCCCAACTGGTCTCCATACCCAAGTTACCCTTCTCCTGATGCACAAATCGACACACTCAGTGCCACTCTCTCCACTAAACTCCCGGTTCCCCTGAACTGCCACCAGGCTCATACCACTAACCCACAGTCTGGGAACATCTCCGCAATACACTTCCTCTGCTCACATGCCCGAGCTGTGGAGAGCTGTTGGAGGAAATCCACACATCGCTCTCACCTTGTCCACCTTTAATTCATTCTTATCTGCTTCAATTCGGCCCTCTCCACTGTCCCACAATACTTCTCCTTCCCATTTCGCTCCCATACTCACTGCCCCTGCCAGTTGTTCCAGACATTTAACTTCTTTCTCAAACCTCCTGTCCCCCTGCCATCTCCATCAGTGAAGCAGCATAGCAATGTGGATAGAGGACAGGCCTGGGCATCAGAGTGTCATGAGTTCTAATACCTGCTCTGCCATTTGTCTGCTGTGTCACCTTCGGCAAGTCACTTCACTTCTTTGGGTCTGTTACCTCATCTGTAAAATGAGGAGGATTGATAATAATAATAATAACGATGGCATTAATTAAGTGCTTACTATGTGCCAAGCACTGCTCTAAGCCCTGGGGTAGATACAAGGTAATCAGGCTGTCCCACGTAGGGCTCACAGTCTTAATTCCCATTTTACAGATGAGATAACTGCGGCCCAGAGAATTGATGTGACTTGCCCAAAGTCACAGAGCTTTGGAATTGTGGAGGAATTTGTGGAATTTGTGGAATTTGTGGAATTTGGAAAAGTGGCGGAATTGGAATTAGAATCCACGACCTCTGACTCCCAAGGCCACACTCTCTGTGAACCCCATGTGGGACAGGGACTGTTGTCCAACACTATTTGCTTGTATCCACCTTAGTGCTTAGTACAGTGCCCATGCCCACCATGCTTAACAAATGTCATACTTATTATTATTGTGGTGAGCAAGAGTGAATCCATTTTGTAATACAAGAAACCATTTTACAAATGACAACAGAGAAGGAGGTACTTGATGAGGCATGGACTGATCTTGCCACAGACAGAAGAAAGACTGCCGGAGGTGTACTCCAGATAATATTTACTATTCTATTCATTTTGTTCTATCCTTCTACAGCCCAGCCCGCACCCTCCACTCCTCTGCCGCTAATCTCCTCACCGTGCCTTATTCTCGCCTGTCCCACCGTTGACCCCCGGCCCACGTCATCCCCCGGGCCTGGAATGCCCTCCCTCCCAACATCCGCCAAGCTAGCTCTCTTCCTCCCTTCAAGGCCCTACTGAGAGCTCACTTCCTCCAGGAGGCCTTCCCAGACTGAGCCCCCTCCTTCCTCTCCCCCTCGCACCCCTCTCCACCCCCCCATCTTACCTCCTTCCCTTCCCCACAGCACCTGCATATATGTATATATGTTTGTACATATTTATTACTCTATTTATTTATTTATTTTACTTGTACATATCTATTCTATTTATTTTATTTTGTTAATATGTTTGGTTTTGTTCTCTGTTCTCCCTTCTAGACTGTGAGCCCACTGTTGGGTAGGGACTGTCTCCATATGTTGCCAACTTGTACTTCCCAAGCACTTAGTACAGTGCTCTGCACACAGTAAGCACTCAATAAATACAATTGATTGATTGGTTGTTAGTGATATGCATTTAGCTTTAATTCTGTTTGTTCTGACGACTTGACACCTGTCCACATGTTTTGTTTTGTTTTCTGTCTCCCCCTTCTAGACTGTGAGCCCATTGTTGGGTAGGGACCTTCTCTATATGTTGCCGACTGTACTTCCCAAGCTCTTAGTACAGTGCTCTGCACACAGTAAGCGCTCAATAAATACCATTGAATGAATGAATAACCTATCCTGAAAGAACGGCCTGCAGGGTGGGCATGATGGGAGGGTAGCCATCCCACCTGGTTTTAGCTGGTAATAGACCTGAGGCAGCAGGCAATCGAAGCAGCAGATCAGGGCCTGCCGAGACCCTCCAAACCAATCTTGAGTGGATAAAAGGGGTAAAGAACCAGACCCCAAGCGGCAGCGGAGGCAGAGATTCCTTGAGATCCATGATGGCCACTGGTAACCACCAAGGACGAGCTAGGACAATGTTCTGCAGGCAGCTGATCTACTTGAACTTCTCCAACATGGGACCATCTGCATGAATTTGGGAGAACAGCAGGGGGAGGTGGGGTGGGGTGTGTGTGTGCATGTGTGCGTGCGTGCGTCTGTCTGTCTGTCTGGGTTTACCCATTCAATTAGACCAAGAATTGAATACACCTTTCTGGTGTATACAGCGGTGGTTTGGTTTTTACTTTGACTTGTCATTGAGTGCCTGATTGAGGATTGGGAGGAAGTGGGCCCCTCTTGAAAAGGGCTCCACAGTTGAGAGCCTGACTAGGAGACCAGAGGCAGCCTGACTGGGAGTGGACAAAGGGAGAAAAACCTCCTGAAGACAGATGGACTTAAGGGATTGAGTGCCTAAGGAAGTGGGAAGCAGGTCCCCTAATGGCAGGCTCACAGACTGAGTGCCTGACCAAGTGGAAGCTTGGAAATGGAGGCCAACTTAGGAAGGTCATCCTAAGAGCCAGTCTCACAAAGTTGGGTGCTTGGCATCAGGGGGCAGATGAGCACCAGTCAAAAATCAACTTTGAAGTGGAAGCTGACGAGGGAGGAGAATCCTCAGAGACAGGGTCATGACAATTACTATTTCTCCTAATGACTAGGCTATGTACTTCATCTACAAAATTGAAACTATCAGGGATGATCTCCCCTAAAATCTCCCTTGCTCCTCTTCCTCCACTCTCTTTGACTTGCCCAGTGTTCCCTGCGATAACTCAAGATGAAATCCCTGTCATCCCTCTAAATCTACCCTCTCCATCTGTGCTTTTGACCCAATCCCTTCATACATTTTCAAATCCTCACCCTCTCTTCTTCCCTCACTGATTGTGATCTTAAACTGTTTACTCCAACTTCTTTTCTACTGCTTTGAAACATGCTAACATATCCTCTATCCTAAAAACCCCCACCTCCCTTGACCCCTTGGCTCCTTCCAGGAATCACCCCATCTCCCTCTCACCAGTTCTCTCCAAATTTCTTGGGAGTTGATTACACCAACTATTTCCACTTCCTGGCCTCCAATTTTCTCCTACATCCCCTCCAATCTTGCTTCCACCCACGTCTCTACAAAGACACAACACTATTTATGGTAACCGATGACCTACTTCTCACCAAATCTGATAGCCTCTACTTCATCCTAATCTACTTCATCTACTTCATATTGTAAACCAAAACTTTCTCCTTGAAACTTTATCCAATTTTGGATTTGCTGACACTGTTCTCTCTCAGTTCTCCTATCTCTGACCCCTCCTTCTCAGTTTCTTTTCCTGGGTCGTCCTCTGCCTCCCACCCTCTGACAGTTGGGTTCCTCAAGACTCAGTTCTATGTCCCCTCCTATTCTCCTTCTACCTTCACTCCCTTGGAGAACACATTCACCCCTATGGCTTCAATTATCATCTCTATGCTGATGATTCCCAAATCCACATCTTCAGCCCTGATCTCCCTTCTTCCCTGCAAGCTCAGATTTCCTCCTGCCTTCAAGACATATCTACTTGGATTTGCTGCCAACACTTCAAAATAAGCATGTCCAAAACTGAACTCCTTACCCTGTCCTCCCTATGTCTTTCCCATGACTACAGAGAACACCACTAACCACCCTACCTCACAAGCCCATCATCTGGGCATTGTTCTCAACTCATCTCTCTCATTCCACCCACACATTCAATCCATCTCCATATCATTTCAGTTTCACCTTCACAACTCTGTTAAAATTCACTTTTTCCTCTCCATACAATCTGCTACTATGTTGATCCAGGCAATTAACCTATTCTGTCTTAACTACATATCTGCCTCCTTGTTGATCTCCCGGACTCCTGTCTCTCCTCACTCCAATCCATACTTCACACTGATGCAAATATCATTTATCAAGAAAAACATTCAGTCATATCTCCCCACTCAAGAACCACCAATGGCTTCACTGCTGCATCAAACAGAAATTCCTTACCACTGGCTAAAACAATCAGCTCACCCTATTCTGTTTCACCTCACTAATCTATAGCCCAGCCAGCACACTCCACTCCTCTAGCATCCATAGCTGACCACATTCCCACATCCGCCCCAGTAACGAACACTTTTTCCATCTTCAAATCATTACTAAAGTCCCATCACCTCCAAGAGGCCTTCCCCCAAAAGCCCGGCCTTCCCCAAAAAGCCCTCTTTTCCTTGGCTTGCTCTTCCTTCTGCATCATCAATCAATCTACATTTCAATCTGTGATCTTTTGACATTTGATATTCACCCCACCCCAACCCCAGATTACTTATGTACATACCTTTAAGTTATTTACTATAAATTACGTATTAATTCATATTGCTGTCTGTCTCCCCTGAGGCTGTAAGCTTGTTACATCTGCTAATTCTGTTTTTTTGTACTCCAAGCACTTAATATAGTACTCTGCACATATTATGTGCTCAATAAATATGACTGATTGATAGAATAAATTTTTCTAATCCCAGTTTCCAAAATTTTGTCCACACTCTGTTCAACTCATGCTGTCTATCCGAAAATCTTCTTGCTCGTATTCCACTCTTTATTTTATATTTTATGTTCTGGACACAATGCAATCAACCAATCAGTGGTACTTACTGAATACTTATTGTTGTCATAAGCAGGGTACTTAGCATTTGGAAGAGTACTATACAACAGAATTGGTAGATACGTGCCCTGCCCACACGGAGGTGAGTGTCTAGAGGGGGAGACTGACATTAGTATAAATAAATTAATAAATTACAACTAAGTAAATATATTTTATTGGGTTGAGGTGGGGTAATTATCAAGAACTTAAGTACAAATACAAGTTCAGTAATGATGCAGAAAGTAAAATAGCCTTCAAAATGCACTGCTTTACTTCACTCCATTTCTTCCAGTTCCTTTTCCACATTAATATTTCAAGGTCACCTTCATTCATTCATTCATTCATTCTTATTTACTGAACGCTTACTGTGTGCAGAGCTCTATACTAAGCACTTGGAAAGTACAATTCAGCAACAGATGGAGACAATCCCTACCCAACAACGGGCTCACAGTCTAGAACACTACACCTCCTACATGATGTTTTTACAAGCTGCATAGCTTAGTGGAAGGACCATGGGCACGAGATTGGAGGACATGGGTTTTAATCCTGACTAGCTTCCCAATGCTGCTTTCACACAAGTCCACTTCCTCCGTCTCTCTCTTACCTGTCCTTTGAAGCTCACTCTAACACTTACTCCAGAAACTAATAATAATTTTTTGGTATTTGCTTACAATGTGCCAGGCACTATTCTAAGTGCTGGGGTAGATATAACTGTGTTCGACACAGTCTCTGTCCTTTATAGGGCTCACAGTCAGATACGAGTCATGATCATCTACCCCCAGGCTCCACCTCCAACTTTTTGAACACTTTGATTCCTCTCATTCCTTCTCTTTCTTCATCCCTACATTGATTCCTGAGGACTTCCATATCTATGTGAATGCTCTTAAGAACCCTTCAGCTACCTGATTTCTATCACTTCTCAACTCCACTGACTTCCTGCTCCACTTTACCTCATCTAGTCATCAATTTGGGCACACGCTCAATCTCATCATCTCTAGTTACTGTAAAATCTCTATCATCATCAACTTTAAAATCCTTTTCGGATCAAAACCTCCTCACCTGCCTCCCATATTCCTCTCCCCTCAAATCTGTCCTGTTCCCTCATAGAGACCTCAATTTGACCCGATCAAATTATCTCGTCATCATGTCTCATTTAGTTTCCATACCCAAACTGCCTTCCCTTGATAACCAAACTGACACCCTCAACACCACCCTTTCTATATAATTCAACTCACTTGTTCCCATATCACTTTGCCAATTCCGTACCACTAACCCACAACCTAGATCATTTCCAGAATTCAGTGACTTTGCTGTTGTGCATGAACACAGACCACTCCTGGCAGGAATCCAGACATCAGGCCAACCTCTTCCATTTCAACTTCACCCTTACTTACCCTCTCTTCTGCCAGGCAACGTTATTTCTCCATCCTCAATGACTCCCAAGCACACTGCCCTCACAAGGAGTTTCACACATATAATTCTGTCTTCAAACCCTCTATTTCTTCCAATTCCAATCAATCACTCAATCAATCATATTTATTGAGAGCTTTTTTGTGTGCATAGCATGGTATTAAACGCTTGGGAATGTACAATATAACAGAGTTGGTAACACATTCCCTGTCCACAGCAAACTAGAGGGGAAAATAGACATTAATGTAATTGGATATGTATCTAAGTGCTGTGGGGCTGGGGGTGGGGTGAAAAAAGGATGCAAATCAAAGTGCAAGGGTGACGTGGAAGGGAGCGGAGAAAAGGAAATGAGGGCTTAGCCAGGGAAGGCCCTTTTAAGGAGATGCACTTTCAATTAGGCATGTTTAAATGCGGGGAGACTGACAGTCTACTAGATATGAAAAGGGAGGGTGTTCCAGGCCAGAAACAGGACATGGGCGAAGGTCAATGGCGAGATACACAAGATCGATATACAGAGGTTGGTACTAGATAAGCGAAATGTGCAGGATGTGCTGTAGTAGGAAAACAGCGAGGAAAGGTAAGGGGAGTAAGATGATTGAATGTCTCAAAGCTAATGGTAAGAAGTGGTGTTTGATACAGAGGTGGGTGGCCAACCACTGGAGGTTCTTGACGGGTGGGAAATCAGAGATTGAACTTTTTTGTAGAAAAATTATCTGACAACGGAATAAAGTACAGATTAGTGTATGGAGACACAGAAAGCAGGAAGGTCAGCAAGCAGTAGTCAAGTCAGGATAGGGTAAGCCCCTGAATCATCCCCCCCGCCCCTCCTGGCCAAAAGTCTCCAGTGGCTACCAATCAATCTGCGCATAAGGCAGAAATTCCTCACCCTCGGCTTCAAGGCTCTCTATCACCTCGCTCCCTCCTACCTCACCTCCCTTCTCTCCTTCTACAGCCCAGCCCACACCCTCAGCTCCTCTGCCGCTAATCTCCTCACTGTGCCTCATTCTCGCCTGTCCTGCCATCGACCCCCGGCCCACTTCACCCCCCTGTCCTAGAATGCCCTCCCTCTGCCCATCTGCCAAGCTAGCTCTCTTCCTCCCTTCAAGGCCCTACTGAGAGCTCACCTCCTCCAGGAGGCCTTTCCAGACTGAGCCCCCTCCTTCCTCTTCCCCTCGTCCCCTTTTCCATCCTCCCCATCTTACCTCCTTCCCTTCCCCACAGCACCTGTATATATGTATATATGCTTGTACATATTTATTATTCTATTTATTTATTTTACTTATACATATCTATTCTATTTATTTTATTTTGTTAATATGTTTGGTTTTGTTCTCTGTCTTCCCCTTCTAGACTGGGAGCCCACTGTTGGGTAGGGACTGTCTCTATATGTTGCCAACTTGTACTTCCCAAGCGCTTAGTACAGTGCTCTGCACACAGTAAGCACTCAATAAATATGATTGATTGATTGATTGATCATCATAGTAGGAGTTAATAAGGAACAGAAAGGCTGATTTTTGGGATGTGTGGAGGTAGAACTGACAGGATTTGGTGACAGACTGGATATGTGGGTTGTGCCCCAGAGTGACCTGGCCACATACTTTATTGAGAAAATTGAAACCATTAGATGTGATTTTCCCTAGACCCTTCCCTAATTCAATCGAATTTCTCTATCCTCCTGCCCCTTCTTAAACTCTTCCATCTTTACCAGCAGAATCTCAGGAGATATCCCTCCTCCTTTCAAAAAATATCTCATCCAGCAGTACCTCTGACCCCATTCCTCTGAACCATATCAAAACACTTTTCCCCACCTTTCTTCCCCACCATGACCACCAATCTTCGACTGTTCTCTCTCTAATGGAATTTTCCTCACTGCTTTGAAACATATATCCGTCTGTCCGTCCGTTCGTTCGTCCATCCATCCATCCATCCATCCAAGCTCTTATTGTGTGCAGAGAGCTGTACTAAGCACTTGGGAGAGTACAATATAATAATAAACAGACAATTCCCAACACACAGTGAGTTTACAGACAAGAGAGGGAGACAGACGTTAATATAAACAAACAAATTACAAATATATACATAAGTGCTGTGGGGCTATGAAGGGGGATGAATAAAGGAAGCAAGTCGGTGTGATGCAGAAAGGAGAAGGAGAAGAGGAAAGGAAGACTTAGTCCGGGAAGAGCTCTTGGAGGAGATGTATCTTCAATAATGCTTTGAAACAGTGGAGAATAATTTGAGGAAGGAGGGTGTTCCAGGTCAGAGGCAGGATGTGAGCAAGGGGTCAGCCATGAGATAAATGAGATCAAGGTACAGTGAGACAGTTGGTATTAGAGGAGCAAAGTGTGTGGGCTGGATTGCAGCAAGAAGGTAGGGAAGAGAGGTAGGAGGGAGTAAGGTGATTGAGTGCTTTAAAGCCAAAGGTGAGGAGTTTTTGTTTGATGCAGAGGTGTGTGGGCAAACACTGGAGTTTCTAGAGTAGTGGGGAAACGTATTGCATTTGCATACAAAATTTGCAACATTTGCATACAAAAATGATCCACGCAGCAGAGTGAAGTACAGGCTGGAATAGGGAGAGACAAGAGGCTGGGAGGTCAGATGATTCAGTAATCAAGGAGGGATAGTATAATAATAATAATAATAATAATAATAATAATAATAATAATAATATTTGTTAAGAGCTTACTATATGCCAGACACTGTTCTAAGTGCTGGGGCAGATACTAAATAATTGGGTTGGATAAAGTCCCTGTCACACGTGGGGCTCACAGTCTTAGTCTCCATTTTACAGTTCAGGGAACTGAGGCACAGAGAAGTGAAGTGACTTGCCCAAGGCACCACAGCAGACAGGTGATGGAGCAGAATTAGAAACCAGATCCTCAGACTCCCAAGCTTGAGCTCTACCCACTAGGCCAAGTTTAGAGAGGAAAGGGCAGATTTTAGCAATGTTGTAAAGGTGGAAAGGTGGATTTGGTGAAAGACTGAATATTTGGTTGAATGAGTAAGGAGTCAAGGGTAACACCAAGATTACAGGCTTGTGAGACAGGAAGATAGTGGTGCCATCTACATTAGTACCATGCAAGCGCTTAGTACAGTGCTTTGTACACAATAAGCGCTCAATAAATACGACTGAATGAATGATGGGAAAGTCAAGGGGAGGACAGGGGTTGGGTCGGAAAATAAGAAGTCCTGTTTTAGACATGTTAAGTTTGAGGTTACGGGAGGATATCCAAGTAAAGATGTCTTGAAGGCAGAAGCAGTTGCGAGGCTAGAGAGAGGGAGACAGTTCAGGGCTGGAGATGTAGATTTGGGTATCATCCACATAGAGGCGGTAGTAGAAGCTGTGGGAGTGAATGATTTCTCCAAGGGAATGGGTGCAGATGGGGAATAGAATGGACTCAGAACAGAACCTTTAGGGACCCCCACAGTTAAGGAATGAGAGGCAGAGGAAGAGCCCATGAATAAGACTGAGAATGAACGGCCAAAAAGATAGGAGAACCAGGAGAGGACAGAGTCAGTGACACCAAGCTTGGTTATTGTTTCCAGAAGAAAGGGGTAGGCCACAGTGTCAAAGGCAGCTAAGAGGTTGAGGAGGATTAGGATGGAGTAGAGGCCATTGGGTTTGGCAAGGAGATCACTGGTGACCTTTGAGAGGGCAGTTTCTGTGGAAAGAAGGGGATGGAAGTCAGATTAGGGGGGCAAGGAGATAACAGGAGGAGAGGAATTTATATATCTGTAATATATCTTTTATCTATCATCTATCTATCTATCTATCTATCTATCATCTATCTATCTATCTATCTATCTATCATCTATCTATCTATTTATCTATCTATCATCTATCTATCTTCTCTCTATATCTATCTGTCTGTCTGTCTGTCTGTCTGTCTGTCTGTCTATCTATCTACCTATCTAATCTATCTATATTAATGTCAGTCTCTAGACTGTGAGCTTGTTGTGGGTAGGAAATACGTCTGATGTTATATTGTACTGTCCCATATGCTTAGTATAGTGCTTTGTACATAGGAAGTGATGTACTAAGCTCTTGGGAAGTACAAGATGGCAACATACAGAGATGGTCCTTAACCAACAATGGGCTCACAGTCTAGAAGGGGGAGAGAGACAACAAAACATGTAGACAGGTGTCAAAACCGTCAGAATAAAAAGAATTATAGCTATATGCACATCATTAATGAAATAGAGTAGTAAATATGTACAAGTAAAATAAGTAATAAACGTACAAATATATACAAGCAATGTGGCTCAGTGGAAAGAGCACGGGCTTTGGAGTCAGTAGCTGTGGGTTCAAATCCCGGCTCCGCCACAGGTCACCTGGGTGACTTTGGGCAAGTAACTTCACTTCTCTGGGCCTCAGTTCCCTTATCTGTAAAATGGGGATGAAGACTGTGAGCCCCTCGTGGGACAACCTGATTACCCTGTGTCTACCTCAGCACTTAGAACAGTGCTTTGCACATAGTAAGCACTTAACAAATACCAACATTATTATTATTATTATTGTGGGGAGGGGAAGGAAGTAGGGCAGATGGGGGGGTCGATGGAGAGAAGCATAGGAAAAAGGGGGTTCAGTCTGGGAAGGCCTCCTAGAGGTGAGCTCTCAGTAGGGCTTTGAAGGGTGGAAGAGAGCTAGTTTGGTGGATGTGTGCAGGGTGGACATTCCAGGCCAGGGGAAGGACGTGGACCGGAGGTCAATGTCAGTACAGGTGAGAACGAGGCACAGTGTGGAGGTTAGCAGCAGCAGAGGAGCAGAGGATGTGGGCTGGGCTGTAGAATGAGAGAAGGGAGGTGACGTAGGATGTGGCGAGGTGATGGAGAGCTTTGAAGCCGAGAGTGAGGTGCTTATGCTAGATTTGTAGGTTGACAGTATCCTCAGAGGAGCTCTCCTCCCTCCTCTCAAGTGCTACTCTAGCCACCTATGCTTCTGACCCCATTCCCTCTCATCTCATGAAATCTCTCACTCCATTCCTTCTCCCCTCCTTAACTTCCATCTTCAACCACTCACTCTCCACTGGTTCCTTCCCCTCTGACTTTCAAACATGCCCATGTCTCTCCCATCCTAAAAAACCCCTTTCTTGACCCCACCTCACCTAGTTATCGCCTCATATACCTTCTACCATTCCTTTCCAAACTCTTTGAATGAGTTGTCTACATGCTCTGCCTCGAATTCCTCAACACCAACTCTCTCCTCGACCCCCTCCAGTCTGGCTTCCGTCCCCTATATTCCACGGAAACTGCCCTCTCAAAGGTCACCAATGACCTCCTACTTGCCAAATCCAACAGCTCAAACTCTATCCTAATCCTCCTCGACCTCTCAGCTGCCTTCGACACTGAGGACCACCCCCTTCTCATCAACACGCTATCCGACCTTGGCTTCACAGACTCTGTCCTCTCCTGGTTCTCCTCTTATCTCTCCAGTCATTCATTCTCAGTCTCTTTTGCAGGCTCCTCCTCCCCCTCCCATCCCCTTACTGTGGGGGTTCCCCAAGGTTTAGTGCTTGGTCCCCTTCTGTTCTCGATCTATACTCACTCCCTTGGTGACCTCATTCACTCCCACGTCTTCAACTGTCATCTCTATGCTGATGACACCCAGATCTACATCTCTGCCCCTGCTCTCTCCCCTTCTCTCCAGGCTCGCATCTCCTCCTGCCTTCAGGACATCTCCATCTGGATGTCTGCCCGCCACCTAAAACTCAACATGTCCAAGACTGAACTCCTTGTCTTCCCTCCCAAACCCTGCCCTCTCCCTGACTTTCCCATCACTGTTGACGGCACTACCATCCTTCCCGTCTCACAAGCCCGCAACCTTGGTGTCATCCTCAACTCCGCTCTCTCATTCACCCCTCACATCCAAGCCATCACCAAAACCTGCCAGTCTCAGCTCCGCAACATTGCCAAGATCCGCCCTTTCCTCTCCATCCAAACCGCTACCTTGCTCGTTCAAGCTCTCATCCTATCCTGTCTAGACTACTGCATCAGCCCTCTCTCTTATCTCCCATCCTCATGTCTCTCCCCACTTCAATCCATACTTCATGCTGCTGCCCGGATTGTCTTTGTCGAGAAACGCTCTGTGCATGTTACTCCCCTCCTCAAAAATGTCCAGTGGCTACCAATCAATCTGCACATCAGGCAGAAACTCCTCACCCTTGGCTTCAAGGCTCTCCATCCCCTCGCCCCCTCCTACCTCACCTCCCTTCTCTCCTTCTACAGCCCACCTCGCACCCTCCGCTTCTCTGCCGCTAATCTCTTCACCATGCCTCGTTCTCGCCTGTCCCGCTGTCAACCCCCGGCCCACGTCATCCCCCGGGCCTGGAATGCCCTCCCTCTGCCCATCTGCCAAGCTAGCTCTCTTCTTCCCCTCAAGGCCCTACTGAGAGCTCACCTCCTCCAGGAGGCCTTCCCAGACTGAGCCCCTTCCTTCCTCTCCCCCTCGTCCCCCTCTACATCCCCCCCATTTTACCTCCTTCCCTTCCCCACAGCACCTGTATATATGTATATATGTTTGTACATATTTATTACTCTGTTTATTTATTTATTTATTTATTTATTTATTTTATTTGTACATATCTATTCTAGTTATTTTATTTTGTTAGTATGTTTGGTTTTGTTCTCTGTCTCCCCCTTCTAGACTGTGAGCCCACTGTTGGGTACGGACTGTCTCCATCTGTTGCCAACTTGTACTTCCCAAGCGCTTAATACAGTGCTTTGCACACAGTAAGTGCTCAATAAATACAATTGATTGATTGACAGGCAACTACTGGAGATTTTTGAGGTAGGGATAGTGACATGGAACGAAACTGGAATGTGTTGGCAGGGGACTGGGCAGGGAGAGGGGGAAGAGGGGTAGTGATGAGAAAGGAGAACTGGGATGGGGCAGGGAGGCGGGAAGGGAGGGGGTTGGAAGGCAGACATCCAGATGGAGATGTCCTGAAGGCACGAGGAGATGTGAACCTGGAGAGAGGGAGATAGAGCAGGGGCAGAGATGTAGATTTGGTGTCATCAGCGTAGTGATGATAGTTGAAGCCATGGGAGCGAATGAGTTCACCAAGGGATTGAGTGTAGATACAGAACAGAAAGGGACCAAGCGCTTAGTACAGTGCTCTGCAGACAGTAAGCACTCAATAAATACGATTGAATGAATAAACGAATGAATCCTAATCCTCCTCGACCTCTCAACTACCTTCGACACTGTGAATCACCCCCTTCTCCTCAGCACGCTATCCAACCTTGGCTTTACACCCTCCACCCTCTCCTGGTTCTCCTCTTATCTTTCCAGCCATTCATTCTCAGTCTCCTTTGAGGGCACCTCCTCCCTCTCCCATCCCCTTACTGTAGGGGTTCCTCAAGGGTCAGTTCTTGGTCCCCTTCTGTTCTCTATCTACATTCACTCCCTTGGTGAACTCATTCGCTCCCACAGCTACACTATCATTTCTACACTGAGGACACCCAAATCTACATCTCTGCCCCTGCTCTCTCTCCCTCCCTCCAGGCTCGTATCTCCTCCTGCCTTCAGGACATCTCCATCTGGTTGTCTACCCACCATCTAAAACTCAATATGTCCAGGACTGAACTAATTATCTTCCCCAAAACCCTGCCCTCTCCCTGACTTTCCCATCACTGTAGACAGCATGACTATCCATCCTGCAAGCCTATCACAAGCCTGCAAGCTTGGTTCACCCTCGACTCCACTCTCTCGTTCACCCCACACATCCTATCCACCACCAAAACCTGCCAGTCTCATCTCCACAACATTGCCAAGATCCACCCTTTCCTCTCCATTCAAACCGCTACCTTGCTGATTCAATCTCTCATCCTATCCCAACTGGATTACTGCATCAACCTCCTCTCTGATCTCCCATTCTCCTGTCTCTCCCCACTTCAGTCTACACTTCACTCTGCTGCCCGGATCATCTTTGTGCAGAAATGCTCTGGGCATGTTACTCCCCTCCTCAAAAATCTCCAGTGACTGCCTGGCCACCTACAAATCAAGCAGAAACTCCTCACTCTCGGCTTCAAGGCTCTCCATCATCTCACCCTCTCCTACCTCACCTCCCTTCTCTCCTTCCCCAGCCCAGCCCGCACACTCCACTCCTCTTCCACTAACCACCTCACTGTGCCTCATTCTCACCTGTCCTGCCAGCGACACCTGGCCTATGTCCTCCCTCTAGCCTGGAATGCCCTCCCTCTGCACAATCGCCAAGCTTGCTCTCTTCCTCTCTTCAAAGCCCTACTGAGAGCTCACCTTCTCCAGGAGGCCTTCCCAGACTGAATCCCCTTTTTCCTCTCCTCTTCCCCACCCCCTTGCCTTGCCTCCTTCCCCTCCCCACGGCACTTGTATATATATTTGTATAGATTTATTACTCTATTTATCTTACTTGTATATATTTACTGTTCTATTTATTTTATTAATCAATCAATCAATCAATCGTATTTATTGAGCGCTTACTGTGTGCAGAGCACTGTACTAAGCGCTTCGGAAGCACAAGTTGGCAACATATAGAGACAGTCCCTACCCAGCAGTGGGCTCACAGTCTAGAAGGGGGAGACAGAGAACAAAACCAAACATATTAACAAAATAAAATAAATAGAATAGATAAGTACAAGTAAAATAAATAAATAAATAAATAAATAAATAGAGTAATAAATATGTACAAACATATATACACATATACATATATACAGGTGCTGTGTGGAAGGGAAGGAGGTAAGACTGGGGGGATGGAGAGGGGGACGATGGGGAGAGGAAGGAGGGGGCTCAGTCTGGGAAAGCCTCCTGGAGGAGGTGAGCTCTCAGAAGGGCCTTGAAGGGAGGAAGAGAGCTAGCTTGGCGGATGTTGGGAGGGAGGGCATTCCAGGCCAGGGGGATGACGTGGGCCGGGGGTCAACGGCGAGACAGGCGAGAACGAGGCACGGTGAGGAGATTAGCGGCAGAGGAGTGGAGGGTGTGGGCTGGGCTGTAGAAGGAGAGAAGGGAGGTGAGGTAGGAGGGGTGAGGTGACGGAGAGCCTTGAAGCCGAGGGTGAAGTAGTTTTTGCCTGATGCGCAGATTGATTGGTAGCCACTGGAGATTTTTGAGGAGGGGAGTATCATGCCCAGAGCGTTTCTGGACAGAGACAATCCGGGAAGCAGCATGAAGTATGGCTTGAAGTGGGGAGAGATAAGAGGATGGGAGATCAGAGAGGAGGCTGATGCAGTAGTCCAGACAGGATAGGATAAGAGCTTGAACGAGCAGGGTAGCGGTTTGGATGGAGAGGAAAGGGTGGATCTTGGCAATGTTGTGCATATAGCCATAATTCTATTTGTTCTTATGATTTTGACACCTGTCTATATGTTTTGTTTTGTTGTCTGTCTCCTGCTTCTAGACTCTGAGCCCATTGTTGGGTAGGGACCGTCTCTCTATGTTGCCATCTTGTACTTCCCAAGCACTTAGTACAGTGCTCTGCACTACAGTAAGCACTCAATATAAACGACTGAATGAATGAATGAACATGCAATGGCAATAATAAAATAAGCAGATGATGACATTATAGAGAGCAGTTAACAAATAATATGCAGAAGCAATCATAAAATAGGCATATGATGCCCAAAGCAGAAGGATGAGTTGTCCACGGGTCAGTCAAATCAAATCAAAAAGGCTAATGGCAAGGAGAGTCCAGGGGCTCTTGGCAGAAATGTTTCAGGTGGTGGAGGATGGAGTCCTATGGATGGCAGTTCTGGAGTAGGGTGGAACTGTTATGGGGGTTCATGGGAGAGGAAATGCCTGGGAAGAGATGTAAACAGCCAAATAGAATGACTCAACTTGTACTTCCTAAGCTCTTAGTACAGTGCTCTGCAAACAGTCAGCACTCAATAAATACGACTGACTGACTGACTGAATGAATGAATGAATGAATGAATAAGGTGCGAGGGAATGGGGTCTGAAGCGCATGTGGAGGGGGTGGCATTTGACAGGCGGCAGGAGATCTCCCCTGGGGAAACTGCTGGGAAGGATGGGAAAGTTGAAGAGAGGGCCTAAAGGTGGGGGTGTTGAGGACTAAGAATCACATCTTACACGTTTGGAATCCTATATATGAAAACCATTAGGGACCTTGGACAGGATTTTGCTGGTCTAATTCAATAACTCATTAGAATATAATTCATTCATTTGTGAATTACGAGGTCTTCGCCTCAGATTTGATTCCATCCTCCTGATGACCAATTTCGTACTCTTTCACAGCTTCAAAAAGTAAAAAATAAAAAAATAAAAGAAGCCAAGGCAAATCAACTTGCAGAATATATTACTTTTGAACAACTCCAGTGATAATTTCAAACTTTTCCTTATATCTATATCGGTACATACATTATGTTTCTATAATTATATGGGAATTGAAGGCTAATGCCTAACAACCCCAGATATTACACATGAGTATTGCAGAACCATTTCTATCACCCTACTGCTCATCTAAACATGTCGACCTAATCTTCACTGTCTTCTTTCCATTTTTCTTAAGCAACAACAAATCTGTCATCCTCAGCCAAGTAATCAAGTGTTCGAACTCATATTACTACATATGGCTGTCACAACTTCTTCACCTCCAAAGTTCTTACCAAGCTCTTTAACCAGAGAAAACCCTCATCAAAAAACACTGGGAAATACTTTACTTACCAAGTACTTACCAAGCTCCCCAACACAAAAGATACTCACCATCAAACTCTGGGAAATAGTCCACAAGGTGAGAATACAAAATCTTATCTTCCAGCAGGTCTTTTTTGTTGAGGAAGAGGATGACTGAGGAATTTTGGAACCAAGGGTAGGTAATAATGGTTCGAAAAAGGGCTTTACTCTCCTCCATTCGGTTCTAACCAATGAGGAGGAAAGAAGGAGAGAAGGAAATAAGTATTAATGGAAAGCACTAAAACCTGGCCAAGAAAAGTGACATTTTTTTCTTCTATGAAATCTACCCATTATCCTCACAATTCTCAATATGTTACTAAGTATATTAGCTGCCCAAAAAGTCATCATGGCTTTTAATTCTTTCCAAAATTCCCCAATACAGGAGCAACTCAAAATACAATTAAACTACAATCTTGGAATATGTAATGTGTACTTGGTAGAAATCTTAACGTCAGGCAAACCTTGTCCATTTCAAGTTTGTCCTTTCTTACTTTAACTCTGCCCTCTTCTCTCTTGACTCCCATTGCCCATCACCCTCACCAGTTGTTCCACACATTTACCTCCCTCCTCAGGTCCCATGACTCCCCAAACACTCATCCCAAACCCCCAACAATCTGGCCATCTATTTTATTAAGAAAACTAATGCCATCAGGTGTGAGCTCCCCCAAATCACCCCTCCCCCTTCTCAACACCCCCTCCTTTAGGACCTCTCTTCAACTTTCCCATCCTTCCCAGCAGTTTCCCCAAGGTAGATCTCCTGCCTCCTATCAAATGCCACCCCCTCCACATGCGCTTCAGACCCCATTCCCTCGCACCTTATTCATTCCTTCATTCATTCATTCAATCGTATTTATTGAGCACTTATTGTTTGCAGAGCACTGTACTAAGAGCTTAGGAAGTACAAGTTGGCAACATATAGAGACAGTCCCTACCCAACAGTGGGCTCACAGTCTAGAAGGGGGAGACAGAGAACAAAACAAAACATATTAACAAAATAAAATAAATAGAATATGTACAAGTAAAATAAATAAATAAATAGAGTAATAAATACATACAAACATATATACATAAATACAGGTGCTGTGGGGAAGGGAAGGAGGTAAGGCAGTGGGGATGGAGAGGGGAGGAGGGGGAGAGGAAGGAGGGGGCTCAGTCTGGGAAGGCCTCCTGGAGGAGGTGAGCTTTCAGTAGGGCCTTGAAGGGAGAAAGAGAGCTAGTTTGGCGGATGTGCAGAGGGAGGGCATTCCAGGCCAGGGGGTCGATGGCGGGACAGGTGAGAACGAGGCACGGTGAGGAGATTAGCAGCAGAGGAGCGGAGGGTGTGGGCTGGGCTGTAGAAGGAGAGAAGGGAGGTGAGGTAGGAGGGGGCGAGGTGATGGAGAGCCTCGAGGCCAAGCCTTATAAAAACTCTCTCCCCTTCCTTCCTCTCCCCTAACTACCATCTTCAACCGCTCACTCTCCAATTGCTTCTTTCCGACTGCCTTCAAACATGCCCACATATCTCCCATCCTAAAAAAGCCCTCCCATGGACCCCACAGCCCCTACAATTACCACCCCATCTCCCTCCTACCTTTCCTCTCCAAAGTCCTAGAGCGAGTCGTCTGCACGTGCTGCCTCAAATTCCTCTCCTCCAATTCTCTCCTGGAACCTCTCCAATCTGGCTTTTGTTCCCTCAACGTCCTCTCAGTGGTCACCAATGATCTCCTTCTTGCCAAATACAACAGCTCCTACTCCATCCTAATTCTCCTCAACCTCTCAGTTGCCTTTGATACTGACACCATCCCCTTCTCAATACATTATCCAACCTTGGCTTCACTGACTCTGTCATTTCCTGTTTCTCCTCTCATCTCTCTGGCTGTTCATTCTCAGTCTCCTTTGCAAGCTCCTCCTCCACGTCCCACACCGTAACTGTGGGGGTCCCTCAAGTTTCGTTCCAGTTCCCCTTCTATTCTCCATCTACACTCACTACCTTGGAGAACTCATTCACTCCCATGGTTTCAACTACCATCTCTGTATGAATGATATCCAAATCCACATCTCTTCCCCTGTACTCTCTCCCTCCCTCCAGGCCCGCATCTCCTCCTGCCTTCAGGACATCTCTACTCGGATGTCCACCTGCCACTTCAAACTCAACATGTCCAAAACGGAGCTCCTTATCTTCCCTCCAAACTCCTGTCCTCTCACGAACTTTCCTGTCACTGTAGATGGCACAATATCCATCTCACAAGCCCATAACCTTGGTGTCATCTTTGACTTGGTTCTCACATTCAACCCACATATCCAATCCATCACCAAATCTTGTGGGTCTCACCTTCACAACATTGCCAATATCCACCCATTTCTCTCCATCGACACTACTACCATGTTAATGCAATCTCTCATGCTATCTTGCCCAGATTACTGCATCAGCATCCTTTCCGATTTTCAACCTCCTGCCTCTCCCCACTCCAGTTTATATTTCACTCTGCTGCGCAGATTATCTTTCTACAGAAACGTTCAGGGCATGTCACCACCCTCCTCAAAAATCTCCAGTGACTGCCTATCCACTTCTGTATCAACCAAAAACTCCTCAGTAGTACTTCTTTCCTTTAGAGGAAAGAGGCCTTCCCAGGCTAACCTCTGCTTTTCCACTCCCACTGCCTTGTGCATCACGATGACTCGCTCACCTTGATCTTCCCCACATCTCTGCCCCACAGCACTTATGTATACTGATAATTCTATGTATTTTTATTGATGCCTGTTTATGATGTCTGTCTCCCACCTCTAGATTGTAAGCCTGTTGTGGGCAGGGATTGTCTCTATTGCTGCGTTGTACTTTCCAAGTGCTTAGTACAGTGCTCAGTACACAGTAGATGGCAGTCAAAGAGGGAAGAAGGAAGGGAGTGAGAGGGTAAATTTAGAGAAGAGGGAAGAGATTTAATCTTGAGTTACTGCAGGGAATCAAGGGAGAGTCGATGAGAATGGAGGAAGAAGGGTGACTGGAGAAGAGGAGGGGAGATTTTAGGGAGATCAAACCTGACTGCTTCAATTTTGTTGATGAAGTATGTGATCAGGTTGTTTTGGGAAAGAGATTGTCAGATTATCACGGACAGGAGGTTTGAGAAGAAAGTTGAATGTCTGGAACAGCTGGTGGGGGCAGTGGGTATGGGTGTAAATTAGGAAAGAGAAGTATTGTTGTTGGGCACTGGAGAGGGCCAAATTGAAGCAGAAAAGAATTAATTAAAGGAGGACAAAGTCAGAGAGATGTGTGGATTTCCTCTAACAGTGCTCTGCTACTTGGGCACAGGAGCAGAGTCAGTGTGCTGCAGTGAAGTTCCCAGATTATAGGTTATTGGTATGAGCCTGGTGATGTGACAGGGAAGCAAGGGAGTTCATTTCAGTGGAGAGGGTGGTGTTGAATATGTTGATTTGTGCATCAGAAGGTAATGTGGGTATGGAGACCAAATGAAGCAGGAGTGGCCATAGGCTGCTGGAGGGGGTCAAAAGCACAGAGGTGTCTGTGGGGGAAAAGGACAGGTTTGAGGCAGGGTGGATGAATGGGAAAGAGAGCAGGTAAGGAAGTTATGGTTAGATACAGAAATTTCAGTATTGTTGAGAGTAGAGATTGAACAGTTGCTGGAGATTATAAAATCAGGTGTGTGCCCAAATTGATGAGGGTGTGAGGTGGAATGGAGCAGGTCACTGGAGTAAAGGAGCGAGAAGAGGTGGACAGCAGAAGGATCATCAGGGACATCCACATGAATATTGATGTCGCCAAGGATCAATGTAAGGATGGAAAATGAGAGAATTGTGAGAAAGGGATCAAGAGGAACAGGCAAGAGTTAAGGCACAATGAGGACGTTAGCGGCAGAGGAGCGCAGTGTGTGGGCTGGACTGTAGAAGGAGAGAAGGGAGGTAGAAGGGGGCAAAGTGATGGAAAGCTTTGAAGCCAACAGTGCTTAGAACAGTGCTTGACATAATAATAATTATTATTATGGTATTTTGTAAGCACTCACTATGTGCCAGGAACAAAGCAAATCGAGCCGGACACTGTCCCAGTCTCGCACAGGGCTCACAGTCTTCATCCCCATTTTACAAATGAGATAACTGAGGCAAAGAGAAGTGAGGTGAGCTGTCCAAGGCCACAGAGCAGACAAGTGGCAGAGCCTATCCAAGGCCAGCGGACAAGTGGCAGAGCTGGGATAGGGACTCAAGACTTTCTGACTCTCTGGCCCATGCTTTATCCACTACACCGTGCTCCTCCTCTATGGAATAAGCACTTAACAAATGCCATAATTATTACTAGTACTAGTATTAGAATTAGTAGCAATGGCAGACATCTGGGTGGGGACTGACACCTATCATGCTTGTTTTTGGCTGGGGGGATACGAAAGAAAGTGGAAAGGAAAAGTTGGCGAGGTGAACTACGGGAGAAACAACCATTAAGGTCACACACTACACACAGTAAGCGCTCAATAAATATGACTGAATTAATGAAATATTGAAACAATAAGAATTAATGCTATTAAGTGTAAACAGAATGTTGGGGTGGCCAAAGAAATAATAGAGAGATGGACAAAATTTGGAGTGTTGAGAGGGGACCACAGGAAGAATGGGAAGAAGGGATGGCACCTATGTATATATCCATGATTTATTCATTCATAATGATGTCTGCCTCCCATTTAAAATTGTAAGCACATTTTGGGCAGGAAATGTGTCTAACAACTGTGTTACATTGTACGCTCCCAAAAGCCCAGCACAGTGTTCTGCACACAATAAACTCTCAATGAATATGACTGTTTGATTAACTGAGGCTCACAGTCTAAGAAGAAGGGAGTGTAGGATTTAATTCCCATTTTACAGACAAGGTTACTAAAGCCCAGAGAAGTTAAGTGACTTGTCCAAGGTCACACAGGAGACAAGTAGCAGAGCCCAGAACAAAGATTCTCTGATTCCCAAGCTTATGCACTTTTCACTGTGCCACGCTGCTGGTGATGGGACACTCAACACTCAGTTCTGGGTCCCCTTATATTCTCCAGTTACACCTACTCCCTTGGAGAACTCACTTTTTTCACAGCTTCAATTACCACCTTTACATGGATAAATCCCAAATTTACCTCTCCAGGAATGATCTCACTCCTTCTCTGCATTATTAACCCACCTTCAGAACATCTCTACCTGGACATTTCACCAACACCCCAAACTTCACATGTCCAAAAGAGAACTCCTCACCTTCCCACGCAAACCCTTGTCTTTCCCATCACTGTAGACAGCATAACCATTCTCCCTATCTCACAAGCTTGTAATCTAGGCATTTATCATTCATTCATTCATTCATTCATTCATATTTATTTAGAGCTGACAGTCTCCATCTACAACAAGCTTATCAATTCATTTCTTTAATTCATTCATTCATTCAATCGTATTTATTGAGCACTTACTGTACACAGAGAACTATACGAAGCACTTGGAAAGTACAATTTGACAACAAGTAGAAAAAATCCCTACCCTACACCGGGTTCACAGTCTTGAGGAGGGAGACAAACAACAAAACAAAAAAAGTAGACAGGCACCAGTAGCATCAATGTAAATAAACAGAATTACAGAATTCAGCCTACATTCAATCTGACCAAAGCATGTCAGTTTAACCTTCACAACATAGCTAAAATCCACATTTTCCCCTCCATCCAAACTTATCCTCTGCTGATCCAAGCACTTATTCTATCCTCTCTTGACTAATGCTTTTGCTTGCTTGCTAACTTTCCAGCCTCCTGTCTCTCCCCACTTAAGTCCATACTTCACTTTGCTGCCCAGATAATTTATCTAAAAAAAGTTGTTTTTAAACCCTATTTTAAACCCTCTAGTAGTTGCCTTTCTAGACTGTGAGCCCATTATAGGGTAGGGACCATCTCGATATGTTGCTGACCTGTACTTCCCAAGCGCTTAGTACAGTGCTCTGCACACAGTAAGGGCTCAACAAATATGACAATGAATGAATACCATTCTACTCTCAGCATGCAACAAAGCTTCTTTACTATAGGTGATAAGACAATCAGCTTGCCCCCTATTTCATAACTTACTGACTTCCTACTACAACTCATTCATTTAATCATATTTATTGAGTAATTGCTGTGTGCAGAGCACTGTACTAAGTGCTTGGGAAGTACAAATCGGCAACATATAGAGACAGTCCCTAACCAACCCTGCATACTTCACTCCCTTAGCCCCAGCTTGCTCACTGTGCTGTGATCTTGTCTACCTTACTGCCAACCACTTTCTTACAACCTCCCTATGATCTGGAATTCTCTCCCGCTCTTAAATATGCCAGACCAAAGCTTCATTAAAATCATATCTCCTACATGATGGCTTCTTCAATTTCTTCTACTCCCTTTCCCTTCTGTGTCCCTTACACACTTGGATCTGTATCCTTGATATTCACTTGATATGCACTTGATATTCACCCTGCCCTGACCCCCACAGCACTTACATATATATCCATAATTTGTATATGTATAAATTTTGGATATCATAATTACATATAGATTTAAGTCTGTCTCCCCAAGTAGGCTGTAATATCTTCACAGCAGGAAACGTGTTCACCAACTCTACATTGTACATAGTCCTTTGTGTACAGTACACATTCAACAAATACCACTGATTGGCTGATCAATTCACTGATGTGGCCAAAGGTTCGATAGCTGACTGTGAATATTATATAAACAAATATCCATAGGAAAAAAACATTCAATTCTTTAGATTTGACATTCTCTCTCATTTCAAAGGCTTACCTCATTATCCGACTCCACTAAAACTTGATCATATTCACTAAGGGCTACTAAAAACATAATGGAGGTCACGTTTTCAAAGCAGTGGATCCACTTTCTCCGCTCAGATCTCTGACCGCCAACATCCACCATTCTAAGGAGAGAAACCCATAAACACGTTATAAATTTTCTTCAGCCCCTCATTTTTTGAATCAGAAAAAAGAGGCTTGGTGTAAGTCCTCAGAGCTGATTTCACACTAAGTAATCTGGTTTGAGAAGCAAGGGGTAGGGAATTGTATGTAAACGTTTCAGGCACAGACTATCGAAATAAAAGTTCCAAAACTAAACTTCTCTTAACTACTTGTTTTCTGTATTTTACTTAGTTCTCTTTCTCTGGCAGTGATGTGGCAGAGGCAGGATTCCTTATTTATGAACCAGAAATTGGTCCCAACCAGGTCTCCCACTAGCTTTTATATCATGTAAATGAACCATTAGGAGAAGATATCCAAATACTGAATGGACTTTTCCAGGGCCCAAGTATTTAGTGCTTTTGTACAAAATAACTACATATTCATGACCTAATAAAACAGCAGTAGCAACATACCAGTATCTATCCTAAGTAGCCGCCACAGTCATTTTTTATCTACCAAGGACAAATCAGCCTAATTTGTTTGCCTGTGATACCACTATACACAAGACTTGTCTTCCACAAGAAATAATTACCTCATTTAGAGTAGGTCTGTTTTCTTAGGGAAATTTAACTTTTAGATCACAAAAATCAATCAATCAATCAATCGTATTTATTGAGCGCTTACTATGTGCAGAGCACTGTACTAAGCGCTTGGAAAGTACAAATTGGCAACACATAGAGACAGTCCCTACCCAACAGTGGGCTCACAGTCTAAAAGGGGGAGACAGAGAACAAAACCAAACATACCAACAAAATAAAATAAATAGGATAGAAATGTACAAGTAAAATAAATAAATAAATAAATAGAGTAATAAATATGTGCAACCATATATACATATATACAGGTGCTGTGAAGGGAAGGAGGTAAGATGAGGGGATGGAGAGGGGGACGAGGGGGAGAGGAAGGAAGGGGCTCAGTCTGGGAAGGCCTCCTGGAGGAGGTGAGCTAACAGCAGGGCCTTGAAGGAAGGAAGAGAGCTAGCTTGGCGGAGGGGCAGAGGGAGGGCATTCCAGGCCCGGGGGATGACGTGGGCCGGGGGTCGATGGCAGGACAGGCGAGAACGAGGTACAGTGAGGAAATTAGCGGTGGAGGAGCGGAGGGAGCGGACTGGGCAGTAGAAGGAGAGAAGGGAGGTGAGGTAGGAGGGGGCGAGGTGATGGACAGCCTTGAAGCCCAGGGTGAGGAGTTTCTGCCTGATGCACAGATTGAATGGTAGCCTTTGGAGGTTTTTGAGGAGGGGAGTAATATGCCCAGAGCGTTTCTGGACAAAGATAATCCGGGCAGCAGCATGAAGTATGGATTGAAGTGGAGAGAGACACGAGGATGGGAGATCAGAGAGAAGGCTGGTGCAGTAGTCCAGACGGGATAGGATGAGAGCTTGAATGAGCAGGGTAGCGGTTTGGATGGAGAGGGAAGGGCGGATCTTGGCAACGTTGCGGAGCTGAGACCGGCAGGTTTTGGTGACGGCTTGGATGTGAGGGGTGAATGAGAGAGCGGAGTCGAGGATGACACCAAGGTTGCGGGCTTGTGAGACGGGAAGGATGGTAGTGCCGTCAACAGAGATGGGAAAGTCAGGGAGAGGACAAGGTTTCGGAGGGAAGACAAGGAGCTCAGTCTTTGACATGTTGAGCTTTAGGTGGCGGGCAGACATCCAGATGGAGATGTCCTGAAGGCAGGAGGAAATGTGAGCCTGGAGGGAGGGGGAGAGAGCAGGGGCGGAGATGTAGATCTGGGTGTCATCAGCGTAGAGATGATAGTTGAAGCCGTGGGAGCGAATGAGGTCACCAAGGGAGTGAGTGTAGATTGAGAACAGAAGGGGACCAAGCACTGAACCTTGGGGAACCCCCACAGTAAGAGGATAGGAGGGGGAGGAGGAGCCTGCAAAAGAGACTGAGAAAGAACGGCCGGAGAGATAAGAGGAGAACCAGGAGAGGACGGAGTCTGTGAAGCCAAGGTCAGATAGCGTGTTGAGGAGAAGGGGGTGGTCCACAGTGTCAAAGGCAGCTGAGAGGTCGAGGAGGATTAGGACAGAGTAGGAGCCGTTGGACTTGGCAAGCAGGAGGTCATCGGTGACCTTTGAGAGGGCAGTTTCCGTGGAATGAAGGGGACGGAAGCCAGACTGGAGGGGGTCGAGGAGAGAGTTGTTGTTGAGGAATTCTAGGCAGCGCGTGTAGACAACTCGTTCAAGGATTTTGGAAAGGAATGGTAGGAGGGATATGGGACGATAACTAGAAGGTGAGGTGGGGTCAAGGGGTTTTTTTTAGGATGGGAGAGATATGGGCATGTTTGAAGGCAGAGGGGAAGGAACCAGTGGAGAGTGTGTGGTTGAAGATGGAAGTTAAGGAGGGGAGAAGGGATGGAGCGAGAGATTTCATAAGATGAGAGGGAATGGGGTCAGAAGCACAGGTGGCCGGAGTAGCACTTGAGAGGAGGGAGGAGAGTTCCTCTGAGGATACCGCTGGGAAGGATGGGAGAGTAGCAGAGAGTGTTGAGAGCCGGGGGGCTGGAGAAAGGGGGGAAGAGACTTTGGGGAAGTCGGACCTGATGGATGAAAGTAAAAAATGAAAGTAAAAAATGAAAGTAATGGTTTCTGCAGCGCAATATTCCATCTGTGACAATGGCAACAGAAAATTTAGATGCTTAGTTCACTCTCACAGTTAAATATCTTCTATACTCTTCCCACGAAGCTTTCTTCTAGCACTCTGTTACAGACTCCTGTCAGAGAAAACTTCACAGACTCTTCAAGTGGGTATGTCAGTGACCAGTTTATCTCTACTACTGTTAGTAGGGAGCAGTGGCAGGTAGTTTCCTCTTCTAGTCAAGACCTGCTCAACTCCAAACAAAATAGAGTTTCTTCATATATGGGGGGTACAGCATCCAAGTTTACTCTGTGGTGGTAAAGCATGATACATGCATGATACATGTCTAAGAGAGGCAGAAGTAAATTACTCAGGGTAACTGCTCAGCTCTGCCTAATTGTCCTCATTATCTGCTCTGGTGGGCAAGACCCATGACCTTCCTAAGGAAGGAACAGCTTCATCGTGCTTGAGACCCTGACATGCCTAGCTGCTTAGTAAGGCAGATATCTGGACAAGATACAAAAAGGGGAGGATATGTGATGTGCCCACCCCAAGTAAATATGGTGGCTTGGCTAGACAATATGGAGTTCAGGCCTAATGGCCTTTTATGCTCCACCCTTTGGTATCCTACGAGAGTAACCCTTGTTCACTGGAACAAAATGGGGGCCCAGAGACAAAACAGTTTAAAAGAGATGGTCTGAAGAGAGGGGACAAATGCAAGTACCTGATCCCTGTGCTTCCAGAGCACTCATCTATAAATCTGACCAAAGCACTTTTGAACTCACTTATATTTTCCAACTGAACGAGATCATTAAGCCACATTTCTTAGTCTACAGTTTACCTAAATGTGGATGTACCCCAAGATATGTTAGGAGATTATGTTCCTCAAAAGTGTGCTTGTATCACAAATACTTGTATTGCAAGTTCCATTTTCCAGAGTTTTACAGGTGAAGTTTATACTGTAATACAAATTTCCTTGACTTCCCTCAACACTATTCTCACCCATTTTCCTGTCTCTCCCTACCTTCTCACTTCTCTGCAGCCCAAACAAGCTTATCCGTGTAAAAATAATAATAATTATGATATTTGTTAAGCACTTACTATGTGCCAAGCACTGTTCTAAGCTCTGGGGTAGATACAAGGCCATCAGGTTGTCCCATGGGGGCCTCACAGTCTTAATTCCCCACTTTACAGATGAGGTAATTGAGGCACAGTGAAGTTAAGTGGCTTGCCCAAGGTCACATAAAAGACAAGTGGTGGAGCCACTTACTCCACCCACTCTTACTCCACTCAGGATTAGAATTGCTTTCTGTTGGGACTTTAATCATAACAGCAACTATTAGAGAAGCAGCATGGCCCAGTGGCTAGAGTACGGGCCGAGGAGTCAGAAGGTCAGGGGTTCTAATCCTAGCTCTGCCACTCGTCTGCTGCGTGACTTTGGGCAAGTCATTTAACATCTCTGGGCCTCAGTTCACTCATCTGCAAAATGGGGATTAAGACTGTGAGCCCTATAGGACAGGGACTGTGTCCAAACTATCTTGTACCTACTCCAGTGCTTAGAACAGTACCTGACATATAATAATTGCTTAACAAATAGCATAACTATTTGTTATATGCAAATATATATGTTATTTGAACTATGTGCAATAACTGCTGCAGGCCCAATCATTACTGATACTACTGTTAACCTCTCTTTCTTTCTGTATCTTTTCAGTTTACAGACCCATATCTCAGCCTTGCCAAGATTATAAAATTGGTAAAAGAGTTTAAATGGGGGAGAGTGAATAGGTACCTTGGAGCAGCAATCTATCCTAATTTCTATTCAAATGTTTCTCTGGCAACACTGTGGTGCTGAGCTGTCAAAATGAGGAGGGCAATTTTCCTCCTGGAAGAAAATGGTGCCGCTCACTTTTTATTTTATTTTTTCACTGGTATTTGTTAAGCTCTTCCTATGTGCTAGGCACTGTTTGAAGTGCTGGACTAGACATAGGATAATCAGGTTGAGAACAGTCCACATCCCCCACAAGGCTCACAGTCTTAATCCCCATTTTACAGATGAGGTAACTGAGGCAGAGAGAAGTAAAAGTGACTTGCCCAAGGTCGCACAGCAAAGTGACAGAGTCAGGATTAGAACACAGGTCCTAGGACTCCCAGGCCTGTGCTCTTTCCACTAGGTAATGCTGCTTCACTTTCACTCCTACCCCTCAGCTAAGTGGCTTATTTTTAATCTTTAGGTGTAGTTTCAGTTCAACTTGAGCTGATCCACTCCGAAACATCAGGTTAGGGAGTGAAATCACCAGAAGGGTATTAACAGATTTTAAGATCACTTAATACTAGTAAGCTGTTTGTCTACCAACTCTATCTATCCCAAGTGCTTAGTACAGTACTCTGCAAACAGTAAATGCTCAACAAATACCATTCACGGATTGATACTAATATCAGCTGCAGCTATGCCACTTTAGGGTTCAGTTTTCTGAAACACTGAAAATTCTGAAAGGGAGTTGAAAATTTTGTTGCAAGGTAACATAATTTTATATTAACAATAGTATGGCATTACAGCATAACTTCACTTCTGCTGTAGTCAAGTTAACTATAATTTTAACTTGAAAATTATTGCATTCACTTCAACAGAGAAGCAGCATGGGCTAGTGGGTAGAGCCTGGGCCTGGGAATAAGAAGGTCATGGGTTCTAATCCTGCCTCCACCATTTGTCTGCTGTGTAACCTTGGGCAAGTCACTTCACTTCTTTGTGCCTCCGTTATTTCATCTGTAAAACAGGGATTACGACTGGGAACCCGATATGGGACATGGACTGAATCCAACTTGATTTTCTCGTATTCTCCACCCAGGAGCTTAGTACACTCCCTGGCATATAGTATCTGCTTAACAAGATACCACAATTATTATTAGTTATAATTATTCATAACATGTTAAATCCTGACTCTTCCTTCAGTTGCTCTTATTAGCTCAAAAAGAACAACCAGACAAGGAGAAAAGAGTGTAAACTGCCAAACCTGTATTAAAATCAATTCTGCTACACAGGCTCTCTAATACTGAGATCTTCACCAATAGACAGCCACTATAATTGTTGCCCACTTGTCTTCAACATCACCACCATCACAATCACCACTATCATATTAATTAGTTTCAGTACCTAAAAATGATATTCTCCAGGTCAAAAGGGTACTCTATGATTCCAGTCGTGGGGACTCGAACTCGAAGCACATCTTGTTGAGTGGGTAAGTATCCTGGGGTAGCAATACGATCTACATCCATAAGGTAGCTAGAAGGCAAGTAGATATAATTACACCATTGAATCTCAAAACAAATTATAAGTGCGAAGAGGAATAAAGACCGAGGGGATACTACCACATTTATAGGAAGTTTTCCTTTGTGTTTGAAGAAGATGCCACTGAACAAGTCTGATTTCAGATAGTAGGTGAAGTAAGCAGTAACATTAGGGTGGCATATTGCAGGGTGGCTTGAACATTTCCTGATCCTCCACAGATGGCCATCAAAATAGGCCTTGCCAATATGGTAATGCCAATGACAGAGGGCAAAGTAGCCCTGGAGCTGAAATACTTAAGTTTCTGCTGCTGCCACTTCTGATAAAGGCACAGATAATAACAATTGTTACTGTGCAATTTGTTAAGTGTTTACCATGTGCCAGACAGTGTACTAAGCATTGGGTTGCATTCAAGTAAATTGGATTGGACACAGTCCCTGTCTCACATGGGGCTCACAGTAACAATCCCCATTTTACATTTTACAGATAAGGTAATTGAAGCAAAGGGAAGTGAAACAATTTGCCCAAAGTCACACAGCAGAGAAGCAATAAAGCCTTAAGACCTTCTGATTCCCAGGCCAGTGCACTATCCACTATACCATGCTGCTACTTACTAGTTTTCAATTCTCCAAAAGCTCTCTGTTACGTTCTTCTTGCTTTTATATTTTCGATGCTATCTCCCAAAAGAAGAAAGTTAAAGGATGCCTCTGAGACGTTTGATTATTTACCTATCTAAAGTCCAATTTACCCATCCCAAAGCAATTTTTGGCTCCCCCCTCATCAGATCAGGCTCCTGAAAGCTGTTAGCAACCAGGTAGGGTGTTTATTGTGTTAGAGGGGATATGCAATGGGAAGTAAATGGGGGTGCTAGGGCATATGCAATGGTGGGTAGAGTAGGACTAATTTGCCTGGTTCAGAAAGGCTGGGATTTAGAGAGTAGGAGGGTTGTCAGGCCACTGGTAGGTAGTTCTATACAGTTCTGGGAGAGAGGCGGCAGTTGTTCCTTTCAAGCATGGGCTATATGTCCAATTTAAAGGGAACAAGGGCTGGGAAGATACACTATTGGTAAAGCGGGTGGCCTTGCGCAGAGCCCCATCATCTCAGTCAAACAGGATTCTGGGTGAAGGTCAAAGTAAGCTGAACTATCTGGGGGATTTCCCAAAGCATAGTGAATGAAAGCAATGTTGCTTAGTGGAAAGAGCCCAGGCTTGGAAGTCAGAGGATGTAGGTTCTAATCCTGGCTCCACAACTTGTCTGCTGCATGACCTTGGGCAAGCTACTTAACGTCTCTGTGCCTCAGTGACCTCATCTGGAAACCTGAGATTAAGACTATAAACCCCACTTGGGCTCATCTGATCATCTTGTATCAACCCCAGCACTTAGAACAGTGCTTGGCACATAGTAAGCACTTAACAAATAACATAATAATTATTATTAATCATTATTATTAAGAGAGAGAGAGAGAACTTTTCTTCAATTCACTTTGATTGCATTGCTGTCCTTCTGCCTAACATTTTCTAAACTGAAGAAAAGTTTACAAAATGTTAGGCAGAAGGACGGCAATGCAATCAAAGTGGGGTTGTGCTGTACTGAAAGGAGAAACAATGGCTTGGGTCTCCCAGCACTTTGCAAAGGTCCTGATCCTTATCCCATTCCCAAAGTCTTGCAATTTTGGTGTTCTCCCATGATTCAGTGAATGGTCAGGTATTCCCTAAGACTAAGGAAAGTTGCTCATATAAGCTATTTAGCATTGCTGTTGCTGCTCCCAAACATGGAGCTAAGGGCAGCTCTCAGTCCTAAGATGGAGCTGCCTCCTACTTTGTTACCAGAACTGGAAAAACCTGACAATATAATGGCATTATTCATTCATTTAACCATATTTATTGAGCACTTACTGTGTGCAGAGCACTGTACCTAAGCACTTCAGAAGTACAAATCAGCAACAAACAGAGATGGTTTCTACCCAACAACAGGTTCACAGTCTGGAAGATATGTTACCCTAGCAGTGTCCTGATGTTTACTGCTCTCAACTCCACCCTCTCTAATTAACTCAACTCGCTCGCTCCCCATTCCCTTCGCCACTCTCGTACCACTAATCCACAGACTTGGATCAGTCCCATTGACCACCTCCTTCGCTCCTGTGCTCGAGCTGCTGAACACTGCTGGCAGAAGTCTAAACACCAAGCCAACTTTGTTCACTTTAAGTTTACCCTTCCCTGCCTTAACCCTGCCCTCTCCTCTGCCAGGCAAAACTACTTCTCCTCCCTTATTGACACCCATGCCCAACATCCCCATCAGCTGTTCCGTACACTTAACTCCCTTCTCAAGCCCTTAATTCCTCTTCCTCCTCCATCCCTCACACCCAAAGATCTGCCCTCCTACTTTCATACATTCATTCAACCGTATTTATTGAGCGCTTACTGTGTGCAGAGCACTGTACTAAGCACTTGGGAAGCCCAAGTTGGCAACATACAGAGACGGTCCCTACCCAACAGTGGGCTCACAGTCTAGAAGGTGGAGACAGACAACAAAACAAAACATATTAACAAAATAAAATAAATAGAATAGTTAATATGTAAATAGTAGTAAATAATAGTAAATACAATTCGGATCCAAGCAGAAGGGCAGGAAGCAGGGTAAGCCCTATCAGTCATCCATTCATTCAATCGTATTTATTGAGAGCTTGCTGTGTGCAGAGAACTGTACTAAGCACTCGGGAGAGTACACTGTAACAATAAACACATGGCACTGTGGCAAGAACACACGCTTAGGAGTCAGAGGACATGGGTTCTAACTGCCATTAGGTCTGAGCTCACAAAATTCACCCCTCCTCCTTCCCCATCTCCCCCAGCTTTCAACCCTCTCTGCTACTCTCCCATCCTTCCCAGCAGTATCTTCAGATGAGATCTCCTCCCTCTTCTCAAGTGCTACTCCACCCACCTGTGCTTCACCATTCCCTCATCTTATGAAAACTCTTGCTCCTTCCCTCCTCCCATCTTCAACCACTCACTCTGCCCTGGTTCCTTCTCCTCGGCCTTCCAACATGCCCAAATGTCCCCCATCCTAAAAAAACCCTCTCTTGACCCCACCTCACCTTCTAGTTATTTCCCTATCTCACTGCTACCCTTCCTTTCCAAACTCCTAGAACGAGTTGTCTACACTAGCTGCCTCAAATTCCTCAACACCAACTCTCTCCTCAATCCCCTCCAATCTGGCTTCCATCCCCTAAACTCCACTGAAACTGCCCTCTCAAAAGTCACCAATGACCTCCTTCTTGCCAAATCCAATGGCTCCGACTCTATCCTAATGCTCCCCGACCTCTCAGCTGCCTTCGACACTGTGGACCAAGCCCTTCTCCTCAACACGCTATCCAACCTTGGCTTCACAGACTCCATCCTCTCCTGGTTCTCCTCTTATCTCTCCTGCTATTCATTCTCAGTCTCCTTTGTGGGCTCCTCCTCCTCCTCCCATCCCCTTACTGTAGGGGTTCCTCAAGGGTCAGTTCTTGGTCCCCTTCTGTTCTCAATCTACACTCACTCCCTTGGTGAACTCATTTGCTCCCATGGCTTCAACTTTCATCTCTATGCTGATGACACCCAAATCTACATCTCTGCCCCTGCTCTCTCTCCCTCCCTCCAGGCTCATGTCTCCTCCTGCCTTCAAGATATCTCCATCTGGATGTCTGCCTGCCATCTAAAACTCAATATGTCCAAAACTGAACTCCTTATCTTCCCTCCCAAATCCTGTCCTCTCCCTGACTTTCCAGGCACTGTAGACAGCACTACAATCCTTCCCGTCTCACAAGCCCACAACTTTGGTGTCATCCTCGACTCCGCTCTCTCATTCACCCCTCACATCCAAGCCGTCACCAAAATCTGCCGGTCTCAGCTCCGCAACATTGCCAAGATCCACCCTTTCCTCTCCATCCATACCGCTACCCTGCTCGTTCAAGCTCTCATCCTATCCCGTCTGGAATACTGCATCAGCCTTCTCTCTCATCTCCCATCCTCGTGTCTCTCCCCACTTCAATCCATACTTCATGCTGCTGCCCGGATTGTCTTTGTCCAGAAATGCTCTGGGCATGTTACTCCCCTCCTCAAAAATCTCCAGTGGCTACCAATCAATCAGCGCATCAGGCAGACACTCCTCACCCTGGGCTTCAAGGCTGTCCATCACCTCGCCCCCTCCTACCTCACCTCCCTTCTCTCCTTTTACAGTCCACCCTGCACCCTCCGCTCCTCTGCTGCTAATCTCCTCACCGTGCCTTGTTCTCTTGTCCCGCCATCGGCCCCCGGCCCACGTCATCCCCCGAGCCTAGAATGCCCTCCCTCTGCCCATCCGCCAAGCTAGCTCTCCTCCTCCCTTCAAGGCCCTACTGAGAGCTCACCTCCTCCAGGAGGCCTTCCCAGACTGAACCCCTTCCTTCCTCTCCCCTTCGTCCCCCTCTCCATCCCCCACATCTTACCTCCCTCCCTTCCCCACAGCATCTGTATATATGTATATATGTTTGTACACATTTATTACTCTATTTATTTATTTATTTTACTTGTACATATCTATTCTATTTATTTTATTTTGTTAGTATGTTTGGTTTTGTTCTGTCTCCCCCTTCTAGACTGTGAGCCCACTGTTGGGTAGAGACTGTCTCTATATGTTGCCAACTTGTACTTCCCAAGCACTTAGTACAGTGCTCTGCACACAGTAAGCGCTCAATAAATACGACTGATTGATTGATTGATTGATTCCCGTCTCACAAGTCTGCAACCTTGGTGTCATCTTCGACTCTGCTCTCTCGTTCACCCCTCACATCCAATCTGTCACAAAAACCTGCCGATCTCACCTCCACAACATCACCAAGATCCGCCCTTTTCTCTCCATCCAAACCGCTACCCTGCTGGTTCAGTCTCTCATCCTAACCCGAATGGATTACTGCATCAGCCTCCTCTCTGATCTCCCATCCTCCTGTCTCTCCCGCTGCTGCCCGGATCATCTTGTGCAGAAATGCTCTGGGCATGTTACTCCCCTCCTCATAAATCTCCAGTGGCTACCAATCAACCTACGCATCAGGCAGAAACTCCTCACCCTGGGCTTCCAGGCTGTCCATCCCCTCGCCCCCTCCTACCTCACCTCCCTTCTCTCCTTTTACAGCCCAGCCCACACCCTCCCCTCCTCTGCCGCTAACCTCCTCACTGTGCCTCGTTCTTGCCTGTCCCGCTATCAACCCCCAGCCCATGTCCTCCCCCTGGCCTGGAATGCCCTACCTCTCCACATCTGCCAAGTTAGTTCTCTTCCTCCCTTCAAAGCCCTACTGAGAGCTCACCTCCTCCAGGAGGCCTTCCCAGACTGAGCCCCCTTTTTCCTCTCCCCCTCCCCATCCCCCCACCCTACCTCCTTCCCGTCCCCACAGCACCTGTATATATGTTTGTACATATTTGTTACTCTATTTATTTTCCTTGTACATATTTACTAATCTATTTATTTTGTCAATGATGTCCATCTAGCTTTACCTCTATTCATTCTGATGACTTGACACCTGACCACATGTTTTGCTTTATTGTCTGTCTCCCCCTTCTAGACCGTGATCCCACTGCTGGTTAGGGAATGTCTCTATATGTTGCCAACTTGTACTTTCCAAGCGCTTAGTACAGTGCTCAGCACACAGTAAGCGCTCAATAAATACGACTGAATGAATGAATGAATGAATGAATAGTTGCTTCGGACTATCCCTCATCTTTTGTAATTGAAAACAGGAAGGGTTTTTATGAGCATTAGTGTGTACACAGTTTGAAAGTGTGTACTACAACAAAACTGATAGACATTCTCTGTTCACATCAAGTTTACAGTCTAGCAGGGGAGGCAGACATTAAAACAAAGTATGGATATGTACATAAGTGTACTGGGGCAGTGGAGGTAAATAAAAGGTAAAAATCCAAGTGCAGGGGCAACTCAGAAGGGCGACAATGTAAGGAAAATGAGAGCTTAGCCAGGGAAGTCTCCTTGGAGGAGATGTGATTTTTAGAAGGCTTTGAGGGTGGGGAGAGTGATGGATGTCGGTTATGAACAGGGAGGGAGCGCCAGGCCAGAGCTGGATGGAGGTAAAGATTTGACAGTGACATAGACAAAATTAAGGCCCAGTGAGCGTGTCAATGTTAGTTATCCGTCTTTCTGTCCGTCCGCCCACCCATCTATCCCAGTCTCCCCACTGTGGGCAGGAAATTGTCTGTTTCTTGTTATATCGAACTCTCCCCAGCACTTAGTTCAGTGCTCTGCACACAGTAAGCACTCAATAAATATGACTGAATGAATGAATGAATGTTAGAGGAGTGAACTGAATGTGGTGGGTTGCCGTAGAAAATCCGCAAGGAAGGGGCAAGGTGATTGAGGTCTCTGAAGTAATGGAAAAGAGATTTTGTTAAATGCCGAAGAGGTTGGGTAAACACTGAGAGTTCTAGAGTGAGAAACAGGGACTGAATGATTTTTAGATAAATGATCCAGGCAGTACAGTGGATTGGAGACTGGATAAGCAGGAGGCTAGAAGGTCAGTGAGGCTGATGAAATTACCATGGCTGGAGAGTACAAGTGCTTGGATTAATGTGGTTGTGTAGTTTGGATAGAGAGGAAACGGGGAGGATTTCAGCAATCTTGTGAAGGTAGAACTGACCAGATTTGGTGACAGACTAAATGTGAGAGTTAAATGAGAGAGATGAGCCAAGGATAATGCCAATGTTTTGGGCTTGTGAGACACAGAGGATGATGGTGCTGTCTAGTGATGGGAAACTCAATGGGAGGACAGGGTTTGGGTGGGAAGATGAGAAATTCTGTTTTGGACATGTTAATCAATCAATCAACTATATTAATTCATTCAATCATATTTATTGAGCACGTACCATGCACAGAGCACTGCAATAGCTGTTAGAGTATGCTATAACAGAATTGGTAGAAATGTTCCTTGCTTACAATGAGCTTACATCCAGAGGGTACAACATACATTAATATCAATAAAAAAGTCACGGATAGGTACATAAGTACTGTGGTGCTTAAGGAGGGATTGGAAAATGGGCACATTTCCAAGCAGGAGGAAGTGGGAAAAGAGTAAATGAGGGCTTAGACAGGGAAGGCCTCTTGCAATGCTCTGGGCATGTTAGTCCCCTCCTCAAAAATCTCCAGTAGCTGCCTGTCAACCTATGAATCAAGCAAAAACTTCTCACTCTCGGCTTCAAGGCTCTCCATCACCTTGCCCCCTACCACGTCACCTCCATTCTCTCCTTCTACAGCCCAGACTACACCCTCCACTCCTCTGCTGCTAACCTCCTCATTGTACTTCATTCTCGCCTGTCCCACCGTCGACCCTCGGCCCACATCCTTCCCCTGGCCTGGAATCCATCAATCAATCAATCAATCAATCAATCGTACTTATTGAGCGCCTACGTTGTGCAGAGCACTGTACTAAGCGCTTGGGAAGTACAAGTTGGCAACATATAGAGACAGTCCCTACCCAACAGTGGGCTCACAGTCTAAAAGGGGGAGACAGAGCACAAAACCAAACATACTAACAAAAAAAAAAAATAGAATAGATATGTACAAGTAAAATAAATAAATAAATAAATAGAGTAATAAATATGTACAAACATATATACATATATACAGTTGCTGTGGGGAAGGGAAGGAGGTAAGATGGGGGGATGGAGGGGGGGCAAGGGGGAGAGGAAGGAAGGGGCTCAGTCTGGGAAGGCCTCCTGGAGGAGGTGAGCTCTCAGTAGGGCCTTGAAGGGAGGAAGAGAGCTAGCTTGGCGGATGGGCAGAGGGAGGGCATTCCAGGCCTGGGGGAGGACGTGGGCCGGGGGTAGATGGCGGGACAGGCGAGAACGAGGTACGGTGAGGAGTTTAGCGGCAGAGGAGCGGAGGGTGCGGGGTGGGCTGTAGAAGGAGAGAAGGGAGGTGAGGTAGGAGGGGGCGAGGGGATGGACAGCCTTGAAGCCCAGGGTGAGGAGTTTCTGCCTGATGCGCAGATTGACTGGTAGCCACTGGAGATTTTTGAGGAGGGGAGTAACATGCCCAGAGCGTTTCTGGACAAAGACAATCTGGGCAGCAGCATGAAGTATGGATTGAAGTAGGGAGAGACACGAGGTTGGGCGATCAGAGAGAAGGCTGATGCAGTAGTCCAGACGGGATAGGATGAGAGCTTGAACGAGCAGGGTAGCGGTATGGATGGAGAGGAAAGGGCAGATCTTGGCAATGTTGCGAAGCTGAGACCGGCAGGTTTTGGTGACGGTTTGGATGCCGTCCCTCCACACTTATGCCAAGCTAGGTCTCTTCCTCCCTTCAAAGCCCTACTGAGAGGCCTTCTCAGGAGGCCTTCCCACACTAAGCCCCCTTTTTCTTCCCCTCCTCTCCATCCCCCCAGCCCTACCCCCTGCCCTACCTCCTTCCCCTCCCCACAGCACTTCTATATATATTTGTACAGATTTATTACTCTATTTATTTTACTTGTACAGATTTACTATTCTATTTATTTTGTTAATGATGTGCATTTAGCTTTAATTCTATTTGTTCTGACGATTTTGACACCTGTCTACATGTTTTCTTTTGTTGTCTGTCTCCCCCTACTAGACCGTAAGCCCGTTGTTGGGTAGGGACCATCTCTGTAGTTGCCGATTTGTACTGCTCAAGCACTTAGTACAGTGCTCTGCACACAGTAAGCGCTCAATAAATACAAATGAATGAATGAATGAATGAGTGAATGAATGAGTGAATGAATGAGTGAATGGAGGAGATATGCCTTTAATAAAGCTCTGAAGGTTGGGAGAGAGATCATCTGTAGACACTTAGTACAGTGCTAAGAGCTTAGTACAGTACTCTGCACACAGTAAGCACTAAATAAATACGATTAAATGAATGAATGAATCTTTCAGATATGAAGTGGGAAGGCATTCCAAGCCAGAGGTGGATGTGGGTAAGGGTTCCACGGTGAAATAGATGAGACTGATGTAGAGTGGGCAGTTGGCATTAGAAGAGAAAAGTATGTAGGCTGGGTTGTAGAAGGACATAAGGGAAGTATGGTAGCTAAGGTGATTAAGTGCTTCAAAGCTAATGGTGAGGAATTTCTGTTTGATGTGAAGGTGGATAGACACCCACTGGAGGTTCCTAAGGAGTGGGGACACATAGATTGACTGACTTTGTAGAAAAAATGATCTAAGCAGCACAGTGAAGTATGGGGTGGGGAGACACTAGAGTCAGGGAGGTCAGCAAGGAAGTTGATGCATTAAACAAGGCAGGATATGATTATTGCTTGGATTAATGTGGTAGCAGTTTGGATGACAAGGAAAGAGCAGATTTCAGTGATGTTTTGAACACTGAACTGACAGGATTTGGTGACAGATTGAATATGTGGGCTCAATGGGAGAAATAAGTCAAGGATAACACCAAGGTTATAGGCTTGTGAGACAGGGAGGATGATGGTGCTGTCGAACAGTAATAGGAAAGTCAGGGGGAGGGCAGGGTTTGGGTGGGAATATGAGTAGTTCTGTTTATATAAGTGTGAGATGTTGGTAGGGCATCCAAGTAGAGATGTCCTTAAGGCAGATGTAATGGAGAGAGATCAAGGCTGAAGCTCCAAATGTGGGAATAATCAGTTCAAACAATCAATGACATTTACTGAGAACTTACAATGTGCAGAGCACTGTAGCAGCATTTGACAGAGTATTATGCAAGAATTGCCAGTTACATTCCCTGCCCATAATGATCTTACATTCCAGAGTGAGAGACAGAAATTCACATAAATAAATCATTTGAACTATATAATTTACATGGCATATACATTCATGCTATGGGTTTCAGGTAGAGTAAATATCTAATTCCCCAATGTCACAAATCTAAATAGAATATAAAGAAATGTAGGGAGGTAGCAGTTTGGATAGAGAGGGAAGGTAATATTTTAACAATGTTGTGAAGTTAGAACTGCCAGAATTTAGTGATAAATTGAATATGGGAATGGAATGACAGAGATTAGTAGAGAACAATGATGCCAAGGTGAAGGGTTTGTGAGATAAGGAGAACAGAGTTATTATCTTCAGCAATGGAAAAGGCATGGGGAGACGATTTGGGAGGGAAGAGGAAGAGCTCAGTTGTGACATGCTTAGTTTGAGGTGTCAACAATGCTGGAAATGCAGATTGGGGAATCATCCACATAGAGATAGTAGTTGAAGGCATGGAAGCGAATGAATTTTCCAAGGGAGTGAATGTAGATGGAGAACAGAAGGAGATTCAGAACTTATTTCTGAAGGACTCTGACTCTTAGGGGGTGAGAAGCAGAGGGCATTCCAAGCCAGAAGTAGGACATGGGTCAGGAGTCGTCGATGGTACAGGTTCCTCACCTTCCCTCTCCTTCTCCATGCCCACTCTGATCCTTGAAGACTTCAACATCCACATGGATATCCCTGATGACTCCTCTGCGGCCCGCCTTCTATCTCTCCTTGATGCTGCCAACCTCTTGCTCCACCCCACCACACCCACTCACCAACTTGGTCACACCCTCGACCTCATCATCTCCTATCGCTGCACTCTGTCCACCCTCACCAACTCTGAAATCCCTCTCTCTGAACATAATCTTCTCACCTGCCTCCTCACTCACACTCCTTTCCCCTGTAAATCCATATTACTCATCATCATCAATCGTATTTATTGAGTGCTTACTGTGTGCACAGCACTGTACTAAGCGCTTGGGAAGTACAAGTTGGCAACATATATGATCTTAACACAACCTTACCTCTTGACAATATAATTCAGAGAGAAGGCTTGCTGCTCCCCCACAGAGATCTCCGCTCTCTTGCCCCATCCATCTTCCTGAGCGCCTCACACCCCACCTCGCCGCCCTTTCCTCTCTACCCAGTCTTGATGATCAGATTACTGCTCTCAACTCTACCCTTTCTACTCAGCTAGACTCACTCGATCCCCTTTCCCTTCGCCGCTCTCGTACCATGAACCCACAGCCCTGGATCACTGCCACTGTCCGCCTCCTTCGCTCTTATGACTTGAGCTGCCGAACGCTGCTGGCGAAAGTCTAAGCACCATGCCAACCTCGTTCACTTCAAGTTCATCCTTTCCTGCCTTAACTCAGCCCTCTCCTCTGCCAGACAAAACTATTTCTCCTCCCTTATTGACATCCATGCCCATCACCCCTGCCAGCTCTTCCGTACATTCAACTCCCTTCTCAGGCCCCCGGTTCCTCCCCCTCCTCCTTCCCTCACCCCCAACGATCTGGCCTCCTACTTCATTAACAAAATTAAATCCATCAGGTCCGATCTCCCCAATGTCACTCCCCCACCTTCTCCAACCCCCTGGCTCTCAACACTCTGCTACTCTCCCATCCTTCCCAGCAGTATCCTCAGAGGAGCTCTCCTCCCTCCTCTCAAGTGCTACTCCGGCCACCTGTGCTTCTGACCCCATTCCCACTCATCTCATGAAATCTCTCGCTCCATCCCTTCTCCCCTCCTTAACTTCCATCTTCAACCGCTCACTCTCCACTGGTTCCTTCCCCTCTGCCTTCAAACATGCCCATGTTTCTCCCATCCTAGAAAAACCCTCTTGACCCCACCTCACCTTCTAGTTATCGCCCCATATCCCTCCTACCATTCCTTTCCAAACTCCTTGAACGAGTTGTCTACACATGCTGCCTCGAATTCCTCAACACCAACTCTCTCCTCGACCCCCTCCAGTCTGGCTTCCGTCCCCTACATTCCACGGAAACTGCCCTCTCAAAGGTCACCAATGACCTCCTGCTTGCCAAATCCAACGGCTCGTACTCTGTCCTAATCCTCCTCGACCTCTCAGCTGCTTTCGACACTGTGGACCATCCCCTTCTCCTCAACACACTACCTGATCTTGGCTTCACAGACTCCGTCCTCTCCTGGTTCTCCTCATCTCTCCGGTCATTCATTCTCAGCCTCTTTTGCAGGCTCCTCCTCCCCCTCCCATCCCCTTACTGTGGGGTTCCCCAAGGTTCAGTGCTTGCTCCCCTTCTGTTCTCGATCTACACGCACTCCCTTGGTGACCTCATTCGCTCCCACGGCTTCAACTATCACCTCTACGCTGATGACACCCAGATCTACATCTCTGCCCCTGCTCTCTCCCCCTCCCTCCAGGCTCGCATTTCCTCCTGTCTTCAGGACATCTCCATCTGGATGTCTGCCCGCCACCTAAAGCTCAACATGTCCAAGACTGAACTCCTTGTCTTCCCTCCCAAACCCTGCCCTCTCCCTGACTTTCCCATCTCTGTTGATGGTACTACCACCCTTCCCGTCTCACAAGCCCGCAACCTTGGTGTCATCCTCGACTCCGCTCTCTCATTCACCCTTCACATCCAAGCCGTCACCAAAACCTGCCGGACTCAGCTCCACAACATTGCCAAGATCCGCCCTTTCCTCTCCATCCAAATCACTACCCTTCTCGTTCAAGCTCTCATCCTATCCCGTCTGGACTACGGCACCAGCCTTCTCACTGATCTCCCATCCTCGTGTCTCTCCCCACTTCAATCCATACTTCATGCTGCTGCCCGGATTGTCTTTGTCCAGAAACGCTCTGGGCATGTTACTTCCCTCCTCAAAAACCTCCAATGGCTACCAATCAATCTGCGCATCAGGCAGAAACTCCTCACCCTGGGCTTCAAGGCTCTCCATCACCTTGCCCCCTCCTACCTCACCTCCCTTCTCTCCTTCTACAGCCCACCCCGCACCCTCCGCTCCTCTGCCGCTAAACTCCTCACCGTACCTCGTTCTCGCCTGTCCCGCCATCGACCCCCAGCCCACGTCATCCCCCGGGCCTGGAATGCCCTCCCTCTGCCCATCCGCCAAGCTAGCTCTCTTCCTCCCTTCAAGGCCCTACTGAGAACTCACCTCCTCCAGGAGGCCTTCCCAGACTGAGCCCCTTCTTTCCTCTCCCCCTCGTCCCCCTCTCCATCCCCCCATCTTACCTCCTTCCCTTCTCCACAGCACCTGTATATATGTATATATGTTTGTACATATTTATCACTCTATTTATTTATTCATTTACTTTACCTGTACATATCTATTCTATTTATTTTATTTTGTTACTATGTTTGGTTCTGTTCTCTGTCTCCCCCTTTTAGACTGTGAACCCACTGTTGGGTAGGGACTGTCTCTATATGTTGCCAACTTGTACTTCCCAAGCGCTTACTACAGTGCGCTGCACACAGTAAGCGCTCAATAAATACAATTGATTGATGGCACAGAAAGAAAGTTAGCACCAGTGGAGCGGAGGGTGCGGACTGGGATGTAGAAGGAGAGAAGGGAGGTGAGGTATGAAGGGGCAAGGTGATGGAGAGCTTTGAAGTCAATATGAGGAGTTTTTCCTTGACATGAAGTTGACAGGCAAACCCTGGAGATTTTTGAAGGGGGTGACAGGCCCAGAATGTTTCTGAAAACAGATAATCCGGGCAGCAGAGTGAAGTACAGACTGAAGTGGAGAGAGTCAGGAGGTTGGGAGACCAGAAAGCATGCTGATGCAGTAATCCAGTCAAGATAGAATGAGTGACTGTACTAACGTGGCGGTGGTTTGGATGGGGAGGAAAGGGCAGATCTTGGCGATGTTGTGAAGGTGACACTGGCAGATTTTGGTGCTGGACTGGACATGTGGAGTGAATGAGAGAGTGGAGTCAAGAATGACACTACAGTTGCAGGCTTGTGAGACAGGAAGGATGGCAGCACCCTCCAAAGTGATGGGAAAGTCAGGGAGAGGATAGGGTTTGGAACATATTAATGTCTCTCTCACTCTAGACTGTAAGCTTTTTGTGGGCAGAGAAAGTGTCTACTTACTTTGTTATACGGAATTCTCCCAAGAGCTTGTGCAGTGTTCTGCACAGAGTAAGTGGTCAATAAATACCATCAATGATGATGATAATGATGGTGGTGATGTGCCTGTAGCACTGCTTTGAAGCTTTGTTTGTCTGTGTCCTTAACACATTTTCTTTTCCCTGTATGTTTTTGGTTTCCCAATTTTGGGTCGTTATTCAATAGCTGTTTGGATGGATCTCTCTCTGTCAATCTCTCTCTCTCTCTCTCTGTCTCTGTCTCTCTTAAATATTTGTTAGGTATTTACTATGTGTCAAGCAGTTTACTAAGTGCTGGGGTAGACATAAGATAATCAAGGCTCACATGGGGCTCATAATCTAAGCAGGAGGGAGAACAGGTATTGAATACCCATTTTGCAAAGGAACTGAAGCACAGAAGTGAAGTGACTTCACCAAGGTCACACTGCAGGTAAGTGGCACAGCCAGGATTAGAACCCAGTCCTGTAATTCCCAGGCCTGTGTTTTTTCCACTAGGCCACCTGCTTGCTGTTCTTCATTCTTTTCACATGTTCTACCTAGTCTAGTTGTGTTTTAGTGAGCATAGTTGCAATGCTTAGGATGCTATGTTTAAACAATTGCATTGCTCAAGATTGATACAGTCTCGCTCTCAACAGAGTCATTTCTGACCAGAGGGATATCTTTTCAAAGCTGTCTAGGTAACAGAATCTGGACATATGTTTAGCTCTGTCTTCCCAATTTTACTGTGGGAAGGGTTTCACTGGGGTTGGCAGAATCATTATTGATACATCATCAGTGCTTGGCTAATTACAACCCCCATCTTCATCACTTTCTAATGATTCTTTCTCCACCATTTTCAAAACTCTGCCATCTACCCTAAGAAAATCCCTTCTATGACCCTACAGCACCTTCCAGTTATTGCCCAATCTTCCTCTTATCATTCCATTCCAAACTCCTGAAGCAAGTTGTTTATACTTGGTGCTTCCACTTTCTCTCCTATTTTCTTCTTAATGCCCTACAATCTAGCTTCTACCCATTCTGCTCCTCAGAAACTGCTCTCTCTAAAGTCACCAAAGACCTCCTTCTTGCCAAATCCAATTGCCCTTGTTTTCTCACCTATTACATTGTTGACAATCTCCTGGAAATATTATTTAAACTTAGCTTCAATGACATTCTCAATCAGTAAATCAATTAATCAATCAATCAATCGTATTTATTGAGCGCTTACTGTGTGCAGAGCACTGTACTAAGCGCTTGGGAAGTACAAGTTGGCAACATATAGAGACAGTCCCTACCCAACAGTGGGCTCACAGTCTAGAAGGGGGAGACAGAGAACAAAACCAAACATACTAACAAAATAAAATAAATAGAATAGATACGTACAAGCAAAATAAATAAATAAATAAATAGAGTAATAAATATGTACAAACATATATACATATATACAGGTGCTGTGAGGAAGGGAAGGAGGTAAGATGGGGGGTGGGGGGGGCGAGGGGGAGAGGAAGGAGGGAGGAATTAACCAATCAATTATATATACGAGCACTTACTTTGTGCAAAGCACTGTACTAAGTGCTTGGGAGAATACAATACAACACAGCTGGTAAACACATTCCCTCCCCTCAAGAAGCTTGGAGTCTAGATGGGGAGACAGACAGTAATACAATACATAAATTATGGATGTATATGACAGTGATTTGGGTCAGTGAATAAGGAGTGCAAATCCCAGTGCAAGGGTGATACAGAAGGGAATGGGAGCAGGGGAAATAACAGCATTGTTGGTGAAGGCCTCTTGGAGGAGATGTATTTTTAATAAGGCCCTGAAGGTGGGGAGAATGATTATCTATTGCATATAAAAAGCTATGGCATTCCAAGACAGAGGCAGGATGTGGATGTGAAGGCAATAAGGAAATATATGAGACTGAATAGGTCTGCACTGAGAAGGTCAGCAGTAGAGGAGTAAAGTGTGTGAGCTGGGTTGTTGTAGGAAATCAGAGAGGTAAGTGGGCAGGGCAAGATGATTGAGTGTTTTAAATCAGATGGTAAGGAGTAACGGCTGGCTGCAGAGGTGGATGGGCAATACTGGATGTTTTTGAGGACTGGGGAAACATGGACTGGAAGGTTTTGTAGCAGCGTGGCTCAGTGGAAAGAGAACGGGCTTTGGAGTCAGAGCTCATGGATTCAAATCCCAGCTTTGCCAATTGTCAGCTGCGTGACTTTGATTAAGTCACTTAACTTCTCTGGGCCTAAGTTACCTCATCTGTAAAATGGGGATTAAGACTGTGAGCCCCCTATGGGACAACCTGATCACCTTGTAACCTCCCCAGTGCTTAGAACAGTGCTTTGCACATAGTAAACACTTAATAAATGCCATTATTATTATCATTATTTTGTAGAAAATGATCTTGGCGGCAGAGTAAAGTATGGACTGGAGTGGGAATAAACAGGAAACAGGGAGGTCAGCAAGGAGGCTGATGCAGTAACAAGGCTGGAGAGGACAAGTACCTATTAATGTGGTCGCAGATGAATGGAGAGAAAAGGGTATATTTAAATGACGTGAAGTTTGAATAAATAGAATTTGGGCTTGTTAATTCATTCAGTCAGTCATATTTACTGAGGGCTTACTGTGTGCAGAGCACTTGGGAAGTACAAGTTGGCAACATATACAGACGGTCCCTAACCAACAATGGGCTCACAGTCTAGAAGGGGGAGACAGACAACAAAACAAAACATTTGGACAGGTGTCAAGTCATCAGAACAAACAGAATTAAAGTTAAATGCACATCATTAACAAAATAGAGTAGTAGATATGTACAAGTAAAATAAATAGAATAATAAATCTGTACAAACATATATACAGGTGCTGTGGGGAAGGGAAGGAGGTAGGACGGGAGGGATGGGGAGGAGGAGAGGAATAAGGGGGCGCAGTCTGATGTGGGCCAGGGGCTGTGTACCATCTGATTATCTTGTATTTACGCCAGTGCTTGTGAAACTGGGAGAGTGGTGGTGCTGTCTACTGTGATGGGAAAGTGAGGGGAAGAGCAGGGTTTCCTTAGGTTTAAGTCTGTTTTGGACACGTAAAGTTCAAAGTGCCTAAGGGGAACCAAGTAAAGATCTCCTGAATGAAGGACGAAATACGAGATTGCAGAGGAGAGAGATCAGGACTGGAGACGCAGATTTGAGAATCATCTACCTAAAAATAGTAGTTGAAGTGGGAGTGAATGAGTTCTCCGAGGAAATGGATGTAGATGGAGAATAGAAGGGGATCAAGAGCTGAGCCTTGAGGGGCTACAGTCAGGATGTGGGAGGCAAAGGAGGAGCTAGCGAAAGAGATTGAGAAGAAATGGCCAAAGAGATAGGAGGAGAGCCAGGAAAGAATAATGTCAGTGAAGCCAAGGCTGGATAATGTTTCCAGGGGAAGGGGTGGTCAACAGTGTGAAAGACAGCTGAGAGGTCGATGAGGATCAGGATGGAGTAAAGGCTGTTAGATTTGGAAAGAAGATCACTGGTGACCTATGAGAGGGCTCATTCTGTGGAGTGAAGGAGATGAAAGCCAGATTGGAAGGGGTCAAGGAGAGAATTGGAGGAGAGGAAGTGGAGATTGTGGAAGAAGACAACTCACTCACGGAGTATCAAGTGGAATGGTAGGAAGGAGATCAGGCAGTAACTTGTGGGATCCAGTGGCTCAAGGGAGGATTTTTTTAGAATAGGAGACATGCACATGTTTGAAAACAATGGGGAGGAAGCCATCAGAGAGCTAACTATTGAAGATGGCAGTCAAGGAGGGAAGATGGAAGGAGGCAAGTGTTTTGTTGCAAAGGAAAGGAGTCAGAGGCACAGGTGGATTGGTTCGATTTTGAGAGGTTGTGGGAGATCTCCTCTTGAAGTACTGCAAGGATAGACTGAAGAAGGGGCAGGTGGAGGGAGAGGCTGGAGAAGAGCTGGGAAGATTTGCAGAGATGCAGTCTCTGGCCTGGAACACCCTCAAATCTGACAATTACTCTCCCCCACTTCAAAGCCTTATTGAAGGCATATCTCCTCCAAGAGGCCTTCCCAGACTAAGCCCCACCTTTCCTCAACTTCCACTCCCTTCTGGGTCACCCTAACTTATTCTCTTTACTCTTCCCCTCTCCCAGCCCCACAGCATGTCATTCATTCAATTGTATTTATTGAGCGCTTACTGGATGCAGAGCACTGCACTAAGCACTTGGGAAGTACAATTCGGCAACATATAGAGATGGTCCCTACCGAACAGCAGGCTCACAGAAGGAGGAGACAGACAACAAAACAAAGCAAAACAAAACAAGGAGCAGCACTTACACATCTGTAGTTTTATTTATTTGTCATGTCTTTGTCTGCAACCCTAGACTGTAAGCTCACTATGGACAGGGAATGTGACTGCTTATTGTTTTGTGATACTCTCCCAAGCACTTAGTAAAGCGATCTGTACACACTAAGTGCTCAATAAATATGACTGACTAACTGACTGACTGACTGAATGAATGAATGGTTACAACTGTCTCAATAAAGTACATGGCCAGGTCATTAAGGGCAAGGGGTAGGAAAAACTGGGGGATCAGTGGTTTGAGGACAGAAACTTTAACATTTGACACAACTAGGGAGATCAGTGGGAATGAGAGTCAATAAAGATGGATAAATAATGTTGCTGGACAGAGATAAGGGCAGAATTAAAGCAGGCAAAGATGAATTAGAGCACAACAAGGTTGGCCTGATATCTGGATTTCCACCAGGAGCTCTCTGTGGCTCATGTATAGAATTGAAGGAAGCAGACTGTTTAGGTGATCTGGCATTATAGGTTAGTGGTACTAGATCAGCAAAGAGATAGGGAGGCAAGTGAGTTGAGTTCAGTAGAGAGGATGGTGTCAAGAGTATCAATTTGGTAATCAAGAGAAGATAATTTGGGTACAGATACTAAATTGGGCACCATGACTTGAGAACATTTAATTGTGTCCAAAGATCTAGGTCTCTTTGGGGAGCAAGACAAATTGACGACCTATAGCATTGGTGCTTGCAATGCTACTGTGATTTATTTTGCAAATCCTTCTACAAATCAAAAATCAACAGAGAAGGAGAGAATCCTAGTGAACAGAACATGGGCTTTGGAGTCAGAAAGACCTGGTCCTAATGCTAGCTCTGACATCTGTCTGCTGTGTGTCAAGATTTGGGCAAATCTTTAACCTTTTCTGTGCCTTAGTTATCTCCCTCCGCTCCTCCACTGCTAATCTCCTCACCGTACCTCGCTCTCGCCTGTCCCGTCATCGACCCCCGGCCCACGTCATCCCCCTGGCCTGGAATGCCCTCCCTCTGCCCATCCGCCAAGCTAGCTCTCTTCCTCCCTTCAAGGCCCTGCTGAGAGCTCACCTCCTCCAGGAGGCCTTCCCAGACTGAGCCCCTTCCTTCCTCTCCCCCTCGTCCCCCCTCCATCCCCCCATCTTACCTCCCTCCCTTCCCCACAGCACCTGTATATATGTATATGTGTTTGTACATATTTTTTTTTTACTCTATTTATTTATTTAATTTATTTGTACATATCTATTCTATTTATTTTATTTTGTTAGTATGTTTGGTTTTGTTCTCTGTCTCCCCCTTTTAGACTGTGAGCCCACTGTTGGGTAGGGACTGTCTCTATATGTTGCCAATTTGTACTTCCCAAGCGCTTAGTACAGTGCTCTGCACATAGTAAGTGCTCAATAAATACGATTGATGATGATGATGATGTTCTTTAAAATCAAAATTAAGATGGTGAGCCTCATGTGGGATATGGACTGTGTCCAATGTGATTATCTTGTATCTATCCCAGCATTTAGTACAGTGATTGGCACATACTAAGCATATAAGAAACATCATTAATTAAAAACAAAAAAAAACGAAAATAAAATTACCTTGGCAGTTAGGAGGCTAGTTTCCAAAGAATGAGAAGTATCATGACTTAGTGGAGAAACGATGGGCCTGGAAGTCAGAGAACCTCTCAGCTTTGCCTCTTGCCCTCTCTCTAGCTTTGGACAAGTCACTTAACTTCTCTGTGCCTAAATTCCCTAAACTGCAAAATGGGGATTCAATACCTATTCTCCCTATGACTTATATTATGAGCCCCACATGGACTAGGGACTGTGTCCAACCTGATTAAATTATATAAACCCCATTTCTTGCTAGTTCTTGATACATTGTAAGGGCTTAACAATTAATTTCTTTTTGTAAAAAGGTGATTATAATCAGTAAAAGCTTGGGACGAATCACATGATGATATGTCCAGCACGCATGATTACCATAATAAAGACAATGGTATTTATTAAGTGCTTGGGAAGTGCCATGAACTTTGTAAAGCACTAAAGCAATACCAGATATCAGATCAAATCTACTCCCTTTCCTAAGTGCAGAACATAGTGTATTGAGAGGAAGAACAGTTTAACTCAATTTTACTGAAGGGGAATCTTACAAATAAGCTAAGTGGCTGTCTTAAATTACTTAGCAGGCAAGTGGTAAAGTGATCTCTCTCTATTATTTTATATATATTTAAGTACTTATTATGTGCCAGGCATTCAAATATGTGCTGGCAAACATTAAAGAAAATTGGGTTAGACATTTTCCTGTCCCACAGGCTGAGTCACCTCAAAGCAGCAGCATGGCATAGTGAGAAGCAGCACGGTGAAGCAGAAAGAGCAATGGGCCTGGAAGTCAGAAGGTCATGGGTTCTAATCCCAGCTCCGCCACTTGTCTGCTGTGTGACCTTGGGCATGTCCTTTCACCTTTCCGAAGCTCAGTTACCTCATCTGTACAGTGGGGATTAAGACTGTGAGCCCCATGCAGGACAACCTGACTATGCTGCATCTACCCCAGCACTTAGAACAGTGCTAGGCACATAGTAAGTGCTTAACAAATACCATAATTATTAATTATTATTAGCTACACTAAATAAAGACAATGAAATTTCACTGTTGAGACTGTGGATGAACCTAGGATATTTAGTTTATTTTGATAAATGCTGGGCTGTTGTGTATGGTTAGATAGTATCTGGTACATTTACTGAACCTCAGAAATACTTACATATATAATCCATTGCTAGCTGTTGGTAATCATATCTGGCCTGAAGATTTTTTTATTTCCATGTTTGGGCATCAGTACCAACCCAAGTCTTAAAATCATCCAGTATGTACAGAACATTAATCTTTCACACTATTCATGGAAGTTCCAACTCCTCACCAGGAGCCTGGTGGAATGAGGGATTGCAGCTGCAAACTCATAGGAGCTGAGCAAGAGGAAAGAGGCAAAATGGGATTTAATGAGACCCGTATTCACACAAACACAAGCTGAGAAGCAGTGTGGCCTAGTGGAAATAGTACAGGTCTGGGAGCCAGGGGACCTGGATTCTAATCCCAGCCCTGCCACCTGTCTTCTATTAGTTGTACAAGTCACTTAACTTCTCTGTGCCTCAGTTTCCACACCTGTAAAATGGGGGTTAAGACTGTGAGCCCTACATGGGATATGGACTCTGTCTAACCTGATTATCCAGTATCTTCTCTAGTGCTTAGTACAGTGCTAGCAAATAGTAAGCACTTAACAAATACCACTAAAAATTGTCTGGGTGTCTAGAAAAATTAGTATTTGTCTACTGATGGGACTAGAGTAACCATGGCACTTTTGAACTTTGGTACCACAAATTCAAAATACTGGGATTCTAAAACCACAACTTTTCCCTCTGTATCAAGAAAAGAATGGGTACAATATAACTGGATTGCCAATTAATATGGTGAGCAACTGAAAAAGCAATGTCTATAAAGGTTTGGAGGCCCAAAAGAATTAGCAATCTTTCCCCAACTTTCCCATTTTTCTCCCCAAAATTCATAAGCAAGATTCTTCAGAACGCTGCACATCTAAAAGTCTACCACACAATCCATACAATCAACAATCCACAACCCACACTAGTGGTAGAGAGTGGGAATAGAACAATGTTGGGATGAAGCACTAGTCATTCAGGGACTGAGGAAACTCTGATGGTCCTGGGGGTTGAAACTGGAGGAGACAAATACATTTGCAGATGCCAATCTTAACAACTATTAACACACCCACAGTCCTTTGTTCTCACTGACCCAGGAAGCTGTACTGAGGAAGAGATTTGGGCAACACATCTCCAGAATTCAAACTAAGTACAGTGTACATATATGCTTATCTCTGTGGGGATCTAGAGTGACTGGTCAATTACATCTAACAGACCATTACAAAATCAGTTTTAAAGATACCCAAAACTGAAATTGTAAAAGAGTACCAGAAGTAGATTATTTCATTTTCTTAAATACATTTTTACAGGTAATTAAACAAAATACAGATATCACCTATTGCTTGAAGAGACTTACGTACTTTACAATGTCCCTGCTCTAAAGTGTCAGATTGGACATATACTTACTATTTAGCTGAATCAGAGAGCTGATATTCCCGCCTTCTGTCATAACACTCCTGGATTCCAGGGTCATTCCATAAAGTCTTAATTGCATTTACATACGGCTGCTCAAATGCTGTGATTTTTTCTATGTCCACCTCCCAAATCAGTAAGGCATTGGCCTAAAATAAACAGAAATAAAAAAATTAGTGAGCTGGTTTTATATTTAATAGAAAATGTAGTTGTAATAGTGGTATACATACTGAGTATCCACTTCGTGCAGTGCACTGTAGTAAGGGTTTAAGAAGCACAAAACATAGAAAAAACCATAGAATTCCCTGCCCATAAGTAGTTCATACTATAATATGAGGAAGATAGACATTCAAATATTTACAGAGGAGATAAATAATTCAATGTACAACAAAAATACATTAAATGAGGATGGATATAAATAAGTTCCTAAGTATTAGGAATGGTTGACAGGGCATGTGAGACCCTTTTTCACTAATGAAGAAAATTTCAATTTTGTGGATGTAATAAATTATGCCATGAAGAAAATTTTAGAATAACAGAACAGAAATTTGAAAAATACAGTTTTTCAAATTATCAACTCAACTTTTATTTACACATTCTTCAGTTTGCAGAAAAAGTTCAATTGGATATTCTCAGTTTTAGCAATTATTTTCCAAATCATAATGTGATGAACTAATATCGAAATTATGGGAGAAGACAGAGCAAAGAAATCAAGAGGAGTGGCTTTACCTTGTATGGCCTAGGTATTTCTGCCACAAACTGAATTATTTGTCTCTAGTTTTAAAAAATTGGAACTCTACAGGGAAAGTCTCTAATACAATTTTATCTCAAGATCACTAGAATTAGTCAGTCATCATTTGGAGGTTATTACTGCCATATTTTCTTCTTACGACATGTTCATGGCTACATAGATCCACCTATTCTTTCTTTAAAAACAACACTTTAATGCAACTATCCTAGCAACCTCATTAATGCAGAAAGATCAAGACTCAAGTACAAAATCCACAGACCAGATATCCTCTGGAAGCTGATATCAAAGAATGGTTTTGAAAAATTTCATAAGGAAAAGAGTACAATTTTTCAATACTCTGCAGAAGCCAGAAATGACATGGCCCAGTGGCAGGTGCACGGGCTTGGGAATGTTGGTTCTAATTCTGATTCTGCCACTTGTCTGCTGTGACCTTGAGCAAATAACTTTACTTCTCTGTGCCTCAGTTACCTCCTCTGAAAAATAGGGATTAAGACTGTGAGCACCATGTGGGACAACCTGATTACCCTGAATCTACCCCAGTGCTTAGAAGAGTGCTTAGCACATAGTAAGTGCTTAACAAATACCATAATTATTAAGCACTTAGTACAGTACAATTTCTGCACACTGTAAGCATTCAATAAATATGACTGAATGAATAAACTAGACTGTGAGTTTGTTGTGGGCAGGGAATGTGTCTATTTGTTGTTGTGGTATACTCTCCTAAGCTCTTAGAACAGTGCTCTGCACACAGTAAGCACTCAATAAATATAACTGAATGAATGAATTTAACAGTTATGGAACTGAAGTTCTATATCTCCCAACCAATTTTTGAGACCAGAGATCATATCTTCAAAGTCTCTTTTACTCTAGTACTTCCGCTCTGTCCTCAGTATACAACTCAAAAAATGAGAAAGTGTCACCGTGAATACAACACAGGCCTGGGATTCAGAAGGATACGGGTTCTAATCCCAGTTCTGCCACTTTTCTGCTGCATGGCCTCTGGTAAGTCAGTTAAATTATCTGTGTTTCAGTTACCTATGTACAATGGGGATTAAGACTGTGAGCCCCATATGAGACATAAATCGACCCCAACACTTAGCGCTGTGCCTGGCACATAGTAAGTGCTTAACAAATACCATAAAAAACAAACAACTCCCCCAAAATAAAAACCAATGAAAAACTACTGACAAAGATAATCCAAATGTTAAAACTTCAATTCACAGTACTCTTTTCTCTTTTTATCTCCCTCTTTTAATCAAAGATTAAAAGGGTACACAGTCACCCTCCAGACTGTACACTCGTTATGGGCAATATTGTACTCTCCCAAATGCTAAATAGAGTGCTTCACACACAGTAAACACTCCATAAATACGAACATATGAATGCATGAATGAATTAGAGAAGCAGAATGCTTACTGGATAGAGAATGGGCCTTGGAGTCAGAAGGACTTGGTTTCTAATCCCGGCTCCACCTCATGTCTGCTGTGTGACCTTGGGCAAGTCATCGGAGAAGCATAATGTTGTAGTGGATACTGCAAGCAACTGGGAGTCAGAAAATCATGGGTTCCAAACCCAGCTCTGCCACTTGTCTGACGTGTGATGTTGGGCAAGTCCCTTCACTTTTCTGAGTCTCAGCCTCATCTGTAAAATGGGTATTTTGAGCCCCAACCTGATTGCTTATATCTACCCCATCGCTTAGTTCAGTGCCTGGCACATAGTAAGCACTTAACAAATACTACAATTATTAACTTCTCTGGGACTCAGTTACCTCATCTGTAAAACGGGGATGAAGAGTGTAAGCACCATGTGGTACATGGGTTGTATCCAACCTGATTAACTTGCAGCTACCCCAGTGCTTAGATCAGTTTGGGACATACTAAGCACTTAACAAATACCATAATAATAATAATAACTATTATTATTGTTAATAATTATTATTAATCATAATGCTAATGTGGTTTTCATAACTCAGTAGTTGACAACAATTTGCAGTGCACTTCATTAGTTCATTTCAAACCAATACTTGAAATGAAAGGTTTTGTTCTCTATTACATACTGTCACCTCAGCTAAATCTTGTGATGAGCACTAATTTTTAGTTTGGACTAGGTTTTGATCAACCCTGGGTGAATTACCCACAAATTTAATGGCAGGGGGAAGAGAAGAAAGGAAAAATAAAATACATGTAGCATCTGAAATTATTTTTAAAAGTGAATTAATTTAAACTACACTTGGTACTAAAATTCACTCCTCCTATTTTAAACACCAGCCTAATGCTTTTTTGAAGGGACTGAAATAAAAAGCCCTTAAAACCCAACACCAACAGAAGTAAAATTTAATAGGCCCTCAGGTATGGGTGAAGAAGTAGGTGTCACCACTAATTCAAATTTTTTAAAATTTCTAAATCCAAGACAAAAGGTGATGGAATATCTTCTGAAGAAAACTTCAATAAAAACAGTAAAATTAGGTAAGTTAGTTTTTTTCCACGCCCAGCTGGCTTCTTAAGGAGGCTCCTGATACTTTCCAATTTACCAATATTCAAAAATGCATGACCAGGCTTCAGATTGATGCTTCTCTTCCCAATATGCTGCAGGTATTGACACTTGGGCCTCACCTAGAACCTATATATCTAAGTAATGAAAATGTAATTATTAAAGATAGGTATGAAAGAGAAAATGCAGCAGAATATGATAATGAATTTTTTTTTCAACCACAGTCCAGCATACCACTGGCCAAACAAAACTGGTAGTAAGGAGTCAGTCCTACACAAATTTAAGAAATATGTGCAATGAACAATTAGAGGAATGACTGTTTCAATAATGAAGTCTAAGCTCACCTTATTCTGCTCGTGCTTGAAAAGGATCTTCAGTGTCTCCATGGCCCTGATCATAGACTGCATTGCAGTAAAGATGTTCTGATATACCAACTTCGTGAAACCTCTCTTGTCCTCTTCTGAATAGCCAGAGCCATGAATTATTCTCATTTGTTTAATAAATGTGCTCTTCCCACTTTCTCCAGTTCCTAAAAGTGGACAAGTGAAGGGAAAAATAAAGTTGTCAAATTATATAAACAGAGAGGGTAAGAGACAGAATACTGAGTAGGATGCACCACTAACTCATCTCAGTATAGCATTTCTTCCAAGTTCTTAAAGACAGATTAGAGTCTACTAATTCAATGGCATTTTTCTGAGTGCTTGGGTCTCTGCTCTGCATGTAACTATTGCTCAATAAACATTACTTATTTACTGTGACGTGTTCTTCTACTTGAGTACGTCTTTAGATTAAGGTTCAGGAGAGCAAGTATCACATCTTATAAATCTCCCATTTTCTTAACTACTTCTTATTACAATTGTTCACTACTAGTTGTAACAATCACTGGTATTCCGCACAATTCTTACTGTGTTCAGAGAACTGAATTCCATACCTCGGGAAGTATGATAAAACAGACTTGGTAAAAATGAACCCTGTTCATGAGGAAATTACAATATACAGTGGGGAGACAGTCACTGAAATAGATTACAGATAGGGAAAATAGTAGAATACTTACATAAGTACAGAGGGGATGGAGTAAGTATCAAAGTGCTTACAGCGTTTACAGCATAAGCATAAATGAGGAAAAGGGTGGTATGGGAAATTAAGGGTCTAGTCAGAGAAAGCCTATAGGAGACAATGTGATTTTAGGTGGATTTTGAAAGTGAGTAAAGTGCTAGACTGTTGGACATGAAGCTGTGGGGGAGTTCCCAAGGGAGAATGTGAGCTAGGGATTAGTGGTGAGATAGACAAGATCAAAGTACAAAAAGTAGACTGGTGTTAGAGGAATGGAGTGTGCATGTCAAGCTGTAGTAGGAGATCAACAATGTAATCATTCAGAAGGTTGTGGTTTCTAATTTCAGCTCTGCCACTTGTCTGCTGGGTGACCTCGGGCAAATCACTTCACTTCTCTGTGCCTCAGTTACCTCTTCTTAAAATGGAGAATGAGACTGTTAGCCCATGTGGCCTGTTTATTGTACTCTCCCAAGTACTAAGTGCAGGGCTGTGTACACAGTAAGCACTCAGTAAATACAACTGAATGAATGAATGACAAGGGACTGTGTCTAACCTGATTTGTTTTTATCCACCCCAGGGCTTAGTAAGATGCCACAATTACTGTTATTATTATTATTATGTGCTTACTATTTGAGTACTTACAATGTGAGTGCTTACTATGTGCACAGCAAGGAACTAACTGCCTGGGAGAGAACAGAGTTGGTAGTCACAATCCCTGCCCATAACACTAGATACAGACAGTTAATAGTCTAGAGGGTAAGATAACAAAGAGAGTGTTGACTGAGTACAGTGTTTGACACACATACCATTATACAGTGTTTGACACACATACCATTACTTGCTAAGCCTTTTACTTGCTGTGTGACCTTGGACATGTCATTTTATTTCTCTGTGACTCAGCTGTCTCACCTACAAAGTAGGATTCCAACTCTGCTCTCCATCCTACCTAGACCATAAGTCCCATGTGGACTTAATTATCTTTTATCTGTTCCAGCACATAGTAAATATAGTAAATGCTTAGAAAATTATTATTACTGTTATTGTTAATCCCATCACTGGTGACAGCACCATCCTTCTGTTTCACAAACCTGTAACCATGGCATTATCCTTGACACTTCTCCATCATTCAAATCACATGTTCAGGCCTTCAATCAATCAATCAATCAATCAATCGTATTTATTGAGCGCTTACTATGTGCAGAGCACTGTACTAAGCGCTTGGGAAGTACAAATTGGCAACATATAGAGACAGTCCCTACCCAACACTGGGCTCACAGTCTAAAAGGGGGAGACAGAAAAAAAACCAAACATACCAACAAAATAAAATAAATAGAATAGATATGTACAAGTAAAATAAATAAACAAATAGAGTAATAAATATGTACAAACATATATACATATATACAGGTGCTGTGGGGAAGGGAAGGAGGTAAGATGGGGGGGATGGAGAGCGGGACGAGGGGGAGAGGAAGGAAGGGGCTCAGTCTGGGAAGGCCTCCTGGAGGAGGTGAGCTCTCAGCAGGGCCTTGAAGGGAGGAAGAGAGCTAGCTTGGCGGATAGGCAGAGGGAGGGCATTCCAGGCCCGGGGGATGACGTGGGCTGGGGGTCGATGGCGGGACAGGCGAGAACGAGGTACGGTGAGGAGATTAGCGGTGGAGGAGCGGAGGGTGCGGGCTGGGCTGGAGAAGGAGAGAAGGGAGGTGAGGTAGGAGGGGGCGAGGTGATGGACAGCCTTGAAGCCCAGGGTGAGGAGTTTCTGCCTGATGCACAGATTGAATGGTAGCCACTGGAGATTATTGAGGAGGGGAGTGATATGCCCAGAGCGTTTCTGGACAAAGATAATCCGGGCAGCAGCATGAAATATGGATTGAAGTGGAGAGAAACACGAGGATGGGAGATCAGAGAGAAGGCTGGTGCAGTAGTCCAGACAGGATAGGATGAGAGCTTGAACGAGCAGGGTAGCGGTATGGATGGAGAGGAAAGGGCGGATCTAGGCAATGTTGTGGAGCTGAGACCGGCAGGTTTTGGTCACGGCTTGGATGTGAGGGGTGAATGAGAGAGCGGAGTCGAGGATGACACCAAGGTTGTGGGCTTGTGAGACGGGAAGGATGGTAGTGCCGTCAACAGAGATGGGAAAGTCAGGGAGAGGGCAAGGTTTGGGAGGGAAGACAAGGAGTTCAGTCTTCGACATGTTGAGCTTTAGGTGGCGGGCAGACATCCAGATGGAGATGTCCTGAAGGCAGGAGGAGATGCGAGCCTGGAGGGAGGGGGAGAGAGCAGGGGCAGAGATGTAGATCTGGGTGTCATAAGGGTAGAGATGATAGTGGAAGCCGTGGGAGCGAATGAGGTCACCAAGGGAGTGCGTGTAGATTGAGAACAGAAGGGCACCAAGTACTGAACCTTGGGGAACCCCCACAGTAAGAGGATGGGAGGGGGAGGAGGAGCCTGCAAAAGAGACTGAGAAAGAGCGATCGGAGAGATAAGAGGAGAACCAGGAGAGGACGGAATCTGTGAAGCCAAGGTCAGATAGCGTGCTGAGGAGAAGGGGGTGGTCCACAGTGTCGAAGGCAACTGAGAGGTCGAGGAGGATTAGGACAGAGTATGAGCCGTTGGATTTGGCAAGCAGGAGGTCATTGGTGACCTTTGAGAGGGCAGTTTCCGTGGAATGTAGGGGACGGAAGCCAGACTGGAGGGGGTCGAGGGGAGAGTTGGTGTTGAGGAATTCGAGGCAGCGCGTGTAGACAACTCGTTCAAGGAGTTTGGAAAGGAATGGTAGGAGGGATATGGGGCGATAACTAGAAGGTGAGGTGGGGTCAAGAGAGGGGTTTTTTAGGATGGGAGAGACATGGGCATGTTTGAAGGCAGAGGGGAAGGAACCAGTGGAGAGTGAGCGGTTGAAGATGGAAGTTAAGGAGGGGAGAAGGGATGGAGCGAGAGATTTCATGAGATGAGAGGGAATGGGGTCAGAAGCACAGGTGGCAGGAGTAGCACTTGAGAGGAGGGAGGAGCGCTCCTCTGAGGATACTGCTGGGAAAGATGGGAGAGTAGCAGAGAGTGTTGAGAGCCGGGGGGTTGGAGAAGGGGCGGGGGGGGGGGGAGTGACTTTGGGGAGGTCGGACCTGATGTATTTAATTTTGTTAATGAAGTAGGAGGCCAGATCGTTGGGGGTGAGGGAAGGAGGAGGGGGAGGAACCGGGGGCCTGAGAAGGGAGTTGAATGTGCGGAAGAGCTGGCGGGGCTGATGGGCATGGGTGTCAATAAGGGAGGAGAAATAGTTTTGTCTGGCAGAAGAGAGGGCTGAGTTAAGGCAGGAAAGGATAAACTTGAAGTGAACGAGGTTGGCATGGTGATTAGACTTTCGCCAGCAGCGTTCGGCAGCTCGAGCATAAGAGCGAAGGAGGCGGACAGTGGCAGTGATCCAGGGCTGTGGGTTAGTGGTACGAGAGCAGCGAAGGGAAAGGGGAGCGAGTGAGTCTAGCTGAGTAGAAAGGGTAGAGTTGAGAGCAGTAATCTGATCATCAAGACTGGGTAGAGAGGAGAGGGTGGCGAGGTGGGGTGTGAGGCGCTCCGAAAGATGGGTGGCGTCCAGAGAGCGGAGATCTCTGTGAGGGAGTAATATGGATTTACGGGGGAAAGAGTGTGAGAGAGGAGGCAGGTGAGAAGATTATGATCAGAGAGAGGGATTTCAGAGTTGGTGAGGGTGGACACAGTGCAGCGACAGGAGATGATGAGGTCGAGGGTATGACCAAGTTGGTGAGTGGGTGAGGTGGGGTGGAGGGAGAGGTTGGCAGCACCAAGGAGAGATAGAAGGCGGGCGGCAGAGGAGTCGTTAGGGATATCCATGTGGATATTGAAGTCTCCGAGGATCAGAGTGGGCATGGAGAAGGAGAGAAGGAAGGTGAGGAAGGGGTCAAAGTCGTTAAAGAAGTTGGAAGTGGGGCCGGGAGGGCGACAGATGACGGCTACAAGAATCTGGAGGGGGTGGTAGAAGCGAATAATGTGGGCTAAATCCTTCACTACTTCACTAAATCCTGTCAGTTCTACCTTCACAATATCACTAAAATCTACCACCCCCCATTCAAACTACTACCACATTAATACAATCACCTACCCTATCTAGCCTTGATTATTGTATCCTCCTTGCAGACTTCTCTGCCTCCTGTCTCTCCCCATTCCAGGCCGTACTCAATTCTGCTGCCTGGATTATTTTCCTTCAAAAATGTTCAGACCACATTTCCCCACTCAAGAAATTCCAGGAATTGACCATCCACCTCCACATGAAACAAAAAGTCCTCACCATTGGCTTTAAAGCACTCAATCACTTGCCTACTACAACAGAGCCTGCACACTTCACTCCTCTAATGCTAACCTTTTCACTCTACTTCAGTTTTGTCTATCTCACCACTGACCTCTCGCCCACATCTTGCCTCTGGCCAGGAATACCCTCGCTCCTCATACCAGACAGATAATTGCTCTCCCACCACATCACAACCTTACTGAAGGCACATCTCCTCCAAGAAGCCTTTCCTTGATGAATTCTCCCTCTCCTCTTGTCCCACTCATTTCTGCATCACCCTGACTTACTTTCTTCATTCATCATATTCCTGGCCCCACAACATATATGTACATATGCATGCACATATCAATCTGTTTATGTATATATGCTTGTATGCATGTATATACATATATTTATGTCTGCCTCCCCCTCTAGACTGTGAGCTCATTATGTGCAGGGAATATGTCTGTTTGTTGTTGTATTGTACTTTCCCAAGTGCTTAGTACAGTACTTTGCACACAGTAAGTGCTCAATAAATTTGAATGAATGAATGAGTGGGTGAATGAATGAATGAATGTGAAAAATTTCTGTTTAGAGCACAGGTGGATGGGTAACCACTGGAGGCTGTTAAGGAATGGGGAGATGTTGACTGAATAGTTTTTCAGAAAAATGATCCAGGCAGCAGAATGAAGTATGGACTGGAGTGGGGAGAGACAAGATGCAGAAAGGTCAGCGAGGAGGCAGGAGGCAAGCAGTCAAGGCAGGATATGATGAGTACTGGGATCAGAGTTGTAGTTTGGATGGTTGGCTCAATCAATCAATCATATTTATTGAGAGATTAATGTGTGCAAAGCACCAAATAAAGCACTTGCAAGAGTACTATACAACAGGTGATCTTTATTAGGAAAATTAACAGCATCAGGAGTGAGTTCCCTAATATCTCCCTAATATTCTTCAGTCCCTTGCGCCTCCTGCCCCTTCTTCAACCTCTCCCATCTTTTCCAGTATTTCTAGAGGACATCTACTGCATCCTCTCAAAAGCCACCCCCTCCACCTGTTCATCAGACCCCATTCCTTCATACCATATCAAAACTCTTGCCCCCTACCTTCTTCCCTCACTAATAGCCATCTTCAACTGTTCACTCTCCAATGGCTTCGTCCCTCTGCTTTCAATCATGCCTTTGCCTTCCCTATCCTAAAAAAACCCTTCCTTGACCCCATCTCTCTCCTACCACTCCTTTTTGAACTGTTTAAATGAGTTGTCTACAACCGCTATCTCTAGTTCCTCTCCTCCAATTTTCTCTTTGACTCCCTGCAATCTGGTTTTCATCCTTTTCACTTCAGAGAAATCACCCTGCCAAAGGTCATCAGTGATCTCCATTTGCCAAATCCAACAGCCTCTGCTCCATCCTAATCCTCCTCGACCTCTCAGCTGCCTTTGACACTGTGGACCAACCCTTTCTTCTGGAAACATTATCCAACCTCAGCTTCACTGATGTCCTTTCCTGGTTCTTCTTCTATCTCTCTGGCCACTCAGATTCCTTCACAGGCTCCTCCTCTGCCTCCCACCTCCCTCAAGGTTCAGTTCTGAGTCCCCTTCTATTCTCCATCTTTATCCACTTCCTTGGAGCACTCATTCACTCCCATGGCTTCAACTACCACCTCTAGGTGAATGATACCCAAATCTACATCTGCAGCCTTGATCTCTTTTCCTCTCTGCAGCCTCCCAACTTCTCCTGTCTTCAAGATGTCTTTACTTGGTTGTCCTACTGGTCACCTCAAATTTAACATGTCCAAAACAGAGCACCTTATCTTCCCACCCAAACCTTGTCCTCCCCTTGACTTTCCCATCCCTGTAGATGGCACCACCATCCTTCCTGTCTGACACAGCAGTAATTCACCACTAAATAATGTAGGTTCCAACTTTACAATATAGTTGAAATCTGCCCTTTCCTCTCTGTCCAAACTGCTACAATGTTAATACAATCACTCATCCTATCCCACCTGGATTACTGCATCAGCCTCCTGGCTGACATCCTGTCTCTGTCTCTCTCTGTCTCTCTCTCTCTCTGCCCACTCCAGTCCATACTTCACTCCACTGCCCAGATCATTTTTCTACTAAAAATTCAGAACATGTTAACCAGCTCTTCAAAAGACTCCAGTGATTGCTCATCCACCTAAGCTGCAAACAAAAACAAGTCACTACTGACTTTAAAGCACAATACTACCTTGACTCCACCTACCTCACCTTGCTTCTCACCTTCTATAACCCAGCCTGCACACTTCACTTCTCTAGTGAAGTGCTTCTCTTGAGAGAAGCAGCGTGGCTCAGTGGAAAGAGCCTGGGCTTTGGAGTCAGAGGTCATGGGTTCAAATCCCAGCTCCGCCACTTGTCATCTGTGTGACTTTGGGAAAGTCACTTAACTTCTCTGGGCCTTAGTTACCTCATCTGTAAAATGGGGATTAAGATTGTGAGCCCCACATGGGACAACCTGATCACTTGTAACCTCGCCAGTGTTTAGAACAGTGCTTTGTACATAGTAAGTGCTTAATACATGCTATTATTATTATTATTATTATTATTATTATTATTATTATTATTAGTGCAAACCTTTTCACTGTGTCCCATTCTTGCCTACCTTGCCACCGGTACCAGCCCACGTCCTGCCTCTGGCCTGGAACACCCTCCCACCTCAAATCCAACAGACAATTACTCTCCCACCCTTCAAAGCTTTAATGATAATATCTCCTCCAAGAGGCCTTCTCAAACTGAGTCTCACCTCTCCTCATCTCCCACTCCCTTCTGCATTGACCTGACTCACTCCCTTTGCTCTCCCTGCCTCCCAGCTCTACATATCTGTAATTTACTGATTTATATTGATGTCTGTCTCCCCAGCTCTAGGCTGTAAGCTCTTTGTGGGCAGGGTCTGTATCTGTTTATTGTTGTATTGTACTTACCCAAGCACTTAGTATAGTGCTCTGCAAACAATAAGTGCTCAATAATTACTAATGAATGAATGAATGAATGAATGAGTTGATAGGACATGTTCCTTGCCCTCTGTGAGCTTATGGTCTAGAAGAGGCAGGCATTAATACAAATAAATAAGTTACTGATATTTATATAGATGCTGGGAGGCTGATGGTGTGGTAATCAAGTGCTCAAAGGGAACAGCCCCAAGTGCATAGGGAATACAGCGGGAAGTGAATAGAAAAAAATGGAGGCAAGATGGGATTTTTTTTGTATGTATTTACTACTCGATTTTATTTGTACGCATTTACTACAGTCACTTTATTAATGATGTGTATATAGCTATAATTCTATTTATTCTGATGGTATTGACACCAATCTACTTGTTTTGATTAGCTGTCTGTCTCTCGCTTCTAGAAGGCAAGCCCGTTGTTGGGTAGAGACCGGCTCTATATGTTGCCTATTTGTACTTCCCAAGGGCTTAATACAGTGCTCTGCCCACAGTTAGCACTTAATAAATATGACTGAATGAAAGAATGAATGAATAAGACCTCATGGATGAGATGTAATGTTAACAGGACTCTGAAAGAGGAGAGAATGAGGGTCTGCCAGATATGAAGGAAGAGGGAGTTCCAGGCCAAAGTAAGTGAGTAAATGTGAATTAGAGGAGTGGAGTTTGCAAACTGAGCTGCAGTAGGAAATAATAATAATAACAGTAATAATAATAATAACGATGGTATTTGTCAAGCACTTTCTATGTGCCAAGCACTGTTCTAAGCACTTGGGGAGATTCAAGGTAATCAGGTTGTCCCTTGTGGGCTTCATGGTCTTAATCCCATTTTACAGATGAGGTAACTGAGGAACAAAGAAGTGAAGTGACTTGCCCAAAATCACAGAGCTGACAAATGGCAGAGCCGGAATTAGAATCCACAACCTCTGACTCCCAAGTCCGTGCTCTTTCCACTAAGCCATGCTGCTTCCCCTAAGGAGGAAGGGGTGGATTCTAGAGGTGTTGTGAAGGTAGAACAGACAGGATTTGATTGCTTTGATTCGATTCAATTCAATTATACCTACTGAGTACTTACTTTGAGCAAAGCACAATACCAAGTGTTAAAGAAGAGAGTTGGGGTGATGCAGAGGGGAGTGGGAGCTAAGGAAAAGGGGGGCTCAGTCTGGGAAGGCCTCCTGGAGGAGGTGAGTTTTCAGTAGGGCCCTGAAGGGGAGCAGTGTGATTGTTTGGTGGATTTGAGGGAGGAGGTGGTTCCAGGCCAGAGGGAGGACATGGGCCAGGTGAGAACAAGGCACATTGAAAAGTTTAGCACGAGAGAAGCAGAGTGTGCAGGCTGGTATGTAGAAGAAGAGAAGAGAGGTGAAGTAAGAGGGGACAGGGTGACAGAGACCATTCAAGCCAACAGTGAGGAGTTATTGCTTGATACAGAAATTGAAAGGCTGGAGATTTTTGAGGAGGGGGGGTGACCTGCCAGAACATTTCTGTAGAAAGATAATCCAGGCAAGCAGAGTGAAGTACAGACTGAAATGGGGAGAGACAGGACACTGGGAGGTCAGAAAGGATGCTGAAGCAGTGATGCAGCATGGTATTTCAAAAGGGCCTTCCAAAGAGTTATGGACTGCCAGAAGTGAAGGAAGAAAAAGGAAGAAAAGGAAGCTCCAGGAATGAGAGAGAGGACATGAGTGCAAGTGACCAGCAGTGAGAAAAGATGTACAGTGAATAAGCTGATTTCATAGGTAACCAAGATATCAAGAAGATTAGGGAGAAGGAAAATGATCTCTAGATCATTTGATTTGGCCAGAAAATGGTCACTGGTGTTCGTGGAGAAAGCAGTTTCAGTGGGTAGAAGGGTGGAAGCAATATTTTAAGGGGTTAAGTGGTTGGAAGAGAAGAAGAGGCAGCAGGAGTAAACACTCAGTTTGAGAAATATGGAAAGATGTTGGAAGTGTCCTTTCTTAAGTCCTGAGTTTTCACCCTATTTAATAATAATAATAATAATAATGTTGGTATTTGTTAAGTGCTTACTATGTGCAAAGCACTGTTCTAAGCGCTGGGGGGGATGCAAGGTGATCAGGTTGTCCCACGGGGGGCTCACAGTCTTAATCCCCATTTTACAGATGAGGTAACTGACGCCCAAAGAAGTTAAGTGACTTGCTCAAAGTCACACAGCTGACACTTGGCGGAGCCGGTATTTGAACTCATGACCTCTGACTCCAAAGCCTGTGCTCTTTCCACTGAGCCACGCTGCTTCTCTAGCCACGCTGCTTCTCTATTTACCTTCCCCTTGTGTGTTGGCTACGCATGTGCATGGATAGCCCTTAAATCTTTGGACAGTTATCTTAAGCCCAGCCCCACCACACTTATGAACATATCCTTATGCTTGTATCTTTTATTTTTTTAATGCCTGTCTCCCCTCTCCAGGCTTATTATGGACAGGTACTGTGTCTACCAATGGCATTAAATTGCACTTTCTCAAGCCATAAACATAATGCTCACACATGATTGCTTGAAGTAGAGGAGGCAGCAGCTGAACTGTGCAGTGGGGTTAAGAGTTTTTTTAGGATAAGGGTCACACTGGCATTTTAGGAAGCAGAGAGTGGCTGATGATGGTGGCCAAAAGGAAAGAAGCATTTTTATAAGTTGTGAAGTGATATAATTAAAAGTACAAATATAGTGGGAGATACAAAATAATTACCTTCATAACATCGCTAAAATCCACCCTTTTCTCTCCATCCAAACTGCCACCACATTAGTACAATCACTCATCCTACCCACCTAGATTACTGCATCAGCCTACTTTCTGACCTCCAAAACTCCTGCCTATCCCTACTCCAGTCCATACTTTACTCCACTGCCCAGATATCTTCCTTCAGAAACTATCAGGGCATGTCACTCCGCCTCCTCAAAAATCTCCAGTGGTTTCCCATCCACCTTCATATCAAACAAAAACTCCTCATTATTGTTTTTAAAGCTGTCCATCACCTTGCCCCCTTCTATCTCACCTCACTTCTCTCTTTATACAACCTAGTCCACACCCTTTGCTCCTCTGGTGCTAACCTTCTCACTGTGCCTTGATCTTGCCTGTCTTGCCCCTAGCCCATGTCCTATCCTACCTCTGGCCTGGAAAGCCCTCCCTCCTCAAATCCACCAATCCACCAATTACTCCCCTCCCCACTTCAAGGCCTTAGTGAAAGCACATCTCCTCCAACAGGCCTTCCCAGATGAAGACCCACTTTTTCTCATCTCCCACTCCCTTCCACATCACCCTGACTCACTTTCTTTACTCTTCCCCCTCTCCCTGCCCCACAGCACTTACGTATATATCTGTAATTTTATTTATTTATATTGATGTCTGTTTACTTTTATTGATGTCAGTCTCCCCTCCCCTAGACTGCTTGTCTATCTAGGGGGACTGTCTCTCTTAACTGCTATATTGTACTTTCCCAAGCACTTAGTACAGTGCTCTGCACACAGTAAGTGCTCAATAAATACGACTGAATGAAAGAATGAATAATTACAAGAGACAAAGTCCCATTACTGCAAGACCTACTTTGAATTTCTCACAATTTTGAAACACTTGCCCTCCCTTCACTCCTTTACCACTATCTTCAACCTCTCACTTTCTGATGGCTTCTTTCCCTAAGCCTTTGAAAAATCATTCTGCCCTAAATTAAGAAAGTCTTCTTGCCCAAATTCCTTCAATGGCTTGGCTTGTAGAAGAGTACTTCTTCTACGACACTATCTTCACCCTCTACTGTGGGTTCTCACATTTTCCACTTTAGTGAATCTGCTCTTATCAAGGACTCGCACAGAACTGGTTTGGTGTATACTAATCTTTCTTCAGTCATATTTACTGAGCACTTACTGTGTGCAGAGAACTGTACTACGCACTTGGGAAAGTACAATACAACAATAAACAGTAACATTCCCTGCCCACACTGAATTCACAGTCTAGAGTGGGTAAGATAGACATCAATACAAATTAATAAAATTTCAGATATGTATAAGTGCTTTGGGGCTGGGAGCCAGAGAAGAGCAAAGGGATAAATAAAATTAATGGTATATACATAAGTGCTTTGGACTGGGGGGACAAGAGCAAAATGAGCAAGTCAGGGCAACGCAGAAGGAAGTGGGAGATGAGGAAAAGTGGGGCTTAGTCTGAAAGGCCTCTTGGAGGAGATGTGCCTTCAATCAGGCCTTAAAGCATGGGAAAGTGGTTTGTCAACCCATCCTGACACACTTCACTTTTTTCACTTTTATTCCCTTGGGTTTCCAACTAGGTTCTGCTCTGGAATCCTAATTTTTTTATAAGCTCATACTATGCATTGTAAACTCACTGTGGCAGGGAACTTGTCTATCAACTCTGTTGTACTGTACTTTCCCGAACTTTTAGTATAGAAAGGCTCAATAAATACCAATGACTGATTGAATCTCTCAGGGAGTTCATCTGCTCCCATGACAACAGGTGCCACCTCAATGTGGATAACTCCCAAATCTATTAAATACTGCAGTCTTTCTTTTGCATTTAATCTCACATTTTCTCTTGCCCTAGGACAATGGAGGACGAAGATCCAATACTCTTTTCAAGAATTACAGGATGCAAGTTCTAGCCCCAGTTTCACTACTGCTTGGGCAAGACAACTTCTCTGATCTCAGTTTCCTCATCTGCAAATCAGAGATAATATATTTGTTCACTCTGTAAATTGTGGGATAGGAACTTAGTTCCATCTCATTATCTTTGCGTAGAGTAAGCACTTAATAAAAACCATCATCATCATCAACATCATCATTATTAACAACATTGCCACAACAGTGTCTCACCAGTACCATATATTCAAAATAACTAAAACTTCCAACTTTCCATATTTATTGATTTAACCATCCTTATTGATACCCATGCCATTGCCTTAGCCAGTTGTTCCAGGCACTGAACTCCCTCCTCAAACCCCCTGGTCCCTCACCTATCCCATCCCTTGCCCCTAATGATCTGACCTCCTACTTTATTGAGAATACTGACGCTCTCAGATATGATCTCCCTAAAATGCCCCCTCCCCCTTCCAGTCCCTCCCCACTCCTGCTCCCTTTTCAACTCTCCCACATTTCCCAGCAGTATCTCTAAAGAAGATCTCCAGCCTTCTCTCAAAATGCCCCCCCTCCATGAGCATCTGATTTCATTCTTTCGCACATTATCAAAACACTTGACCCCTCCCTTCTTCCCTCCATAACAGCCATCTTTATCTGTTCACTCTCCTTTGGTTTATTTCCACTGCTTTCAAACATGCTCATAACTCCCCATCCAAAAAAAACCAAAAACCTCTCAATCCCATGGTTCCCTTCAGTTATCGCCCCATCATGCTGCTACCTTTCCTCTCCAATCTTTCAACTCCTTGGAAGAGTTGTCTACACCTGCTCTCCCAAGCTTCTCTCCTTCAAATCTCTCCTTGACCCCCTCCAATTCGGTTTCTGTCCACTTCCTCCACTCCACAGAAACCACAGTCTCAAAGTTCACAAGTGATCTTGTCCTTGCCAAATTCAACAGCTTCTAATAATAATTATAATAATGTTGGTACTTGTTAAGCACTTACTATGTGCCAAGCACTGTTCTAAGCCTGGGACAGATACAAGGTTATTAGGTTGTCCCACTTGAGGCTCACAATCTTGACCCCCATTTTACAGATGAGGTCACTGAGGCACAGAGAAGTCAAGTGATTTGCCCTAAGTCACACAGCTGGTAAGTGGCAGAGCCGGGATTAGAACCCACGACCTCTGACTCCCAAGCCCATGCTCTTTCCACTAAGCCACGCTTCTTCTACCCCGTCGTAATCCTCTTTAACCTCTCAGCTGCCTTTGACTCTGTGGACCACCACTTCTCCTGGAAACATCCAACCTTGGCTTCACTGACACTGTCCTCTTATGATTCTCCTCCATCTCTTCGCCGCTCATTCACAGTCTCATTCACAGAGACACTGCCTCCCACCCCTAACTATGGGGGGGTCCTCAAGGTTCTGTCCTGGGTTCCTTTCTATTCTCCATCTACACCCACTTTCTTGGAGAATTCATTTTCTCCCATTGCTTCAACTACCACCTCTATGCATATATGATACCAAAACCTACATCTCCAGCCTTCATCTCTCTCCCTCTCTGTAGTCTTGAATTTCCTCCTGCCTTCAAGACATCTCTATATGAATGTCTTCCTGTCACCTCAAATTTAAAACGTTTAAAACAGAACTTCTTATCATCCCACCCAAACTCTGTCCCGGCCGTGAGTTACTTATCACTATAGATGGCACCACCATCCTGCCTGTCTCCTCACAAGGCAGTAATCCTGGCGCTATCCTTGGCTCCTCTCTCTCACTGAACTTATATATTCAATCCTTCCTAAATCCTGTCAGTTCGACCTTCACAACATCACTAAAATATGTCTTTTCCTCTCCATCCAAACTGCTACGACATTAATCCAGTCGCATATTTTATCCAGCCTTGATTACTGTATTAGCCTTCTTGCTGACCTCCCAGCATCTGGGTCTCCCCACTCCAGTTCATACTTCACTCTGCTACCCAAATCACTTTTTCTGCAAAATGTTCAGGCCAAGTTTCCCCTCTCCTCAAAAACCTCCAGTGGTTGCCCATCCACCTTTGAATCCAAAATAAACTCCTCACCATTGGCTTTAAAGCATTCAATCAACTTGTCCCCTTATATCATCCTTGCTACTCTCTTAATGTGCATACTTCACTCCTCTAATGCTAATCTCCTCACTGTACCTTGCTCTCACATATCTCACCACTGAACTCTTGTCCACATCCTGCCTCTAGCCTTCTTTCCTCATATCTGTTCTTCCTCTCTGCCTTCAAACATGCCCATGTCTCTCCCATCCTAAAAAAACCCTCTCTTGACCCCACCTCACCTTCTAGTTATCATCCCATATCCCTCCTACCATTCCTTTCCAAACTCCTTGAACGAGTTGTCTATACTCGCTGCCTAGAATTCCTCAACAACAACTCTCTCCTCGACCCCCTCCAGTCTGGCTTCCGTCCCCTACATTCCACGGAAACTGCCCTCTCAAAGGTCACACATGACCTCCTGCTTGCCAAATCCAACGGCTCCTACTCTGTCCTAATCCTCCTCGACCTCTCAGCTGCCTTTGACACTGTGGACCACCCCCTTCTCCTCAACACGTTATCTGACCTTGGCTTCACAGACTCCGTCCTCTCCTGGTTCTCCTCTTACCTCTCCGGTCGTTCTTTCTCAGTCTCTTTTGCAGGCTCCTCCTCCCCCTCCCATTCTCTCACTGTGGGGGTTCCCCAAGGTTCAGTGCTTGATCCCCTTCTGTTCTCGATCTACACGCACTCCCTTGGTGACCTCATTCATTCCCACGGCTTCAACTATCATCTCTACGCTGATGACACCCAGATCTACATCTCTGCCCCTGCTCTCTCCCCCTCTCTCCAGGCTCGCATCTCCTCCTGCCTTCAGGACATCTCCATTTGGATGTCTGCCCGTCACCTAAAGCTCAACATGTCGAAGACTGAACTCCTTGTCTTCCCTCCCAAACCTTGCCCTCTCCCTGACTTTCCCATCTCTGTTGACGGCACTACCATCCTTCCCGTCTCACAAGCCTGCAACCTTGGTGTCATCCTCGACTCCACTCTCTCTTTCACCCCTCACATCCAAGCCGTCACCAAAACCTGCCGGTCTCAGCTCCACAACACTGCCAAGATCCGCCCTTTCCTCTCCATCCCAACCGCTACCCTGCTCATTCAAGCTCTCATCCTATCCCGACTGGACTACTGCATCAGCCTTCTCTCTGATCTCCCATCCTCGTGTCTCTCTCCACTTCAATCCATACTTCATGCTGTTGCCCGGATTATCTTTGTCCAGAAACGCTCTGGGCATATCACTCCCCTCCTCAAAAATCTCCAGTGGCTACCAATCAATCTGCGCATCAGGCAGAAACTCCTCACCCTGGGCTTCAAGGCTGTCCATCACCTCGCCCCCTCCTACCTCACCTCCCTTCTCTCCTTCTACAGCCCAGTCCGCACCCTCCGCTCCTCCACCGCTGATCTCCTCACTGTACCTCGCTCTCGCCTGTCCCGCCATCGACCTCCGGCCCAAGTCGTCCCCCGGGCCTGGAATGCCCTCCCTCTGCCCATCCGCCAAGCTAGCTCTCTTCCTCCCTTCAAGGCCCTGCTGAGAGCTCACCTCCTCCAGGAGGCCTTCCCAGACTGAGCCCCTTCCTGCCTCTCCCCCTCGTCCCCCTCTCCATCCCCCCCATCTTACCTCCTTCCCTTCCCCACAGCACCTGTATATATGTATATATGTTTGTACATATTTATTATTCTATTTATTTATTTATTTTACTTGTACATAGCTATTCTATTTATTTTATTTTGTTAGTATGTTTGGTTTTGTTCTCTGTCTCCCCCTTTTAGACTGTGAGCCCACTGTTGGGTAGGGACTGCCTCTATATGTTGCCAATTTGTACTTCTCAAGCGCTTAGTACAGTGCTCTGCACATAGTAAGCGCTCAACAAATACGATTGATGATGATGATGATCTGACAATTACTCTCCCCACTTTCAAAGTCTTACTGAAGGCACATCTCCTCCAAGAGGCCTTCCCTGACTGGGCCCTCCTTTATTCTTCTCCCACTCCTGTATTCTCATCCCACAGCACTTGGTACATATCTGTAATTTATTTATTTGAATAAATGTCTCCCCCTTGAGATTGTAAGCTCCTTGTGGGCAAGGAATATGTTAGTTTATTGTTATATTCTCTCAGGTGCTTAGTACATGCTTTGTACTCAGTAAGTGCTCAATAAAATGACCAAATTGAATTGAACTGAATGAAATCCTGTTGGTTCTACCTTCACTCCATCTCTAGAATCCACTCCTTCCTCTTCCTGATTTCCTACTATACATCAATCAGCAAACTTTGCTCCTTTAATGTAAGCTTACTTAATAACGAGACAGTTGTGGGGAATACAGGGTGGAGATATGATTGTTTCTTCAGGGACTGACTAATCATCCTCCTGGAAATGTTGATCTCATCACCTCACAACTAGATGACTGCATCAGTTTCCTCAGATTACAATATCAGGCTCCTCACTGATCTTCCTGGCTCCATCTCCTCCCTTCTCCCTCTCCCTAATACAGTTATTACTACTAGTACTGACAGTATTTGTTATGTTCTTTCCATGTGCCAATTGCTGTATTAACACTGAAGTACACTGGTCTATAACATATTCTGCTTCACAAATAACCTTCTTAAAATGTCATTTAGCAAGCACCTCTGCTCTTCTGAAAAATAACCAATGATTACTCATTCCCCCAGCAATGAGCAGAAACTTCTGACCAATGGCTACAGGGCTCTTTACCAGCTCTCTTACTTGTCTGCATCCTTCACTCACTACTACCCAGTTTATGTTCTTTGCTCCCGATTCTCACACTTCCAACAAACATCTTCCCTCCGTTAGAAAAAATTATTTCCTTCAAATTTGCTAACCATAATCTCAACTTCAAAACCCTCCTTAACTTTACTTCCTTTAAGAATCACTCCCTTATTAATTTATATCATTTAATTACACATTTTCCCAATAGCCACCATTATCAAATATATCTTTTTTAATAGTATTTGTTAAGCACTTACTATGTGGTATGCATTGCACTAAAGCTCTGGGAGAGAGATAAGCCAATTGGGTTAGACACAGTTCATATCCCTTGTGGATCTCGCAGTCTTAACTCCCATTTTATATATGCGGTAACTGAGGCACAGAAGTTAAGTGACTTGCCCAAGGTCATACAGAAAACAAATGGTGGAGCCAGAATTAAAATTAGGTCCTTCTGGCTCCCTGGCCCTTCCTCCAACCACTACCACACTGCTTCCCAATATCAACTTATTATATTATATATAGCCTTATTTATTAATGTATTCATCATTCCATACTACAACTGTACTCTTGCTGGTCCTTCTGCTCCCACTATTTGTAAATAATTTTTATTTACATTAGATTACTTCACCCCTTGCCCCTAACCCCAATTTTAAGAACAAGATATGTCTCCCCTATGTCTTGCTCTTTTTTGCTGCTGGGATCCAAGTGAAGGACGGAGAGAGGGAGAGTTAGAAAATAGATCTGGCCCCTCCTTTGGGGTAGTGGAGAATAAGAACCTTTCTGGATGGAATGTCTGGGAGTCCCATTCTGATGGGATCATAAGTCAAACAATCAATTGTATTCATTGAGCACTTATAGTGTACACAGCACTGTACTAAGCACTTAGGAGGGTACAACAGAATAGAGTAGATAAGATACTTTCCCTATTCCTAATAATAATGATGGTATTTGTTAAGAGCTTACTATGTGCAAAGCACTGTTCTAACCACTGGGGGTATACAAGGTGATCAGGTTGTCCCATGTGGAGCTCACAATGGTAATCACCATTTTACAAAAGGAAGGGTTTACTGGAGAGTAGCATGGGAGATTTTAGAGTGATCACACTTGACAGCTTCAATTTTGTCAATAAAGTATGTGGATGGTCACTGGGAGCAAGAGGCAGGGGTTGGGCAGAGGTTTGAGGATGGAGTTAAATGTTTGAACAACTGGAAAGAGCAATGGGCAACAGGACTCAATAAGGCTCAATCAGTCAACCAATCCTTTTTATTGAGTGCTTACTCTGTGCAAGAGCCCTGTATCAGGGAGGGTAAAATATAATAAAGTTGGTAAACATGCTCCCTGACCATAACAAGTTACAGTCTAGAGGGGGAAACGGAAATTAATATAAGTAAATAAAATTACAAATATAGACATAAGAAGTGCAAATCCAAGTGCAAGGTGACACATTAGGGAGTGGGAGAGGAGAAAATGAGGGCTTAGCTGGGGAAGGCCTCTTGTAGGAAATGAAGCCTTTTAATAAGGCTTTGAAGGTGGGAGTCTGCTTCAAGGTTGGCTTCAAGGCTTTCCATCAGCTCGCCCCCTCCTATCTCAACTCCCTTCTCTCCTTCTGCAGCCCAGCCCACACCCTCTGCTCCTCTGCCTCTATCCTCATTACTGTGCCTCGTTCTGGTCTGTCGTTGCTGTCAATCCCTGGCCCACATCCTTCCCCTGGCCTGGAATGCCCTCCCTCCACACATCCACCAAATGAGCTCTCTTCCTCCCTTCAAAACCCTACTGAGAGCTCACCTCCTCCAGGAGGCTTTCCCAGACTGAGCCCCCTTTTCCTCTACTCCTCCCCTCCCCATCGACCCCATCCCCCAACCTACCCCTTTCCCCTCCTTCAAATTTAAATCAAATATCCTCCAACAGGCCTCTCCCAACTAAGCCCTCATTTGTCCCTTCTTCCTCTCTTTTGTATGTCACCCTTGCTCTCTGGATTCATACCCTTTAGGCACTTCATTTTCATTCCACACTCTACCCCTCAACACTTATATCCATATCTGTAATTTATTTAAATGTCTGTCTCCCGCTCTAGAATGTCAGCTCCTTGTGGACAGTAAACACATCTACCAATCTTGTTATACTGTATTCTCCCGAGTGATTACAACAGTGCCTTGCACATAGTAAATGCTCAATTAATACTTGATTGATTGTTTAATTGATTCCCCTCCTAGTTCTGAACCCAGCCTCATAGCCTTGGCTCTGTTTCCTCTGTCTACCTTGTTCTTTATCTCAGAACCATTCCATGCCTTTCCTCCTTAAATCTCAATCCCACAAAGACACTCCTCCTCCCAACTTCACCCATCCAGTCTCAACACTACTCCAGTGCCCTTTCCTTTTAGCAGCACTGCATTCCCTACAGTTCCAGCATTTCCTGGCAGTTCAAATTCCCCACATGAAGGCTCCACTTCCCACCCAGCCCTGTTTCTCCCATCTATGATCTTTCTTTCTTAATCACAACTGCAGACTCTTCATCTCTACAGTACTGTTCAAAACTTATTTCTCCTCTCTCACATAACATCATCTCACTCCACTTCTACATACCTTCCTTATGAGAAGCAGCATGGCTCAGTGGAAAGAGCCTGGGCTTAGGAGTCAGAGGTCTTGGGTTCTAATTCCAGCTTTGCCACTTGTCAACTATGTGACTTTGGGCAAGTCGCTTAACTTCTCTGTGCCTCAGTTACCTCATTTGGAAAATGGGGATTAAGGCTGTGAGCCCCACGTGGAACAACCTGATCACTTTGTATTCCCCCCAGCGCTTAGAACAGTGCTTCACACATAGTAAGTGCTTAACAAATGCCACCATCCCCATCATTATGTTTCTCCTCCCAGCATCACCTCTCCTCTCATCTCTGTTAAATTCCAACTCAGGCCTCCTTGTCTCTGCTCCACCCACCTAACTTTCATTTCACCTGCTGTTTGGAAATGTATTTTCTTCAGTACCTGAATATGATTTATAAACATAGCAAAATACTGGACTGAAACTTATAAAGGCAGGGATTGTATCTACTTACTCACGTGTACTGTCTCAAATATTTAGGACAAAGTCACGCTCATGGTAAATCATTATTATCCATGGTATTTTTTTAGTGGCTAATTTACAGTGTACAGAGCACTGTACAAAGACCTTGGGAGTGCACAAGAGAATAAGTAAGTGGCACTATCCCCTGCCCACAATAAGTTTACAGTTTAGAGAACAGATTTTACTATAAATATATAATTTATAATCCATGAATGCTCCATAAATACTTTTGATTATTTGACTCCTGAGTTTGTTATTCTGATTAAATGTATAAATTCTCTAGACTGTAAGCTTGTTATGGGCAGGGAACATCTGTGTTAATTCCGTGGTACCATAATCTCCCATGAGCTTAGTTTAGTGCTCTGCACATGGTAAACACTCAATAAATAACACTGATTTATTGACTGACAATTACATCTTGGGAAGATGTAATCACATTCTGTGGTTAGAATTGACTTCATCTGTTTCCACATAGTTGAGGCTTCTCCAAAATGTCTAATTCTATTTAATTCTATAATCTACTACAAGTAGTGGGGCTTACTGGATAGAATATAGGCCTGGAAGTCAGAAGGACCTGTGTTCTACTCCTTGCTCCCCTACATGTCTGCTCTGTGACCCTGGGCAAGTCACTTAACTTCCCTGGGCCTGAGTTACATCATCTGTAAAATTGGGATTAAGAGTGTGAGCCCTATGTGGAACAGGAATTGTGTCCAACCTAATTAACTTGTATCTATCCCAGCGTTTAGCACATAGTAAGTGCTTAAAAAGTACTATTATTATTATTACATTAAAACTCAGGGATATATTTATTTACACAAGTTCATAGTTAAAAACTATTTCTGGAGTTATTTTACCAATCAATCAACAATGGTATTTATTGTGTGCAGTACAGTTACTGTGTGTAGAGCAATGTACTAAGCACTTGGGAGGGAACAATACAAAAGACTGATAGACACAATTCTATCCACAACAAGCTTACAGTCCAGAGAGGAAGACAGGCATTACTATAATTTACAATGTGTAATTTATAGTTATGTATGTAAGTACTGTGGGGCTGAAGGGGTGGGAATACCAAATGCCCAAAGATCTAAGGTGATCCAAATTCCCAAAGGTACACGTACAACCTTTTTTGGAATTATCTGGTCCTTTGATGTGGCTTTTAAATACAATTAATTTTTTCAGCCTTAAACCTGGATTTCACATTTAACTTTTTGTATGGAGATATGTGTCCATGGCGTTGCTATGGGTCTGAGATGACTCCACAGCATAAGACAGTACATAAGACAGAAACCTACAGTTAGTAAGGGATGACTTCGTTTTCAAAAAATCCTCATTTCTAAATTACATTACATTAACTAATGGTTCACACCGTTAAACTTTAAACGGGCTTCCTTTGAGATTTATGCATCCTTAATTATTTACAGAAGATGGAGTGAGTTACACGGCACCTATTTATAAAGGGTCGATTATTAAAAGGAGAAACATAACACCTAGGACCACATTACTGTACTCAAGCAGAGGGAGGATGGGCCCTTTATCAATCAATCAATTAATCATATTTATTGAGTATTTATTTTAGGTCATAGATTGTGGTTCACAGATGACACAGAAGGAAGAGAGAGTTGGGAAAAAAGGACATAATCAGGGAAGGCCTCTTGGAGGAGATCTGACCTGAGTAACTCTTTGAAGGTGGAGAGAATGGTGGTCTGGCATATATGGATGGGGAGGGAATTCCACGCTAGGTAAAGGGCTCATTGGTGAGATATATAAGACTGAGGCACAATGAGCAGGAGGCACTAGAAGAGTGGAGTGTGCCAGGCTGGGCTGAAGTAACAGATTAATAAGGTGAGGTAGAATAGAATGAGCTGACTGAGTGCTCTAAAGCTAATTGTAAGGAGTTTGTGAGGCGTACAGCTGAGGCGGGTTTCATTCCACTCTCACTACAGTCCACCATAATACCTTAGTGTAAAAGGTTTGAAATTGAAATTCTGTAGACCAAAGTTCTGCTCTCATTCATTCATTCATTCCTGCGTATTCATTGAGTCCTTACTGTGTGCAGAGCACTGTACTAAGCGCTTGGACGGTACAGTACAGTGGGCTCACAGTCTAGGGCTCTATGCCTCACCTGCTATGTGACCTTGGGAAAGTCACTTAACTTATCTGGGGCTCAGTCTCTTCATTGTGAGAATGAGGATGGCATAACTGTTCTCCCTCCCTCTTACCTTGTGCATTTTGAGTGGTACTGGAGCTATGTCCAATCTCATTATCTTTCTACCCCAGTGCTTAGCAAAGGGCTTAATACACTTTAAGAGCTTAAAAATACCATGATCATTATTACATTTTTCCCAATTCTGGAAAAAACAAGACAAGCAAGCTGTGACTTTTATTGAGTTCTGTTTGCAGAGCACTGTACTAAGTGGTTAGGAGGATATAATATAGCATAATTGGTAGATATGTTACTTGCCCACAACAAATTTACAGTCTAGGGGGGGAGACAGATATTAATATAAATGCATTACGGATATTTACCTAAGTGCTGGGGAAGCTAAAGAAGGGGTGAACAAAAGGTGCAAATCCAAACCCAAGCACAACATAAAAGGGAATGGGAGAAGAGTGTAGTCAAGTGGATAAAACATTGGCCTGGGGGTCTAAACCCGGCTTCACCACTATCTGCTGAGTAACCTTGAGTAAATCACTTAACTTTTCTACATCCCAGTTACCTCAATGGTAAAATGGGGAGTACAACTTTGAGCGCTATGTGGGACAGGTATTGTGTCCAATCTGATACCCTTATATCTTCACCAGCGCTCAGTAAGGTGCCTGACACAGATAAAGTGCAAAACAAACACTATGAAAAATCAAAATAAAGAAATAAGGTCTTAGGTAATGCATTTCGGGAATATGCCTTCAATAGTACATTTATGGTGGAGAAAGTCATTGTCTGTTGGATATAAAGAGGGAGGCCGTTCCTGGCCAGAGGCGGGCAGGTCGACGGCGGGACAGGCGAGAACGAGGCCCAGTGAAGAGGTTTAGCGGCATTAGGGGGGCGGAGGCTGCGCGCTGGGCTGGAGAAGCAGAGAAGCGAGATGAGGTAGGAGGGGGCAAGGGGGTGGATTGTTTTAAAGCGCCTGGTAAAAAAACAAAGATCACGAAAATATTCCCTCATTACAGGCAACAAAACGTCGCTTCCTGAGGAAGGGGTGGGGGGAATGTCTCAGCTGGAACCTCGTTTTATTCTTCTCCGGAACACCCAAAAGGATAATGGAGGATGGCAACTGAGAGGAAGATTCGATCCACTGGAGTGAGTTAAAGGCATTTCAGGTGGCGATGATGGTAGGGGTAATATGTAAAGGCCGATGAACACTCACCCAGTAGGAGCAGTTTCAGTTCCCTCCGGGCATCCCGCTTGTCACGTCGCAGCTGCTTCTCAATCTCGGCGTTGATCCGTTTGGATTCTTTCACCTCATCGCTCAGGCAACACGCCATCATGGATTCCAGAGTCATCCTCTTTTTCAGCACTCCTCCAGAGTCCCCACTCGCTACTGCTTTCGGAAAACCCTGCGTCTCCCGCCCACCTAGCAGGGAGAGGAGCCGCCGCGGACGCCTTTTCCCCCCTCTCACCTTCCTTTAATCCCGATAACCTCTCACTCTCAATTCAGGTCGGCTTTCGGGCCAAATCCGGTTCGCCGACCTTATTCGTGGCTCCTTTAATCTTAGATCTCGACCTCTGAGTCTTCTCTGGAGGGCGTTGCACACCACTCCTCGGTCGTCTGATTCTTCATCGGCCTTCCCGATCTTCTTTACTACCAACCTCCCACTGCAGCCACAAAATCCAAGCAACGAGGACTGACAACCTAACTATGTGAAAACAACCTCTTCACCCCATACGTGTTCTCTCAAACGGGCATTCGTTTTGGCCAATGGGAAGGGAGGTAACACGCAATAGCTTTAGTATTGTAGCTGAGAATGGTTGAAAATAGGCGGGTTTAGGCTGATCGCGGTGGTGAATTAGGGAGAACGGGGTTTGGAGAGAGGGAATGGGGCGGGAAGAAAAAAGCTTAAGTGGAAGTGTGTTTGGTTGCACCTACGCGATCTGGTGAAGAGTTTCGAAAATATTCAAGAGCAAATTACAGAGCTAATGGGAATTGTGGGAATGTGGAAGACTACACGCTTACCAGTTTTCGGTGATAGGAGGGTTAAATGGCGAGAAGCGAAAGTAGTGATTGATAGATAAGAGCGCGAGGATAACCTTTTAACTTCCCTAAATAGGAAAGAAAAGTTAGGAAGGATGCCGCCTATTTTTCGGTACTAATTCCATAATATACCAGTATATTCATGAAGGGAAAATAAAAGTACCCGGAAAGCACTTAAATTAAGGCTTAGTGGGTGCAGTGTACCAAGCATTTCAGAAATGCTGTTAAGAAGCAAAACACACTATCCCTACTCTGAAGGGGTCTATAACTTCAATGAATCAATCAATAACCAATCAATCAATCGTACTTATTAACAGGTTACTATGTGCAGAGCACTGCATTAAGTGCTTGGGAGAGTACAGTACGACAGAATTAGAAGACAAGTTCTTTGACGATCATGGAGCTTACTATTTAGGGGGGAAACAGACTGAAAAAATATGAAAAAATATTGAAAATTAAAATGAATAAATAGATCATTTATAATCCATAATTTAAAGATATGTGTATAAATGCTTTGGAATTAGGGGTGAGCAAATATCAAATGCCAAAGTTTACAGATTCAAGAGCGTAGACTAACAGAGAGAGAAGAAGAGCAAACCAGGGAAAAGAGATCTAAATGAAGGAGACATGATCTTAGTATTGCTTTGAAAGTAGAGAGGGTGGTAGTCTGACATATGTGGATTGTTATTACCTATAATAATAATTGCTATTATTAGTATATGGAGGGGAAGAGAGTTCCAGGCTAGGGGAAAAATGTGGGCTAGGGTCTGCTGTGAAACAGATGAGTTCTGGGCACTGGGAGTAAACTGGTGCTAGTGGAGCTGAGTGTACTGGCTGGGCTGAAGTGGCGTAGTGAGATGATGTAGGGTGGGGCAAGCTAATTGACTGCTTTAAAGCCAATGGTAAGGAAATTTCTGTTTGATGTGGAGGTGGATGGGCAACCATTGGAGGTTCTTGAGGACTGGGGAGACATGGACTGAATGTTCTGATAAGTGATCTGTACAGCATGGTGAAGTCAGGATAGCTTTTTTTACACTTACTGCCAACATTGCAACACTAACAGATTTGGTGAAGCGGTTCACAATAATATTTGCTTGTCTCTAAGGATGTCATTAGGGATGCCTCTGGAGAGTTGTCATCTGGAATGACTGTTTCCCATACCCTAAATATGGACCAATGCTTTTGAGTTAGGAAAGCTTCCCAGGGTTGAGAAAGCTAGTTCTGCTAGATGCTCTTCACAGTAAGTGCTCAATAAATTTGATGGAGTGAATGAATAAATGAATGAATGACAGGAGTATCAAGGGATTACTTTTTTACTTAGGGTAGCAGTTCTCCTACTCCCTTCCCTCCTGCAGCCCCAAAGGTGGTGGTGGCAGTGACAGGAGCAGCAGCTTTCTACAAACAGCCAGTAGATACCAGATGTGGTGGCCCAGACTGGGGTACCTCTGCTACAGAAGTTAGCTCCAGACTCATCCACACAAACACTTTTATTGAAGGGGAAACCATGTTTACTCCTACGGTTATCCTGGGTTCCCCATTCTTCGGGTCCACTTCCTGTTCTCCAGAGCAACCAACCTAATAATTCAATATGGAAGGCACATTGTTCTCAATTTATTTGAGCCCACTGCCTGGTATATCATCTTGACGGATTTTGCCCGAAGAATTTGCCATAGAGAAAAATGTCCCCCTGTTGTGGACCCGACAGCACCGGCATCTTCCCTCTCTCAAGCTTGGAATCTTGGCATTCTTCTTGGTTCCTCTCCTTTAACCCCAACTTCCTTTACTCCCTACCCCTGGGTCCTAATACACCCCATGTGTGAAGTACAATGCTTCTTTTTCATGACAATGCATCTCCCACTAGCACCTCAATCAATCAATCAATCAATCAATCGTATTTATTGAGCGCTTACTGTGTGCAGAGCACTGTACTAAGCGCTTGGAAAGTACAAGTTGGCAACATATAGATGTGGTCCCTACCCAACAGTGGGCTCACAGTCTAGAAGGGGGAGACAGAGAACAAAACAAAACATATTAACAAAATAAAATAAATAGAATAGATATGTGCAAGTAAAATAAATAAATAAATAGAGTAATAAGTACGTACAAACATAAATATATATATACAGGAGCTGTGGGGAAGGGAAGGAGGTAAGGCAAGGGAGATGGAGGGGAGAGGAGGGGGAGAGGAAGGAGGGGGCTCAGTCTGGGAAGGCCTCCTGGAGGAGGTGAGCACTCAGTAGGGCCTTGAAGGGAGGAAGAGAGCTAACTTGGCAGATGTGGGGAGGGAGGGCATTCCAGTCAATCAGTCAATCAATCAATCAATCATATTCATTGAGTGCTTACTGTGTGCAGATCACTGTACTAAGTGTTTGGGAAGTACAAGTTGGCAACATATAGAGACAGTCGCTACCCAACAGTGGGCTCACAGTCTAGAAGGGGGAGACAGAGAACAAAGCAAAACATATTAACAACATAAAATAAATAGAATACCTATGTAGAAGTAAAATAAATAAATAAATAGAGTAATAAATACGTGCAAACATATATACATATATACAGGTGCTGTGGGGAAGGGAAGGAGGTAAGGCGGGGGGATGGAGGGGGGAGAGGAGGAGAGGAAGGAGGGGGCTCAGTCTGGGAAGGCCTCCTGGAGGAGGTGAGTAGGGCCTTGAAGGGAGGAAGAGAGCTAGCTTGGCGGATGTGGGGAGGGAGGGCATTCCAGGCCAGGGGGATGACATGGGCTGGGTGTTGATGGCAGGATAGGAGAGAATGAGGCACGGTGAGGAGATTAGTGACAGAGGAGCGGAGGGTGCGGACTGGGCTGTAGAAGGAGAAGGGAGGTGAGGTAGGAGGGGGCGAGGTGATGGAGAGACTTGAAGCCGAGGGTGGGAAGTTTTTGCCTGATGTGTAGGTTGACTGGTAGCCGCTGGAGATTTTTGAGGAGGAGAGTAACATGCCCAGAGTGTTTCTGGACAAAGACAATCTGGGCAGTGGCGTGAAGTATGGATTGAAGTGGGGAGAGACAGGAGGATGGGAGATCGGAGAGGAGGCAGATACAGTAATCCAGACGGGATAGGATGAGAGCTTGAACGAGCAGGGTAGCGGTTTGGATGGAGAGGAAAGGGCAGATCTTGGCAATGTTGTATAGCTGAGACTGGCAGGTTTTGGTAATGGCTTGGATGTGAGGGGTGAACGAGAGAGCAGAGTCGAGGATGACACCAAGGTTGCAGGCTTGTGAGATGGGAAGGATGGTATTGCCGTCAACAGTGATGGGAAAGTCAGGGAGAGGGCAGGGTTTGGGAGGGAAGACAAGGAGTTCAGTCTCGGACATGTTGAGTTTTAGGTGGCGGGTAGACATCCAGATGGAGATGTCCTGAAGACAGGAGGAGATGCGAGCCTGGAGGGAGGGGGAGAGAGCAGGGGCAGAGATGTAGATTTGGGTGTCATCAGCGTAGAGATGATAGTTGAAGTCGTGGGAGCGAATGAAGTCACCAAGGGAGTGAGTGTAGATCGAGAACAGAAAGGGACCAAGAACTGAACCTTGAGGAACCCCCACAGTAAGGGGATGGGAGGGGGAGGAGGAGCCTGCAAAAGAGACTGAGAATGAACGACCTCTTTCAGTATAGGGAAGTAATAATAATAATAATAATAATAATAATAATAATAATAATAATGGCATTTCGTTAAGTGCTTACTATGTGCTAAGCACTTTTCTAAGCGCTGGGGTTGATACAAGGTAATCAGGTTGACCCACGTGGGACTCACAGTCTTAATCCCCATTTTACAGTTGAGGTAACTGAGGCACAGAGAAGTTGTGACGTGCCCAAAGTCACAAGGCTGATCAGTGGAGGAGCCGTGATTAGAACCCATGACCTCCGACTCCCAAGCCTGTGCTCTTTCCACTGTGCCACGCTGCTTCCGGCAGAGCTTAATAGAGTTCCAAAGCCCTCCAAATCCCCCCAAGCCGCCTGCCCCGTCCCCGATACAGAAAAAGACCATCTAGAAAGGTGGCGGTATTCTCCGTCTGTAGTATCAAGCGGTAGAAACGTGAACAGCTGCAGTCTGGACTCGCCAAGAGCAACCTGATGATTCCGGGAGGGGTCGGGCACCCACATCGCCGCCGGGCAGTTGGGGCAGGGCCTGGCACCCGAGATTCCCAAAGTCGTGGAAAAGGATGGGGCCCCCGGACCCGGATCGGCCGGTGAAAAACGTCCGTATGAAAAACTCCTCCCGCCGCCGCTCTCCCTCCCTGTTGCCGCGGGAGATTTCTGATTGATCTGTGGGACGTGGAGTCGACCAACAGCAGAATGAGTTTTTTGTGATTTAGAACAATGAGGAAATAACTGCTATATCCTTACCTGGACTCCCATGACTTTTGGTCTGAGGTTTGAGGAGTCTGCAATGCTGCTGCTTCTTTCTCATTTGTTTTCAACTTTGTCATTGCATTTTTATTTGTCTTTAATTAATATATCAGTTGCCATAGCCTTTAAGTCCTTAAGTCTTAAGCCCTTTGGTAGCCAGGGACCATACTTGATACGATTTTTTCATAGTGCTTTCTTTGTATGTGGTAAGCACTAACTACTATTACTACTACTTTCCCTCTTTGAAGTTAAATTCAACTGTCACCAAATTGTATTGGTTTTTCCTTCATATCATCTCCAGAATCGATGCTTTAGCACATCCGTACTTAGTACCGTGCTCTGCACATAGTAAGTGTTCAATAAATACAATTGAATGAATGAATGCCTTATTCTCCATTTTCACTAGCATTATACTGGTCTAAGCCCTTCTTATATTTCAATTCAACATCTACATAAGCTCCTTTCAGTCCTTCAGGAGATGTTCCTTCAATTAGGCTTTGAAGAGGAGGAGAGTAATTATAATAATAATAATTACAGTATTTGTTAAGCACTTGCTATGTGCCAGGCATGGTCCTAAGCACTGGGATGGATTCAAGCAAATCGGGTCCTTCATGGGGCTCACGGTCTCCATCCTGTTGCATTATACTTTTTAAGTGCTTAGTGTGTGTACACTGCTGCAGTAAGCACTCCATAATACCACTGATTGACTGAAAGAAATAGTATATAAAGCATAATAGAATATGAAGACTTAAAGCAGAACTCTTGCTAGAAAGAAAACACTCGGTTAAAAACCTGAAATGGGCTCTGAATTCCTTTTTTGGTTTTCTAATTTCATCTCCCTGTACAACCCCTGGTGGGATTTCTCAATGTCTTCCATTTTCTTCATGTATTCCATCCAGTACAGTTGGGTAGTAGTTCAATGATAGGAAACTAACTTAATTCCAGGACTTCAGTGTGACTGTATCTTGCTGTTTGAGGAGCATGGTCTCTAAGTGGAGAATGAGTTATGAGAGGATTTGAGTAGAAAAGATTGAACCCCACTCTAGCTCTGTAGACCTTTGATTTAGTATCTGAAACCACACAGCCTAATAATAATAATAGCAGTAATAATCATGATAATTGTGATGGTATTTGTTAAGCACTTACTATGTGTCAAGCTGTGTTCCAAGTGCTAGGATAGATACAAACTAATCAGGTTGGACACAGTCTGGCATACTGACATTCTCTCAAAGGATATTTTGGCTTTTTTATTCAGTTTTCTACTCTCTGTTCACTGCTTTGCTAGTCACTATGGTTCCTAGGTAACAGATTTATTGGACTAGATTTTTCCTTCCCTAGCAGAGGCAGATTCATCACCTTGGTGTTCTACTGACTAGTTATCTGCACAGTCTGCACAGCAAGAGCTCAATAAATAAAGTTGACTGTCTAATTATCAACCAACAGTATGTGATATTAGCGGTTTACGGTCAATTGTAAATTGTATATATGTTGCCAACTTGTACTTCCCAAGTGGTTAGTATAGTGCTCTGCACACAGTAAGCGCTCAATTAATACAATTGAATGAATGAATGAATGAATTGTATGTCTTCTTGGTGTGGGCCTCTAGTACACAGTCAGCTCTATTCAGCAATTCTTGAATGGCTGTTTCCTGGTCTTTGGAAATTGCATGAAATCTTTTCAGGTGGTAGTGTCCTGAAATGTATTTTGATGGTTGCAGTCAAGTCTCTCCTTGGTTTGCAGGGATGACCTTAATGACTGTTTAAGTGTATGCGAGTTTCTCACCCAGTGGGTGCAAACTGAATTCATTCATTCATTCATTCAATCGTATTTATTGAGCTCTTACTGTGTGCAGAGCACTGTACTGTACTAAGCGCTTGGGAAGTACAGGTTGGCAACATATAGAGATGGTCCCTACCCAACAGTGGGCTCACAGTCTAGAAGGGGGAGACAGAGTACAAAACAAAACATATTAACAAAATAAAATAAATAGAATAAATATGTACAAGTAAAATAAATACTCTCAGCACTTGAGGTCCCCAAGGGACAGAGACTGAATCTAATTCATCATCATCATCATCAATCGTATTTATTGAGTGCTTACTATGTGCACAGCACTGTACTAAGCGCTTGGGAAGTACAAATTGACAACATATAGAGACAGTCCCTACCCAACAGTGGGCTCACAGTCTAAAAGGGGGAGACAGAGAACAAAACCAAACATACTAACAAAATAAAATAAATAGAATAGCTATGTACAAGTAAAATAAATAAATAAATAGAATAATAAATATGTACAAACATATATACATATATACAGGTGCTGTGGGGAAGGGAAGGAGGTAAGATGGAGGGATGGAGAGGGGGACGGGGGGAGAGGAAGGAAGGGACTCAGTCTGGGAAGGCCTCCTGGAGGAGGTGAGCTCTCAGCAGGGCCTTGAAGGGAGGAAGAGAGCTAGCTTGGCGGAGGGGCAGAGGGAGGGCATTCCAGGCCCGGGGGATGACGTGGGCCGGGGGTCGATGGCGGAACAGGCGAGAACGAGGTACGGTGAGGAGATTAGCGGCGGAGGAGCAGAGGGTGCGGGCTGGGCTGTAGAAGGAGAGAAGGGAGGTGCGGTAGGAGGGGGCGAGGTGATGGACTGCCTTGAAGCCCAGGGTGAGGAGTTTCTGCCTGATGCGCAGATTGATTGGTAGCCACTGGAGATTTTTGAGGAGGGGAGTAATATGCCCAAAACGTTTCTGGACAAAGATAATCTGGGCAGCAGCGTGAAGTATGGATTGAAGTGGAGAGAGACACGAAGATGGGAGATCAGAGAGATGCAGTAGTCCAGACGGGATAGGATGAGAGCTTGAATGAGCAGGGTAGCAGTATGGATGAAGAGGAAAGGGCGGATCTTGGCAATGTTGCGGAGCTGAGACCGGCAGGTTTTGGTGACGGCTTGGATGTGAGGGGTGAATGAGAGAGCGGAGTCGAGGATGACACCAAGGTTGCGGGCTTGTGAGACGGGAAGGATGGTAGTGCCGTCAACAGAGATGGGAAAGTCAGGGAGAGGACAAGGTTTGGGAGGGAAGACAAGGAGTTCAGCTATATATGTATTATATATATATATATATATATATATATATATTCCCAGCTATAATATTATTTCCCTGTGTTAATAGAGTGCTTGACACACAGTAAGTGTTTAATTAATAGTTATTACTAATACGACTACAACATAGCCTTAAACTCTCCCGTTTCATTGAACACTTACAGAGTTCCGAGCACTAAGAGATTGAGAGAGTACAATATAACAGAGTTGGTAGACATGTTCCCGGCTCACAAGGAACTTACAGTCTACAGTGGGAAACAGACAATATAAATAAAGAAATTATGGATATGTACATAAGTATCACAGAAATGAGAGTGGTGTGATTATTACTATTTATTATTATTATTATGTGCCATTGAGTCATGTCCAATTCATAGCAACTCCATGAATATACTTTTTCCAGAATGTCCTGCCCTCAACCATAGTCTACAATCTTTCTAATAGTTCTTTCGTTATCATTGTTATGTTCTCTATCCAACTAGCTGCTGGTCTGTCTCTTCCATGTTTTCCTTGGACTTTTCCTATCATTAGTGTCTTCTCCAGAGAATTAGTCCTCCTGATTATATATCCAAAGTATACTAGTCCAAGTCGAGTATTTTGTTTGTTTTTCAGTCCATGGTATTCACAAAAGTCTTCTCCAATATCACATTTCAAAAGAATTGAGATGTTCTTTCTAGCCTATTTTTTCAAGGTCCAGCTTTTGATGATGATGATGATGATGATGATGATGATGATGATGATGGCGTTTGTTAAGCGCTTACTATGTGCAGAGCACTGTTCTAAGTGCTGGGGGGCGACACAAGGTGATCAAGTTGTCCCACGTGGCTCAGAGAAGTTAAGTGACTTGCCCAAGGTCACACAGCAGACATGTGGCAGAGCCAGGACTCAAACCCATAACCTCTGACTCCAAAGACCGTGCTCTTTCCACTGAGCCACGCTGCTTCTCTAGGTCAATCAATCAGCTTCTGGATCAATACATTGACACTGGAAACAACACAGAGTTGACAATTTGTATTTTTGTGGCAATAATAACATAAGCATATTTCATGACTATTTCCAGGCTCTTCATGGCATTAATCTTCAGCATATTTCTTGGCTATTATATCCTTTATTATTATCAATCCCAGGAGAGAATAATTGTCAACTTTCTCAATCTTCTCTCCGTCCACTACAAATGTGCTAAAACTTCCAGTTGCCATGATCTTTGTTTTCTTAACATTCAAATATAGGCCTATCTTTTTGCTCTTTTCCTTAACTTTCAATAGTAAGCCCTTCAAGTCTTCTTCACTTCCTGCTAGTCGGGTTGTATCATCAGCATAATGAAGGTTGCTTATATTCCTTCCTCCAATCTTTAGTTTAAGGGTGCAAAATGTCTATAATAAGATTTAAACACTGAGACAGAGGTAGTGAAGAGATTCAGAATCTCAGGCATAAGGCAGGTTTTGTGGAACTGCACATTCCAGGTTCTGCACACAGTGAATATTCAATAAATACCATTGGTAGTTTCCAGGACAACTGGAACCAAGGCTAACAGAAGGAAATTTAACACTATGATCTGCACAGTAGTAAAAAGGTGACTGCCAATGCTCATCTATCCTTTGACTTACATTTCCTTTAAACATGTCAGTCCCCATTGATTTTTAATGGTTAAAAATAGCAAATAATTGGCTTCTCTGTGTTTGACATATATGTCATATTGACCCAGAGAGATTAGGATTAAATCCTTCCTCATCTCACTGATCTACTAACGCCCAGCCCACACACTCTACACCTGAAGTGCCAGTTTACTTACTGGTGGTATCCACCAATCCCTAGCACTCTGCTGACCTGTCACCCACATTCTTACCCTCTGTTCTGGAACTCCCTCCTCCTACATACATACCAGACTATCACTCTCTTCACCTTCAAAGCAATATTAAGAGCACATCTCCAAGAGCCTTTTCCAGATTAAGCCTCTTTTCCCTGGCTTGCTTTCCTTTCTTCACTGTCTATGTACTTATATCTGTGTCCGCTGGACAATGGATTTTAATTCACCCCCAACCCCGTAGCAGTTATGAACAATATGTTTAAATTATATGTTACTTATTTAAATTAATGTCTGTGTCCCCTTCTAGACTGTGAGCTCATTATGGAATGCATCTGCTAATTCTTTTATATTGTACTCTCCCAAGCACTTAGTACAATCTGCCCTTTCCTTTTCATACAAACTGCTAACACATTAATAAAATCACTCATTTTACCCTGCCTGGATTACTGCATCAGCCACCTTGCTGCCCTCCTAGCCTCCTGTCTCTCCCTAAACCATTTCATACTTCACTCTGCTGCCCAGGTAATTTTTCTACAAAAACACTCATCCTTAAAAACTCCAGGCGTTGCCCATCCACCTCTATATTAACAATATTAACAATAATAATAATAATAATAATAATGGGATTTGTTAAGCGCTTACTACATGCCAGGCACTGTACTAAGCACTGGGGTAATAATAATCATAATGGCATTTATTAAGTACTTACTATGTTCTAAGCGCTGGGGAGGTGGCAAGGTGATCAGGTTGTCCCACGGGGGGCTCACAGTCTTAAGCCCCATTTTACAGATTAGGTAACTGAGAAGTGAAGTGACTTGCCCAAGGTCACATAGCAGACAAGTGGCAGAGCCAGGATTAGAACCCATGACCTTCTGACTCCCAAGCCCATGCTCTATCCACTACACCATGCTGCTTCAAAAAAACACTCCTCATCATTGGCCTTAAAGCACTCAACACCTTGACCCCTCCTACCTCATCTCACTTCTCTCCTTCTACAACCCAACCTGCACACTTCACTCCTCTAGTACTAACCTTTCACTATGCCTCAATCTTGCTTACTTCTTCACTGACTCCTACTGCACATCCTGCACTTTCTCAAATATTAAAGTCAATTACTTTCTCTGTCCCTATCCCTAGCCACACTGCGTCAAAGCTTTATTGAAGGCACATCTCTCTCTCTCTCTCTCTCTATATATATATATATATATATTTGAGTCCAAAAGAAACATTTTTTATTTGAAAAAACAATGCGTCAGAGAAAAAATAATCTTTATTTCCAAGGAGGAGATGATATAGTCCTTCCAGTTTTTCTTTCCTTAATTCAAAATCCAGATGATAATATTTTTTCCTTAAGGAAGGAAAATTAAAGTAAACATTAAGATTAGTATTTTTATGAGACCACAAAACTTTTTAGGGTTAGTATATTTATGAAAATACAAAATTTATTGAAATTGAGGATGACATTAACCCATCATGGTATTACCATTCCCATTTTGAGACTGCAGTTGTAATCACAGTGACTTCACATCAAACCTGAGGAGCACCATGACTTAGTGAAACAGAATAGGGTCTAGGAGTTAGGAAACCTGGGTCCTAATCCCTCGTCTGCTACTTGTCTGCTGTGTGACTTGAGTAAGTCACTTAATTTCTCTGTCCCTCAATTTCTTCATCTGTAAAACGCTCTTCCTACCTCTTAGTTCCATGTGGGACCTAAACTAAATCCAGTCAGAAATCTTGAATATACCCCAGTAATTAGTACAATAATTACAACTTAGTAAGCACTTAGCCAAGCTAATATTGTCATTTTATTATAAATAATAAAAATATTTCCAAAATCTATTTTTTCTTGTGGCAGCAAAAATGACTGATAGGGAAATCAATGTATTTGATCTATTTTCTAAGAATCAGATGTTATCCAATTTATGGCCCTGTAAAATTTATTTTAATGGTGTTTATTACTACTAGTAGTAGTAATGATAATTGCAGTATTTTGTAAGTGCATACTACATGCCAGTCATTCTACTAAGTGCTGGGGTGAATTCAAGCAAATCAGGTTAATTTTAGTTTTAATACCCTTTTTACAATTGAAGTAAAAGAGGCATAGAGAAGTAAAGTGACTTGCCCAAAGTCACACAGCAGACAAGTGACAGAGGCAGGAGTAGAACCAAGACCTTCTGATTCCCGGGCCCATGTTCTAGGCCATGCTGCTTCTCTAAATTATTATTTAAGAATTATTAAATTCTGACTTCTGAACACAGCAAGCACTTAATAAATATCACTAATGGTTTGACTTACTGACTGATTTAGTTTGCTAAGCATTTGGGTGGATATAAAATAATACGATTGGATAAAAAATCAGACCACTTCTCGATTAGATCAAGGTCATGGAGTAAACTAACTTCTGAACTAAAACTAGAATAAGGGTCTCTGACTCCCAGGCCTGCGTACTGTCTCTTAGGCCACAATGCCTTCCAGTACCTTAACACAGTGCCTTGAACCTTGTACCCAAGAAGCAAGATGACCTAGTGGAAAGTGGAAAGCCTGGGAGTCAGAAGGCCTGGGTTTTAAACCTGGCTCTGCCACTCAGTTGATGTGTGTGCCTTTGGATAAGTCACTAAATTTCTCTCTAACTCATGTTCCTCATCTAAAGAAAAAGGATTAAATGCCTCTTCTTCCTCCAAGACTGTGAGCTCCAAGTGGAACAGGAACTGAATCCAAAATGATTATCTTATAGCCATTCTAGTGCTTAGTAGAGTACTTGTAATAAGCATTTGCTCAATAGTGGCATTATTACTATTTGAGAGGTAATCTCTTTCTGCAGGAAAAATAAACCTTAATGTTTTGTACCAAGTCTAATATTATAAGAATTTATTAACAAACTGTTAATAGGTATCCTTGCAGGAAATGAGGAAGAGAGACTTGGCTTCCAAAGATGTGTATGGATTTTGTAAGAAATATAGAAGTGGGTGAGATGAGGAAGGAATACCTGTGGACACAATCACAGCTTCACCCTACATATGTTGTGGGGAACTGGTGTTTTAGTCTCAATTTCTCCAGTTCTACAAGATGCTGAGAGGGAGGAGAAAAGGGTAATGATTATGTTGCTAAACCTTGCTCTTGAATTGTCTAATGGAACACTAAATATAGCTTGCAGAGGTGAGGTTTGGATGTATTTGACCCACTATAATCACTGCCAATTTGTAATTTCTCAGCTTTAAGATCCCACTTCCAATCACAACCACCTCACTTGCACTGTCTATCATTAAGTTCCTAACAAAATTGTTCTACTTCACAAAGACCTCCCGTTTCTTGATGCCCTTTATTTATCCAAGGCCATTCTGACCTATTTGATCTGCTATCCAACCTCATCTTTCTTGAAGCAAAAATCTACTCCCTTAGCCCCAGTGAGTTCAATCATCTTGATATTCTGCACAACATAGTGTTGTTGGCAGAAATCCAGACATCAGGTCAAACTTGTCTATCTTAAACACATTCTTACTCTTCACTCTCCTCTGCCCAGCAGCAGGCTTTTTGTCCATTTCCAACAGCTGGCATATTTCTGATTTTTATTTCTCTCCTTAAACTCCTAGTGTCCTCACTTCCCCTGACTTTTACCCGTAATGGTCTTCCCACCTACTTCATCCAGAGAAGCAGCATGGCATAGTGGATGGCATAATGGATAGAGCAAGGGCCTAGGAGTCATAAGGTCATGAGTTCAAATCCTGTCTCTGCTGCTTGAATGCTGCAATACCTTGGGAAAGTCACTTCACTTCTCTGGGCCTCATTTGCCTCATTTGTAAAATGGAGCTAGAGACTGTGAGCCCCACATGGGACAGTCCATCTTTAACTTCCATCTTCAACTGCTCACTCTCCACTGGTTCCTTCTCCTCTGCCTTCAAACACGCCCACGTCTCCCCCATCCTAAAAAAACCCTCTCTTGACCCCACTGCCCCTTCTAGTTATCACCCTATCTCCCTCCTTCCCTTCCTTTCCAAATTCCTAGAATGAGTTGTCTATACTCGCTGCCTCAAATTTCTCAACTCCAACTCTCTCCTAGACCCCCTCCAATCTGGCTTCCATCCCCTACACTCCACCGAAACTGCCCTCTCAAAGGTCACCAATGACCTCCTTCTTGCCAAATCCAATGGCTCCTACTCTATCCTAATCCTCCTTTACCATTCAGCTGCCTTCGACACCATGGACCATCCCCCTTCTCCTCAACACGTTATCCAACCTTGGCTTCACAGATTCCGTCCTCTTCTGGTTTTTCTCTTATCTCTCTGGCCATTCATTCTCAGTCTCCTTCATGGGCTCCTCCTTCCCCTCCCATCCCCTCAATGTAGGGATTCCTGAAGGGCCAGTTCTTGGTCCCCTTCTGTTCTCTATCTATACTCACTCCCTTTGTGACTAGACTGTGAGCCCGCTGTTGGGTAGGGACTGTTTCTATGTGTTGCCGACTTGTACTTCCCAAGCGCTTAGTACAGTGCTCTGCACACAGTAAGTGCTCAATAAATACGATTGATTGATTGACTGATTGATTTGTGAACTCATTCATTCATTCAATCATATTTATTGAGTGCTTACTGTGTGCAGAGCACTGTACTAAGCGCTTGGGAAGTACAAATCAGCAACCCATAGAGACAGTCCCTACCCAGCAGGCTTACAGTCTAGAAGGGGGAGACAGACAACAAAACAAAACATATTAACAAAATAAAATAAATAGAATGAATATGTATGAATAAAATGAATAAATAAATAGAGTAATAAATATGTACAAACATATATACATATATACAGGTGCTGTGGGAAGGGGAAGGAGGTAAAGCAGAGGGGATGGGGAGGAGGAGGAGAAGGAGAGGAAGGAGGGGGCTCAGTCTGGGAAGGCCTCCTGGAGGAGGTGAGCTCTCAGTAGGGCTTTGAGGGGAGGAAGAGAGCTAGCTTGGCAGATGTGCAGAGGGAGGGCATACCAGGCCAGGGGGAGGACATGGGCCGGGAGCTGACAGCAGGACAGGTGAGAATGAGGCACAGTGAGGAGATTGGCATCAGAGGAGTGGAGGGTGTGGGCTGGGCTGTAGAAGGAGTGAAGGGAGGTGAGGTAGGAGGGGGTGAGGTGATGGAAAGCCTTGAAGCCGAGGGTGAGGAGTTTTTGCCTGATGCGTATATTGATTGGTAGCCACTGGAGATTTTTGAGGAGGGCAGTAACATGCCCAGAGCATTTCTGCACAACGACAATCCGGGCAGCGGCATGAGGTATGGATTGAAGTGGGGAGAGACTGGAGGATGGGAGATCGGAGAGGAGGCTGATGCAGTAATCCAGTCGGGATAGGATGAGAGATTGAATGAGCAGGGTAGCAGTTTGGATGGAGAGGAAAGGGCAGATCTTGGCAATGTTGCAGAGGTGAGACCGGCAGACTTTGGTGACGGATTGGATGTGAGGGGTGAATGAGAGAGCGGAGTTGAGGATGGTAGTGCCATAAACAGTGATGGGAAAGTCAGGGAGAGGGCAGGGTTTGGGAGGGAAGATAAGGAGTTCAGTCTTGGACATGTTGAGTTTTAGATGGTGAGGAGACATCCAGATGGAGATGTCCTGAAGGCAGGAGGAGATGCGAGCCTTGAAGGAGGGAGAGAGAGCAGGGGCGGAGATGTAGATTTGGGTGTCATCAGCGTAGAGATGATAGTTGAAGCCGTGGGAGTGAATGAGTTCACCAAGGGAGTGAGTGTAGATAGAGGACAGAAGGGGACCAACAACTGAACCTTGAGGAACCCCTACAGTAAGGGGATGTGAGCAGGAGGAGGAGCCCGCAAAAGAGACTGAAAATGAATGGCTGGAGAGATAAGAGGAGAACCAGGAGAGGATGGAGTCTGTGAATCCAAGGTTGGATAGCGTGTTGAGGAGAAGGGGGTGGTCCACAGTGTCGAAGGCAGCTGAGAGGTTGAGGAGGATTAGGATAAAGTATGAGACGTTGGATTTGGCAAGCAGGAGGTCATTGGTGACCTTTGAGAGGGCAGTTTCCATGGAATGCAGGGGACAGAAGCCAGATTGGAGGGGGTTGAGGAGCAAGTTGGCGTTAGCTCCCACAGCTTCAACTATCATCTGTACGCTGATGACACCCAAATCTACATCTCCACCCCTGCTCTCTCTCCCTCCCTCCAGGCTCATATCTCCCCCTGCCTTCAGGACATCTCCATGTGGATGTCTGACCACCAACTAAAACTCAGTATGTCCAAGACTTATCTTCCCTCCCAAATCCTGCCCTCTTCCTGACTTTCCTGTCACTGTGGGTGGCACTACCATCCTTCTTGTCTCATTAGCCCGCAACCTTGGTGTCATCCTTGATTCTGATCTGTCATTCACCCCACACATCCAATCCATCACCAAAACCTGCCGGTCTCACCTCCACAACATCACCAAGAGCCTCCCTTTCCTTTCCATCCAAACCGCTACCTTGCTGATTCAACCTCTCATCCTATCCCGACTGGATTACTGCTGAACAAGTGCTTAGTACAGAGCTCTGAACACATTAAGTGTTCAAACATATGATTTAATGAATGAATAATAAGTGTTCAATACGTGCCATTGATTGATTTATTGAAACCCTTATCTATAATTTAACACCTATCTCCCCCACTAAACCGTAAGCTCTGTAAAGAATAGTGATCTTGTCTACTAACTCCATTGTATTGTACTCCTTTGTATAGCCTCCTTTCTGATCTCCAATCCTCCTATCTCTCCCCACTTCAATCTGTACTTCACTCTGCTGCCTGGATTATCTTTGTACAGAAACGCTCTGGGAATGTCACTCCCCTTCTCAAAACTCTCCAGTAGCTGCCTATCAACCTTTGAATCAAGCAAGAGCTCCTCACTCTTGGCTTCAGAACTCTTCATCCCTTTGCTCCCTCCTACCTCACCTCCCTTCTCTCCTCCTACAGCCCAGCCTGCATACTCTGTTCCTCTGCCATTAACCTCGCTGTGCCTTGTTCTCATCTGTCCCACCATTGACCCCTGGCCCACATCCTAACTCTGGCCTGGAATGCCCTCCCTCCACACATCTGCCAAACTAGCTCTCTTCCTCTCTTCAAAGACCCACTGAGAGCTCACCTCCTCCAGGAGGCCTATCCAGACTGAGCCCTCCCTTTCCTCTCCTCCTCCTCCCCTCCCTATCACCCTCCTCCCTCCCTCTGCCCTATCCCTTTCCCCTTCCCTCAGCACTTGTGTATATTTGTACATATTTATTACTCTATTTTATTTATGATGTGCATATAGCTATAATTCTATTTATTCTGATGGCACTGATACCTGTCTACTTGTTTTGTTTTGTTGTCTGTCTCCCCCTTCTAGACTGTGAGCCCATTGTTGGGTAGGGACTGTCTCTATATGTTGTTGATTTGTTATTTCCCAAGTGCTTAATACAGTGCTCTGTGTACAGTAAGTGCTCAATAATATGATTGAATGAATGAACGACAGGGACTGTGTCCAACTTGATTTGTTTGTATCCACCCCAGAACTTAGTGTAGTGCCTTGTACAAAGTTAGCACTTAACAAATACCATCATTAATATTGAAACCATCAACATGAAAATCTCCCAAATCTTTTTTTTGTGTGTGTGCCAGCCCAGTGTTTTCTAACAGTATCTAGACTTTAAGCTCGTTGTGGGCAGGGGATATGTCTGTTATATCGCTGTTAGTACTCTCCTAAGCACTTAGTAAAGTGTCCTATACACAATAAGTCCTCAGTAAATATGACTAGTTGATTTTTAAAACCCCTATGCCCATACTTCTTCTCATCCTCACTGCTTTTTTCACCCACTTACTCTCCAAGGGCTCATTCTCTCCCAGTTAAAACACAGTCAACTACCTCCTATCCTAACAAAAATCTTCCTTAATCCCAATGCCCCTTCCAGCTGTCACCTCATCTCCTTTCTACCATACCTGTCCAGACTCTCCTGATTCTCCTATATCCTGATTCCTCCTCAAAATCACCAATGGGCTTCTTCCTATATTCAATGGATGCTATTTTAAGCTAATTTTCCCATCCTCTTTCTCCTGGAAGCTCTATCTAACCTTCGTTTCTCTGACACTGTTTTATTTCTTCTAGTTCTCTTTCTACCTCTCTTGCCACTTCTTTTCTTCTCATCTTCCACACTTCCACTCTGTTGAGTAGTTCATCTTAACCCAGGAGTCCAACTACTGCCTCTATGTGGATGATTCCCAAATTTTCCCTTTTAAGAGGTAGGAGGTCCCTAGAGGTTTGGGAGTCAAGTATGGGGAATTACCTCAGGGAATAGATCAGTCCTGAACAGTGAAAAGGAAATTTAAGAATGGAATTTTTTTGCATAATCCTCTCTGTCCCACTCCCTTGGGTCCTCTTCAACATAATTCAGAATAGTAGATCTATTCCTAATCTATTTCTAGTTTGCAAGTAAATAAATTCTTGCAGAGGTTATACCATTTGTGATGAAAATTTCTGATAACTGAAGAACCATTATGATATTTCTGGGTATTGTTTTCCCAGGAGAAATCCTGAAAATCTATATTCTATCTATTTATCTGTTTTGATGGTACTGACACCTGTATTCTTGTTTTGTTTTGTTGACTGTGTCCCCCTTCTAGACTGTGAGCCAGTTGTTGGGTAGAGATTGTCTCTGTTACTGAATTATACTTTCCAAGCGCTTAGTACAGTGCTCTGCACACAGTAAGTACTCAATAAATATGATTGAATGAATGAAAAAAATCATAATTCCTATTCCTAATCTTCCATTACTATGCTAATTCAGTTTATGGAATAATAGGTTTTCTGAATATCATTTTAAATTTAATTTTTTCTGTGGGTGAAATCTTCCCCTATTTTAAATTAAGAGCTCCTTGACAGTAGGGAAACTGTTAATGTTCATGGTTTGTCCTCAGTGCCTAGAAAAATGTTTGACAATTTAATAAAAAATAAGGAAAATAATATTCACATTTCTGTCTAGTATTTTTCATACTTCTTACTTTTGAGATGTGAGGGCTTGTAGGAGATATTTTAGGACAAAGAGCCTTTGTGAAGGAAATAATTATAGTACTAGTGGCTTGTGCAGTACCACTGCTGGGTCACAGAGTAGTAGATAGGATACAGCATCTCGCAAACTGCATGCATACATTTTTTTTTTACATGAAACACCCATTTCATGATGACGTGACCACCACATTGTCCTGTTCTGTGCTGAAGTGCCAAAAGTGAACAAATGACTACAATCATAGCCACTGTAGCCATACCATCCATTTAGTTAGCTATTTTTTGGGATTCCTCCTGGGAAAACCACATCCCAAAATGTCCTAATGGTTCTTTGATGACCAGAAATTTTAATCAGAAATAGCATAACCTTATTTGCAAAGTCGGCGTTCATTATTCCTGGAACCAACAGCTAGACTCAGGAGTAATTCCCTTTCATTTCTCAATTTTTGTTAAACCGAAGTTTTTCTTAAAATACAAATAGATTAGAAATGAAAGAGGAACAGAAATAAAATAGGTAACAGTGATGGGTGAATCACTGTGAAGCAAAAAATCACTTTTGTCTTTTCAATCCCCTTCAACCCTCTTCCACTCTTTCACATATATAAACTCACAATTGTTTACAGGATAGCAAGGGAAAGGCTTAGGACTCTAAAAACAATTTCTAGTTTCTAACATAGATTCAAATCATTGAAACTGTCCCCTAACTTCCATGTGGGAAAGCTATAATCTCACTGGAAGCTTTATTTTCCTAATTATTTTGATTCTTGATTTTTCTGTATTTTATCAAATTGAAAAATAAAAAATTATTTTCTTAGTGCTTGCTCTACTATTGTCATTTGAAATTAGACATTTGAAATTCATTTATCCTTACCAGATGAGAATGATCTTGTGTCTTCTCATCCTTATGTGTAAAGTTCAATGAAAAAGGACTGCAAAGAGATAAGAAAATTCAATTAGTTGCAGAAACCCCAAATTTAAAATACTATTTAGAAGTATTTTTTTGCTGACCAGATTGGAAACTGGACAATGCTTTTCATTATAGGTAAAAAATACAAAAATCCTGAAGAATTTTAATTTTGTTTAATAGCAAAATTAGGAAATGATTCCCTAAAAGATAAAGCACCAGTCAGATAATTGCCATAATCAAGCACCCATCTTAGAAAAAAAGATGTCCATTCCATTGCTGACAGATATCACTGAAATCCATGACTACTTTGAAGATTCTCTTCCCTGGAGAGCAGAATTCTAGCCATAAAGAATTTCTCACTTTTATGTTCTGAATTTGATCACTATTTTGCAGTTTGGTCCAAGGCTCACAAGGCATACTGGTTCTAGATAGGTCTAGAACAAAACAAATTCCCTAGGAATTTTGAGCCCAAGATGACGTATTGGAATTAATTCCTAAGGGAAAATCTGGGCAGGTCCAGTTCAGACTTACAACAGGGGAACCAGATGTTATATGACTTGTCCATTTTACAAATGAAATACCTGAAGCACAGATAAATTGAGTGACTGGCCCATGGTCACAAATTAGACACATTTGTTGGTTGTGGACAGGGAGTATGTCTGTTTATTTTTAAATTGTACTCTCCCATGTGCTTAGTAATACTCTCCCATGAAGCAGCGTGGCTTAGTGGAAAGAGCCTGGGCTTGGGAGTCAGAGGTCATGGGTTCTAATCCCAGCTCTGCCACCTGTCAGCTGTGACTTTGGGCAAGTCACTTGACTTCTCTGTGCCTCAGTTCCCTCATCTGTAAAATGGAGATTAAGGCTGTGAGCCCTACGTGGGATAACCTGATTACCTTGTATCTACCCCAGTGCTTAGACAAATGCCATTATTATTAGTAGTAGTAGTAGTAGTAGTAGTAGTAAAGTGTTCTGCACACAGTAAGTGCACCATAAATATGATCGAGTAAATGAATGAATAAATGAATGTTGTGAAGCTGGGATTAAACCCCAGGTTCTTCTGACTCCCAGGCCTATGTTCTAGGGAAGACTGCTTGCATTTGCCCTGCTTCCCTTATCAATTAATCATTGTTATTTATTCAACCTTGTTCAAAGCCCTATACTAAACACGTGGGAGAGTATACTACAATAGAGTTGGTAATAATAACAACTCCCAGCTTCCAGTCTTTTTTCTCTCTACCTTAAATACCCAGTTTACTCTTGGGATCATTCTTCTAAAACATCATGCATCTTATTTGCTCCCCTATCCCTTCACCAAACTTGTACCAGTAATCCACCATTGTGGATTGCCTCCACAGTCCTTTTTCTTTGAGCCCGCACGTAAGCCACAGAGTGCCGCTGGTGGAAATCCAGATATCAGGCTGACCAAGTCCTTCTCACATTCATCCTTTCCTGCTTTAGCTCCATCCCGTCCTCCACCCAGCAATGTTATTTTTCCACCTCTAATGATTCCGCAGCCTACTGTCTTCAACAGTGGTTTCAGATATTCAACTTCCTCCTCAAATCCCTTGTCTTCCTTACTTCCCCAATCCTGACCATATACTTAACTGAGAAACCATCAGTCTTGTTCACCCTACATCTCCCCTATTCTTCTCCAGTCCTTCCCTTCTACTGATCCCTACTCTCCCATCTTTCCCAGCAAAATCTCAAAAGGGGATCTCCCTCTTCTTTTCTGTGCCCCTTCGCACTTTATCAAAAACTTTCTTCCTCCTTTTTCCCCTCCTTGACCATCATCTTCAACTGTTCACTCTTCACAGGCTTCTTTCCCATTACTTTCAAACATGCTAAAAAACCCTCCTTTGACTCCATGGCTCCCTCCAATTATCTCCCTCCCTCCCTCCATCCTCTCCAAACTCCATGAATGTATTGTCTACATCAACTGCCTACACTTCCTCTCCTCCAATTCTCTTCTTCACCACTTCCAATTTAGCTTTTTTCCCCCTTTACTCCACTAAAACTCATTTGCTTCAGCTACCATCTCCATGAGGACATTTTCCAAATCTTTATCTCCAGCCCTGATCTCGCCCCTTCCCTTCAGTCCTGTATTTTCTCCTGCCTTCAGGACATCTCTAAATGGTTGTTCTGCCAACAGCTCTAACATAATATGCCTAAAAGAGAAGACCTCATTTTCCCACCCAAATCCTACTCTCCCCATGACTTTCCAATCACTCTAGACAACATCACCACCCTCCCTTTCTCACACATCTGTTACCTTGACTTACCCTGAACTCCTCCCTCATTCCAACTATGTATTCAGTGATACTACATTCCACCTTCACAACCTCACTTCTCTTTTCAAACTGCTACATGTTAATCCAAGCACTTATCCTATTCCTTGTTGATTATCGCATCAGCATTCTTGCTTACCTCCCTGCTTCATGTCTCTTCCCACCTGAATCCATAATTCACTCTGCTGCCCAGATCACTTTTCTACAGTACTATTCAAGAGCTCCAGTGGGCACCCATCCACTTCTCACCATATATTTTAAAGCACTCAGTCACCTTGCCCTACTACACTACTTCAACCAACCCATACACTTCCCTCCAATAAGAATAATAATAATAATAACAATAATAATAGTATTTGTTAAGCACTTACTATGTGCCAGGCACTCTACTAAGCACTGGTATAGATACAAGCAAATTGGGTTGGGCACAGTTCCTGTGCCATGTGGCGCTCACAGTCCCAATCAGCGTTTTACAGATGAGGTAACTGGGGCACAGAGAAGTGAAGCAACTTGCCCAAGGTCACACAGCAGAACTCCCAGGACAATGCTCTATCCACTATACCATGCACATGATCCCTGCCCTCAGGTTGCTTCCAGTCTTAAAGGTGAGATATTGAAATACACAGAGAGAAGGGAAACGGCAAGGTAAAATGATATTTATGTGCTATAGGTAGATGAATATTACATTAAATACAGATCAAAGTGCATAGGTCATGCATAAGGGAGAGGGAATGGGGAAATGAGGCTTAGTCGGGGAAGCCCTCTTGAAGGAGAAGTGATTTTAATAAGGTTTTGAAGTTGGGGAGTGTCGTGGTCTGCCATATATGAAGGGAGAGGATAAGCTCACTATGGGCAAGGATTGCTCAGTACTGTACTTTCCCAGCACTTAGTATAGTTCAATAAATGTTCAATAAATACCACTGATTGATTTATTGAGGGAGTTCCAGGCCAGAGGGACAAAGGAATGGTGATGGGATATATAAGATTGAGGTACAGAGAGTAGATTGGTGTTAGAGGAATGGAATGTGGGGGATGGGCTGTAGTAGGAAATTAGCAAGGTACGTTAGGATGGGACAAGCTGACTGAGTGCCTTAAAGCCTTCTGTAAGGAGTTTCTCTTTGATTTGGAGTTGAATGGAATAAAACCACTGTTAAAGGCAAGAAATGACAGCTGTTTGAGCAATAGCTCAATAGCATTTTATTTTCAAGCTTGCTTTAGGCAGGGAAAGTTTCTGCAGACTCTGTTGGGTTGTACTCTCCCTAAGCACTTAGTTCAATCCTCTGCACAAAGTAAGCATTCAGTAAATACTACTGATGTCCAAGACTGAGCTCCTTATCTTCCCTCCCAATCCCTGTCCTCTCCCTGACTGTCCCCTCACTGTAGACAGCACTACCACCCTTCCCGTCTCACAAGCCCGCAACTTTGGTGTTCTCCTTGACTCTGCTCTCTCATTCACCCCATAAATCCAATCCATCACCAAACCCTGCTGGTCTCACCTCCACAACATTGCCAAGATCCACCCTTTCCTCTCCAACCAAACCACTACCTGGCTGGTTCAATCTCTCATCCTATCCTGACTGTATTACTGCATCAGCCTCCTCTCTGATCTCTCATCTTCTTGTCTTTCCCCGCTTCAGTCTATACTTCACTCAGCTGCCCGGATTATCTTTGTACAGAAATGCTCTGGGCATGTCACTCCCCTCCTCAAAAATCTCCAGTGGTTGCCTGTCAACCTACTTACTAATCAAGCAAAAGCTCCTCACTCTCGGCTTCAAGACTTGCCATCACCTCACCCCTATTATTCATTCATTCATTCATTCATGCATTCATTCATTCATTCATTCAATCGTATTTATTGAGCACTTACTGTGTGCAGAGCACTGTACTAAGCACTTCAGAAGTACAAGTTGGCAAAATATAGAGACGGTCCCTACCCAACAGCAGGCTCACAGTCTAGAAGGGGGAGACAGACAACAAAACAAAACATATTAACAAAATAAAATAAATAGAATAGTAAATATGTACAAGTAAAATAAATATAGTAATAAATATGTATAAACATATATACAGGTACTACCTCATCTCCCTTCTCTCCTTCTCCAGCCCAGACCATGCTCTCCACTCCTCCGCCTATAACCTCCTCCCTGTGCCTTGTTCTTGCCTGTCCCACCGTTGACCCCCGGCCTATGTCCTTCCCTGGCCTGGAATGCCCTCCCTCCAAACATCATCATCATCAATCATATTTATTGAGCACTTACTATGTGCAGAGCACTGTACTAAGCGCTTGGGAAGTACAAATTGGCAACATATAGAGACAGTCCCTACCCAACAGTGGGCTCACAGTCTAAAAGGGGGAGACAGAGAACAAAACCAAACATACTAACAAAATAAAATAAATAGAATAGATATTTACAAATAAAATAAATAAATGAATAAATAGAGTAATAAATATGTACAAACATATATACATATATACAGGTGCTGTGGGGAAGGGAAGGAGGTAAGATGGGGGATGGAGAGGGGGACCAGGGGGAGAGGAAGGAAGGGGCTCAGTCTGGGAAGGCCTCCTGGAGGAGGTGAGCTCTCAGTAGGGCCTTGAAGGGAGGAAAAGAGCTAGCTTGGTGGATGGGCAGAGGGAGGGCATTCCAGGCCCGGGGGATGACGTGGGCTGGGGGTCGATGGCGGGACAGGCGAGAGCGAGGTACGGTGAGGAGATCAGCGGTGGAGGAGCGGAGGGTGCGGGCTGGGCTGGAGAAGGAGAGAAGGGAGGTGCGGTAGGAGGGGGCGAGGTGATGGAGAGCCTTGAAGCCCAGTGTGAGGAGTTTCTGCCTGATGCGCAGATTGATTGGTAGCCACTGGAGATTTTTGAGGAGGGGAGTAATATGCCCAGAGCGTTTCTGGACAAAGATAATCCGGGCAGCAGCATGAAGTATGGATTGAAGTGGAGAGAGACACGAGGATGGGAGATCAGAGAGAAGGCTGATGCAGTAGTCCAGGTGGGATAGAATGAGAGCTTGAATGAGCAGGGTAGCGGTTTGGATGGAGAGGAAAGGGCGCATCTTGGCAATGTTGTGGAGCTGAGACCGGCAGGTTTTGGTCACGGCTTGGATGTGAGGGGTGAATGAGAGAGCGGAGTCGAGGATGACACCAAGGTTGCGGGCTTGTGAGACGGGAAGGATGGTAGTGCCATCAACAGAGATGGGAAAGTCAGGGAGAGGGCAAGGTTTGGGAGGGAAGACAAGGAGTTCAGTCTTCGACATGTTCAGTTTTAGGTGGCGGGCAGACATCCAAATAGAGATGTCCTGAAGGCAGGAGGAGATACGAGCCTGGAGAGAGGGGGAGAGAGCAGGGGCAGAGATGTAGATCTGGCTGTCATCAGCGTAGAGATGATAGTTGAAGCCGTGGGAGCGAATGAGGTCACCAAGGGAGCGCGTGTAGATCGAGAACAGAAGGGGACCAAGCACTGAACCTTGGGGAACCCCCACAGTAAGAGGATGGGAGGGGGAAAAGGAGCCTGCAAAAGAGACTGAGAAAGAACGACGGGAGAGGTAAGAGGAGAACTAGGAGAGGACGGAGTCTGTGAAGCCAAGGTCAGATAGCATGTTGAGAAGAAGGGGGTGGTCCACAATGTCAAAGGCAGCTGAGAGGTCGAGGAGGATTAGGACAGAGTATGAGCCGTTGGATTTGGCAAGCAGGAGTTCATTGGTGACCTTTGAGAGGGCAGTTTCCGTGGAATGTAGGGGACGGAAGCCAGACTGGAGGGGGTCGAGGAGAGAGTTGTTGTTGAGGAATTCGAGGCAGCGAGTGTAGACAACTCGTTCAAGGAGTTTGGAAAGGAATGGTAGGAGGGATATGGTGCGATAACTAGAAGGCGAGGTGGGGTCAAGAGAGGGTTTTTTTAGGATGGGAGAGACATGGGCATGTTTGAAGGCAGAGGGGAAGGAACCAGTGGAGAGTGAGCGGTTGAAGATGGAAGTTAAGGAGGGGAGAAGGGATGGAGCGAGAGATTTCATGAGATGAGAGGGAATGGGGTCAGAAGCACAGGTGGCCGGAGTAGCACTTGAGAGGAGGGAGGAGAGCTCCTCTGAGGATACTGCTGGGAAGGATGGGAGAGTAGCAGAGAGTGTTGAGAGCCGGGGGGATGGAGAAAGGGGGGAAGAGACTTTGGGGAGGTTGGACCTGATGGATTTAATTTTGTTAATGAAGTAGGAGGCCAGATCGTTGGGGGTGAGGGAAGGAGGAGGGGGAGGAACCGGGGGCCTGAGAAGAGAGTTGAGTATACGGAAGAGCTGGCGGGGGTGATGGGCATGAGTGTCAATAAGGGAGGAGAAATAGTTTTGTCTGGCAGAAGAGAGGGCTGAGTTAAGGCAGGAAAGGATAAACTTGAAGTGAACGAGGTTGGCATGGTGTTTAGACTTTTGCCAGCAGCGTTCGGCAGCTCGAGCATAAGAGCGAAGGAGGCGGACAGTGGCAGTGATCCAGGGCTGTGGGTTGGTGGTGCGAGAGCGGCAAAGGGAAAGGGGAGCGAGTGAGTCTAGCTGAGTAGAAAGGGTAGAGTTGAGAGCAGTAATCTGATCATCAAGACTGGGTAGAGAGGAGAGGGCTGCGAGGTGGGGTGTGAGGTGCTCCGAAAGATGGGTGGGGTCCAGAGAGCTGAGATGTCTGTGAGGGAGTAATACGGATTTACAGGGGAAAGGAGTGTGAGTGAGGAGGCAGGTGAGAAGATTATGATCAGAGAGAGGGATTTCAGAGTTGGTGAGGGTGGACACAGTGCAGCGGTAGGAGATGATGAGGTCGAGGGTATGACCAACTTGGTGAGTGGGTGAGGTGGGGTGGAGGAAGAGGTTGGCAGCGTCAAGGAGAGATAGAAGGCAGGCGGCAGAGGAGTCGTTAGGGATATCCATGTGGATATTGAAGTCTCCGAGGATCAGAGTGGGCATGGAGAAGGAGAGAAGGAAGGTGAGGAAGGGGTCAAAGTCGTTAAAGAAGTTGGAAGTGGGGCCGGAACAAACATCTGCCAAGCTAGCTCTCTTCCTCTCTTCAAAGCCCTACTGAGAGCTCACCTCCTCCAGGAGGCCTTCCCAGACTAAGTCCTCTTTTTCCTCTCCTCCTCCCTATCCCCCATCCTACCTTCTTCCCCTCCCCACAGCACTTATATTTATTTGCACAGATATATTACTGTATTTATTTTATTTGTACATATTTACTATTCTATTTATTTTGTTAATGATTTGTACAAAGCTTTAATTCTATTTGTTCTGACGATTTTGACACCTGTCTACATGTTTTGTTTTGTTGTCTGTCTCCCCCTTCTAGACTGTGAGCCCGTTGTTGGGTAGGGACCGTCTCTATATGTTGACAACTTGTACTCCCCAAGCGCTTAGTACAGCTGTGCACACAGTTAGTGCTCAATAAATGTGTTTGAATGAATGAATGAAAATGTTTTGCAAGGTTCTTAAAAGCAAGAAATGTCTCTGCTGTGATTTTCCAACAACTTAATACTGTGCCTCCTGTTCAGTAAACACTCATCTAATAACAGTGATGTATTTTATAGTCAGACATGAAAAACACCCAAAAATTATGCACCAAAAAGCATAGAATTTAAGATTGCCAACTTCTTTGATTCTAAATAAACCTGAAGACTCCCAAGGACCACCTGGGCCACACTCAAAATGTGGGCTGCTAGGCAGTCTATGAGAAAATGATGAGGGTTCAATAGATAAAGACAAAATCACCATGACAAGGTAAAAAGACCACCAGCAGACTGTGGATGAAGGAGTCAGCCCAGCCAATCTGTTCAGGTACAACCAAAGCTCTCTCATTGTTCCAGAATTTGTGGAGGCCTCATGCTGCCTGCTAAAGCGGGGCAGATGGTGAAGACCCAGGATGATTTTCAATTTTTAATCGATTGTAGACCAGTGCAACCTGTTTTCACACCATTTGTAAAGGAACTGTTGTAAAAACTGCCTTTGTTCCTGCAGCTCCTAGACTATAGGCCGTTCCAACTCCTGACTTCTGACTCCAATACATAAATGAAAATGGGCAGTATGGTCTACATAGGGAAAAAGTAGCAAAACCAGGCAAAATACATACACATGTGAATAGTTCCCTGCTAGCATTCTTTCATTCACTCCTTCAATTCAATCGTACTTATTGAGCACTTACTGTGTGCAGAGCACTGTACTAAGTGCTTAGGAAATACAAGTCTACACTTGCTCCCTTGGTGACCTCATTCACTCCCACAGCTTCAACTATCATCTTTACGCTGATGACACCCAAATCTACATCTCTGCCCCCGCTCTCTCTCCCTCCCTCCAGGCTCGCATCTCCTCCTGCCTTCAGGACACTGCCATCTGGATGTCTGCCCGCCACCTAAAACTCAACATGTCCAAGACTGAACTCCTTGTCTTCCCTCCCAAACCGTGCCCTCTCCCTGACTTTCCCATCACTGTTGATGGCACTACCATCCTTCCCGTCTCACAAGCCCGTTACCTCGGTGTCATCCTCGACTCTGCTCTCTCATTCACCCCTCACATCCAAGCCGTCACCAAAACCTGCCAGTCTCACCTCCGCAACATTGCCAAGATCCACCCTTTCCTCTCCATCCAAACCACTACCCTGCTCGTTCAAGCCTCTCATCCTATCCCATCTGGATTACTGTATCAGCCTCCTCTCAGATCTCCCATCCTCCTGCCTCTCCCCACTTCAATCCACACTTCACGCCGCTGCCCGGATTGTCTTTGTCCAGAAACGCTTTGGGCATGTTACTCCCCTCCTCAAAAATCTCCAGTGGCTACCAATCAACCTATGCATCAGGCAAAAACTCCTCACCCTGGACTTCAAGGCTGTCCATCCCCTCGCCCCCTCCTACCTCACCTCCCTTCCCTCCTTCTACAGCCCAGCCTGCACCTTCCACTCCTCTGCTGCTAGTCTCTTCACTGTGCCTCGTTCTCGCCTGTCCCGCCGTCGACCCCCAGCCCGCATCATCCCCCGGCCTGGAATACCCTCCCTCCACACATCCGCCAAGCTAGCTCTCTTCCTCCCTTCAAGGCCCTACTGAGAGCTCACCTCCTTCAGGAGGCCTTCCCAGACTGAGCCCCCTCCTTCCTCTCCCACTCCTCCCCCTCCCCATCCCCCCTGCCTTACCTCCTTCCCCTCCCCACAGCACCTGTATATATGTATATATATTTGTATGTATTTATTACTCTATTGATTTATTTATTTCATTTGTACATATTTATTCTATTTATTTTATTTTGTTAATATGTTTTGTTTTGTTCTCTGTCTCCCCCTTCTAGACTGTGAGCCTACTGTTGGGTAGGGACCCTCTCTATATGTTGCCAACTTGGACTTCCCAAGCACTTAGTACAGTGCTCTGCACACAGTAAGCACTCAATAAACACGATTGAATGAATGAATGAATGAATGAATGAAATACAAGTCAGCAACATATAGCAGGGTTCACCAGCAAGAAAAGTAGCAAATAATTTAATGATCAGAAGGAATCAGAATGTCCTCAAAACAATCTTAGAGAAATGGAAATATATTAACAGACACTTACTCTTCAGGATGTAGGGGGAAATCATTAGAAAAAAAAGAAAAAAACTTACTCTGGAAATTTGTTTCAAAAAAAAGCAAAGTATTAGTGATCATTATTTCATTTATGATCCAATCATTTATTTATATGTAATGGAATTATTATTCCCTGATGGCTAGACCTTCACCAGGTGGAGAGTTACATGGCTACTGGAAGTTCATGTCATTAGTAGTAGTAATAGTATTTATTAAACACTTATTATGTGCAGAGAACTGTACTAAACACTGGGAGAAAATACGCAAAGTAGGAATCAAACTTGGTCTCTGTCCCTTGGTGGGGATCACATACTAAAAGTTTAAGTGGGGAGAAGGGATTGGAAATTGGCACAATAGGAGAGATGAAACATTAAAACACAACATAATCAAATAGACAAATCCTGTCTATTTGTCTGTTTCTAAGGCATTCTGCCTTAGAAAATTTATCTCAGTATACTGTCTAAAGGTGTTGCATTATCTTCTGAAATTATGTATTTTCTTCAAGATAATTACAGATAGGTAAATCAAGGAGACTAAACTCAGATAGTTCAAGTAACAACTTCCTAACAGACTTTTCAAAAGCATAGAATATGGACTCACATTTCATTGAAAAGGCCTTTGACAGCTTTTTCCCACTCATCTGATGATCTGTTCAAGAAACTTATAATTAGAGGTAAAGGATAAAAGAGCCTGGTACACTGGGGTCTGGGAAAGGTGGCCTAAAGTAGTGAATCAATGGTCTTTATTGAGAGCTTACAGCTTACTGTGTTCAGTGCACTGTATTTGAATGAATATTCCTTGAATGTGCTTGGAAGAGTAAAGTACAACAGAATAAGCAGACATGTTTCCTGCCCATAACAAGCTTATAGTCTAGAGGGGGAGACAGACATTAATATAAATAAATTAGTAATTGAAAATATATAATTTAAATATGTGTACATAAATTCTAGCAGGGTTGGGGGTGGGTAAGGTCAAAGATAGATGACCAGAGGTCACAGATATAAGGGCAAAAATGAAGCAAAAGGGAGAGTGAGCCCAATAAAAGAGGGCTTAATCAGGGAAGGCCTCTTGTAGGAGGTGTGACATTTATAAGGCCTTGGAGGTGGGTAGAGTGGGTCTGGCATGTATGGAGGGAGAGTGAGTTCCAGGTCATGGAGAGGATGTAGGAAATGGTTCAGTGGTAAAATAGGTGAGATCGGGGCACAGTGAATAAGCTGGGGCTAGCGGAGCAGAGTGTGTTGGCAGGACTGTAATAGGAGATTACGGTGTGAGCCGACTGACTGCTTTAAAACTAGTTTCTGTTTCATGTGGAGAAGGATTGGCAGACACTGGGGGTTCTTGAAGATTTGGTTGACAGGGTCTGAATTTTTCTGTTGAAAAATGTTCCATGTGTCAGAGTGAATATGGGCTGGAACAGGGAGAGACAGGAGGCAGGGAAGTCAGTGAGGAGGCAGGTGCAGTAGGCTACGTGGGCTAGGATATGTCTTGATTCAGTGTAGTAGCAGTTGGATGGAGAGGAAAGGGTGGATTTTAGCAATGTTGTGAAGACAAAACAGACAGGATTTGGTGATAGAATGAATACGTGGGTGGAATGAGAGAGATGAGTTGAGTGCAGTGCCAATGTTACAGGCTTCTGTGAGAAAGGGAGGGCAGTGATATTGTCTAAGGAGATAGGAAAGACTGTGGGAGGACAGCTTAATGTTTTGTGCTACCAGAGTTCTTGAAGGCAGGAGAAGATAATGTGATCTACCCTGTAGCTAAAAGTATTGTTCTATAAAAAGGATCTGTGATTGGATTTTAGCTTGCTAGCTAATTTATTAGGCTATTATCTCTCTAGACTGTGAGCTCACTTTGGGCAGGAATGTGTCTGTTTCTTTTTATATTGTACTCTCTCAAGTGCTTAGTACAGTGCTTTGTACACAGCAAGCACTCAATAAATACGATTGAATGAAGTGCTTATAGTGTACAGAGTACCATCCTAATCACGGAAAGAGAATATGTTAATGGGAATTGAAAGTGATCTCTATTCCTCAGAAACCTCACAGTCTAAATCAGACCTGAGTATTTTGTATTAAATAATGCAGAGAAAGAAATCAGCATATCATCACTTGCACTCAATTCCATACAAGTCCTCCAACAAGAAGAGATTCAGTCACTTGATTAGAATCACAGAATTGACAGGAGAGATCAAAAGATGAAACTCCAATAGATTTTTTACTTCAATTCCCTCTTCTCCTTTCTCAATTGATTATGGCTGAACTTAAAGTTAGATACAGGTATGGCATACGTTTAGGTGCATAGCTTTATCTAGATTTCTTAAGTGATTTTTCTCTGTCTCAGAACCTAGGTACATTCATACACTCACAAAAATTTATGCTTCTTACTCGCAGTTATATCCAAAGCAGGCTGATTGAGAGGAGTTGCAAGTCTGGCAAGTTATTGTGTCATATGTATAGATTCCTGGAACAGACAAGATAATTCCATGTTTGGTTGAAGCAGTTGGACAAGATGCTGAAATAATATCATACAGATCTTTGAGTCTGGGTCATTTCCTTTTTACAGCAAAAAAATAAAGTGCTTCTTAGAGCAATGTCCCAAAGCCTGAGATTTGTTACTTACCACAGTGGTGCTCACATGCTAATTTACCTAGTAAAGGAAAACCAAAGAGGGACAATGGTGAACATTCTTTTGGAATTGGTAATTGATCATTATCCTAACCTCCATTTATATGGATTACAACAACCTTCATTATTCAAATAAACTTTATATTTAATAGGTGCATTTATAAATAATTTTTTTTGGAGAAAATATTTTACAAGAAAACTTCATGTTAAGAAACTAGTAAGAGTAGCACTGGAACCAAAAAACAAACCAACAATTTTGTTGCCCCTGCCATTATTCATACTTCCAAGCTTATCCCAAAGCTGACTGATTTCAGCATCTGTCTAATAGTTGGAGACTGAATGAAGGAAGTGAAGGACAAAGCCAAAAATGTCAAAAAAATTGCAAGCTTTAGGGACAGAAGGGAAAGGAAAGTTAAAAGGCGGAGTAGGTTTCACAAGTTTAGATGAATAATTTTAAGTATTCATTCATTCATTCAAATGTATTTATTATGTATTTACTGTGGGCAGAGCAGTTTACTAAGTGCTTGGGAAGTACAGGACAACAAGAAACAATGACAATCCCTGCCCACAACAAGTTCAGTCTAGAACATGGGGAGACAGACATCAATACAATTAAATAAAATTACAGATATATACATAGGTGCAATGGGGCTGAAAGGGGCGGGAAAGAGCAAAGGGAGCACATCAGGGCAACACAGAATGGAGTGGGAGATGCAGAAAAAGGAGCTTAGTCTGGCAAGTCCTCTTGGAGGAGATGTGCCTTCAATAAGGCTTTGAATTTGGAGAGAGTAATTATCTGTCAGATTTGAGGAGGGAGGGTGTTCCAGACCACAGGCAAGATGTGGACCAGGGATAGGTGATGAGACAGGCAAGATTGAGGCAACAGTGAGAAAGGTAGCACTAGAGGAGCAAGAAGCAGTGAAGGAGAAAAGCAAGGTGAGGTAAAAGGGGTTGAAATGATGGAGTGCTTCAAAGCCAATGGTGAGGCATTTTTGTTTGTTATGAAGGTGGTTAGGACAGTAACAAGATGAGGTAGGAGCGGCCAAGGTGATTGAATGCTTTAAAGTCAATGATAAAGAGTTTCTGTTTGATGTAGAGGTGAATGGACAACCCTTGGAGTTTTGTAAAGAGTGGGGAAACATGGCCAGAACATTTCTGTAGAAAAGTGATCTGGACAGCAGAGTGAAATATGGACTGGAATGTGAAAAGAAAGAAGGCTGGAAGTTCAGCAAGGAGGCTAGAGAAGATAAATGTTTGGACTAATGTGGTAGCAGTTTTAATGGAGTGGAAAGTGCTGATTTTAGCAGTGTTTAGAAGGTGGAATCAATATGAATTAGTGATGGATTGATTATATGGGTTGAATAATAATTACTGTATTTATTAAGTGCTTACTATGTGCCAGCACTGCACTAAGCACTCGGTGGATACAAGCAAATTGAGTTGAACACATTGGGCTCACAGTCTCAATCCTCATTTTACAGATGAGGTAACTGAGGCCCAGAAAAGTTCCTTCCTTCCTTCATTCATTCATTCAATTGTATTTATTGAGCGCTTACTGTATGTAGAGCACTGTACTTGACTTGCCCACGGTAACACAGCAGTCAAGTGGCAGACCCGGGATTAGAACCCAAGACCTTCTGACTCCCAGTGAGAGAGAGGAGTCAAGGACAATGCCAAGGTTTTGGACTTATGAGACAGGAAAGATGGTGGTGTCATCTACAGTGATGGGAAAGTAAGGAGGAGGACAGGGTTCAAGTGGAAAGATAAGGAGTTCTGTTTTAGGCATGTTAAGTTTGAGGTGAAAGCAGGACATCCAAGTAGAGATGTCTTCAAGATAGGAAGAAATGCTAGACTGCAGAGACAAAGAGATCAGGGCAGGAGACGTAGATTTGGATATGATCTGCATAGAGATGATCGTTGAAGAGATGTGGTGAATGTGTTCTCCAAGGGAATGGGTGTAGATGGAGAATAGAAGGGAACCCAGAACTGAATCATGAGGGATACCCACAGATAGGGTGTGAAAGGCAGAGGAGGAGCCTGTGAAAGAGACTGAGAGTGAGCAGCCAGAGAGATAAGTGGAGAACCAGGAGAGGACAGGGTCAGTGAAGTTGAGGTTGGATAATGTTTCTAAAATAAGAGGGTGGTAGACTGCGTCACAAAGTGTCATCAATCAAAGGTATTTATTGAGCACTTACTCTGTACCTAGCACTGTACTAAAAATATTTGATTCCTACTCATAGAGAGCTTATGTCTATTGGGAGACAGGCATTGAAGTAAATTAGGGATAGAGGAAATAGTAGAGTATAAGAATATTACATAAGTAATGTAGGACTGGGGTAAGGAGCCCATAGTGCTTAAGGGGTAAATAGTCAAGTCTGTAGTTCACTCAGAGGGGAGGGTGAACACAGAAATAAAGAACTTGGCTTGGGAAAACCTTTTGGAGAACTTGTGATTTTAGAGGGGTTTTGAAGGCACAGAGATTGGAAGGGGAAGAGAATTCCACACCCAAGGGAGAGTGCAGGCAAGGCATCAGTGGTGAGATAAATGATATTGAAGTACAAATAGTAGGTTGGTGCTAGAGGAACAGAATATTCAGGCTGGGTTCCAGTAGGTGTTCATAAAGGTTAAGTAGGAGGGGGAAAGCTGGCTGAGTGATATAGAGCTGATTGTATGGAGTATCTGTTTAATGTAGACTAGATGAGCAACCATTGGAGGTTTTTGGAATGTGGGGAGATGTGACCTGAATAATCATTCAGAAAAATGACACAGGGAGCATAGTGAAATATGGACTGAAGAGGAGAGAGTTAGGAGGCAAGGAAGTCAGAGAGAAGGTTGACACAGCAGTCAGAAGAGAAACGATGAGTGCTTGGATCAGCATGGTAGCAGTTTGGATGGAGAGGAAAGGGAGAATCCTAGAGATGTGAAGGTAGAACCATCTGGATTTCATGACAGGTTGTAAGTGTTGGCTGAATGAGGGAGATGGCAGTATTATCTATGGTCACAGGAAAGTCGGGGCATGGGGGGGACAGGATTTGGGTGAAAAGATAATGAGTTCTATCTTGGACAGGTTAAATTCGAAGGCAAACTCCTTCCTTCCATTGGACTGATAGAATATTTGGATTCTCCATTTCTAACTGATATAGAGCCTGTTTCTTCTGAACTGAAACTAGTGAGAAAGCACATGGTTTCCAGAGAAAAGCTAGAAAAGGAAAAAGGAACATGGGAAAAACTCACTTTCAATAATGGCAACCCGTAGCATCTTTATCTGCTCTTGGAAAATAGAACGCAAAACTTTGGGGAAGAAACCTGAAATAAAGAAAAATGATTCAAAATAGTCACTTCTGCTGCTTATTTAATAATTCTTAATGGTATTTGTTAAGTGCTTTCTATGTGCCAGGGACTGTACTTGTCCAAGGTCACACAGCAAACAAGTGGTGTAGTCAGAATCAGAATTAAGATTCTCTGACTCCCAGTTCTGTGACAAGCAGAGCAGTTCCAGAAAATTCTGAAAGATTAGGACAGGGGTAGAGAGAACTCTAGTAACTAGCAGTAGTTCAGCAAAATTAAATTAGTTTTCCTACACTTTTAATGTGTTCTTGCCCTGGATCGGTAAAAAAAAAAAACCCTTACCTGAAGTAATAATAATAATAATTTTGGTATTTATTAAGCACTTTATTTGTGTGAGACACTGTACTAAGTGCTGGGGTGGATATAAACAAATTGGGTTGACATCAGTCCAAGTCTCAATCCCAATTTTACAAATGAGGTAACTGAGGCCCAGAGTAGTGAAGTGACTGGCCCAAGGTCACACAGCAAACAAACGGCAGTGATGGGATTAGAACCCATAACCTTCTGACTCCCAGACCTGTGCTCTCTCCACTATGACATGCTGATGTGAATAGAATCTGCTGCCTAAAATCCCTGATCTGTCCAGGCCAAGGTCCGCCAATCCTGGGTTAATGTAACTGATTTTCCCATCTTTATTGATCCTTGATCAAAGTACTTTCTCATGTAAAATCAACACTAAAAGATTCGAGAAGTTAATCAAGTTAGTGGACTATCTTCCTTCTCAAAATAGATGTGTAATTTTTAGTCATTTCAATTCTCATTAACATTTATACTAGACTTGCAGAGGTAAGGAAAAAAGATATGTGCTATTTATTCATTGCCCTGATGAAGTGTTTTCTAGAAGAAATAGAAACTACTAACTAAAAATAAACTTTGAGATCAAATGGGTGATTTTGAAATTTCAAATTGCATTTAATAGTTAAAAAACATAGACATTCCCTCTCTTCTTGTTCTTCTTCCCAGTGTCCAGTAGTTCTTGGATCTTTTCCTCAACCACATTGTAATCATCATCATCAATCGTATTTATTGAGCGCTTACTATGTGCAGAGCACTGTACTAAGCGCTTGGGTTGTCCTCATGAAACATGAAATTGCCCTCTTGCTTTAACACACTAATCTGATTGATATCTACCAAATATAGATGCAATTCCTTTCAGTTATTCCCAATTCTGGATCCTTTTCTTTCCCTCTGTCCCCAGGTCTCACTCATTTCTAAAGCAATTAAAATGGTTACAAAACAATGTTTTTCTCCCTTTCTACTTAGTTACATTAATTCCTTATCAGAATTAATTTTCTTACCAGGGTGATACATCTTCCTTTCATACAGTTTGTCTAGTTTCTTGTACACTTCTGCAGCAATATGGTGCAATTTATTCAAAGCTAGAATTTAAAAAATAGTATTTTTGGCATGAATCTGGGCATTTTTGGCCTTTTGAAATTAATTTGTGACTCTTTAGCTGACAGATCATTTGAATTCTGGTAATGATTCCAAAGGTTTGGCATAACCCAGGAATTTTAAACTGGATTGATCTTTACGAAGTATGTGTTTCCAGAAGGAGACTATTCATCTCTGTAACAGAACAACTTATCTAGGGATGGTGAGGAACAGTATATATATATGTATTTTTTCTCCTTAGCTCAAAAAGGGAGGGGAGAAAGGTGGAAAGGGTAGTTTATCTGTATCAAATTAGAGGGGCACAGCCCTGGACACCCTATTCTTGAAGAAACTCATGGGTTAGATTCTTACACTAGTTTTTTGCCTCCATTTCTTTTTTCCTTTCTTCATTTAATAAATCACATTTATTAAGTACTTAATGTGTCCAAAGCCAGTCACTGTTCTAAGCTTGCACGTTGAAAATTAATTCCAATCCTTGACTGTCCTATAAGGACTCAGTCTTGAGAATACTGTGCAGAGGTGGCACATCACACTAATTTCCACCAGATCCAGCGCTTAGAACACTGCTTTGCACATAGTAAGCGCTTAACAAATGCCATCATTATTATTATTATTACCAGATGAAACAGCCATTCACTCATTCATTCATTCATTCATTCATTCATTCCTATTTATTGAGCACTTACTGTGTGCAGATCATTGTACTAAGCGCTTGGGAGAGTACAGTGCAACAATAAGCCTGCACATTCCCTGTCCCCAACGAGCTTACTGTGTAGAGGGCGAAGACAGACATTAATATATGTGAATAAATGTGAATAAATATAAATAATAAATAAATAAATAATATATGTGAATAATACAGATATTACAGATTAAATGGGTCTTTCTAAAGATCTAGACTGTGAGCTCTGTGTTCAGTAGGGACCGTCTCTATATGTTACCAGCTTGTACTTCCCAAGCGCTTAGTACAGTGCTCTGCACACAGTAAGCGCTCAATAAATACGATTGAATGAATGAATGAATGTAGTTCCTGCATAAAGTGAGTTAGTTCTCCAAAACAGATTCATTAAAAGACCACCTCTCTCCAATTTAACTTACTGATTTCGGGTGGAAAGGTGAAACGGAGTTTCTCCATTGTGTCCTTAGGCCAATCGTTTAAGAGGTTCCTCGAGACAGGGATGTCTCCAACCCACCAGGATTTGAGACTCAAATGGTGTCGGTAAAAAGCGAATTTCGTCGAGAAGTCCTCATCACAGTGCAGGCAACCCACCGTCAGAGCAACCATTGCCCACTGATACAACCAGAAAAACCGGCTGCCACAGCCGTGGTACAGCTCCATCCCCACAGCCAAAAGCTAACGGCCCCTAGCGGGCAGGAATTTGCGCGAGCAAAATGGAGCAGTGATGAGGCAAGAATCGAAGCACGGGCACGCGGAGAGAAGATATCCGATGATTGGTTAACACTCAACAAAAGGGAGGATATGAAAGAGAAGAGGAAATCTGAGATTAGAGAAGGACACAGTGTTGCGACAGAGTTGCGATTCGGATAACAATCATGTTGTCATGCAACTTGATAACTGTAACCTCCCTTTACGCTTTAAACTCGTTATGGGAAGGAAATGTGCTTGTTATATTATAGTCTCCCAAGTATTCATTCATTCATTCATTCAATTCATTCAATCGTATTTATTGAGCACTTACTGTGTGCAGAGCACTGTACTAAGCGCTTGGAAAGTACAAGTTGGCAAGATATAGGGACGGTCCCTACTCAACAGTGGGCTCACAGTCTAGAAGTGGGAGACAGACAGCAAAACAAGACATATTAACAAAATAAAATAAATAGAATAAATATGTACAAATAAAATAAATAAATAGAGTAATAAATACGTACAAACATATATACGTATATACAGGTGCTGTGGGGAGGGGAAGGAGGTAAGGCGGGGGGATGAGGAGCGGGAGGAGGGGGAGAGGAACGAGGGGGCTCAGCCTTGGAAGGCCTCCAAGACAGTGCTCTGCACACAGTAAGTGCTCAGTAAATACGACTGACTGACTCGCTGTTGACTTCCAGGTACTTTGGGCGTCCTATCAATTCTATCAACCTCGAAGCAAAGGTATTTAATTGCTCACCTGCTAAGTGTCAGAAGCAGCTGGAGAGAATTGAGGGCCTGATGGGTCGAGGAAGCACCCTAAATGCAAAGCCCGTACCAACTTCATAATTACTTTTAGGTGTAAATTATTTTTCTACTCTTTTTGCAGTGAGAAGCAGTGTGGCATAATGGATAGAGCAAGGTCCTGGGATTTGGAAGGACCTGGGTTCTCATCCGTGTTGTCTGTGTGACCTTGGGCAAGTCACTTTACTTCTCTGTGACTCAGTGATTTCATCTGTAAAATGGGGATAAAACCTGAGAGCCTTATGTGGCCCATGGAGCTTGTTCATTCTGCTGAGTTAAAAATAAAGTGGAGGGGGGTTGATGTGAGGTCTTATTTCTACTTCAACTACCATCTCTTTGTGGATGATACCCAAATCTATATTTCCTCCCCTGTTCTCTCTCCCTCTCTCCAGGCTCACATCTCCTCCTGCCTTCAGGTCATTTCTACTTGGATGTCCTCCTGCCACCTGAAACTCAACATGTTCAAGACAGAGCACCTTATCTTTCCTTCCAAATCATGTCCTCTTCCTGACTTTCCCATCACTGTAATGACAGGATGACATGACCATCCTTCTAGTCTCACAAGCCAGTAACTTTGGTATCACCCTTAACTCTGCTCTCTCATTCAACCCATTTATCCAATCCCTCATCAAATCCTGTCGGTTTCACCTTCACAACATCACCAAGGTCCTCCCTTTCCTCTCCATCCAAACCGCTACCAGGTTAGTAAATTCACTCATCCTATCCTGCCTAGATTACTCATCAGCCTCCTTTTTGACCTCCCAGTCTCCTGCCTCTACCCACTCCAGTCCATACTTCACTCCACTGCCCAGATGATCTTTCTACAGGAATGTTCAGGGCATATCACCCCACTCCACAAAAACCTCCAGTGGTTGCCACTTCCATTTCAAACAAAAACTCCTCATTATTGGCTTTAAAACTCTCAATCACCTTGCTCCCTCCTACCTCAGCTCCCTTCTCTCCTTCTACATCGAAGTCCACAAACGCAGGCCCTCTGGTGCTAACTTTCTTACTGTGCCTACATCTCTCCTATCTCACTGCCAACGCCTGGCCCATGTCCTACATCTGGCCTGGAATGCCCTCCCTCCTCAAATCAGCCAGATAGTCCTTCTCCCCTCTTCAAACCCCTTCACCCCCTCCAAGAGTAGTCCTTCCCAGACTAAGCCCCATTTTTTCTCAGCTACCATTCCCTTTTCCATGTCTCTCTGACTCACTCCCTTTGCTCCCCCCAACCACAGCACTTATGTATATATGTACATATCTATAATTTTATTTATTTATATTGATGCCTGTTTACTTGTATTGATGTCTGTCTCCCCCGCTTCTAGACAGTGACCCTGTTATGGACAGGGTTGTCCCTCTTTATTGCTGTATTGTACTTTCCAAGTGCTTAGTACAGTTCTGTATTTGTTCTCTATCTATACTCACTCCCTTGGTAAGTTCATTTGCTCCCACGGCTTCAACTATCATCTCTATGCTGATGACACCCATCAGCATTTTAGACTGTGAGCCCACTGCTGGGTAGGGACTGTCTCTGTATGTTGCCAATTTGTACTTCCCAAGCGCTTAGTACAGTGCTCTGCACATAGTAAGCACTCAATAAATACGATTGATGATGATGATGATGACACCCAAATCTACATCTCCACCCCTACTCTCTCTCCCTCCCTCCAGGCTTGTATCTCCTCCTGCCTTCAGGACATCTCCATCTGGATATCTGCCCGCCATCTAAAACTCAACATGTCCAAGACTGAGTTCCTTATTTTCCCTCCCAAACCCTGTCCTCTTCCTGCCTTTCCCATCACTGCAGATGGCACTAACACCATCCTTCCCATCTCACAAGCCCACAACCTTGGTGTCATCCTTGACTCCGATCTGTCATTCACCCCACACATCCAATCTGTCACCAAAACCTGCCGGTCTCACCTCCACAACATCATCAAGATCCACCCTTTCCTCTCCCTCCAAACGGCTACCTTGCTGGTTCAATCTCTTATCCTAACCCAACAGGATTACTGCATCAGCCTCTTCTCTGATCTCCCATCCTCCTCTCTCTCCTTGCTTCAGTCTATACTTCACTCTGTTGCCCAAATTATCTTTGTACAGAAACCCTCTGGACATGCCATTCCCCTCCTTAAAACTCTCCAGTGGTTGCCTGTCAACCTACGAATCAAGCAAACACTCCTTACTCTCAGCTTCAAGGCTCTCCATCACCTCTTCCCCTCCTACCTCACCTCCCTTCTATCCTACAGCCCAGCCCTCACCTGCTGCTCCTCTGCCACTAACCTCCTCACTATGCCTCATTCTCACCTGTCCCACCATCGACCCCTGGCCCACGTCTTTCCCCTGGCCTGGAATGCCCTCCCTCCACACATCTTTGAGTAGGGAGTTAAACATCTGGAACAACTCGTGAGGGCAATAAGCACGGGTGTCAATAAGGATGGAGAAATAGTTTTGCCATGTACATGAAGTGGATGATAGCCTGTTATCTAGATTTCTGCCAGCAGGGCTTTACAGCTTGTGTGCAATAATAATAATGATTATTATGGCATTTGTTAAGCACTTACTATGTGTCAAGCACTGTTCTAAGCAAGAACGAAGGAGGTGGACTATGGAGGTGATCCTGGTCTGTGGGTTAGTGATATGAAACCAATGAAGGGATAAGAGAGGATGAGGATGTTCAATTGAGGATGTTAATTTGGTCATCACGGGACGGTAGTTTGGGTATTGGAGTCTAAAAGGGGCATAATGAGTTGAGAAAATTGTATGGGTCAAAAGATGGGAGCTCTCAGTGGGGGAACAGCACAGATTTGCAGGAAGGAAGTGTATGGGAGAGAGGCAGGTGAGGAAGTTGTGGTCAGATAGAGGTATTTTGGAGTTGTTGAGGGTAGTGATTATGCGATGGCTAGAGATGATGATGATGAGATTGAGTGTATGTCCAAGTTGGTGAGTGGGTGGGGTGGGGTGGAGCAGGAAGTCAGAGGAGTTGAGAACTGATATAATTTGGGCAGTGACAGGGTTATCAGGAACATTTTTGTCGACATTGAAGTCCCCAAGGATCAATGTAGGGATGGAGAAAGAGAGAAGGAATGGGAGAAAATGTTCAAAATCGTTCAAAAATTTGGAGGAGGGCCTGGGGGAGTGGTAGATGACCACTACTAGAATCTGGAGTGGGTGGTAGAGGTAGATGATATGGACTTTGCAGGAAGGGGAAGAAAGAGACGGAGGCGGTGGAGGACTGTTCAAGTAGCACTAAGGTGCAAGAAGGAAGCCAACACCTCCTTTCCCTCTAGAGAGAGCAGCTGGAAAGACAATGTCATCTGGGGAGAACATTAAGCATAACACCAAGATTATGTGCTTGTGAAACAGGAAGTTGGTGGTGTCATCTACAGTCATGGGAAAGTCAGGGTATGGACAGGGTTCGGGTGGAAAAATAAGGAGTTCTGTAAATGAGACTCTACTCTCAATCAATCACATTTACTGGGTGCTCACTGCGTGCAGAGCACTGTGTTGAGACTTGCATATGTTTGCATTAGGGCAAGGAGCCAATCCCTACTTCTCTAACACCCCTTTCCCATACTAATGCCCCCTCCACCTCGAAATCCAAATACAATGGCTTGAACTTGGCTCAGTGGAAGCCAAGCTTACGGGCTTTGGAGTCAGAGGTCATGGGTTCAAATCCCGGCTCTACCACTTGTCTGCTGTGTGACTTTGGGCAAGCAACTTAATTTCTCTATGCCTCAGTTACCTGATCTGTAAAATGGGGGTTAAGACTATGAGCCCCACGTGGGACAACCGTATCACTTTGTATCCCTCCAGTGCTTAGAACAGTGCTTTCCACTGTTATTATTTATTATTAAAGTATTAACACTAATACACATACCACTCACCCAACAGGAACTGGCATTCTCTTGCCCCACAACTTAGCAGCCATTTGGAGAGTGGATCAGACTGCAGGAAATTGTGACTCACCTCCGAACTCCTCTGCTCCCCTGAATGACATGGGTAAAAAATTCAGAATAACCAGGAATAAGCAAAATAATGTAGGCTGTAGAATAGAAGGAATGCAGTGTTTACTGAAAGGGTGATAAAGTTAATCACTTCATTTTGGGAGTGGGAAAGATGCCTAGGAGTCATAAGGACTTGGGTTCTAATCTCTGCTCCACCACTTGTGTGCTGTATGACCTTGGGCAAGTCACGTAACTTCTCTGTGCCTCAGTTACCTCATCTGTAAAATGGGGATTAAGATTGTGAGCCCCCCGTGGGACAATCTGATCTCCTTGTAACCTCCCCAGTGCTTAGAAGAGTGCTTTGCATATAGTAAGCGCTTAATAAATGCCATCATCACCATTATTATTATTTTCTATTCCTCAGTTGCCTCATCTGTAAAAAGGGGATTAAGACTGTGGGCCACAGATGGAACAGGGACTATGTCCAACTTAATTAGCTTGTATCTGCTCCAGGGTTTAGTACAGTGCCTGGTACATAGTAAGCACGTAACAAATAACATTAATAAAAAAGGGAGGGAAGGTAGGCATCAGCAAAAGGTCAATATTTAGAGAGGTTAGAACTGCACACAGTAAATAGGAAGGTTTGAGAGGAGCAAAGTGTGTAAACTGGTTATAGAGCGAGAATAGATAGAAGGAGAGATATTACTGAGTAGTTTAAAGCCAATGGTAAGGAGTTCTTGGTTTATGTAGCGATGGATTGACAACTACAGGAAGTTCTTGAGGAGTGGGAGACATGAACTGAACTTTTTCTTTAGAAGAATGAAGACTGGATTTAGGAAAGGAAAGGCCAGAGAAGGCAGATAAATAGCAAGATTGAAGAATTCTCCCTCTCCATCTTTCTTCCTCCTCTTTTTTCTTGCCACCCCCCTTTCTCTCCCCTCAATTTAGAACTCTTTTTCTCACCAAATACACCACACCAAAATATCCCCACAACTTCAAGTCCCTCCTAAGATCACAGTTCCTCCATGAAACATTTTCTGAATAATCCCCGACCTTCCTGAGTATCCATACTTAAAACCTGGTCTCATTGGAACTTACATGCACATCTATTTATCAATCACTCAGTGAATCAGTGGTATTTATTGAGCATCCTAAGTGCTTAGTAAAGTTCAGTACATTAGCTTTGGTAGTCATGATCACTCCCCTCCAGGATATTAAAATTTCATGAGATAGATTGACATTAAAATAATCTACAGGTAGGTAAAATAGTAGAGTATTAGGGTATGTTCACAAGTGCTATGGAGATGAGGGTGGCATGACTATCAAAGTGCTTTGTGATACATTAGGGAGGGTGAATATGGTGGGAAAAGAGAGGTTGGTCAGAGATTGTTTTTGGAAGAAATATAGTTTTAGTGAAATTTGAGGATGAGAAGATTGCTGATCAGCTGGTTAGGCAGTGAGAGGAAGTTCCATGCCACTCTGAAGGCATAGGTAAGGGATTGTTTGTAAAATAAATAAGATGAAGATACAGTGAGTAGTTCAGTTTTAAAGGAGTGAAGTATGCCAGCTTATTACTGAGATAAGGTAAATTATTGAGATAAAGTAGAATGGGAGCACTAATTGAGATGCTAATTCCCTTCTAGAAACACTGGATTCTGACTTCTTCTTCTTCAACATTGGTTCTCTCCTGCTTCTCTTCCTCTTTCTCTGACCCCTCTTTCACAAGCTCTTTCATCTGCTCCTCCTTTGTCTCCCACTCCCCAACTCCCCTTTTTTCTTCCCCTCCACCTTCCCCCCAAGTGCTGTTTTCAACTGTTTATTCTCCAGTGACTTTCCCCCCACTACTTTTAAACATGCCCTCATCTCCCCTATGTTAAAAACACCCTCCCTTGACCCCTTGGCTCCCTTCAGTTATTGCCCATCTCCCCCCTACCATTCCTCTCCAGTGAGTGAGCTGTCTACATTCACTGTCTCGAATTCCTCTCCTCCAATTCTCTCCTTAACCTCCCCCTGCCCCCCTGAGTCTGGCTTCTCTCTTCTTCTCTCCACAGAAATCACCCTCTCAAAGGTCACCAATGATCTTGCCAAATCCAATCTCCATCCTAATCCTTCTTGACCTCCCAGCTGCCTTTGACACTGTCGACCATTCCCTTCTCCTGGGAACATTATCCAGCCTTGGCTTCGCTGATACTGTCCTCTCCTGGATCTCCTCCTATCCCTCTGGCTACTCATTCTCAGGCTCTTTCATGGGCTCCTCCTCTGCCTCCCATCCCCTAACTGTGGGTGTCCCTCAAGGTTCAGTCCTGGATCCCCAGCTTTTCTCCATCTACACCCACTGTTTTGGAAAACTCATTCTCTCACATGACTTCAGCTTTCACCACTATGCTGATGACACCCAAATCTACATCTCCAGCCCTGATCTCTTTCCCTCTCTGCAGTCTTACATTTCCTCCTGCCTTCAAGATATCTCTACTTGCAAGACCTCCCATCACCTCAAACTTAATGTGGCTAAAACTGAACTTCTCATCTTCCCACCCAAACCCCATCTTCCTACTCACTTTCCCATCACTGTTGACAGCACCACCATCCTGCCTGTCTCAAAAGCCCATAAGCTTGACATTATCCTTGACTCCTTTCTCTCATTCAACCCACATATTCAAGCCAACACTAAATCCTGTCAGTTTTACCTTTACAACATCGCTAAAATCCACCCCGTCCTCTCTGTCCAAACTGCTACCACATTAATGCAAGCACTTACCCTATCTTGCCTCTTTGCTGATCACCCCACTCCAGTCCATTCTCCATTCTTCTGCCTGAGTCATTTTCCTTCAAAAATGTTCAGACCATGTTTCCCCATTCCTCAAGAATGTCTAGTGGTTCCTCATCCACCTTAGCATCAAACGAAAACTCCTAACCCTTGACTTTAAAGCACTTAATCACATTGCCTCCTCCTAGGTCTCCTCACTACTCTCCTATTACAACCCAGACTGCGCATGTCATTTGTCGAATACCAACCTTCTCACTATATCTTGATCTCATTTATCTCACCACCGGCCTCTCACCCACGTGTTATCTCTGACCCAGAATGCCCTCCCTCCTCTTATCAGACAGGTAATTGCTCTCCCCCATTTCAAAACCTTATTAGAGGCACAGTAAGCACTCAATAAATATAATTGATTGATTGTTTGATCTCCAAGAAGCTTTTACTAACTGTGCCCCCTTCTCCTCTTCTCCCTCTCCTTTCTGTGCCACTCTTGCTCCTTTCTTCATCACAACCTGGCTTTATATATCAGTTTATATTTGTAGTTTATTTATTTGTTTATTTATTCATTCATCTATTTATTTGTTTATATCAATGTCTGTCTCCCCTTTTAGACTGAGCTCATTCATTTATTCATTTACTCATTCATTCATTCAGTCTTATTTATTGAGCACTTACAGTGTGCAGAGCACTGTACTAAGCGCTTGGAAAGTACAATTCGGTTGCAGATAAAGACAGTCCCTACCCAACAGCGGGCTCACAATCTAGAAGGGGGAGATAGACAACAAAACAAAACAAGTAGACAGTTGTCAATACCATCAGAATCGATAAATAGAATTGTAGATATATGCACATCATTAATAAAATAAATAGAATAATAATTATGTACAAATATACACAAGTGCTGTGGGGAGGGGAAGGAGGTAGGGCAGAGGGAGGGAGTGGGGGGCAATGGGAAGGGGAGGAGGAGTAGAGAAAAAGGTGGGGCTCAGTCTGGGAAGGTCTTCTGGAGGAGGTGAGCTCTCAGTAGGGCACTGTAGGTAGGAATGTGTCTGCTGATATATTGTACTCTCCCAAGTGCTTGGTATAGTGCTTTGCACACAGTAAGTGCTCAATAAATATGAATGAATTAATGAATATATGAATAACTGTGGGAATCTCTCAAGACTCAGTGTTGTGCCCTCTGTAATTCTCCAATTATACCCGTTTCCTTGGAGAGCTAACTTATTCCCATGGCTTCAACTACCATCTCTATGGGAATGACTCCCAAATCTACATCTCCAGACCTGACTTCTCTGACCTCTCAAACTTTTTCTTGCCTTTAGAACATCTCTACTTGGCTATCATACCAACACTTTAAAACTTAACATGTTCAAACAGAATTCCTCATCTTCCCATCTAAACCCTGTTCCCCATGCATCCAATTTTCCTATCACCATAAAGAACACCATCATCCTCACTGTTTCACAAGCCCATAACCTTGGCATCATCCTCAACTCATCTGTGTATTTAAATCCTCATGTTCAATTCATCACAAAACCGGGTCAATTCTACCTTCACAATATATTTTGAATCTGCCCTTTCCTCTCCATTACAACTGCTATTATATTCATTCATGCAATTGTATTTATTGAACTCTTACTGTGTGCAGAGCACTGTACTAAGCACTTGGCAAAGTACAAATCAGCAATATATAGAGGTGGTCCCTACCCAACAGTGGGCTCACAGTATTGATCCGAGCCTTTTCCCTATCCCTCATTGTTTACTGCAACAGCCTCCTCACTTATCTCCCCACCTCCTGTTTCTCCCCTTTCTCATCATAGTTCACTTTGATGTCCAGATTATCTTCCTGAAAAAAACAAAAACAAAAAAAAACAAGAAAAATTGAGGTCCACATCTCCATACTCCTCAAAAGCTCCCAGAAGTTGCCCATCCATCTTTACTTAAAAGAGAATGTGACTAGGACAAAGAAAGAAAAAGGGATAGGTCCAGGAATTTCTTGCTTTCAGAATGGGAGGTGAACAAGGAATGCTTCATGCTCACAGCATAGTTCAGGACAGAAAATGGAGAGATGAAGCAATGTGGCCTAGTAGATAGAGGCCAGGGTTTATGTCAGGACCAGATTCTAATCTTGGCTCTGCCACTTGTCTGCTACATAAACTTATTTTTAAATGACATAACAACTCTCTCAGCAATATATTTTGGTGTCTGTCTTCCCCTGTAAACTGCAAGCTCCTTGAAGGCAGGATTATGACATGTAGGTATAGGTGTAGGAGAGGGGATGTAATTTATGCATTAACAGGACTTGTGAAAGCAAAGTTTATTTAAGGATGTAAGACAGAACGCCAGGAAGGCAGATAAGGATGTACGGAATAAGGCCAATATAATAAGGTCAAAAGTTAAGCTTGTGAAATGTTGACCACCAGAAGAAGAGAAGACTCCAAAGTCGTCATGGAATTAATCTGCTTTAGAGAAGAAGCATGGCTTAGTAGATAGAGAATCAGCCTGGAGAACAGAAGGACCTGGGTTCTAATTCCGACTCTGCGACCTGCCAGCTTTATGACACTGGGCAAATCATTTCACTTCTCTGTGCCTCAAATCCCCTATTAGGGAAATAGAGTGGCCTAGTGGATAGAGCATGAGCCTAGGAGTTAGAAGGGCCTGGGTTCTAGTCCCTCCTATTCCACTTGTCTGCTGTGACCCTGGGCAAGCCAGTCAACTTCTCTGTGCCTTGGTTACCTTATATGTAAAATAGGGATTAAGGCTGTGAGCCCCATGTGGGATAGGGACTATGTCCAACTCAATTTGCTTGTATCCACCCCAGCACCTAAGCACATGCTAAGTGCTTAACAAATATCACAGTTATTATTATTACTATTATTAATAATAATAATCAAGCAAACATTAATTCAATAGAAATCCACTAGCATAGTCTAGAGCACAGGCCTAGGAGTCAGAACCACCTGGCTCGGCCACTTGTCTACTGTGTGATCTTGGGTAAGTTACTTAATCAATCAATCAATCATATTTATTGAGCGCTTACTGTGTGCAGAGCACTGTACTAAGCGCTTGGGAAGTACAAGTTGGCAACATATAGAGACGGTCCCTGCCCAACAGTGGGCTCACAGTCTAGAAGTCTTAACTTCTCTGTGTCTCTTTTATCACATTTGTAAAAATGGGAATTAAGAAAAATGTGGGGCATGGACTCTGTCCAACCTAAGTATCTTGAATCCACACCAGTGCATGGCACATAATCAGCTTTCAACAAATACCACGGAAAAGATATTTATTGAGCACTTACTGTGAGGAGAGCACTATACTAAAAGCTTGAGAGAGTACAACGCAGCAGGATTGGAAGACACATTGCCTGCTCACAGTGAGCTTAGAATCTGTGGAAGTAAGAATCCACTGCAAACCTTATCTGAAACTGGTTGAGACCAGGAGATGAAGGGACCTCTGGAGAGGAGCAGATACCAGCTCACATGACCAACAAATCACATAAGCATTCAATAAATGTGATTGACATACTGAGAAGCAACATGGCTCAAAGGAAAGAGCATGGGCTCGGGAGTCAGAGGTCATGAGTTCAAATACCGGCTCTGCCAATTGTTAGCTGTGTGACTTTGGGCAAGTCACTTCATTTCTCTGTGCCTCAGTTCCCTCATCTGTAAAATTGGGATTAAGACTGTGAGCCCCCTGTGGGACAACCTGTTCACCTTGTATCCTCCCCAGCACTTAGAAAAGTGCTTTGCACATAGTAAGTGCTTAACAAATGCCATCATCATTATTATTATTATTACTGACTGACAAAAGGACACAGATTGAGAAGAGGACCAATAACACTGTCAAATATCCTCACAGACAATAACAGGGAGGGTGCATATTCAGGGTTAGAATTCTATGATAGATGTGAATCTCTTTGGTTGACACTGTCCCTATAGAGATCACCATCAGATAGTGTGACCTAAGTGGAACCTCTGATTGGCAGTAAAAATACAGTTGCTTCCAAGAATCTCCTTTTTGTAACCCTGAAGAACAAGGAAAAAGAATGAACAAAAAACAAAGAAGAAGCCCCACCACCACAAGTGGAGAATAAGACTGCTTCTTGTTGCTTCAGAGCACCTTCTTGGTACTATGGCTTGGTGCTGTTGCTTGGTAGTCTTATCCACTAGAGATGACATGTTCCAAGGTTAACAGTAGAGATCATGACTGTCAGTTATATTGTACTGTGCTTTCCCAAGTACTTACCTAGTTATAATGCTCTACACAAAGTATGGAATCAATAAATAGCACTGATTGATTAGTCAGTGGAATTGATTGAGCATTTACTGTGTGCAGAGCATTACACTAAGCACTTAGAAGAGAACAATACAACAGAGTTGGTTGACACCCTCTCTGCCCATAGCAAGCTAGAGCCTAACAGGTGAGATAAACATTAATATAAATAATTTATAATATATAAATTAAAGAAATGTACAAATGTAGAAGTATACCTTTTGAGAAGCACCATGACCTTGTGAGGAGTACCATGGCCAAGTATTTAGAACACAGGTCTGGAAGTCAGAGGACCTGGGTTCTAATCCTCATCCTTGCCTGCTGTGTGACCTTGACCAAATTACTTCACTTCTTTGGGTCTCAATTACCTCATCTGTAAAATGGGGATTAAGACTGTGAATTCCACTTGGGACAGGGACTGTTATTAATCTGATAATCTTGTACAGTGTTCAGTACAGTGTCTGGCACATACTAAGCAGTCAACAAATACCATTAGAAAAATTAAAATAAATTTACAAAGAAACTGCTGTGGGGTTGGGGGAGGGGTAAATATCAAATACCCAAATGTCACAGATCTAAGGGCATACCATAGTTCATTATGGAGCAGAGAACATGTCTACTCATTCTTTTGTCTTGTAATCTCCCAACTACTTAGAATAGTGTTCTGCACAAAGTAAGTGTTTAATAAATAGCATTGGTTGATTGATTAATTGATATGCAATGTAGAAGGGAGAGGGAGCTGGGGAAATAAACGCTTAATTGAAGATGGTCTCCTGGAAGAGATTTGACCTTAATCAATCAATCCTTTTTATTGCATGCTTACTATATTCAGAGCACTGTACTAAGAACTTGGGAGAGCACAATACAAAATAATTTGCAGACCTGTTCCCTGCCCATAATGAGTTTACAGTCTTGAGGGGGAAATAGACATTAATATGAATAAATTAGTAATTTATAATACATAATATATTTTCAAGATGGGGAGAGTGGTGGTCTACTGAATATGGGGGAGGAGTGGGTTCCAGGCTAGGGAGAAGACATGAGAAAGAGGTTAGGAACAAGATAGATGAGACTGTGGCACAGTGAGTAAGCTGGCATTAGAGGAGTGATGTATGCAGGCTGGGTGTACACCCAGCAGGAGAAGATCAGTCAAGTTAGGTAGGAGATGGCAAACTGATTGAGTGCTTTAAAGGCAATGATGTGGAGTTTCTGTCTGTTGTAAGGATGGATGGGCAATGACTGGAGGTTCTTGAGGAGTGGGGAAACATGGATTGAACATTTTTTAGTTCTTAAATGCTTACTGTGTGATGACTCTGAAGAATGTAAAGAAGAGGATGCTAACAATAGTCACATAAGGAGAGATGAATTATGAATACAAAACTAACATAAAAAGGAATACATTTATAAAGATAAAAGCCAAGATTAGCATCAATGAAATGTGTTGTTATCCTGTGTACAGAACACTGTACTAAGTAAGGTACTGAAGTTGAAGGAGTAGAATTTTAGGTTTCTCGTGGTCCATAGTCCACAGCAGCCAAGGGACTTCTACAGCAGTAGCCACCACAATCTTCCCAAGATTTGGAGAAGTAATGCAACCATGTTGCAGTTATTTTCCTTTGTTTAGCCATGAGGCCCCAGTTAGTTGTCATCCTTAGTAATCAAGCCAGAGCTGGTCCTGAATCCATACAGAGAATAGTTGTGAAATGTACCCTTTTTCAAGAACTGAGTGAAAATTCTATCCCATCACTGTTCCTCCCTTCTGCCCCAGTCCGCTGTTCTTCTATGAGGAATACAGCCTCTCTCAATGCTTCCTGGCTAATCAATCTTTGATTCTGTTTTTCTCGCAGTCATGTTAAGCGTGCATTGGATGCAGTTCTACCCTGTTGAATTAAATTCAATAGCAGTAAACATGAACAATTTCCAGTACTGAGTACATTATTGAGTACAGCCCCAAATCATTTATTGCATCAGCCTCCTTGCAGACATCCCCATTCCAGACTATACATCAATCTGCTGCCCAAATAATTTTTTCTACAAAAACATTCAGTCCATGCTTATCCACTCTTCCAGAGCCTCAAGTGGTTGCCCATCCACTTCTGCTTCAAAAGAAGCTCCTTACCATTGGTTTAAAAAGCACTCAATCACCTTGCCCTATACTACCTCACCTTGCTACTCTCCTACTACCTCTCTTAATTTCAGCAACTCATTTGAGCTCACTCTATACCACATTTACTTGTGAAATTGCCCTACTTTTTTATATAATTCTTGCATCTCATATCAATGAAGAGGCTATTATGCAGGAAATTAAGGCTAGCAATAAAGGCTGAAGAAACAATAACCCCAAAATATTTCCTGGACTCACAAGACAGGATAAAGATGCTAGGGAAGGGTGGAAAAGTGAATTAACAAAGTAAAGGCTCCTTTGCTTCTGAAACTATCTCCTGAAGCTGCAAAGAAAAGTAATCTGCTCTGGACCAGTTGAAAGAGTATCTTAAGGTGCATTGGCCAAAATGATCCTGTGGATTTTTTCCCTCTAATATAAAAACTGAAGTGTTATAGATTGTCATTAGAGCAGATAAATTGGACTTATTTGTTGCACTAATCAATCAATCAATCAATCAATCGTATTTATTGAGCGCTTACTATGTGCAGAGCACTGTACTAAGCGCTTGGGAAGTACAAATTGGCATCACATAGAGACAGTCCCTACCCAAGAGTGGGCTCACAGTCTAAAAGGGGGAGACAGAGAACAGAACCAAACATACCAACAAAATAAAATAAGTAGGATAGAAATGTACAAGTAAAATAAATAAATAAATAAATAAATAAATAGAGTAATAAATATCTACAACCATATATACATATATACAGGTGCTGTGGGGAAGGGAAGGAGGTAAGACGGGGGGATGGAGAGGGGGACGAGGGGGAGAGGAAAGAAGGGGCTCAGTCTGGGAAGGCCTCCTGGAGGAGGTGAGCTCTCAGCAGGGCCTTGAAGGGAGGAAGAGAGCTAGCTTGGCGGATGGGCAGAGGGAGGGCATTCCAGGCCCGGGGGATGACGTGGGCCAGGGGTCGATGGTGGGACAGGCGAGAGCGAGGTACAGTGAGGAGATTAGTGGTGGAGGAGCGGAGGGTGCGGGCTGGGCAGTAGAAGGAGAGAAGGGAGGTGAGGTAGGAGGGGGCGAGGTGATGGACAGCCTTGAAGCCCAGGGTGAGGAGTTTCTGCCTGATGCGCAGATTGATCGGTAGCCATTGGAGGTTTTTGAGGAGGGGAGTAATATGTCCAGAGCGTTTCTGGACAAAGATAATCCGGGCAGCAGCATGAAGTATGGATTGAAGTGGAGAGAGACACGAGGATGGGAGATCAGAGAGAAGGCTAGTGCAGTAGTCCAGACGGGATAGGATGAGAGCTTGAATGAGCAGGGTAGCAGTTGGGATGGAGAGGAAAGGGCGGATCTTGGCAATGTTGCGGAGCTGAGACCGGCAGGTTTTGGTGATGGCTTGGATGTGAGGGGTGAATGAGAGAGCAGAGTAGAGGATGACACCAAGGTTGCGGGCTTGTGAGACGGGAAGGATGGTAGTGCCGTCAACAGAGATGGGAAAGTCAGGGAGAGGACAAGGTTTGGGAGGGAAGACAAGGAGCTCAGTCTTCGACATGTTGAGCTTTAGGTGGCGGGCGGACATCCAGATGGAGATGTCCTGAAGGCAGGAGGAGATGCGAGCCTGGAGGGAGGGGGAGAGAGCAGGGGCAGAGATGTAGATCTGGGTGTCATCAGCGTAGAGATGATAGTTGAAGCCGTGGGAGCGAATGAGGTCACCAAGGGAGTGAGTGTATATTGAGAACAGAAGGGGACCAAGCACTGAACCTTGGGGAACCCCCACCGTAAGAGGATGGGAGGGGGAGGAGGAGCCTGCAAAAGAGACTGAGAAAGAATGTATATGCATTTATGTGTTAAATAGGTGAATACCATTTATTTGCTGAATTATGAAAAGCATAATTTTAAAAGAACCCACCTAATTCCTATGGTTATGAAGCACTTTGATTCTCACTCCACCTCCAGCCCCACAGCACTTATGTACATATCCTTGTATTCTATAAGTTTTCCTATATGCAATTTATTTTAATGTCTTGTCTTAAGTCTATCATGGACTCTATTGTGAACTCTTTGTTGGCAGTGATAATTTTAATTGTAATTATTAAAATTAATCTTCCAAGGATTTAGTACAGAGCTCTGCACACAATAAGTGTTCAGTAAATGCCACTGATTGATCGACTGTCTGAAGAGAAAAGAGAAGAAAATAAAGGAGGAAGAAGTTAGGGGAGAAGAGGAAAATAAGTATCAATTGCTGTATTCAATAAGCATTTGAGAAATTGTGCCAACCCCCAATCCCTTCTCTTCTTTCTATTCCAATGATAATTTGCACAATTTGACAATGAAAACTTCATGGTGCCAACCTGTATCCAGGACATCACGACTCTCATTTTCCTTCTATCACCAGGAGTATCAGTATCAAAAAAGACATCTTTTATCCTGTATCTTGAGCATCCTTAGTATGCCTTTTCCTACCTCAGCATTTTCAGGAATAGTGATTCCTGCTTAAATAATAGATTTTTTTTGCTCCTTAAAAACTTGAGATGAGAGCAGCAGTTATGTGGTGGAGGTACTCTTATGAGTAAATATGGTAGCTGCTTTTTAACAAAACACCAGTTGAGGCTTACAGTGGGCACAGGGTCAGACTAACCAGAGGAAAGGACAGGAGAGAACTGGGGAGACAAGGAGTGGATTTTGTTTTACAGGGCATGGATAGTTCAAAAAATTAGGATAGGATGGGGAGAATTGAGTAGGAGTTGGGACATGAAAGCCAAGGAGGAGAAGTTGTTAGTTAACTCTGGGAGGAATACATAGGTGACACAATGGGACAAAATAGGAAACATGTGACATATAATGCTAATGTATGCAGAGAGGCATTTTTCAGGCCCACATTGCCACAGAAACGTTGATATATTTGTGGGGAATTATATTTACTGAGTGTTGACTGTTTTCAAAGCATTGTACTAAGAGCACAGGAGAGCAGAGAATAACAGAGTTGAAAAGTTCCCTGCCCTCAACAAGCTTATAGTCTAACAATAATAATAATAATAATAATAATGGCATTTATTAAGCACTATGTGCAAGGCACTGTTCTAAGCGCTGGGGAGGTTACAAGGTGATCAGGTCCAAAAAGGGGAGATAAAAGAACAAACACGTAAATTATGGACATGAATGGAAACATTTAGGGTCCAAGGGAAAAGTGCATAAAGAGTGCAAAAACAAGTTCAAGGATAAAGCAGAAAGACATGGGAGAAGAGGAAATGAGGGCTTAGTTGGGGAAGATCTTTGGAGGGGTTCTGCTTTTAATAAGGCTTTGAAGGTGGGCATAATGAAGAGGGAAGGTGTTGTAGGCCTGAGGCAGGGTGAGGAGAGATGTGGCAGGGAGATAGACAAGATCAAGGTATTGTGAGTAGGTTGGCATTTCACTCCTCCAGTGAAGTGTGAAGTGTGAAGTGTGTTGCCTGAATTGTTGGAGGAGGACAACAAAATGAGGTAGGAGGAGGCAAGGTGATTGAGTGGTTTAAAACCAATGGTAAGGAGTTTTTGTTTGATGTGGGAGTGGATGCGCAACCACTGGAGGTTCTTGGGAAGTGGGAAAACATGGATTGAATGTTTTTTGTAGAAAAATGATGTAGGCATCAGAGGGAAGTATGGCCTAAAGTTGGGAGAGACAGAAGGCATGGAGATCAGCAAGGAGGCTGATGCAATAAGCAAGTGATAGGATAAGTGCTTGTATTAATGTTTAGCAGTGGAATGGAAAAGAAAGGGTCGATTTTACTGATGTTGTGAAGGGTCAATCAACAGGACTTGTTGAGAAACTGTCTATTTGGGTTTAATGAGAGCAGTGACTTGAGGTTAACACCAAAACTTTGGACTTATGAGACAGGAAGGATGGTGGTGCTATCTACAGTAATTAGAATGTCAAAGGAATGACAAGATTTTGGTGAGAAGATGAGGAGTTCTGCTTTAAACATATTAAGTTTGAGTGACAGCAGAACAACCAAGTGTAGATGTCTTAAAGGCAGGAGGAAACCCAAAACTGTAAAGAAGGAGAGAGATCATGGCTGTTGATGTAGAATTGGGAATCATCCACATTGAGGTGGTAGTTGAAGCCATGGGAGAGAATTAGTTCACCAAGAGAGTGGGTGTGGAAGGAGATTAGAAGGGGATACACACTGAACCATGATGGATTCCTATATTTACAGGATGGGAGACAATGGAGGACCTGCAAAAGAGACTGAAAGGAGGGCCCAGAGAGATAGGAGAGGAAACATGAGAAGACAGTGTCATTGAAGCCAGGATTGTAATATTTCCAGGAAAACTGAATGGTCAACAGTATCAGAGGTAGCTGAGAGGTCGAGGAGGATTAGGATGGATGGACCAGAGGCCATTGGATTTGGCAAGAAGGAGAACATGGGGTACTCCATTTATTTATTTATTTACTTTATTTATTTATTTAACTACTCTATTTATTTTATTTGTATATATTTATTCTATTTATTTTATTTTGTTAATATGTTTTGTTTTGTTGTCTGTCTCCCCCTTCTAGACTGTGTACCTGTTGTTGGGTAGGGACCATCTCTATATGTTGCCAACTTGTACTTTCCAAGCACTTAGTTCAGTGCTCTGCACACAGTGAGCCCTCAATAAATATGATTGAATGAATGAATGAATCTTTGAGAGAGCAGTTATTGTGGAGTGAAGGGGGTGGAAGCCAGATTGAAGGGGGTCAAGGAGAAAACTGGAGGAGAGGAAGTGGAGACAGCAGGTGTAGACAACTCTATGAGTGAGTTTGGAGAATAATGGTAGGAAGGAGCTAGGAAGGTAAGTGGAGGGAGGTGTGGGGTCAAAGGAGGATTTTTTAACATGAGGGAGTCATGAGCACATTTGAAAGCAGTGGGGAAGAAGCCACTGGAGAGTGAACAGTTGAAAACAGTGGTCAGGGATGAAAGAAGGAAGAGGGTAAATGCTTTAATATGGGGCAGTGGTATAGAGTTGGGGGAAGGAAGTGGAATTTGAGATGCGGCGGGAAATCTCAATATATTGCTGGGAAAAATGGGAGAGTTGAAGAAAAGGCAGGAGGAGGGAGGGACTGGAGAGGAGCATGGGAGATGTTAGGGAGATCACACAATATGGTTTCAATTTTCCCAATAGCGTTCTTAATCAGATCATTAGGGGCAACACATAGAAGAGGCCAGATGGATGGGCATAAGGGCTTTGATGAGGAAATTAAATGTCTGAAACAGTGGCCAAGAAAAATGGGTGTGGAAGTCAATAATGATGGAGAAATAAAGTTGCCAGGCAGACTTTAGGGCAGAGCTAAAGGAGACAAGAAAGAAGTTGAGATGGACAAGATTGGCCTGATGTCTAGATTTCAGCTAGCAGTGCTCTGTGGCTCCAGCACAGGAGCAAAGGAAGCAGATTGCAGAGGTGATCCAGTGTTGAGGATTAGTGGTACAAGATCAGCAGGGGTCTAGATAAGTGATTCAGCTGAGCTAAGTAGAAAGGGTGATGTTGAAAACTTAAGTTTGGTTGTCAAGAGAAGAAAGTTTGGGTATGGAGTCTAAATGGGGCATTATTATTTGAGAAAATTGGGTGGGTTCTTCCAAGGTTTGAGATTAGCTGCCTGTTTCTGGGATTTTGAGGTCATCAACATTGCTGTTTAATTTCCACAGGTTATCATTTTTAGGAGGGAAATACAGAAGCAGCATGGCCTAGTGTATAGAGCAGAAGCCTGGAAGTCAGAAGGACCTGAGTTCTAATCCCAGCTCTGCCACTTGTCAGCTGTGTGGGCTTGGTCAAGTCACTTCACTTCTCTGTGCCTCAGTTAATGGGGATTAAGATTGTGAGTCCCATGTGAAAAAGGGCTGTGTCCAACCTGATTAGCTTTTATCTACCCCAGTGCTTAATAGAGTGCATGGCATTGAGTAAGCATTGAACACAAAACATACAAAAACATTTTTAAAAGAGGATAGCGATGAGCAATATTCCATTTTATTGCCCTTTATCCAGTTGAGGGAAGGAAATGTATGAGAGGGGTCTGGAGAAGAAAAGAGGGAAAGAAGTAAGATAACCACTTAGTACAGTGCTCTGCACACAGTAATTGCTCAATAAATATGATTGAATGAATGAATGACCCTAATAGACTTATATGCCCCACATCCTTCCTTTTTTTGTCCTCTGGCTCCCTCAGCAGAAGTACCTTCTACATCAAGTCTATGTTCGACAAATATAATCAAAGATAGAGTTCTCTAACTTCCTAAACTCTCAGAATTTTGAGCACTGTCTTTAACTCCACTTCTGAAGGTATTCAAAGAGCTTTCCTTCGTGATACAGGCTGTTAATTCCTTTCAGGAAAGAGATAAAATTAGAGTGGAGACCTCCAGGGGTGGAAACTTTTATTGGGGAACTACTCCTTACTTTTCTCCTTACTTCAGCTGTATCTCAATATCAAGTTCCATACTGGTGGGGGATAGCTGGTAGTGTCTTAGAAGCAACTCTTGATGCACCCAGTCCCGCCAACTGTTCTGAATGAGGCAGGCAGCTGAACGGGTTCGGCAAAAGAGCTTTCTAAATCTCCTCATCCTCACCAATGACTGCAGCTGCACAGCTGCCCTCTCTTGATGTACGTAATTTACTAGAACACTTAGGCGCCATTCCTCCCACCAATGGCTAGAACACCACCGCCACCAGCACTGGACGGTCCACGCCTGTAGAGCTGCATGCAGCAGTGTCCGCCGAACCAACTGTCCCCTCCACCAGGTCTGGATTATCATGGCTGCCTGCCACTCCATGTACTATAAAGTATAGGAGAGAAGGCAGAAAGCAAACTGAGAATGTGCTGAAATTTACCCCTCTAATTCTGAGCTTCATCATGATTGTTTTGGCTATGTGAATCACAGAATCTGGGTTATAATCCTATTTCTAAGCCTGAGTCTGACACTCTTTTATGGTATTTGTTAAGCTCTTACAATTGTTGAGATAGATAAAGTTAATTCATCTAAATACTGTCTGTGGCTCATATGAGATTCACCATCAAAGTAGGAGGGGAGAACAGGTTTCGAATGCCCATTTTAGAAATTTGGTAACTGAGGCAAAGAAAAGTGATTTGTCTGAGGTCACAGAGCAGACAGGTGGAGGAGCTGGGATTAGAATTCATGTCCTCTGGCTTCAAGGCCACAACTACTTCCACCAAACAGCATTTGCCTTGAAACAGCACAGCTTAGTGAAAAGTGGGCCTGGAAGTCAGAGGACCTGGGTTCTAATCCTGCCCTGTCAATTGCCTTCTGTGTGGCCTTGAACTTATCACTTCACTTCTTTGTGCCTCAATTTCCCTACCTATAAAATGGAGATTTTTAAGAATGTGAGCCCCAGGAAATGTGTCCAACCTGATTAACTTGTATCTATTTCAACACTTAGAACAGGAAATGACCTGTAAGTGCTTAGCAAATGTAATAATAATAATAATAGCAATGTCCACATCTCCCCCTATACTCTACTATAATTTGACAGGAGAGGGAGCCTGTTGTCGCCTAGATTTTGCCTGAGTTTTCGATGATTGAATCACCTTCAGGCACCTTTGGGAAAGGTAGCACTTACCTTTCGTGACTTACAGGCACTTTCTAATGAATGGCTACCATCCCAATCTTTCTGAGCAGGGGCTGAATTCTGGTCCATAGCTATGAGGTATTGCTTATCTGGAACTGGAACTGGAACTGCCTTTTCAGGAGTCGTCCCCTTACAAACCTTCTTCTGCCTCAGACAAAGACAGAAGTGAGAAGGAGCAACTAAAATAACAACTAAAATTTATCACCACTGCAACTATTTCTAAGAGGCTTCAAGATCTCTCAGAATCTCCAAGAAGAGAAGAAATAGCAGATTCCCAAACCTAAATAAACCCTTCAAAGATTACCCAACCTCTCTCCTTCCCTCCAATCAGTACCTGTTCCTGTCTAGTTTAATCTGAGCCATGAAGTAAGTGATCAGTTAGCTAAATTCAATCAATCTGTCATCAATACCTAATCTGATCCCCTCACTCATCCCAAATAATTAATAATGGTAAACTTCTTACAAAAGTTTGCCCCATAAGGATATGCTGTAGACTTTCTAGAATCATTTTAGCTTCTCTCAAATCACTCTGATTGGAGGAAACACCAGTGATGTCATAAGGACAGATTGAAGGTGTTATCCTTGACTCCACTCTCTCTATCCAATCTGTCACCAAAACCTACTGGTCACCATACCTTAGCATCACCAAGACCCACCGTTTCCTCTCCATTCAAACCATTGCCATATTAGTAAAACCACTCGTCCTATCCTGACTGGATTACTGAATCAGCATCCTTTCTGATCTCCCAACCTCCTGTGTCCCCTGACTTCAGTCTATACTTCACTCTGCTGCCCATATTATATTTCAACAGAATCGTTCTTGGCATGTCACAACCCTCCTCAAAAATCTCCAGTAGTTGCCTGTCAATCTCCATATCACACAAAAACTCCTCAGTGGCTTCAAAGCTCTCCATCACCTTGGCCTCTTCTACCTCACCTCCCTTCTTTCTTCTAAATCCCAGCCCACATTACTTTGCTCCTCTAGTTCTAACCATCTCAGTGTGCCTTATTCTTACCTGTCCCGCTGTCAACAACTGACCCCATCCTACTACTGGCCTAGACTGCCCTCCCTCCTCAAATCCACCAAACAATCGCACTTCCCCCACTTCAAAGTCCTACTGAAGGCTCACCTCTTCCAAGAGGCCTTCCCAGACTAAGACCGCCTTTTCCTCAGATCCCCCTCTCCTCCATATCACCGGACTCACTCCCTTTGCTCTACCCCTCTTCCTGCCCACAGAACTTGTGTGTATATGTACATATCTACAATTCTATTTACTTACATGAATGCCTGTTTACTTGTTTTGATGTTTATACATCTATAATTCTATTTATTTATATTGATTCTATTGATGTCTGTTTACTTATTTTGATGTCTGTCTCCCCTTTCTAGACTGTGAGCTCATTGTTGGGTAGGGATTGTCTCTATCTTTTGCTGAATTGTACTTTCCAAGCACTTAGTACAGTGCTTTGCACACAGTAAGCGCTCAATAAGTATGATTGAATAAATGAATGAATGAATTTATCTCAGCAACTGAAATATTTTCCTATCAAGCCCCTAGCTCTGTCCTAATCTATTTTGACCCCCGCAAAGTTTCACTGATGCTGACACTGCCCTCTCCTGGTTCTCTATCTATCTCTCTGGACACTTTTTTGTGTGTTTCTCAGGCTGGTGGATTTTATACTACTACTACTACTCATTGTGGTATTTGTTAAGTGTTCGTTATATGCACTGTACTAAGCGCTGAGGTGGACACAAGGTAATCAGGATGGACTCAGTCCATATCTTACATGGGGCCCACAGTCAATCCCCATTTTACAGATGAGGTAACTGAAGCACAGAGAGGTTAAATGATTTGCCCAAGGTCACACAGAGACAAGGGGCAGAGCTGACCCTCAGGCCCATTGGTTTTGAAGCACCTCCATTGGCTTTAAAGTGCTTATATACCTTCCCCCACCTGACATACCTCACCTGCACACTTCGATCCTGTAATGCTAACCTTCTCACTGTACCTCAGTCTCACCTATCTCTCCACCAACCTCTCACCCACATCCTACCTTTGGTCTGGAATGACCTCCCTCTTCAAATTGAACAGGTAATTGTTCTCCCCCACTTCAAAAACTTATTGAAGTCACATCTCCTCCAAGAAGTCTTTCCTGATGAAGCCCTCCTCTGCTCATCTCCCACTACCCTCTGCACCACTCTTACTGCTCATTCATGAATACTCCCTCCTAACCCCATAGCACATATGTATACATCTGTAATTAACTTATCTATTCATTTATTTATATTAATGTCTGTCTACCCCTCTAGACTGTGAGCTCTCTGTGGGCAGGAATGTGCCTGTTATTATACTGAACTCTCCCAAGCACTTAGTACAGTGCTTTGCACACAGTAAGTGTTCAATAAATATGGTTGAATGAATGAATGAATCTGTCCACTAGGTCATGCTGCTTCACTACTACTACTACTTACTACCACTACTATCATTATTATTGTTACTATTATCAACTAACCCCCTAGCTCTTCTGTAACACATTATGACTCCACAATGTTAAATTATAAATTATAATGGTGATAATAATATACTGTTCTGGGGGTATAATAGATTAGGGCAGAGCTAGGGGCTTGAGAGATACTACTACTACTACTACTACTACTACTACTACTACTACTACTACTACTACTACTGCTGCTGCTGCTGCTGCTGCTGCTGCTGCTGCTGCTGCTGCTGCTGCTGCTGCTCTGCTACTGCTGCTGCTGCTCTGCTACTGCTGCTGCTGCTGCTGCTGCTGCTGCTACTACTACTACTAATAATAATAATAGCATTTATTAAACATTTACTATGTGCAGAGCACTGTTCTAATCGCTGTGGGGGATACAAGGTGATTAAGTTGTCCCACGTTGGGGCTCACAGTCTTAATCCCCATTTTACAGATGAGGTAACTGAGGCTCAGAGAAGTTAAGTGACTTGCCCAAGGTCACACTACTACTGTTACTACTACTACTACTACTGTTACCTCCCCGTCACCCATACTCTCTCCCTCTGCTCTACCCACTTTCCCACCCCACAGCACTTGTGTATATTAGTACATATTTACTATTCTATTCATTATATTAATGATGTGTATTTATCTATAATTCTATGTATCTATTTTGATGTTATTGATGTCTATCTACTTATTTTGTTGTCTGTCTCCCCCTTATAGGCTGTGAGCCCCTTGTTGGTTAGGGATTGTCTCTATCTGTTGCCAAGTGTACTTTCCAAGTGCTTATACGGTGCTCTGCTCACAGTAAGCACTTAGTAAATATGATTGGTCATGGGTTCAAATCCTGACTCCACCACTTGTCAGCTGTGTGACTTTGGGCAAGTCACTTCATTTCTCTGGGCCTCAGTTACCTCATCTGTAAAATGGGGATTAAGACTGTTAGCCCCACGTAGGACAGATGGATAACCTTGTATCTACCCTGATCACCTTGTAACCTCCCCAATGCTTAGAATGGTGCTTTGCACATGGTCATTGCTTAACAAGATGCCATTATTATTATTATTATTATTATTGAATGAATATTACTCCTACTACTATTATTATCAGCAGCAATAATAATAATAATAAAATCCAGAAGCCTGCAAAAAAACAGAAAAGAAGTGGCCAGAGAGATAGGAGGAGAACAGGAGAGGTCAGTGTCAGTGAAACCAAGATTCAATAGTGTTTCCAGAAGAAGGGGATGGTCCACAATGCCAAAGACAATGGACTATCAAGAAAAATTTAGATGGGGTACAGTCCATTAGTTCTGTGAAATGATGAGGTTATTGATGACCTTAAGGAGAAATCAGTTTCAGAGCTTTTGGAAACAGGTAATTGTTCTCTCCCACTTCAAAACCTTATTGAAGTCACATCTCCTCCAAGAAGTCTTTCCTGATGAAGCCCTCCTCTCCTCATCTCCCACTACCCTCTGCACCACTCTTACTGCTCATTCATGAATACTCCCTCCTAACCCCATAGCACATATGTATACATCTGTAATTAACTTATCTATTCATTTATTTATATTAATGTCTGTCTATCCCTCTAGACTGTGAGCTCTCTGTGGGCAGGAATGTGCCTGTTATTATATTGAACTCTCCCAAGCACTTAGTAGGTAGAGCGTACTAAGGAGGTAGAAGCCAGTTGTAGGGAATCCAAAGGAGGGAGTTGGAGGAGAGGAAGTAGAAGCAGAGGATGTCAACAAATAGTTCAAGGAATTTGGATAGGAAATGGGAGCAAGGTAGGACCATAGCTCAAGAGTGAAGAAGGGCAAGGGAAATTTTTAGAACAAGAGAAATATGGCCATGTTTGAAAGTCCAGGGGAAGAAGCCTTTGAAGAATGGTTAATGATGGGGTCAGAGAGGAAGGAAGGGTAGTGCAAGAGTTTTTATATGGTTTACATATGAATGTGGTTGGAGATGAAAAGAAGGGATAGATTTCAAAAGAAGAAATATGTCAAGAGATATTAGTGAAGGATGAGAGAATGGGGTAGTTGGAGTGGTCAGCAGGTAAGGAGGTAAAGGGAGATTTGGGGGAGTTTATGTCTGAGGTTTTAAATAAATGAAGTAGATGACAAGAGATGGGGAGTTGGAGGGATGGGGATTTTAAGGGAGTTGAAAGTCAAATAATTAACATAGACAATTTGGTGGGGGGTGAGGTGGAGTCAGAAATGAGAGAAAGAAGCAACTGGGATATCCATCAAGAATGCCCCCGAGGTTATTGAAGGTTTGAGAGTCAATGAAGTGTCAGAAAATGAGAAAAAGGTTCAGTTAATACCCAGTTCACAGGGCATAAGCCCCAGGCCCACATTTTGCAAAACTCTCACTGGACTCATAGAATCATACCACCTATAAACCTTACCAACATACCCAGAGCTCTGGACATTATGAGGGTGAGCAGCAACATGGCTTAGTAGATAGAGCATGGGCCTGGGAATCATAAGGACTTGAGTTTTAATCCCAGCTCCATGACTTGTCTGCTATTTGACCCTGGGCAATTCACTTAACTGTGGTAAATCTCAGTTACCTCATCAGTAAAATGGGGATCAAGAGTATGTGGAACAGGGACTGTGCCCACCCTGATTGATTTGTATCTACCCTAACACTTACAAAGGTGCTTGGCACATAGTAAGTGCTAAACAAGCTCTATAATTATTATTATTATTACTATTATAGCACTCATTGTGGGCGGAGAATGTGCCTGCTGACTGTAGTACTGGACTTCCCTCAGTGCTTATACAGTGCTCTGCATACATTAAGAATTCAATAAATATGATTGAATGATTGAATGAATTCTCTTGAAACATCTGCCACATTGTAGCTTATGACAGTATGTCTGGCCCTGATAGGAAACACACTCCTTCAAACTCTGGGGAATGGGGTAGCTGGAGAGATGATCCTCTTCCTCCGAAGTTCCTCTCCATTATTCTCAGTTTACACATGGGAGGTGGGGGTGACTGATGCAAGTGGTTCCAAATCACCCATGATAATCACTCCCCCCTCCCACTCCATTCACCTCTGCCAACACTTGGGCTGATGGCGTTTTAGGGACGCCAGAGATAGGAACTGGGCAAAAGGTTGGTGGCTAGATAGACGAGAATGAGGTACACTGAAAAGGTTAGCATCAGAGGAATGAAGTGTGCAGGCTGCATTGTAGTAGGAGAGTAGCAAGGTGAGGTAGGTGAGGAAGATAGTTTTTGTCAAATTCATTTCTTTGATTTTTATTTAGGGTTTGGAAAGTCATTTGATATTCTTGTTTTGGAGATTAAGTGCTTACTATGTGTAAAGCACCATTCTAAACTGGAGGCTTATGCAAGAGAGTTGAGTAAGACACAGTCTCTGGCACCCTTGGAGGCTCCCAGTCAGTAGGATGGAAGATAGGCATTGAATCCCCATTTTGCAAATGAGGAAACAGAGGCACACACATTGAGAAGCAATGTGATGTAGTGGATAGAGCACAGGCCTGGGAGTCAGAAGGTCACAGGTTCTAATCCCGGCTCTGGCACTTGTCTGCTGTAATAATAATGATGATGGCATTTGTTACGCACTTACTATGTGCAAAACATTGTTCTAAGCACTGTGACTTTGGGCAAGTCACTTCATTTCTCTCTGCTTCAGTACCTTATCTTTAACATGGGGATTAGGATTATGAGCCCTATGAGGGACAGGGACTGCATCCAATACCATTTCCTTGTATCCACCCCAGTGCTTAGTTCAGTGCCCGGCACATAGTAAATGCTTAACAAACACCATAGTTATTATTGTTAAAATCCACTCTTCCATGCTTATCCTCTTAGCCTATCCTGCCATTATTACTAAATATGCCTCCTCCCTGGCCTCCCTGCTTCCTTTCTCTCTTCACTCCTGTTCAAACTTCACAATGTTGCCTGGACCGTTTTTCTTAAAAATTATTTATTCTATGTCTCTCCACTCATCAGAAATCTCCAGTGGTTGTTCATTCACCTCTGCATCAAACAGAAATCTCTTACTATCAGCTTTTAAGCACTCCACCAGCTCAACCCCTCCTATTTTACCTAGCTATTTTCTTACTACAACCCAGTCCTTACACTTCGCTGCTCCAGTGTCAACCTACTCACTGTACCTTGATCTCATCTGTCTTGCTGCCAATCCCTCGCCTATGTCCTGGCTCTAGCCTGGAATGGAATCCGCATAATGGTGGTAATTGAACCCGTGGCAGTGAATGAGTTCTCCAAGGTAGTGGGTGTAGATGAAGAGTAGAAAGGGATCCAGAAATTAACCCTGAGGGACACACTTTCATTCATTCAATTGTATTTATTGAGCGCTTACTGTGTGCAGAGCACTGTACTAAGCACTTGGGAAGTACAAGTTGGCAACATATAGAGGCGGTCCCTACCCAACAGTGGGTTCACAGTCTAGAGTGGGGAGACAGACAACAACACATATTAACAGAGTAAAATAAATGGAATAAGTAGGTACAGGTAAAATAGAGGGATAAATACGTCCAAACATATTGGAAGCAGAGGAGGAGTTTGCAAAAGAGTCTGAGAATGAGCAACCAGAGAGATAAGAGGAGAACCAGGAGAGGACAGTAACTGTGAATCAGAGGCAAGTCATTTAATTATCTTTTCTTCAGTTACCTCATCTGCAAAATACAGATTAAGACTGTGAGCCCCAAGAGGAAAGTGGACTATGTCCAATCTGGCTAGCTTGCATCTATTTCAGTGTACAGTACAATACCTGGCAAAGAGTAGTTGTTTAACAAATTTCATCCTGGACCTGTTCCTTTCCCACACTCTCCTCCTCCTCCTTCTTCACCTCTTCCTCCTCCTCCTCCTCTTCCTCCTCACCCTTACAGAAACTTGGCTTACCCTGGATGACATGCTTTCTTCTACTGCTCTCTCCAGCAGAGGTCTCTTCTTCTCCCACTCCCCCAGACTCACCGGAAAAGGAGGAGGTGTCGGCTTCCTTCTTGCACTACAATGTCGCTTTCACACTATCCCTCCTCCCCCGTCTCTTTCTTTCCCCTCCTTTGAAGCCCAACTCCCCACTCTCGGCTTCAAGGCTCTCCATCACTTCGGCCCCTCCTACCTCACCTCCCGTCTCTCCTTCTACAGCTCAGCCTGCACACTCTGCTCCTCTGCTGCTAACCTCCTCGCTGGGCCTCTTGCCTGTCCCACCGTTGACCCCCAGCCCATGTCCTTCCCTGGCCTGGAATGGCCTCCCTCCAAACATCTGCCAAGCTATCTCTCTTCCTCCCTTCAAAGCCCTACTGACAGCTCACCTCCTCCAAGAGGCCTTCCTAGACTGAGCCCCCTTTTTCCTCTCCTTCTCCCCACCCCTCCGCCCTACCTTCTTCCCCTTCCCACAGCACTTGTATATATTTTTACGTGTTTATTACTTTATTTATTTTACTTGTACATATTTACTACTCTTTTTAATTAATGATGTGCATATAGCTATAACTCTATTTATTCTGATGGTTTTGACACCTGTCTACTTGTTTTGTTTTGTTGTCTTTTCCCCATCCTGGACAGTGAGCCCATTGTTGGGTAGGGACCATCTCTGTATGTTGCCTACTTGTACTTCCCAAGCGCTTTGTACAGTGTTCTGCACACAGTAAGTGCTCAATAAATACGATTGAATGAATGAATTAAATCCATCCATTGCCTCTCCCACCCCCTCCAGATTCTTGCTGCTATCATTTACGCCCCCTGGCCCCACCTCCAACTTTTTTTTCAATGATTTTGACCTCTTTCTCAACTTCCTTCTCTCCTTTTCCATGCACACTCTGATCCTTAGTGACTTCAACATCCACATGAATGTCCCCAGTGACTCCTCTGCCACCAGCCTTCTATCTTATTGATGCTGCCAACTTCCTGCTCCACCCCACCTTGCCCACTCATGAACTTGGTCACACCCTCTACCTCATTATCTCCTACCGCTGCACTATCTCCACCCTCACCAACTCTGAAGTCCCTCTCTCTGATCATAACTTTAATAATGATAATAATTTTATTTCCCAATATTGGAGATATTTATTTTATTTGTACATATTTATTTTATTTATTTTATTTTGTTCATATGTTTTGTCTTGTTGTCTGTCTCCCCATTCTAGACTGTAAGCCCACTGCTGGGCAGGAACCATCTCTAGATGTTGCCAACTTCGACTTCCCAAGCGCTTAGTACAGTGCTCTGCACACAGTAAGCGCTCAATAAATACGATTGAATGAATGAATGAATACGATTGACTGATTCCCCCTTCTAGACTGTGAGCCCGCTGTTGAGCAGGGACTGTCTCTATATGTTGCCAATTTGTACTTCCCAAGCGCTTAGTACAGTGCTCTGCACACAGTAAGTGCTCAATAAATACGATTGATTGAATGAATGAATGAATGAATAATAATGATGGTATTTGTTAAGCACTTACTATGTGCAAAGCACTGTTCTAAGCGCTGGGGAGGTTACAAGGTGATCAGGTTGTCCCACGGGGGCTCACAGTTTTAATCTCCATTTTCCAGATGAGGTAACTGAGGCACAGAGAAGTTAAGTGACTTGCCCAAAGTCACACAGCTGACAGTTGGTGAAGCCAAGATTTGAACCCACTACTTCTGACTTCAAAGCCCGTGCTCTTTCCACTGAGCCATGCTGCTTCTTCTCACCTTCTCACCTACCTTCTCACTCATACACCTCCCTCTGTAAATCTATATTTCTACCTCACGGAGACCTCTGCTCTCTGGACCCCATCCATCTCTCTCAGCACATCACACCTCACCTCGCCTTCCTATCCTCTCTACCCACTCTTGGTGACCTGATTACTATTCTCAACTCCACCCTCTCTACTCAACTCAACTTGCTCACTCCCCTTTCCCTTTGTCGCTCTCATACCACTAACCCACAGCCTTGTATCACTGCCACTGTCTGCCTCCTTCGGTCTTATGCTCGAGCTGCTGAATGCTGCTGGCAGAAGTCTAAACACAAAGCCAACCATGTTCACTTTAAATTTTATCCTTTCCTGCCTTAACTCTGCCTTCTCCTCTGTTAGGCAAAACTATTTTTCCTCCCTATTGACATCCCTGCCCATCACCCCCGTCAGCTGTTCCGGATATTTAATTTCCTCCTCAGGTCCCCTGTTCCTCCTTCTCCACCATCCCTCATTCCCAACGATCTGGACTCCCACCTCATTAGTAAAATTAACACCATCAGTTCAAAGCTCCCCAAAGTCACCCTTCCCCCTTCTCTAACCCCCCCCACTTTCAACCTTCTCTGCTATTCTCCCAACTTTCCCAGCAGTATCTTCAGATGAGATCTCCTCCCTCCTCTCAAGTACCACCCCATCCACCTGTGCTTTGGACCCCTTTACCTCTCATTTTATGAAAACTCTTGCCCCTTCCCTCCTCTTCTCCTTAACTTCCATCTTCTACCGTTCACTTTGCACTGGTTCTTTCCACTTTGTCTTCAAACATGCCCTCATCTCCCCCAACCTAAAAAAACGCATCTCTGGACCCCAGTGTCCCTTCTAGTTATCACCCTATCTCTCTCCTACCCTTCCTTTCCAAACTCCTAGAATGAGTCATCTACACTTGCTGCCTTGAATTCCTCAACTCCAACCCTCTCCTAGACCCCCTCCAATCTGGCTTCCATCCCCTACACTCCACTGAAACTGCCCTCTCAAAGGTCACCACTGACCTCCTTCTTGCCAAATCCAACGACTCCTACTCTATCCTAATCCTCCTCGACCTTTCAGCTGCCTTTGACAGTGTGGACCACCCCCTTCTCCTCAACACGCTATCCAACCATGGCTTCACAGACTCCATCCTCTCCTGGTTCTCTTCTTACCTCTCTGGCAGTTCATTCTCAGTCTCCTTCGTGGGCTCCTCCTCCCCCTCCCATCCCTTTACTGTAGGCGTTCCTCAAGGGTCAGTTCTTGGTCCCCTTATGTTCTCTATCTATACTCACTCCCTAGGGGAACTCATTCACTCTCACGGCTTCAACTATCATCTCTACCCTGATGACACCCAAATCTACATCTACACCCCTACTCTCTCTCCCTCCATCCAGGCTCATATCTCCTCCTGCCTTCAGGACATCTCCATCTGGATATCTGCCTGCTATCTAAAACTCAACATGAATAAGACTGAGCTCCTTATCTTCCCTCCCAAACCCTGTCCTCTCCCTGACTTTCCAGTCACTGTAGATGGCACTACCATCCTTCCCATCTCACAAGCCCACAACCCAGGTGGCATCTTCGATTCTGCTCTCTCATTCAGCCCAAACAACCAATCCATCACCAAAACCTGCTGGTTTCACTTCCATTAACATAGCCAAGATCCTCCCTTTCCTCTCCATCCAAACAGCTAACTTGTTGGTTCAAACTCTCATTCTATCTCGACTAGATTACTGCATCAGCCTCCTTTCTGATCTCCCATTCTCCTGTCTCTCCCTTCTTCAGTCTATATTTCACTCTGCTGCCCAGATTACCTCTGTGCAGAAACAGTCTGGGCATGTCACTCCTCTCCTCAAAAATCTCCAGTGGTTGCCTGTCAACCTTCGAATCAAGCAAAAACTCCTCACTCTGAGCTTCAAGGCTCTCCATTACCTCACCCCTTCCTACATCACCTCTCTTCCCTCCTTCTACAGCCCAGCCCACACCCTCCATTCCTCTGCCGCTAACCTCCTCACTGTGCCTCGTTCTCGCATACCCTGCCATCGACCCCTGGCCTACATCCTTTCCCTGTCCTGGAATGCCCTCCCTCCACACATTCACCAAACTAGCTCTCTTCCTCCCTTTAAAGCCCTACTGAGAGCTCACCTCCTCCAGGAGGCCTTCCCAGACTGAGCCCCCCTTTTCCTCTCCTCCTCCCCTCCCCATTGCCCCCACTCCCTCCCTTTGTCCTACCCTCTTCCTCTTCCCTCAGCACTTGTATATATTTGTACATATTTATTACTTTTTAAATTTTATTTGTACATATTTACTACTTTATTTTATTAATGGTATGCATATAGCTATAACTACTTATTTTGATGAATTTGACACCTGTCTACTTGTTTTGTTTTGTTGTCTGTCTCCCCCTTCTAGACTGTGAGTAGGGACCGTCTCTGTATGTTGCTGACTTGTACTTCCCAAGTGCTTAATACAGTGTTCTGCAAACAGTAAGCTTTCAATAAATATGACTGAATGAATGAACAAATGCCCTTAAAAAAACAAAAAGACTGTAACCAGAAATCTCATTACATCACCCAATAAATAACTGAATAGGCCTTAGCTGACTTTGTTGAGTCAGTGGTCTTATTTATTAAGGAGTTACTCTGGAAAGGACTATAATTTTTTGTGGTACTAATACTGCCCATAGCATGAGGGAATCCACAGCCATCCTCCTTATTCTAGCAACCCCAGGGGCAAAAGCAATGCTGTTTCCTGGGAAGTAGAATGAGTTATTGGATACAGCAAAGGCCTGGGAGTTAGAAGGATTTGGAAGCAGCATGGCTCAGTGGAAAGAGCCTGGGCTTGGGAGTCAGACATCATGGGTTCTAATCCTGGCTCCCCTGCTTGTCAGTTGTGTGACTTTAGGCAAGTCACTTAACTTCTCTGAGTGTCAGTGCCCTCATCTGTAAAATGGGGATTAGGACTGTGAGCCCCATATGGGACAGCCTGATGATCTTGAATCCCCCCACACTTAGAACAGTGCTTTGCACATATTAAATGCTTAACAAATGTCATCACTATTAGTCCCAGCTCCACCAGTTGTTTCCAGTGTGAGCTTTGGCAAATTACTTCACTTCTTGGTGCCTCATTTACCTCATCTATTATACAGGGATTCATATCATAAGCTCCATTTAGGACATAGGCTCCATCCAGTCTGATTAGTTTAAATCTACTCTAGTGCTTAGCACAGTGCATGGCTTGTAGTAAGTGCTTAATAAGTACCATAAAACAAAAAACAGGTAAACTGGAGGGCAGCCATCCCCACACTGGTCCCCCGACCAGTGATTTCTCAACCAATGGAATCAAGTGGTGTTTGAGGCCCAGCACTGTTTTGGATGCCCTCTTTTTATAGCCTCCTATTTCTTATATTCTGCACTGGTTCCTCTCCAAGAGCAAGTCTCCCCTGCCTCATCTGATATCATTTCTCATAATTTGGGGTGTTCCTGGTTGGTGTTCCTGATTCTTATCCCCCTCTGGATAGATTCTGTAGAGCAATTTTGTTAATATTCACCATATCACACGATGATGATGATGATGTTGATTATTATTATATTTGTTAAGTTCTTACTATGTTTCAAGCACTGTTTTAAGCCCTGAGGTAAACATAAGTTTAACATTAATTCATTCAGTCATATTTATTGAGCACTTATTGTATGCAGAGGACTGTAGTAAGCACTTGGGAAGTGCAATACAGCAATGAAGAGAGACAATCCCTGCTCACAACAGACTTACAGTCTGAGGCGGGGGGGAGACACACATAAAACAAGTAAGCAGGCATCAATACAATACATATATATGTAAGTGCTGTGGGGACAAAAAGTGGGCAGTAGCAAAGAGAGCAAGTCGAGGTGATGTAGAAGGGAGAGGGAGATGAGAAAAAGGGGACTTAGTCTGGAAAGGCCTCTTGGAGGAGGTGTGCCTTCAGTAGGGCTATGAATCAGGGAGGAATGATTGTTTAGTGGATTTGAGAAGGGAGGGCAGGTTGGACACAGTTCCTGTCCCATTTGGTGATCCCAGTTTAAGTAAGAGGGAGAACAGGAATTGAATCCCCATTTTAAGGATGAGGAAACTGAGGCACAAAACAGTTAAGTAACTTGCTGTGACTAACCAGGCCTTGGACAGGCTAACAAACTTAAGCTCACTAATGCCTAAGGGTATAGGAAGCAGTTGGCTAAGCAATCACACCCCAAACCTCCTTGATCCACTGTTCTGGAGGTCTGTCTGGCTGAACAATAAGTCCAAGTGATTATTATTGTTAATACTATTATTTAATAATAATCATTTTGATAGCTTGAATTATTATTAATAAGTATTAATTATTTATGACAACTGACCCAACATTGTCAATATAATTATTAATTATTATTGATAGTAGTTATGGAATTTGTTAAGCCCTTCCTATGTTCCAGGCACAGTACTAAGTACTGGGAAGAGTGCCTGGCACATACTAAGAGATTAACAAATACCATCATTATTATATAGCAAATTAGACCTGGAATTAGTAAATTCTATAGGGTCTTGTTACAAGTTCCTGGAAACAGGATCAGGAAATATTACAGTATAACTGGGTAAGGGTCTCCACAAACTCTTTTTAGGAGATTGGAAATCTGTCATACTAATGTGGCAAGTCTCCTCCACCCAGAGTCAGGGACACACATTCTGTTAGACCCTGAGTGGTGCTGAGTGACCAATCAGACTTCGTTGCAAGAGCAAGGAGAAGTGAGTATCCCTTGGGTGATTTGAAAGGTAGCCAGGAGATAACTGGTGTTTCTTTCCTTGTTCCAGTAGCTGCTAGAAGTTGAGGGCTATGCTGGCTGCATAAGTGTATTCCTCCCTAGTGGGAAGGATTCATGAGGTGGGAACTAGGTGCTTCACCACATGCGAGCAACTAGATAAGTGTATTCCTACCAAAAAGGAAAGTTCAATTCAGTATGCAGAATAAATCTTGCATTGACTCGGCTTTCTGATCCCAGTCTCTCACTCTCAACTTAAAGATGCTGGAGCCCACTGCTGCGCGATGGGAGACATTGCCCAAGGACACACAGCAGACAAGTGGTGGAGCCAGTATTAAAATGCAGGACATTTGACTGGTTGGTCTGCGATCTTTCCACTAGGTCCCACAGCTCCTCACCCATCCTTCACTCTGATGCTCAAATCATTTTACTAAAAAAAAAAAAAAATCATTCTGTATATTTCCCCACCATTCAAAACTTCCAGTGGTTGTTCATCAATCTCTGTATGTAGAAAAAACTCCTGACCATCAACCATCAGCTTTAAGGCACTCAATCAGCTCTCTATCCCAATTCCTAATTTACTGTTGAAGAAGCTGAGGCACAGAGAAGTTAAGTAACTTACCAAAGTCACACAGCAAGCAATTGGTAGAGCTGGGATAAAAACCCTGATTCTCTGACTCCCATGCCTGGGCTCTTTCACTAGGCCAAAATGTTTCCCTTCAGTAGGTTAATAGCAACCTACCTACTGTGCCTCATTCTCATCTCTCTCAACTGTCAGTGTTTTCCCCACATCCTCTCTCTGGCCTGGCACTCTCTCCCACTTCATATCTAACAGTCCAGCCCTGGCCACTCTCCCCATTTTCAAAGCTCTTCATCATTATGAGCCGGGTACATTCTGCTAATCCTGCTATAGTGTACTCTCCCAAGTCCTTAGAACAGTGCATTGCACATAGTAAGCACTCCTCCAAGTAACTTTCTGTGACTAATCTTTCATTTTCCCATCTTATTTTTCCTTCTACCTTCATCCCTTTAGAATTTGAGTCTGAAACCCCTAAATATTTAGGAACCTGCTCTATTCTCCTTCCCAAAACCCCAGAAATATCTTTAGTCAGTTGCCTCCTCTACCTGGAATTTATTTTAATGTATATCTCACAGAGTGCTTTCTAAACCACTTGAGGGTAGAAGGAAATTGTGTCTACTTCATCATCATCATAACAATAATAACAATAATTATGGTATTTGTTAAGTGTTTACTATGTGCCAGGCACTGTACTAAGCACTTGGGGTAGATAGAAGCAAATCAGGTTGGAAACAGTACCTGTCCCTTGTGGGATTTACAATTTCAATTCCCATTTTACAGATGCAGTAACTGGAGCCCAAAGAAGTAAAGTGACTTGCCCAAGGTCACACAGCAGATAAGTGGTGAAGTCAGTATTAGAACCCATAACCTTCCAAGCACTTATTATATTGCTCTGCACACAGTCAGGGCTTGATAAATACCATTGATTGATTGATGGTACAGTTCCTTCAAAAGATTACCTGTGTTTACCTTAAACTACCATTGCTTTGCAGATGATTTTCAAATCTAACTCACTAGCCAACCAGTTAATCGATCAAGTAGTCAATGGCATTTATTAATGACTAGTCATCTGGGAGATGTGATCTTAATAATTCTTTGAAAATGGAGAGTGGTCGACTGGTGTATGTGGCCAGGGGTCCTGACCTTGTTAAGGAAAGAACTGCTCCATCCTTTCTCAATATCTTGGCTTGCCAATCTCTCTGATAAGGCAATGTAATTTATATATATATATTTGTTGTTTATTTATATTAATATCTGTCTCCCTCTCTAGACTGTAAGCTTGCTGTGGGCAGTAATTTGTTTGTTGTTATATTGTACTCTCCCAAGTGCTTAGTACAGTGCTCAATAAATGAAAGACAGACATTTGCACAGGAGAAACAAAGGAAGAGAGGCTATGTGATGTGCCCACTTTGAATAAATGGTGTATATGAAGTGGGAGGGAATTTCAGCTTACAGGGAGGGTGTGGGAAAAGGTTCTTGTGGAGAGATAGGAAAGATTGGGGCACAGTGAGTAAGCTGGTACTAGAGGAGCAGAGTGTGCAGGCTGGACTGTAGTAGGAGTTTAGTGAACTGAAATAGGGTGGGGCAAGGTGACTGAGTGCTCTAAAGCCTATGATAAGGAGTTTCTGTTTGATGCAGTGGTGAGTCATTGAAGGTTCTTGAGGAGTGGAGAGTCATGAACTGAATGTTTTTCTTGATAAATGATTCGTGAAGCAGAGTGAAGATTGATTGGAGTGGGGAGAGACAGAAGGCCAGGAGGTCAGCAAGGAGATGAATAATCAAGGCAGGATAGGATAAGTGCTTGAATCAGCATCGTTGCAGTTTAGATGGAGAGGAAAAGGTGGATTTTAACAATGCTGTAATTGTATGATTTGGGGACAGATTGAATATGTGTGTGGAATGAGAGAGAAGAGTTGAGGGATGAAGGGAAGTTATCCTTGATTGATTGATTGATCCTGTCATGGAAGAGGGGTTCCAGAGGCTGCACTTGGCAGAAGCTGAGGGGAGGTGACATGGACAGTGGACAGTGCAAGGATTAGAAATGAGTTTAATGGGAATGAGTTGTCAGGGACTCGGGGTGGAGGAGGTGGGGCAGCACTGCAACAGGATGACAGGGATAGGGTGGGAGAGAGCGGTTGGGAGGGTGCAAGAGGTGAGGAGGGGTTGGATGGGAGTACACTGAGTAGGGCCGTCCTATGGGGAGCAGAATGAGAGGTATGCAGGGGATGGGGTGGAGGATCAGAGGGAGGGGGCTAAGGGCACATGGAGGGGCAAGGGCATAAGGGAAAGAAAGTCCAGAGCTGCAGCAGCTGATCTGTAGCTCCAGTGGCCAACCCAGTTTCCTCTAATAAGGAGCTACTCAGCAGCTCCCAGCTGGCATGGGAAAATCAACAATTATTAGGCTGCTAATTGTCTTGTCTTATGCTGTTGAGTTGTTTCTGACCCATAGCACCTTCATAGACATATCTCTCCAAGAAAGTCCCAATTCCATCTACAGGTGTTCTGTTAATTAGTGTAAGGTCATTATAGTGGCCATCCAGAGTGAATACACAAGTTGTTGGTTGTTGATGGGTGAATGTTGGCGGTGTTGTTATCTCCTCTGTGAGTTGCTGCCCTGCTCCTTTCTGGGGGAATCTGGATCACTGTGGGTGGAGGGTGGAGGCAGTAGGGGGATTAGTAATTCCTCCTCCTGCAGTCCCAAATCCTCGGTGGGAGGGGGAGGGGAGGGTGAACAAGGGAACCAGTTTCACCTCCTCCTGGGCATCGGGGGAGGTGTCCAGGGGGCTGGGGTCCCTTCCCTTGGAGCAGTCCCTGGGCGGAAAGTGGGTGAGCCTGGGGGGATCACTACCTTCCCCTATGCTCAGCCCTCAAGCATGTGCTCTGGGCTATTTGCAGTCTAGTCACAGGACCTGCTCTGCTCTCCAGGTGATCATATACCACTGAGTTTTGCGTAGTGGAAAAAGCACAAGCCTGGGAGTCAAAAGGTCATGGGTTCTAAACACAGCTCTGCCACTTGTCTGCTCTGTGGCCTTGAGGAAGTCACTTCACTTCTCTGCACTTCAGTTACCCTATCTGTAAAATGGGGATTAAGACCATGAGCACCATATGGAACAGGGACTGTGTCTAACCTTATCCTTTTGTATCTACCCCAGAGCTTAGTACAGTGCCTGGAACATAGTAAGCCCTTACAAACACCATCATTATCATTATTATTATTAAAATCTTGTTTTGGCCTTCTTCAACCGTGATTATTCATTCATTCATTCATTCAATCGTATTTATTGAGCACTTACTGTATGCAGAGCACTGTACTAAGCACTTGGGAAGTACAAGTTTGCAACATATATGGTCCCTACCCAACAGTGGGCTCTCAGTCTGGAAGGGGAAGACACAGAACAAAACAAAACATATTAACAAAATAAAATAAATAGAATAAACATGTACAAATAAAATAAATAAATAGAGTAATAAATACGTACAAACTTATATACATATATACAGGTGCTGTGGGGAGGGGAAGGAGGTAAGGTGGGGGGATGGGGAGGGGCAGGAGGAGGGGAGGAAGGAGGGGGCTCACTCTAGGAAGGTCTCCTGGAGGAGGTGAGCTCTCAGTAGGGCCTTGAAGGGAGGAAGAGAGCTAGCTTGGCGGATATGGGGAGGGAGGGCATTCCAGGCCAGGGGGATGACGTGGGCCAGGGGTCTAGGGCGGGACAGGCGAGAATGAGGCATGGTGAGGAGATTAGCGGCAGAGGAGCAGATGGTGCGGGCTGGGTTGTAGAAGGAGAGAAAGGAGGTGAGGTAGGAGGGGGCGAGGTGATGGAGAGACTTGAAGCCGAGCGTGAGAAGTTTTTGCCTGATGCGTAGGTTGATTGGTAGCCACTGGAGATTTTTGAGGAGGAGAGTAACATGCCCAGAGTGTTTCTGGACAAAGAAATATGGCATGAAATATGGATTGAAGTGGGGAGAGACAGGAGGATGGAAGATCGGAGAGGAGGCAGATACAATAATCCAGACGGGATAGGATGAGAGCTTGAACGAGCAGGGTAGTGGTTTGGATGGAGAGGAAAGGGCAGATATTGGCAATGTTGTGGAGCTGAGACTGGCAGGTTTTGGTGAGGGCTTGGATGTGAGGGGCGAATGAAAGAGTGGAGTCAAGGATGACACCAAGGTTGCGGCCTTGTGAGGCCTATCTTTCCCCACTCGAGTACCTACTTCACTCTGCTGCCTGGATCATTTTTCTACAAAAAAAGTTCAGTACACTTTTCATCAAAAACTCCAGTGGTTGCCCATCTACCTCTGCATCAAACTAAAACTCTTCACCATTGACTTCAAAGTACTCAATCAACTTGCCCCCTCCTATCTCACCTCACTATTCTCCTACTACAACCCAGCCTGCATACTTCACTCCTCTAATGTTAATCTTCTCACTATACCTCGACTTTGTCTATTTCCCCCCGGCCCCCGGCCCATGTCCTTCCTCTGGCCTGGAATGTCCTTCCTCCTCAAATGGACAATTACTCTCCCTAGCTTCACAGTCTCACTGAAGGCACATTTCCTCCAAGAGGCCTTCCCTGACTAAGCCCTCCTTTCTTCTTTTCCCACTCTCTTCTGCACTGCCCTGACTTTCTTGTTTTGTTCTTTCCCCCTTCCAGCCCCACAGGAATTGTGTACATTTCCGTAATTTATTTATTTATATTAATGTCTGTCTCCCATTCCAGACTGTAAACTCGTTGTGAGCAAGGAATGTATCTGTTTATTGTTGTACTGTATTCTCCCAAGTGCTTAGTACATTGCTCTGCACACAGTAAGTGCTTAATAAATACGATTGAATTAATGAATGAATGAACACCCAAATCAATATTGATAATCCTATCTTCTCCCTTCTACAATCTTATATTTCTCCCTAACTCCAAAACATTTATTCATTCATTCATTTTCCCTAATCCTATGTCCCAGAGACACCCTTTCTTCCTCTCTATTCTAATTCCCACCACACTAGCCCAGGAATTTGTCATATTCTGGCTTGATGACTAATTCCAAGAACATTCTTTACTTAACCCCCTGCGCCAGTCTCTCCCTTCTTCATGCCTTACTTCTTACTGCTGCCCACAAAATTACTTTTAAATTATTATTCTGTTCATGTATCCTCAATCTCCCAAAACCTCAAATGTTTTCTGTTCCTCTCCACATGAAGCAGAAACTCCTAACCATTGGTTTTAAAATCTCTCTTCCCCTCTTACTTATTCACTCTCTTTCCACTACACCCCAGGTTACATATTTGATTCCCCTCAAACAAACCTACTCACGTTCCTGATTTCTTCTGACATCACAACTCTCTAAGGGATCTTCCTAGTTTCTAATCTCCTCTACTTTTATCATCAAGTCTTTTCAGAACTTCAGTGACCACTTTAAACACCTAAATTTAATTTCCTATAGTACCTTTGAATCAAACTTCCCAAAGTAACTTTGAACTAAACTTACTTAACTCTTCTAGTTAAGCTTTAACTCACACATATATGTGTATGTATACATATATATATATATATATCCCTTTTTCCTTCCTACTCTTATGTATAATTTATTGTAGTGACTGAACACCAAACTATACTGGATGCTCTCTGAGGATGCTGATCATATCTATGGAATCTGTAACACTCTCCCAAAATACAAAAATAAACTCTACACAGAGTAGGTACTTAAAAAATATCATTAATTTATTTAAAGGGTTTTTCAAAAAATGGATTTCTACCAAGTTTAAAATATAAGTTTTTTAAGTAGGAAATAATTATACTAAGGGTTCAGAGAGAAAGGCATGGTTTTAGAATGATACACTACAAATATTGGATTGATTATAAGAGGTGATGATAGATCCATACTGCTCTAGTAGTCTATTAAGGATAATGGAATAATCTAGAAAGGGTCCTCAATTCACATAACATTCATTCATTCATTCATTCATTCATTCAATCATATTTATTGAGTGCTTACTGTGTGCACAGCACTGTACTAAGCGCTTGGGAAGTACAAGTTGGCAACATATAGAGACGGTCCCTACCCGACAGTGGGCTCACAGTCTAGAAGGGGGAGACAGAGAACAAAACTAAACATACTAACAAAATAAAATAAATACAATATGTACAAATAAAATAAATAAATAAATAAATAGAGTAATAAATACGTACAAACATATATACATATATACAGGTGCTGTGGGGAAGGGAAGGAGGTAAGGTGGGGGAATGAGGGGGGGAGGGGGAGAGGAAGGAGGGGGCTCAGTCTGGGAAGGCCTCCTGGAGGAGGTGAGCTCTTAGTAGTGCCTTGAAGGGAGGAAGAGAGCTAGCTTGGCGGATGTGGGGAGGGGGGCATTCCAGGCCAGGGGGATGACGTGGGCCGGGGGTCAACGGCGGGACAGGCGAGAACGAGGCACGGTGAGGAGGTTAGTGGCAGAGGAGCAGAGGGTGAGGGATGGGCTGTAGAAGGAGAGAAGGGAGGTGAGGTAGGAGGGGGCCAGGTGATGGAGAGCCTTGGAGCAGAGGGTGAGGAGTTTCTGCCTGATGTGTAGGTTGATTGGTAGCCACTGGAGATATATGAGGAGGGGAGTAACATGCCCAGAGCATTTCTGGACAAAGACAATCTGGGCAGCGGCGTGAAGTATGGATTGAAGTGGGGAGAGACAGGAGGATGGGAGATCGGAGAGGAGGCTGATACAGTAGTCCAGGTGGGATAGGATGAGAGCTTGAACGAGCAGTGTAGCGGTTTGGATGGAGAGGAAAGGGCGGATCTTGGCAATGTTGCGGAGGTGAGACCAGCAGTTTTGGTGACGGCTTGGATGTGAGGGGTGAACGAGAAGCGGAGTCGAGGATGACACCAAGGTTGCAGGCTTGTGAGATGGGAAGGATGTTAGTGCCATCAACAGTGATGGGAAAGTCAGGGAGAGGGCAGGGTTTGGGAGGGAAGACAAGGAGTTCAGTCTTGGACATGTTGAGTGCTCACAATCTTAATGCCAACTTTTCAGTTGAGGTAACTGAAGTACAGAGAAGTCAAGTGACTTGCCCAAGGTCCCACAGCAGGCAAGTGGCAGAGCTGGAATTAGAATCCAGGTCCTTCTGACTCCCATCTCCATGCTCTATATCAACTAGGCCATGCTACTTCTTGAACATTCAGGGTCAGGGCATACTACAATTGCTGATAAAGAGCAGCAGCAGGAATATGCTCCTGGGTCAGGCTGGCCCCAAGGCCCAGGCTGAGTTTGAGGCTGGTGGGGAGGGGGCAGTCCAGAAGGAGAGGCTGGGGTGGGCAGGAACCCCAGCCCATGACAGAAAAGAAATTCTAATGGGCCCTGCCTTGGTTTTGAGCTGCTGGACAAAGACAGGCCTTTGGCGGGTTTTCTGGGGCCTCTTTTGTATAGGGTGAAAACACCTAATAGTGGAATAGTAATAGTAATAGTGGGAAGAACCAGCGACAATGCAGGTACCCTTGAAATGGCTATTTGGGTAACTGTGGAATTTTCTGGAGATGTGTTTGCCCTGATGAGAAAACAAGGAGCTTATCAGATTGGAAGGAGTTAAAAGAGGAAAGAACTCAACCATTTATTCATTCATTCAATCATATTTATTTATTCATTCAGTCGTATTTATTGAGTAGTACTTACTGTGGACAGAGCACTGTACTAAGTGCTTGGGAAGTACAGTACAACAACAGACAGACACAGTCACTGCCCTCAGTGAGCTTACATTCTAAAGTTGGGTTACAGACATCAATATAAATAAACAAACTAGGGGTACATGCAAGTGCTGTGGGGTTGGGAGAGGGGAAAAACAAGAGCAAGTCAGAAAGACGTGGAAAGGATTGGAAGGCGAGGAAAGGGGGACCTAATCTGGGAAGACTTCTGGGAGGAAATAAGCCTTCAATAAGGCTTTGAAGAGGGGAAGAGTAATTTGAGGTGGGAGGGTGTTGAGGCTAGAGGCAGGACCTGGGTCAGGGGTTGGTGGCAAGACAGGAGTGATTGAAGCACAGTGAGTCTGGAGGAGTGGGTGAATAGTTTGTGAACTCCATGGGGGACAGGGAGAAGATCATCAGGTCAGATAAAGTATCTGCCCCATATGAAGTTCCAAGTCCAAGTAGGAGGAAAATTGAGGTACAATTAAGTTAAGTGACTTGCCAAAGATTACATAGCAGGAAACAGAAAGAGGTCATCTGACTCCTAGCACCTTAGCATCCCACATGGCCTCAGCCAAGTGCAGTCTGTGGAATTCCTTCTCCGTTATGGCAAAGCTTTGCTTCATGTTGCCTAATTGTACTTTCCAAGCTCTTAGTACAGTGCTCTGCTCACAGTAAGCGCTCAATAAATACAATTGAATGAATGAATGAGTCCCTGGTCTGTTCCTGATGGAGTCACTGTTCCTCCTCACCATCCCTGAAATCTGGATCTCCCTAGGTGATACTGTCTCCTCTGCTGCTCCCTACAAAGAGAGCCTCATATTGCCTCACTCCTCCAGAATAACTAGGATAGAGGGAGGAGTAGGCACTTTCTCACTCCCCAGTGCTGCTTTGGTACCATTCCATCTCCCCCATCCGTTTCTTTCCCTTCTTTCAAAGTCCATATCATCCTCCTCTATCACCCACTGCAGTCATCTGCAGTTCCATCCCTATATTGATCCTAAGGGACTTCAATATCCACTTTGATGTTCCTGATGACCCTTCCATTATCCAACTGCTATCATTCCTCAGCACCATTTATCTTCAGCTCCACCCCTGTTTACCCACTTATCACCTGGACATGTACTCAATCTCATCATCTTTATTCACCACAGTCTCTACCCTCATTAGCTCTGAAATACCTCTCTCTGACCACAACTTCCTCACCTGTCTTCTGTCCCACACTTCTTCCCCATAAATCTGTCCTGTTTTCCCAACAGAGACATCCAGTCTTTTGACCCCACCCAGTTATCTCAAATCATCATGCCCCATTTAGTCTCCATACCCACCTTCCCCTTCTCTTGGTGACCAAAGTGATGCACAACCCTCTGTACTGAACTCAACTCACTTGCTCCCCTATCTCTTCATCAATCTCATACAATTAACCCTCAGTCCTGGATCACCTCCACAGCCTGCCTCCTTAACTCTTGTGCATGAGCCACAGAGTTCTGATGGCAGAAGTCTAGATATCAGCCCAACCTCATCCACTCAAATTCATTCATGCATGCATTAACTCTGCCCTCTCCTCTCCTCCTTCTCTCCTCCATCCTTATTGATGCCCATACCCATTGTTCTTGCCAGTTGTTTCCGATGTTCAACTTCCTCATCAAACCCTCATCTGACCTTGTTATCTCCTGGATTTCCTCACATCTAGCCACTCATTCTCAGTCTCTTTCATGGCTCCTCCTCTGCCTCCCACCCCTTAACTATGGTATCCCCAAAGGTTCTGTTCTGGGTCCCCTTCTATTCTCCATCCACACACACACCTGTGGAGAATTTATTTGCTTCCATGGCTTCAACCACCATTCCTATGTGGATGATACCCAAATCTACATCTCCAGTGCTGATCTCTCTCCCTCTCTGCAATCTCACATTTCCTCCTGCCTTCAAGACATCTCTACTTGGTGTCCTACCATTACGTCAAATTTAACAGACCCTAAACAGAAATCAAAAGGAAAGGAAAGGTTTCCACCCAAATCCTGTCCTCCCCTTGACTTTCCTAATACTGTAGACAGCATCACCATCGTTTCTATTTCATAAGCTTATTACCTTGGCATTATACTATCTCTCTCATTCAATCAATCAATCAATCAATTGTATTTATTGAGTGCTTACTGTGTGCAGAGCACTGTACTAAGCGCTTGGGAAGTACAAGTTGGCAACATATAGAGACGGTCCCTACCCAACAGTGGGCTCACAGTCTAGAAGGGGGAGACAGAGAACAAAACCAACCATATTAACAAAATGAAATAAATAGAATAGATATGTACAAGTAAAATAAATAAATAGAGTAAGGGAAGGGAAGGAGGCAAGACGAGGGGGATGGAGAAGGGGGTGAGGGGGAGAGGAAGGAGGGGGCTCAGTCTGGGAAGGCCACCTGGAGGAAGTGAGCTCTCAGTAGGGCTTTGAAGGGAGGAAGAGAGCTAGCTTGGCGGATGTTGAGAGGGAGGGCATTCCAGGTCAGGGGGATGACATGGGCCGGGGGTCGACGGCGGGACAGGCGAGAACAAGGCACGGTGAGGAGATTAGTGGCAGAGGAGCGGAGGGTGTGGGCTGGGCTGTAGAAGGAGAGTAGGGAGGTGAGGTAAGAGGGGGTGAGGCAATGGAGAGCCTTGAAGCCGAGGGTGAGGAGTTTCTGCCTGATGAGCCGATTGATTGGTAGCCACTGGAGATTTTTGAGGAGGGGAGTAACATGCCCAGAGTGTTTCTGGACAAAGACAATCTGGGCAGCAGTATGAAGTGTGGATTGAAGTGGGGAGAGACACGAGGATGGGAGATCAGAGAGGAGGCTGATACAGTAGTCCAGACAGGATAGGAAGAGAGCTTGAACGAGCAGGGTAGCAGTTTGGATGGACAGGAAAGGGCGGATCTTGGCAATGTTGCGGAGCTGAGACCGGCAGGTTTTGGTGACGGCTTGGATGTGAGGGGTGAATGAGAGAGCGGAGTCGAGGATGACACCAAGATTGTGGGCCTGTGAGATGGGAAGGATGGTAGTGCCATCAACAGTGATGGGAAAGTCAGGGAGAGGGCAGGGTTTGGGAGGGAAGACAAGGAGCTCAGTCTTGGACATGTTGAGTTTTAGGTGGTGGGCAGACATCCAGATGGAGATGTCCTGAAGGCAGGAGGAGATGCGAGCCTGGAGGGAGGGGGAGAGAGCAGGGCCGGAGATGTAGATTTGGGTGTCATCAGCGTAGAGATGATAGTTGAAGCCGTGGGAGCGAATAAGGTCACCAAGGGATTGAGTGTAGATCGTTAACAGAAGGGGACCAAGAACTGAACCTTGAGGAACCCCACAGTAAGGGGATGGGAGGGGGAGGAGGAGCCTGCAAAAGAGACTGAGAATGAATGACCGGAGACCATTCAATCCACATACCCAATCTATCACTAAAGTCTGTCAGTTCAACCTTCACAACATTGCTAAAATCTTCCCTTTCCTCTCCATCCAAACTGCTACTATGTTTACTCAGGCACTAATAATAATAATGATGGTATTTGTTAAGAGCTTACTATGTGCCAAGCACTGTTCTAAGTGCTGGGGGAGATACAAGGTAATCAGGTTGTCTCACGTGGGGCTCACAGTCTTAATCCCCATTTTACAGATGAGGTAACTGAGGCACAGAGAAGTTAAGTGACTTGCCCAAAGTCACACAGCTGATAAGTGGCAGAGCTGGGATTAGAACCCAAGACCTCTGACTCCCAAGCCCTTGCTTTTTGCAATGCTGCTTCTCCACGCTGCTAATCCTATCTCACCTGGATTACTGTATCAGCCTCCTTGCTGACCTCCCTGCCTCCTGCCTCTCCCAACTAGAGTCCATACTTCAATCCACTGCCCAGATCATTTTTCTACTAAAATGTTCCGCACCACATTTCCCCATTCCTCAAGAACTTTCAGTGGTTGCCTAACCACCTTTGTATCAAACAAAAACTCCTTACCTTAGTCTTCAAAGCACTCGGTCACCTTGCCCACTCTTGCCTTCCCACACTACTCTCTTATTATGCTAATATACTCACTTTGCTCTCATCTATCTCACTGCTGACCTCTAGCCCATATCCTGCCTCTGGCCCGGAATGCTCTCCTTCTTCATGTCTGACAGACAATTCTTCTATCCTATTGAAGGCACATCTCCTTCTAGAAGCCTATCCTGACTAAACCCTCATTTCCTTTTCTTCTGGCTTGTCTAATTTACTCCCTTCATTCACCTTTCTCTCAGCCCCACAACATTTATGAACATATCTTTAATTTATTTATTTATATTAATGTCTGTCTCTCCTAGAGTCTGTTCATTGTGGACAGGGAATGTATCTTTTATATCGTTGTATTGTACTCTGCCTGGTCCTTGGTGCAGTACTCTGCACAAAGTAAGCACTCACAGTCTTCTAGACTGTGAACCCAGCTTCTAGACTGTAAGCCTGTTGTTGGGTAGGGACTGTCTCTATATGTTGCCAACTTGTACTTCCCAAGTGCTTAGTACAGTGCTCTGCACACAGTAAGCACTCAATAAATACGACTGAATGAATGAATGAATGAACAAATGCGATTGATTGATTGATTGATTGATTGAAACCCCCTGCTGTTCAACCTGCCCCATCTCTTGCCAATAATGACTTGGCTACCTACTTTATTGAGGAAATTGAAACTATCAGCTGAGATCTCCCTAAAATCTCCCAGGCTCTTCTTCAATCCCCCTGTCCTCCTCCACCCTCTACCACTCTCCTCTTGTTCCCTACAGTAACTCAAGATGAAACATTTTGCCTCTTCCTTAAATCTACCCCCTCCAGCTGTGCTTCTGACCTCACACCTCCATACTTTTTTAAAACACCTGCCCCCTCCCTTCTTCCCTTTTCGACTGCCCCCTTCAACTGTTCACTAAAGAGTGGCTTCTTCCACATTGCTTTTGTACATTTTCATGTGTTTCCTACCCTAAAAATCCCTCCTTTGACCCTACAGTTCCCTCTAATCATCATCAATCATATTTATTGAGCACTTACTGTGTGCAGAGCACTGTACTAAGGGCTTGGGAAGTACAAGTTGGCAACATATAGAGACAGTCCCTACCCAACAGTGGGTTCACAGTCTAAAAGGGGGAGACAGAGAACAAAACCAAACATACTAACAAAGACTTGCTGATAAACTCAGCCTTGCTGATAAGCTCAGCCTTGCTGATAAGCTTGCAGGCTGATAAGCCTGTCCCCTGACTCCCTTGAGGCTCCTCACTGTATAAAATCCTCTACAGTGTGCTGAATAAACAGTCTCCTTGTCCACCTTGAGACTCGCCTGGCCTGTGTTCTTCCATTGAGCATGCCCGTCTCCCCGCAGCACCGGACGCATGGAGGCAGACGGCAACAAATAATGATAATAATAATAGTATTTGTTAAGCACTTACTTTATGCCTAGCACTGTTCCAAGCACTGGGATAGATACAAGGTAATCAAGGTACTCAAATGGGGCTCACAGTCTCATCTTACCTCCTTCCCTTCCCCACAGCACCTGTATATGTGTATATATGTTTGTATATATTTATTACTCTATTTATTTATTTATTTATTTTACTTGTACATATCTATTCTGTTTATTTTATTTTGTTAGTATGTTTGGTTTTGTTCTCTGTCTCCCCATTTTAGACTGTGAGCCCACTGTTGGGCAGGGACTGTCTCTATATGTTGCCAACTTGTACTTCCCAAGCGCTTAGTACAGTGCTGTGCACACAGTAAGCACTCAATAAATATGATTGATTGATTGATTGACTGATTCCCTGCTTTACAGATGAGGTAACTGAGGCCCAGAGAAGTGAAGTGACTTGCTCAAGGTCACATAGCAGGCAAGTGACAGAGCTGGGATTAGAACCCATGACATTTTTACACCCAGGCTCGTGCTCTGTCCACTATGCAATGCTCAGTGCTATTTGATCACCTGGAGAACAGAACAAGCCCTGAGACTGGAGGCAAATAGCTCAGTGAGGATTATTGTTATCTCTTATGTATCCTGCATTGTGCTAATGTGGATACTTTACCAACTGTATAAAGTAACTCTGGATAGCTTGAAGTGGCACTGGCCTTGATTAGCAGAGGAAACTATGCCCATCAATCACCACTCCCTACTAGTGCTAGGAAAAGCACTAGTACTAGCATATTTGTCTCTGAAGAAACCTTTTTGAACATAATGAAGTCTGAGGAGTTTTCTTCCAGAGTAATTTGGTGCCATGACATGGAGCATGACAATGCTCAACAGAGATTTGGAGCAGTCTGTCTCTCAGTGACCCCCGACCAGCACAACCAAAAAGGAAAGAGACCTTTTGAAATAGCTCCTGGGGCTTAGAGATAGAAGGACTAAGGGCATTAGACTAAGTGTGCCTATGTCTTTCTACCACTTGGTGGAAGGTATGTTAGAAACAAGTGAGTACTTTGATCTATTTAATAATGTAAACAGGATTTTGACTTTTCTCATGAGTTGAGCTAGTTAGTGATGCAGGATAATATGGACATAAATATGCAAGTTCTTAATAACAATAATAATGATGGCATTTATTAAGCACTTACTATTTGTGAAGCACTATTCTAAGTGCTGGGGGGATACAAGGTGAACAGGTTGTCCCATGGGGGGCTCACAGTCTTAATCCCAATTTTACAGATGAGGGAACTGAGGCACAGAGAAATGAATTGACTTGCCCAAAGTCACACAGCTAACAATTGGCAGAGCCGGTATTTGAACCCATGACCTCTGACTCCCGAGCCCATGCTCTTTCTTTTGAGCCATGTTGCTTCTCAGTATGTCAATCACATTTATTGAATGCTTATGTGATTTGTTGGTCGTGTGAGCTGGTATCTGCTCCTCTCCAGAGGTCCCTTCATCTCCTGGTCTCAACCAGTTTCAGATAGGGTTTGCAGTGGATTCTTACTTCCACAGATTCTAAGCTCACTGTGAGCAGGCAATGTGTCTTCCAATCCTGCTGCGTTGTACTCTCTCAAGCTTTTAGTATAATGCTCTCCTCACAGTAAGTGCTCAATAAATATCTTTTCCGTGGTATTTGTTGAAAGCTGATTATGTGCCATGCACTGGTGTGGATTCAAGATACTTAGGTTGGACAGAGTCCATGCCCCACATTTTTCTTAATTCCCATTTTTACAAATGTGATAAAAGAGACACAGAGAAGTTAAGACTTCTAGACTGTGAGCCCACTGTTGGGCAGGGACCGTCTCTATATGTTGCCAACTTGTACTTCCCAAGCGCTTAGTACAGTGCTCTGCACACAGTAAGCGCTCAATAAATATGATTGATTGATTGATTAAGTAACTTACCCAAGATCACACAGTAGACAAGTGGCCGAGCCAGGTGGTTCTGACTCCTAGGCCTGTGCTCTAGACTATGCTAGTGGATTTCTATTGAATTAATGTTTGCTTGATTATTATTATTAATAATAGTAATAATAATAACTGTGATATTTGTTAAGCACTTAGCATGTGCTTAGGTGCTGGGGTGGATACAAGCAAATTGAGTTGGACATAGTCCCTATCCCACATAGGGCTCACAGCCTTAATTCCTATTTTACATGTAAGGTAACCAAGGCACAGAGAAGTTGACTGGCTTGCCCAGGGTCACAGCAGACAAGTGGAAGAGGAGGGACTAGAACCCAGGCCCTTCTAACTCCTAGGCTCATGCTCTATCCACTAGGCCACACTATTTCCCTAATAGGGGATTTGAGGCACAGAGAAGTGAAATGATTTGCCCAGTGTCATAAAGCTGGCAGGTCGCAGAGTCAGAATTAGAACCCAGGTCCTTCTGTTCTCCAGGCTGATTCTCTATCTACTAAGCCATGCTTCTTCTCTAAAGCAGATTAATTCCATGACGACTTTGGAGTCTTCTCTTCTTCTGGTGGTCAACATTTCACAAGCTTAACTTTTGACCTTATTATATTGGCCTTATTCCGTACATCCTTATCTGCCTTCCTGGCGTTCTGTCTTACATCCTTAAATAAACTTTGCTTTCACAAGTCCTGTTAATGCATAAATTACATCCCCTCTCCTACACCTATACCTACATGTCATAATCCTGCCTTCAAGGAGCTTGCAGTTTACAGGGGAAGACAGACACCAAAATATATTGCTGAGAGAGTTGTTATGTCATTTAAAAATAAGTTTATGTAGCAGACAAGTGGCAGAGCCAAGATTAGAATCTGGTCCTGACATAAACCCTGGCCTCTATCTACTAGGCCACATTGCTTCATCTCTCCATTTTCTGTCCCTGAACTATGCTGTGAGCATGAAGCATTCCTTGTTCACCTCCCATTCTGAAAGCAAGAAATTCCTGGACCTATCCCTTTTTCTTTCTTTGTCCTAGTCACATTCTCTTTTAAGTAAAGATGGATGGGCAACTTCTGGGAGCTTTTGAGGAGTATGGAGATGTGGACCTCAATTTTTCTTGTTTTTTTTTGTTTTTGTTTTTTTCAGGAAGATAATCTGGACATCAAAGTGAACTATGATGAGAAAGGGGAGAAACAGGAGGTGGGGAGATAAGTGAGGAGGCTGTTGCAGTAAACAATGAGGGATAGGGAAAAGGCTCGGATCAATACTGTGAGCCCACTGTTGGGTAGGGACCACCTCTATATATTGCTGATTTGTACTTTGCCAAGTGCTTAGTACAGTGCTCTGCACACAGTAAGAGTTCAATAAATACAATTGCATGAATGAATATAATAGCAGTTGTAATGGAGAGGAAAGGGCAGATTCAAAATATATTGTGAAGGTAGAATTGACCCGGTTTTGTGATGAATTGAACATGAGGATTTAAATACACAGATGAGTTGAGGATGATGCCAAGGTTATGGGCTTGTGAAACAGTGAGGATGATGGTGTTCTTTATGGTGATAGGAAAATTGGATGCATGGGGAACAGGGTTTAGATGGGAAGATGAGGAATTCTGTTTGAACATGTTAAGTTTTAAAGTGTTGGTATGATAGCCAAGTAGAGATGTTCTAAAGGCAAGAAAAAGTTTGAGAGGTCAGAGAAGTCAGGTCTGGAGATGTAGATTTGGGAGTCATTCCCATAGAGATGGTAGTTGAAGCCATGGGAATAAGTTAGCTCTCCAAGGAAACGGGTATAATTGGAGAATTACAGAGGGCACAACACTGAGTCTTGAGAGATTCCCACAGTTATTCATATATTCATTAATTCATTCATATTTATTGAGCACTTACTGTGTGCAAAGCACTATACCAAGCACTTGGGAGAGTACAATATATCAGCAGACACATTCCTACCTACAGTGCCCTACTGAGAGCTCACCTCCTCCAGAAGACCTTCCCAGACTGAGCCCCACCTTTTTCTCTACTCCTCCTCCCCTTCCCATTGCCCCCACTCCCTCCCTCTGCCCTACCTCCTTCCCCTCCCCACAGCACTTGTGTATATTTGTACATAATTATTATTCTATTTATTTTATTAATGATGTGCATATATCTACAATTCTATTTATCGATTCTGATGGTATTGACAACTGTCTACTTGTTTTGTTTTGTTGTCTATCTCCCCCTTCTAGATTGTGAGCCCGCTGTTGGGTAGGGACTGTCTTTATCTGCAACCGAATTGTACTTTCCAAGCGCTTAGTACAGTGCTCTGCACACTGTAAGTGCTCAATAAATAAGACTGAATGAATGAATGAGTAAATGAATAAATGAATGAGCTCAGTCTAAAAGGGGAGACAGACATTGATATAAACAAATAAATAGATGAATGAATAAATAAACAAATAAATAAACTACAAATATAAACTGATATATAAAGCCAGGTTGTGATGAAGAAAGGAGCAAGAGTGGCACAGAAAGGAGAGGGAGAAGAGGAGAAGGGGGCACAGTTAGTAAAAGCTTCTTGGAGATCAAACAATCAATCAATTATATTTATTGAGTGCTTACTGTGCCTCTAATAAGGTTTTGAAATGGGGGAGAGCAATTACCTGTCTGATAAGAGGAGGGAGGGCATTCTGGGTCAGAGATAACACGTGGGTGAGAGGCCGGTGGTGAGATAAATGAGATCAAGATATAGTGAGAAGGTTGGTATTCGACAAATGACATGCGCAGTCTGGGTTGTAATAGGAGAGTAGTGAGGAGACCTAGGAGGAGGCAATGTGATTAAGTGCTTTAAAGTCAAGGGTTAGGAGTTTTCGTTTGATGCTAAGGTGGATGAGGAACCACTAGACATTCTTGAGGAATGGGGAAACATGGTCTGAACATTTTTGAAGGAAAATGACTCAGGCAGAAGAATGGAGAATGGACTGGAGTGGGGTGATCAGCAAAGAGGCAAGATAGGGTAAGTGCTTGCATTAATGTGGTAGCAGTTTGGACAGAGAGGACGGGGTGGATTTTAGCGATGTTGTAAAGGTAAAACTGACAGGATTTAGTGTTGGCTTGAATATGTGGGTTGAATGAGAGAAAGGAGTCAAGGATAATGTCAAGCTTATGGGCTTTTGAGACAGGCAGGATGGTGGTGCTGTCAACAGTGATGGGAAAGTGAGTAGGAAGATGGGGTTTGGGTGGGAAGATGAGAAGTTCAGTTTTAGCCACATTAAGTTTGAGGTGATGGGAGGTCTTGCAAGTAGAGATATCTTGAAGGCAGGAGGAAATGTAAGACTGCAGAGAGGGAAAGAGATCAGGGCTGGAGATGTAGATTTGGGTGTCATCAGCATAGTGGTGAAAGCTGAAGTCATGTGAGAGAATGAGTTTTCCAAAACAGTGGGTGTAGATGGAGAAAAGCTGGGGATCCAGGACTGAACCTTGAGGGACACCCACAGTTAGGGGATGGGAGGCAGAGGAGGAGCCCATGAAAGAGCCTGAGAATGAGTAGCCAGAGGGATAGGAGGAGATCCAGGAGAGGACAGTATCAGCGAAGCCAAGGCTGGATAATGTTCCCAGGAGAAGGGAATGGTCGACAGTGTCAAAGGCAGCTGGGAGGTCAAGAAGGATTAGGATGGAGATTGGATTTGGCAAGATCATTGGTGACCTTTGAGAGGGTGATTTCTGTGGAGAGAAGAAGAGAGAAGCCAGACTCAGGGGGGCAGGGGGAGGTTAAGGAGAGAATTGGAGGAGAGGAATTCGAGACAGTGAATGTAGACAGCTCACTCACTGGAGAGGAATGGTAGGGGGGAGATGGGCAATAACTGAAGGGAGCCAAGGGGTCAAGGGAGGGTGTTTTTAACATAGGGGAGATGAGGGCATGTTTAAAAGTAGTGGGGGGAAAGTCACTGGAGAATAAACAGTTGAAAACAGCACTTGGGGGGAAGGTGGAGGGGAAGAAAAAAGGGGAGTTGGGGAGTGGGAGACAAAGGAGGAGCAGATGAAAGAGCTTGTGAAAGAGGGGTCAGAGAAAGAGGAAGAGAAGCAGGAGAGAACCAATGTTGAAGAAGAAGAAGTCAGAATCCAGTGTTTCTAGAAGGGAATTAGCATCTCAATTAGTGCTCCCATTCTACTTTATCTCAATAATTTACCTTATCTCAGTAATAAGCTGGCATACTTCACTCCTTTAAAACTGAACTACTCACTGTATCTTCATCTTATTTATTTTACAAACAATCCCTTACCTATGCCTTCAGAGTGGCATGGAACTTCCTCTCACTGCCTAACCAGCTGATCAGCAATCTTCTCATCCTCAAATTTCACTAAAACTATATTTCTTCCAAAAACAATCTCTGACCAACCTCTCTTTTCCCACCATATTCACCCTCCCTAATGTATCACAAAGCACTTTGATAGTCATGCCACCCTCATCTCCATAGCACTTGTGAACATACCCTAATACTCTACTATTTTACCTACCTGTAGATTATTTTAATGTCAATCTATCTCATGAAATTTTAATATCCTGGAGGGGAGTGATCATGACTACCAAAGCTAATGTACTGAACTTTACTAAGCACTTAGGATGCTCAATAAATACCACTGATTCACTGAGTGATTGATAAATAGATGTGCATGTAAGTTCCAATGAGACCAGGTTTTAAGTATGGATACTCAGGAAGGTCGGGGATTATTCAGAAAATGTTTCATGGAGGAACTGTGATCTTAGGAGGGACTTGAAGTTGTGGGGATATTTTGGTGTGGTGTATTTGGTGAGAAAAAGAGTTCTAAATTGAGGGGAGAGAAAGGGGGGTGGCAAGAAAAAAGAGGAGGAAGAAAGATGGAGAGGGAGAATTCTTCAATCTTGCTATTTATCTGCCTTCTCTGGCCTTTCCTTTCCTAAATCCAGTCTTCATTCTTCTAAAGAAAAAGTTCAGTTCATGTCTCCCACTCCTCAAGAACTTCCTGTAGTTGTCAATCCATCGCTACATAAACCAAGAACTCCTTACCATTGGCTTTAAACTACTCAGTAATATCTCTCCTTCTATCTATTCTCGCTCTATAACCAGTTTACACACTTTGCTCCTCTCAAACCTTCCTATTTACTGTGTGCAGTTCTAACCTCTCTAAATATTGACCTTTTGCTGATGCCTACCTTCCCTCCCTTTTTTATTAATGTTATTTGTTACGTGCTTACTATGTACCAGGCACTGTACTAAACCCTGGAGCAGATACAAGCTAATTAAGTTGGACATAGTCCCTGTTCCATCTGTGGCCCACAGTCTTAATCCCCTTTTTACAGATGAGGCAACTGAGGAATAGAAAATAATAATAATGGTGATGATGGCATTTATTAAGCGCTTACTATATGCAAAGCACTCTTCTAAGCACTGGGGAGGTTACAAGGAGATCAGATTGTCCCACGGGGGGCTCACAATCTTAATCCCCATTTTACAGATGAGGTAACTGCGGCACAGAGAAGTTACGTGACTTGCCCAAGGTCATACAGCACACAAGTGGTGGAGCAGAGATTAGAACCCAAGTCCTTATGACTCCTAGGCATCTTTCCCACTCCCAAAATGAAGTGATTAACTTTATCACCCTTTCAGTAAACACTGCATTCCTTCTATTCTACAGCCTACATTATTTTGCTTATTCCTGGTTATTCTGAATTTTTTACCCATGTCATTCAGGGGAGCAGAGGAGTTCGGAGGTGAGTCACAATTTCCTGCAGTCTGATCCACTCTCCAAATGGCTGCTAAGTTGTGGGGCAAGAGAATGCCAGTTCCTGTTGGGTGAGTGGTATGTGTATTAGTGTTAATACTTTAATAATAAATAATAACAGTGGAAAGCACTGTTCTAAGCACTGGAGGGATACAAAGTGATACGGTTGTCCCACGTGGGGCTCATAGTCTTAACCCCCATTTTACAGATCAGGTAACTGAGGCATAGAGAAATTAAGTTGCTTGCCCAAAGTCACACAGCAGACAAGTGGTAGAGCCGGGATTTGAACCCATGACCTCTGACTCCAAAGCCCGTAAGCTTGGCTTCCACTGAGCCAAGTTCAAGCCATTGTATTTGGATTTCGAGGTGGAGGGGGCATTAGTATGGGAAAGGGGTGTTAGAGAAGTAGGGATTGGCTCCTTGCCCTAATGCAAACATATGCAAGTCTCAACACAGTGCTCTGCACGCAGTGAGCACCCAGTAAATGTGATTGATTGAGAGTAGAGTCTCATTTACAGAACTCCTTATTTTTCCACCCGAACCCTGTCCATACCCTGACTTTCCCATGACTGTAGATGACACCACCAACTTCCTGTTTCACAAGCACATAATCTTGGTGTTATGCTTAATGTTCTCCCCAGATGACATTGTCTTTCCAGCTGCTCTCTCTAGAGGGAAAGGAGGTGTTGGCTTCCTTCTTGCACCTTAGTGCTACTTGAACAGTCCTCCACCGCCTCCGTCTCTTTCTTCCCCTTCCTGCAAAGTCCATATCATCTACCTCTACCACCCACTCCAGATTCTAGTAGTGGTCATCTACCACTCCCCCAGGCCCTCCTCCAAATTTTTGAACGATTTTGAACATTTTCTCCCATTCCTTCTCTCTTTCTCCATCCCTACATTGATCCTTGGGGACTTCAATGTCGACAAAAATGTTCCTGATAACCCTGTCACTGCCCAAATTATATCAGTTCTCAACTCCTCTGACTTCCTGCTCCACCCCACCCCACCCACTCACCAACTTGGACATACACTCAATCTCATCATCATCATCTCTAGCCATCGCATAATCACTACCCTCAACAACTCCAAAATACCTCTATCTGACCACAACTTCCTCACCTGCCTCTCTCCCATACACTTCCTTCCTGCAAATCTGTGCTGTTCCCCCACTGAGAGCTCCCATCTTTTGACCCATACAATTTTCTCAACTCATTATGCCCCTTTTAGACTCCAATACCCAAACTACCGTCCCGTGATGACCAAATTAACATCCTCAATTGAACATCCTCATCCTCTCTTATCCCTTCATTGGTTTCATATCACTAACCCACAGACCAGGATCACCTCCATAGTCCACCTCCTTCGTTCTTGCTTAGAACAGTGCTTGACACATAGTAAGTGCTTAACAAATGCCATAATAATCATTATTATTATTGCACACAAGCTGTAAAGCCCTGCTGGCAGAAATCTAGATAACAGGCTATCATCCACTTCATGTACATGGCAAAACTATTTCTCCATCCTTATTGACACCCGTGCTTATTGCCCTCACGAGTTGTTCCAGATGTTTAACTCCCTACTCAAAGATGTGTGGAGGGAGGGCATTCCAGGCCAGGGGAAAGACGTGGGCCAGGGGTCGATGGTGGGACAGGTGAGAATGAGGCATAGTGAGGAGGTTAGTGGCAGAGGAGCAGCAGGTGAGGGCTGGGCTGTAGGATAGAAGGGAGGTGAGGTAGGAGGGGAAGAGGTGATGGAGAGCCTTGAAGCTGAGAGTAAGGAGTGTTTGCTTGATTCGTAGGTTGACAGGCAACCACTGGAGAGTTTTAAGGAGGGGAATGGCATGTCCAGAGGGTTTCTGTACAAAGATAATTTGGGCAACAGAGTGAAGTATAGACTGAAGCAAGGAGAGAGAGGAGGATGGGAGATCAGAGAAGAGGCTGATGCAGTAATCCTGTTGGGTTAGGATAAGAGATTGAACCAGCAAGGTAGCCGTTTGGAGGGAGAGGAAAGGGTGGATCTTGATGATGTTGTGGAGGTGAGACCGGCAGGTTTTGGTGACAGATTGGATGTGTGGGGTGAATGACAGATCGGAGTCAAGGATGACACCAAGGTTGTGGGCTTGTGAGATGGGAAGGATGGTGTTAGTGCCATCTGCAGTGATGGGAAAGGCAGGAAGAGGACAGGGTTTGGGAGGGAAAATAAGGAACTCAGTCTTGGACATGTTGAGTTTTAGATGGCGGGCAGATATCCAGATGGAGATGTCCTGAAGGCAGGAGGAGATACAAGCCTGGAGGGAGGGAGAGAGAGTAGGGGTGGAGATGTAGATTTGGGTGTCATCATCATCATCATCAATCGTATTTATTGAGTGCTTACTATGTGCAGAGCACTGTACTAAGCGCTTGGGAAGTACAAATTGGCAACATACAGAGACAGTCCCTACCCAGCAGTGGGCTCACAGTCTAAAATGCTGATGGGTGTCATCAGCATAGAGATGATAGTTGAAGCCGTGGGAGCAAATGAACTTACCAAGGGAGTGAGTATAGATAGAGAACAAATACAGAACTGTACTAAGCACTTGGAAAGTACAATACAGCAATAAAGAGGGACAACCCTGTCCATAACAGGGTCACTGTCTAGAAGCGGGGGAGACAGACATCAATACAAGTAAACAGGCATCAATATAAATAAATAAAATTATAGATATGTACATATATACATAAGTGCTGTGGTTGGGGGGAGCAAAGGGAGTGAGTCAGAGAGACATGGAAAAGGGAATGGTAGCTGAGAAAAAATGGGGCTTAGTCTGGGAAGGACTACTCTTGGAGGGGGTGAAGGGGTTTGAAGAGGGGAGAAGGACTATCTGGCTGATTTGAGGAGGGAGGGCATTCCAGGCCAGATGTAGGACATGGGCCAGGCGTTGGCAGTGAGATAGGAGAGATGTAGGCACAGTAAGAAAGTTAGCACCAGAGGGCCTGCGTTTGTGGACTTCGATGTAGAAGGAGAGAAGGGAGCTGAGGTAGGAGGGAGCAAGGTGATTGAGAGTTTTAAAGCCAATAATGAGGAGTTTTTGTTTGAAATGGAAGTGGCAACCACTGGAGGTTTTTGTGGAGTGGGGTGATATGCCCTGAACATTCCTGTAGAAAGATCATCTGGGCAGTGGAGTGAAGTATGGACTGGAGTGGGTAGAGGCAGGAGACTGGGAGGTCAAAAAGGAGGCTGATGAAGTAATCTAGGCAGGATAGGATGAGTGAATTTACTAACCTGGTAGCGGTTTGGATGGAGAGGAAAGGGAGGACCTTGGTGATGTTGTGAAGGTGAAACCGACAGGATTTGATGAGGGATTGGATAAATGGGTTGAATGAGAGAGCAGAGTTAAGGGTGATACCAAAGTTACTGGCTTGTGAGACTAGAAGGATGGTCATGTCATCCTGTCATTACAGTGATGGGAAAGTCAGGAAGAGGACATGATTTGGAAGGAAAGATAAGGCGCTCCGTCTTGAACATGTTGAGTTTCAGGTGGCAGGAGGACATCCAAGTAGAAATGACCTGAAGGCAGGAGGAGATGTGAGCCTGGAGAGAGGGAGAGAGAACAGAGGAGGAAATATAGATTTCATTCATTCATTCAATCGTGCTCTTTCCACTGAGCCACGCTGCTTCTCTGTCAGTTAAATGGAATTATATAGTTGAATTGAATTATATACCTGGGATAAGTCAACTACTACATTGTTCTTCATTGAAGGAACATTTGATCTAGATAAAATAGTTCATTTCTGCAGAGCACTGGAGCATTAGAATCTAAAGGAAGTAAGATTGACCAGGATCAGTGGGATTTAGGATTTATTAGGCAGGAAAATATTTTGGTCATTTCTCTCTGCCTTGTCTACTTTCCTATCTCTGTCCTTCTGATTGGCAAGTCACCTCGGGCACCCTAACATCCATTTTGAATGGCCTTGGATGAGCAAAAAACTTCAAGCTTCAAAAAACTTGGGTGGTACTTCGAATTCATACATCTGCCTCTGCCATCTGACTCTACCCTGATTTTTTTCTCATTTATGACACATATGTGTCTGAAAGAAACACAGTGTTTAGTAGTAAGCCCACCAGGTGACTTAGATCAGTCAGAAAGACTTAGGTGTCAGAAAGAAAGGAGCTCAGGGAAAATGCTAAGTAGATAACAACCAATTCTCTGGGAAACCTTCATTTGTATTTACCCAACCTGGACTCCTGTCCTCCAGAGTCCAAATAATGAATTTGTAAAATGGGATAATAGTAACAATAATAACAATGATGGCATTTGTTAAGCACTTACTATGCTCCAGGTACTGCTGTAAATGTTGGGGTAGATACAAAGTTACTAGGTTGTCCCATATGGGCTCGCAGTCTTAATTCACATTTTATACATTAGGTAACTGAGGCGCAGAGAAGTTATTTGTCCAAAGTCTCATAGTTTGACAAATGATAGAGTCAGGATTAGAACCCACGACCTCTAACTCCAAAGTCCGTGCTTTTTCTACTAAACCACACTGGGGACTCTCCTGGAATTGAAGTGTACTCATTCATTCATTCATTCAAACGTATTTACTGAGTGCTTACTGTTTACAGAGCATTGTATTAAGCACTTTGAAGAGTACAATATAATAATAAGCAAGCATATTCCCTGCTCACAATGAGCTTACAGTCTTTTAGGGGGAACAGACATTAATATAAATAAACAAACAAACAAACAAATAAATAAAAACAGAATATATACATAAATACTGTGGGCCTGGGAAGGGGAAGGAGACGAGAAAAGGAGGGTTTAGTCAGGGTAGGCCTCTTGGAGACGATATGCTTTCAATAAGGCTTTGAAGTGGGGAAGAGTAATCATCTGTCAGACTTGAGGAGTATATGTTTAAACCAGCTCTAATTTACCAGTTTAAGTTGCAAGGCACCAAACTAGCCACACAAGAAAGATCAGTGTCTGTGAAAGGCCTTTTGTGCTTTAACCCTTAATGTCTGATGAAGAGAAGTTTCTGATGATGACCTGAGAACATCTCCATTCTGTTTTATGCGCCAAAAGACTGTAAGAATGTTTTGAGTTTGGTTGCACTTGTTTGTGTAAGAGTGGGAGTGTGCGGAGTGTTTGGTTTTAAGTGTTTTAAGTGGTTTTAAGTGCAAAAGATTGCATGGATGTGTTGGGTTTGAAGGTCCCATCGTGTTTCTGTGGGCAGAATAGAGGATGGTTTGGGGATGCCAAGGAGTTGAAATTTGTGGTGATGCCTTATAGAGAAATAATGTGAATTGATTTGGGTGAATCTGGAATGAGGAAAGGTAAAGATGGGAAAGAGTGAAAGGCTTGAGGAAAAAGAGTGTAAGACTTGAACTATTAGCTCTAAAGAGATAATATGGGAGTGACTATAGATTGAGAGGGAATCTTTATGTTGGTGAAAGGAATGAAAATCTTGACTAAGGATTTAGGGACTTGTTCTGGGTGAATAGAAACTGACATCTCACTCAATAGGAGAGATTGGCTGTACCCCAGTTTCTGTTTGGAAGTGTGCATAGAATAAGTTTGAATGTTTGAATGAACTGGCCAGTGTTTCACAAATCTGACAGATGTTTACTCTTCCCCACTTCATTGTGTATTATCATTGTGAAGAAAAATTCACAACTGAATTTGGGCAGCTTCACAGGTTGAGAGTCATCTTATTGGTCTGGCTTTTTAAATGTTTCCTTTCTCTCAGCAATTCTCAACTGATTAGTTTCAAGGACTCTGCAACCACGACTTGGGGTCAGAAAACCTAACCAACCTTTTCTGTGGGTCTTACTGGGAATAAGAACTCTAGGGGTCTGGAGCTATCAGTTTAGAAAACCAAAGAGAAAATTTATCTGAAGGGAAGGCATCTCCATCAAACTGGTTGTTAACTAGTTTTATTGTGAATAGGTTGTTGAAGAGATAGTTCTCAGCTGGTTAAACAAAAGGAGATGACAACTTGCACTTGCTCTTTCAGACTAGGAATGCCTGTAGGGATGGTGATTCAGTTACTGTCTGAAATTCTACTGTGTTAATTGTAGATTTTTCTCATTTGCTAAAGAGGTTAATAAGCAAGTTGAATACAAACTTTTGCCTTTATATCTGGACAGCATATAAGTAATGGCTTGAGCAAAGAAACTTGCCTTGATGTGTTTGCTACAGTCCTAAAAATGTGTAGTAAAAAAAAAGAATGCAAAGAAAATATCTATGTTCCTTTCTTATATAATTTTAAATAAATGGGAATATGGAAATTTGGCATAAAGGAATGTTCCTTTCCTTAATGTTTGTCACTATGTCATATACATATGAAAAAGAAAAGGCACAGATGTTTACTTTGTCTTTGCAATTGTATTTCCTTTTAAGGGACTGGGAGAAGGTTTAGGCATCATATCCAAAGGATTTGGAAAGCAACAGGAGGATAATAATTGGAAATAATTGTTAAATTATTAAGAATAATTTTTTGAAATACTTTTTAATAACTAATAATAGTTAAGATTAATTAAGAATAATTGTTAAATATTACTGGGAAAGAGCTGCTCTGCTGCCCAGATCATTTCTGTGTAAAAACGTTCAGGCCATGTTTCTCCAATCCTCAAAAAACTCCAGGGATTGCCCATCCACGTTAACATCCAACAAAAACTCCTCACCATTGTCTTCAAATCACTCAATCACCTTACCCCCTCCTACCTCACCGTGCTACTCTCCTACTACAACTCAGCTGGCATGCTTCTCTCCTAACTTTCAAACTTTTCTTTGAATCAGTCTATCTCACCACAGACCCTTCACCATGTCCTACATCAGGTCTGAAATGTCCTCCCTCCTCAAATCTGATAGATAATTGCTCTCCCCAACTTCAAAGCCTTATTGCACACATCGTTCCAGAGGTCTTCCCTGACAAATCCCCCTTTTCTCTTCTCCCGCTCCCTTCTGTATTACTCTGACTTATTCCATTTGTTCATCACGTCCTTCCCCCCAATCCCATAACACTTATGTACATATCTGTAACTTCATTCATTTATATTAATGTCTGTCTTCCCCTCTAGTCTGTAAGCTCGTTGTAGGCAGGGAATGTATCTTGTTTATTGTTGTACTGTACTCTCCCAAGCATGAGTACAGTGACCTGCAAACATTCATTCACTCAATCAGTATTCACTGAGCACTTACTGCATGCAGAACACTTCGAGATTCCTTGAAGGCAGGAGGAAATGAAGGACAGCATAGAGGGAGAGAGATCGGGCTGGAGATGTAGATTTGGGTATCATCTGCATAAAGGTGGTAAATGAAGTCACGGGAGCAAATAAATTCTCCAAGGGAGTGGGTGTAGATTGGGAATAGAAGGGGACTCAGAACTGAACCTTGAGGGACCCCCACAATTAGGGGGTGGGAGGCAGAGGAGGAGTCCATAAAGGAGACTGAGAATGAGATGCCAGAGCAATGAGGAGAACTAGGAGAGAACAGTATCAGTGTAGCCAAGGTTGGATAATGTTTTCAGGAAAAGGGAGTGGTCAGCAGTGTCGAAGGCAGCTGAGAAGTCAAGGAAGATTAAGATGAAATAGATGCCATTGAATTTAGAAAGAAAGATCATTAGTGACTTTTGAGAGGGTAGTTTCTGTGGAGTGAAAGGACTAGAAGTCAGATAGGAGGGGGTCAAGGAAAGATTTGGAAGAGAGAATTTGAGACACTAGGTATAGTTGTGTTGTTCTCTCCCAAGCTCTTAATACAGTGCTCTGCACACAGTAAGTGCTCAATAAATACTACTGATTGATTGACAACCCACTCAAATTTGGAAAAGAATGGTATGAGGGAGATGGGGCAATAACTGGAGGGAACTGTGGGGTCAAGGGACGGGGTTTTTTTAGAATAGGGGAGACATGGGAATATTTGAAAGCAGTGGGGAAGAAGCCATTAAGAGAGCAAATATTTGGAGATGTTTGCTACAGAGGGAAGAAGGGAGGGTGCCAGAGTTTTGTTAAGGTGCAAAGGAATGGGCTTGTATATTGCAGATGTAGGGGGTGGATTTTGAGAGAAAGCAGGAGATCTCCTCTAGAGATCCTGCTGGGAAAGGTGGAAGAGTTGGAGAGGAGGAAGGAATGGGGAGGGACTGAGGAAGGGCAGGGGAAATTTTAGGATTCACGTCAATTTTTTTTAATAAAGTAGGTGGCCAGGTCATTGGGGGCAAGGGTCGGGGGGTGGGGGAACAGGGGACCTGAGGAGGGAGTTAAATGTTTGGAACAATTGACCAGGACAATGGCCCTGGGTGTCAAAAAGGACAAAGAAATAATTTTGCTGGGCAGAGAAGAGGGCAGAGTTAAAACAGACAAGGATAAACTTGAAGTGGACTGAGTCAGCCTGATATCTAGATTTCTGCCAGTGGTGCTCTGAGGCTCATTCACAAGAGCAAAAGAGGTGGACTGTGCAAGTGATCTAAGGCTGTGGGTAAGCGCTCAATAAATATGACTGTATAAATGAATGAATGAATGAATGAATGTGACTGATAAGACCCTGGCCAGGCTAATAAGGGACTGGTGGGGGCCACAATAGTAAGAATTAACACTTCCTATACATGCTGGTGCTACCGAGGAGGAGTGGCATTGCTTTGTAGAAAGAGTACAGTCTTGGGAGTCAGAGGTCCTGGGTTCTAAACCCAGCTCTGCCACTATTCAGCTGTGTGATTTGGGGCAAGTCACTTCACTTCTCTAGGCTTCAGTTACCTCATCTGTAAAATGGGGATTAAGACTGTGAGCCCCACATGGACACTCTACCCTACTGCTTAGAACAATGGTTGGCACAAAGTAAGCGCTTAACAAATACCATTATTATTATTATTGTTATTGTTATACTATCATTATTATTACTGATCCCTGGAAAGTTGGGTGAACAATAACGCTGAGCAATTGGACCTGAATTGAGAAAATTGCACTAGGTCTTGTCACATGATACTTTTTCACTCCAAATATGGCTGAAGGAAGGAAAGAGGATCGGGAAATAACAAAGTATATCTAAGGAGGGGTCTCCACGAGCTCTGTGAAGCAGATTGAAATTCTGTCACACTGATGTGGCGTGTCAACTCTACCCAGAGTTGGAGACCCACTCTGTCACAAAACCTGTGTGCCTCCAAGAAATTGATCAGACCTCCTTGCTGGAGCTAGACTGAGTGAATATTCTAGAACTTGATGAGTGAACTTGAAAGGAAGAACATTCTGGATGATTTGGTAGCCAGTTTGGGGTTTCTTGAAAGGAAATTTGTTTGAAAGGTAGCCGAAGGAGATAACAAATGTCTCCTTCCCAGTTTTACCATTTACTAGATGTGGGGTACCATGCTGACCAATGTACTTATTGCTTACTAGCCCAGAAATTGCTTTGCTCTTGAGGGTTACCTATCACAAGTTTTTTGTGCTATCCTCTTAATAAACCTGCTTCCATTACCCATAACCTTTGAGGTTGTGAATCCATTTGAAATCATCCCATCAGTGAGCTCATGAGTTACCCAGTGGCTCATTCTAACCGGTGATATTGCCACATCTCCCCACTACAGTTCTTTCTCAAACTTCTTAAGTGAACTTACCTTAAATTTCTCTCCTCCAATTCTCTCCTTTACTCTTTCTTACCTGGCTCCTTTCACTCCATAGAAACTGCTCTCTCAAAGGTCACAAATGATCCTCTTGTAGAATGGCCACTACTCCATTCTAACCCTCCTCAACCACCCAGCTGCCTTTGACACTGTCAACCACCCACTTCTCCTAGAAACAGTATCCCACCTTAGCTTCACTGATACTGTCCTCTCCTGGTTCTCTTCACATCTCTCTGGTCACTCATTCTCAGACCCTTCCATATGCTCTTCCTCTACTTCCCACTCCCTAACTGTAGGATTCCTTCAAAGTTCAGTTCTGGATCCCCTTTTATTCTCATTCATTCAGTTAGTCATTCATCCATTCATTCATTCATTCAATCATATTTATTGAGTGTTTACTGTGTGCAAAGCTCTGCTAAGCACTTGGGAGAGTACACTACAACAATAAGCAGGCACATTCTCTTCCCACAGCAAGCTCACAGGCCAGAAGAAGAGACATATATTAATGTTAATTAATTAATTAATTAATTAATTGATTAATTAATACATCATTATTAATTCATTCATCCATTCATTCATATTTATTAAGTGCTTACTGTGTGCAGAACACTATCCTAAACTCTTGGGAAACTAAAATTCAGCAATAAAGAATGACAATCCCTGCTCACAATGAGCTTATAGTCTGGTGTGGGGGGAGACAGACATAAACAGGGTGGCTCAGTGGAAAGAGCATGGGCTTTGGAGTCAGTGGTCATGCATTCAAATCCTGGCTCTGCCAATTGTCAGCTGTGTGACTTTGGGCAAGTCACTTATCTTCTCTGTGTCTCAGTTATCTCATCTGTAAAGTGGGGATTGACTGTGAGCCACCCCGTTGGACAACCTGATCACCCTGTAACCTCCCCAGCACTTAGAACAGTGCTTTGCACATAGTTAATGCTTAATAAATGTCATTATCATTATTAAATACAAATAAACAGACATCAATATGAATAAATAAAATAACAGATATATATATATAAGTGATATGAGGTGGGGAGAGGGGGGAAGAGCAAAGGAAGCAAGCAGGGTAACGCAGAAAGGAGTAGAAGGTGAGGAAAAGTGGGGATTAGTCTGGGAAGACCCCTTGGAAGAGATGCACTTTCAGTAAGGCTTTGAAGAATATGGGGAGAGTCATTGTCTGGCAAATTTGAGGAGGGAGGGCATTCCAGCTGAGAGATAGGGCATGGGCCAGGTCAGCAATGAGATCAAGGCACAGTGAGAAGATTAGCACTAGAGGAGCAACGTGTGTAGGCTGGGTTGTAGAAGGTGAGAAGCAAGGTGGGGTAGGAGAGGGTGGCATGAATGAGTGCTTCAAAGCCAAAGGTGAGGAGTGGTTGTTTGATACAGAAGTAGATAGGTAACCCATGGAGATTTTTGAAGTCGGGGGTGGGGGTGACATGTCCTGAACTTTTCTGTAGAAAGGTGATCTGGGCAGCATAGTGAAGAGTGGGGAGAGGCAGGAGATTAGGAGGTCAGAAAGAAGACTGATGCAGTAATATAGGCAGGATAAAATGAGTGAATGTATTAACGTGGTAGCAGTTTGGATGGAGAGGAAAGGGTGGAGTCTAGCGATGTTGTGAATGTGAGACCAAAAAGATTTAGTGACTGATTGAATATGTGAGTTCAATGGGAGAGCGGAGTCAAGGACAACACCAGAGAAGTGGACTTGTGAGATAGGAAGAATGGTGGTGCCATCAACAGTGATGGGAAAGTCTGGAAGAGAACAGTGTTTGGTTGGGAAGATAAGGAGTTTTGTTTTAAGTTTGAGGTGACGAGAGGACATCCAAGTAGAGATGCCTTGAAGGTAGGAGGAGATGTGAGCCTAGAGAGAGGGAGAGAGATCAGGAGAAGAGATGTAGATTTGGGTATCCCTGTAGATGGCAGTTGAAGCTGTGAGAGGGAATCAGTTTTCCAAAGGAATGAGTGTAGACGGAGAATATAAGGGGACTGAGAACTGAATCTCTAGGGGCTTGTGAAACAGGAAGGATGGTGGTGCCATCAACAGTAATGGGAAAGTCAGCAGAAAGATTGGATTTGGATGGGAAGACAAGAGGTTCAGTTTTAGTCATATTAAGTTTGAGGTGATGGGAGGACATTCATTCATTCATTCAATAGTATTTATTGAGTGCTTACTGAGTGCAGGACACTGTAATAAGCAGAGGAAAGTACAATAAAGTAATAAAGAGAGACAATCCCTGCCCACAATGGGCTCACTTCTGGAGGGGGAGACAGATATCAATACAAGTAAACAGGTATCAATATAAATAGAATTATATACCTATACATATATATGTAAATGTTGTGGGGCAGGGATGGGAGGAAGAGTAAAGGGAGCGAGTCAGGGTGCTGCAGAAGGGAGTAGGAAATGAGGAAAACTGGGGCTTAGTCTGAGAAGGTCTTTTGGAGGAGGTGCATCTCCAGTAGGGCTTTGAAGGGGGAAAGAGTGATTGTCTCATGTATTTGAAGGAGAGAGGGCTTTCCAGGCCAGACATAGGACACAGGCCAGGGGTCAGTGGCGAAACAGGTGAGACTGAAGCACAGTGAGAAGGTTAGCACCAGAGGAGCAGAATGTGGAGGCTGGGATGTAGAATGAGAGAAGGGAGGTGAGGTAGGAGGGGGCAAGGTGATAGCTTTAAAAACCAATAGTGAGGAGTTTTTATTTAATACAGAGGTGGGTAGGCAAACACTGGAGATTTTTGAGGAGGTGAATGACATGCCTTGAAGATTTCTGTAAAAGGATAATCTGGGCAGCGGAATGAAGTGTGGACTGGAATTTGGAGAGGCAGGAGGTTGTGAGGTCAGAAAGGAGGCTGATGCAGTAATCTAGTCTGTATAGGAATGAGAGACTATACTAATGTGGAAGCGGAAGCAGTTTGAATAGAGAGGAAAGGGTGGATCTTGGCAGTGTTGTGAAGGTGAGACTGGCAGGGTTTGGGGACAGATGGGATATGTGGGTTGAATGAGAGAATTGAGTCAGGGATTGTCTCTATTTGTTGCCGAATTGAACTTTCCAAGCACTTGGTACAATGCTCTGCACACAATAAGGACTCAATTAATACACCTGATTGAATGAATGAGAATGAGTAATAACACCAAGGTTATGGGCTTGTGAGATGGGAAGGATGTTGTGCTGACTACAATGATGGTAAAGTTCATAAGAGGACAGGGTTTGGGAGGGAAGATAAGGAGCTCTGTTTTGTTCATGTTGAATTTGAAGTGGTGGGAGGACATCCAAGTAAAGATGTCTTGAAGGCAGGAAGAGATGAGAGCCTGAAGAGAGGGAGCTTAAACAGGGGAGGAGATGTAGAATTGGGTATTATCCACATAGAAATGATAATTGAAACCATGGGAGTGAATGTGTTCTCCAAGTGAGTGAGTATAGATGGAGAAAATAAGGGAACCAAGAACTGAACCTTGAGGGATCCCTTCAGTTAGGGGATTGGAAAGGGAGAAGCCAGCAAAGGAAACTGAGAATGAATGGCCAGAGAGACTAGAGGAGAATAAGGAGAGGACAGAGTCAGTGAAGCTAAGGTTGGATAATGAATCCAGAGAAGGGGATGGTTCACAGTATCAAAGACAGCCTGAGAGGTCGAGTAGGAATAGGATAGAGTGGGAGCCATTGGATTTGGCAAGAAGGAGATCATTGGTGACCGTTGAGAGGGCAGTTTCAATGGAGTGTAGGGGACAGGAGCCAGATTAGAGGGGGTGTAGGAGAGAGTTGGAGGAGAGGAATTTGAGGCAGTAAGGGTAGATGACTCGCTCAAGGAGTTTGGAAAGGAAACATAGGTGGGAGATGGTGTGATAAATCAAAGGGGCTATGGGCTCAATGCAGGCTTTTTTTAGGATGGAGGAGATATGGGCATGTTAGAAGGCTGTGGGGAAGAAGCCATTGGAGAGTGAGTGGTTAAAGAGGGTAGTGAAGGAGGGAAGGAGAGAAGGGACAAGAGCTTTTATAAGATGTGAAGGACTAGGACCCAATGTGCATGTGGAGGGGTAGCATTTGAGATGAGGCAGGAGATCTCCTCTGGAGATACTGCTGGGAAGGATGTATTGAAGGTAGGAAGAAATGCAAGACTTTAGAGAGGAAAAGAGATCAGGGCTCAAGATGTAGATTTGGGTGTCATCAGCATAGTCATGGTAGTTGAAGCCGTGGGCATAAATGAGTTCTCCAAGGGAGTGGGTTTAGATGGAGAATAGAAGAGGACCTGGAACTGAACCTGAAGGACACTCAATGTTAGGGGATGGAAGGCAGAGGAGGAGCCCATGAAGAGACTGAGAATGAACAGCTAGAGAAATAGGAGAACTAGAAGAGGACAGTGTCAGTGAAGCCAAGGTTGGATAACGTTTCCAGGAGAAGGGGCTGGTAGTTAGTGTCAAAGGCAGCTGAGAGGTTGAGGAGGATTAAGATGAAGTAGAGACTATTGGATTTGACAAGAAGGAGGTCATTGGTAACTACCAAGAGAGTGGTTTCAGTGGAGTGAAGGGGATGGAAACCAGATTGGAGGGGGTCAAGGAGAGAACTGGAGGAGACTTGAGACAGCAGGTGAAGACAGCTCACTTAAGGAGGTTGGAAAGGAATGGTAGGAGGGAGATGGGCTATAACTGGAGGGATCTGTAGGGTCAAGGGAGTATTTTTTTCAGATAGGAGAGATATGGACATGTTTGAAAACAGTGGGGAAGAAGGCTTTGGGGAGTGAACTGTTGAAGATGGCTGTTAGTGAGAGAATAATAATAATAATTTTATTATTATAAGGGTGTTTGTTAAGTGCTATGTGCCAGGTACTGTACTATTCATTCATTCAATCGTATTTATTGAGCACTTACTGTGTGCAGAGCACTGTACTAAACGCTTGGGAAGTACAAGTTGGCGACATATAGAGACAGTTCCTACGCAACAGCAGGCTCACAGTCTAGAAGGGGGAGACAGAAAACAAAACAAAACATATTAACAAAATAAAATAAGTAGAATAAATATGTACAAGTAAAATAAATAGAGTAATAATAAATAGAGTAATAATAAATAGAGTAATAATAGAGTAATAATGAATAAATAGAGTAATAATAAATAATTAGAGTAATAATATTCCCTGTGGAGTTCATACTCAGAGTTTGGACAGTCTAAGCATTGGGGTGGGTATAAGCAAATTGGATTGGACACAGTCCCTCTCCCATGTGGGCTTATAGTCACAGTCCCCATTTTATAGATGAGGTAACTGAGGCACAGATAAATGAATAATTTTATATTCATAGCTATAATTCTATTTATTCTGACAGTTTTTACACCTGTCTACATGTTTTGTTTTGTTGTCTGTCACCCTCTTCTAGACTGTGAGCCCGTTGTCGTGTGTAGGGACTGTCTCTATATGTTGCCGACTTGTACTTTCCAAGTGCTTTGTACAGTGCTCTGCACACAGTAAGCACTCAGTAAATACGATTGATTGAATGAATGCATGAATGAAGTGTCCTGCCCAAGGTTACACAGCAGACAAGTGTCAGTGCCGGGATTAGAACCTATGGTTTTCTAACTCCCAAACCTGTTCTCTATCCACTATTCATTCATTTATTCTTTCAATTGTATTTACTGGGCGCTTACTGTGTGCAGAACACTGTACTAAGCACTGGGGAAGTACAATTAGGCAAAAGATAGAGACAATCCCTAACCAATGGGCTCACAGTCTAGAAGTGGGGGAGACAGACAACAAAACAAAACAAAGCAAGTGGATAGGCATTAATAGTATCAATGTAAATAAACAGAATTATAGATATGTATGCATTCATTCATTCATTCTTTCAGTTGTATTTATTGAGTGCTTACTATGTGCAGAGCTCTTGGGAAGTACAAGTCGGCAACTTATAGAGATAGTCCCTACCCAACAATGGGCTCACAGCCTAGAAGTGGGAGACAGAACAAAACAAAACATATAGACAGGTGTCAAAATTGTCAGAACAAATAGAACTAAAGTTAAATGCACATCATTAACAAACTAAATAGAATAGTAAATATGTACAAATGAATAAATAGAGTAATAAATCTTTATAAATATATACAAGTGCTCTGGGGAGGGGAAGGTGAAAGGGGGGATGGGGAGGAGGAGAGGAAAAAGGGGGCTCAGTCTGGGAAGGCCTCCAGGAGGAGGTGAGCTCTCAGTAGGGCTTTGAAGGGAGGAAGAGAGCTAGCTTGGCAGATGTGTGGAGGGAGGACATTCCAGGCCAGTGGAAGGACATGGGCCAGGGGTCGACGTTAGGACAGGTGAGAACGAGGGAAAGTGAGAGGTTAGCAGCACCAGTGGAGCAGAGTGTGTGGGCTGGGCTGGGGAAGCAGTCAAGGGAGGGGAATTGCGGGGGGGCGGGGGGGGGGGGCAAGGGGATGGACAGCTTTGAAGCCAATAGTGCTTAATTTTTGCTTGATTCGAAGGTTGATGGGCAAGCCCTGGAGATTTTGGGGTGGGGTGGGGGGAGTGGTGGCACGCCCAGAGTATTTCTCTAGAAAGATAATCCGGGCCACTGAGTGAAGGGATCCCCTCCGCAGAGCGCCGCCATAAACGCCCGGGACTCCATTCCCGAGAGGCCCGCCCGCCCGCCATCACACCTAGTGGCCTCCGGTGGTCCCGGGAGGCTCCTCTCCTCAGAGCGCCGCCATTGACGCCCGGGACTCCGTTCCCGAGAGGCCCGCCTGCCGTCCGCCATCACACCACTAGGCCTTGCTGCGCCTCGAAGGCTCCTCTCCTCAGAGCGCCGCCATGGACGCCCGGGACTCCGTTACCGAGAAGCCCGCCCGCCCGCCTGCCATCACACTGCGTGGCCCCCGCTGCTCCCGGAAGGATCCTCTCCTCAGAGCGCCGCCATTGACGCCCGGGACTCCGTTCCCGAGAGGCCGCCCGCCATCACACCATGCTGCCTTGCTGCTCCCGGAAGGCTCCTCTCCTCCGAGCGCCCCCATAGACGCCCCCTGCTTCCACCCCCGCCCCCCCCCAACTTAAGCGACCTTCTTTGAAGTGCCTCCCATTACCCACTTCCCGGTCCGGTCCTGACAGACTCTCCCCCCCACCCCACCCCCCGCCTCCCGGGAAAAAGGCCCTTGTTATCACGAAGTTACATTAACGACAACCTCATGCACACCTTCTCAGCCCTCCCATGCTAGCTTGCTGTTCACTCTTCTCCCCAGGTATCTCTGCTCCCTGACCCCCCTTAACAGGCCCACCCTACTCCAGCACATAATAGTTTGTATCCGCTCTCTTTGACATCATTATCTGCCAATTTTATTATTGCCACAACATGTTAATCGTTAGCTGCCCCTTGTGATGCCAACACCTATTTATATCATTGCTACTGTTTTATCGCTTCTACATCTCAATTGTCAACCTGCCGCCGTACTGTCACTCGCCCTGCTGATCACACCATGAACTTTCAAATCCCTTGCTCCCAACTGCCATTCCCGTTCCTCACCTTCCCCTTCCCCTCTCCCACCCAGCTTTTTCCCTCCCTCTCACCCACCAAGACCACTCCCCCTCACCCCCTACCAAGGATCCCTCTTTACCAGCGCCAATCCCCCACTCCTCCCTCCCTCCCCTCCTCCCCTCCCCCACCCCGTCCCAGTTCTCCTTTCCCATCACCACCCCCGTTCCCACTCTCCCTGCCTAGGCCCCTGCCAACTCATCCCAATCCAAACCCTCCCCACAACCTCGCACCCTTTCCCCTCCCTCCCCTCCCTCGACAGCTACTGCCAAGTGTGGCCTCTGGAACCCCGCTCCATTTTAAGTAAGATCCCTTTCATCCTGGACCTATTCCTTTCCAGCTATCTACTCCTCCTCGGCCTAACTGAAACATAGTTGTCTCAGGATGACACGATCTCTTCTGCTGCTCTCTCCAGTGGAGGCCTCTTCTTCTCCCACTTCCCCAGACTCACCGGAAAAGGAGGAGGTGTCGGTTTCCTTCTCGCCCCCCAATGTCGCTTTCGCACTATCCCTCCTCCCCCTTCCCTTTCCTTCCCTTCCTTTGAAGCCCACATTATTCGCCTCTACGACCCCCTCCAGATTCTTGTAGCCGTCATCTACCACCCTCCCGCCCCCAATTCCAACTTCCTTAACGACTTTGACCCCTTCCTCACCCTCCTTCTCTCGTTTTTCATGCCCATTCTGATCCTCGGAGACTTCAACATCCACATGGATATCCCTGGTGACTCATCTGCCGCCCGCCTTCTATCTCTCCTTGATGCTGCCAAACTCTTCCTCCACCCCACCTCACCCACTCACCAACTTAGTCATACCCTCTACCTCATCATCTCCTACCGCTGCACTGTGTCCACCCTCAGCAACTCTGAAATCCCTCTCTCTGATCATAATCTTCTCACCTGCCTCCTCACTCACACTCCTTTCCCCTGTAAGTCCATATTACTCCCCATTCATCTTTCTGAGCACCTAACACCCCACCTCGCCTCCCTCTCCTCTCCACCCAGTCAATGATCAGATTACTGCTCTCAACTCTACCCTGTCTACTCAGCTAGACTCACTCGCTCCCCTTTCCCTTCGCCGCTCTCGTACCACTAACCCACAGCCCTAGATCACTGCCACTGTCTGCCTCCTTTGCTCTTATGCTCGAGCCGCTGAACGCTGCTGGCGAAAGTCTAAACACCATGCCAAACTCGTTCACTTCAAGCTTATCCTTTCCTGCCTTAACTCAGCCCTCTCCTCTGCCAGACAAAACTATTGACACCAATGCTTATCATCCCTGTCAGCTTTTCCATACATTCAACTCCTTCTCAGTCCCCTGGTTCCTCCCCCTCCTCCTTCCCTCATCCCCAACGATCTGGCCTCCTACTTCATTAATAAAATTAAATCCATAATATCCAACCTCCCCAAAGTCACTCCCCCTCCTTCTCCAACCCCCCGGCTCTCAACACTCTCTGCTACTCTCCCATCCTTCCCAGCAGTATCCTCAGAGGAGCTCTCCTCCCTCCTCTCAGGTGCTACTCTGGCCACCTGTGCTTCTGACCCCATTCCCTCTCATCTCATGAAGTCTCTCGCTCCGCCCATTCTCCCCTCCTTAACTTCCATCTTCAACTGCTCACTCTCCACTTGTTCCTTCCCCTCTTCCTTCAAACATATCCATGTCTCTTCCATCCTAAAAAAACCCTCTCTTGACCTCACCTCACCTAGTTGTCGCCCCATCTCCCTCCTACCATTCCTTTCCAAACTCCTTGAACGAGTTGTCTACATGCGCTGCCTCGAATTCCTCAACACCAACTCTCTCCTCGACCCCCTCCAGTCTGGTTTCCGTCCCCTATATTCCACGGAAACTGCCCTCTCAAAGGTCACCAATGACCTCCTGCTTGCCAAATCCAATGGCTTATACTCTGTCCTAATCCTCCTCGACCTCTCAGCTGCCTTCGACACTGTGGACCACCCCTTCTCCTCAACACGGTATCCAACCTTGGCTTCACAGACTCCGTCCTCTCCTGGTTCTCCTCTTATCTCTCCAGTCATTCATTCTCATCTCTTTTGCAGGCTCCTCCTCCCCCTCCCATCCCCTTGCTGTGGGGGTTCCCCAAGGTTCAGTGCTTGGTCCCCTTCTGTTCTCGATCTACACTCACTCCCTTGGTGACCTCATTCGCTCCCATGGCTTCAACTATCATCTTTATGCTGATGACACCCAAATCTACATCTCTGCCCCTTCTCTCTCCCCCTCCCTCCAGGCTCACATCTCTTCCTGCCTTCAGGACATCTCCATCTGGATGTCTGCCCGCCACCTAAAACTCAACATGTCCAAGACTGAACTCCTTGTATTCCCTCCCAAACCCTGCCCTCTTCCTGACTTTCCCATCACTGTTGAAGGCACTACCATCCTTCCCGTCTCACAAGCCCGCAAACTTGGTGTCATCCTCCATTCCACTCTCTCATTCACCCCTCACATCCAAGCCGTCACCAAAACCTGACAGTCTCAGATCCGCAAAATTGCCAAGATCTGCCCTTTCCTCTCCATCCAAACTGCTACCCTGCTTGTTCAAGCTCTCATCCTATCCCGTCTGGACTACTGCATCAGCCTTCTCTCTGATCTCCCATCCTCGTGTCTCTCCCCACTTCAATCCATACGTCATGCTGCTGCCCGGATTGTCTTTGTCCAAAAGCGCCCTGGACATGTTACTCCCCTCCTCAAAAATCTCCAGTGGCTACCAATCAATCTGCGCATCAGGCAGAAACTCCTCACCCTGGGCTTCAAGGCTCTCCATCACTTTGCCCCCTCCTACCTCACCTCCCTTCTCTCCTTCTACAGCCCAGCCCGCACCCTCTGCTTCTCTGCCGCTAATCTCCTCACCGTGCCTCGTTCTCGCCTGTCGACCCCTGGCCCACGTCATCCCCCTGGCCTGGAATGCCCTCCCTCCGCACATCCGCCAAGCTAGCTCTCTTCCTCCCTTCAAGGCCCTACTGAGAGCTTACTTCCTCCAGGAGGCCTTCCCAGACTGAGCCCCTTCCTTCGTCTCCCCCTCGTCCCCCTCTCCATCCCCCCGTCTTACCTCCTTCCCTTCCCCACAGCACCTGTATGTATGTATATATGTTTGTACATATTTATTACTCTATTTATTTATTTTACTTGTACATATCTATTCTATTTATTTTATTTTGTTAATATATTTGGTTTGGTTCTGTGTCTCCCCCTTCTAGACTGTGAGCCCACTGTTGGGTAGGGACTGTCTGTATATGTTGCCAACTTGTACTTCTCATGCACTTAGTACAGTGCTCTGCACACAGTAAGCGCTTAATAAATATGATTGACTGATTGAGAGACAGGAGGTTGGGAGATCAGAAAGGATGCTGATGCAGTATTCCAGTCGGGACAGTACTGATACTTCTACAAGGTAGCAGTTTGGATGGAGAAGAAAGGGCAGATCTGGGCGATGTTGGGAAGGTGACACCGGTGCGTTCTGGTGATGGATTGGATGTGTTGGGTGAATGAGAGAGCAGAGTCAAGAATGACAGCAATGAGACGGAAAGGATGACAGTGCCATCCAACTGTGATGGGAAAGTCAGGGAGAGGACAGGGTTTAGGTGGGAAGATAAGGTTCTCAGCCTTGGACATGTTGAGTTTTAGGTGGTGGGAGGACATCCAGATGGAGATGTCCTAGGCAGGAGATATGAACCTGGAAGGAGGGAGAGAGGACAGAGGAGGAGATGTAGATTTGGGTGTCATCTGTGTAGAGATGATAGCTGAAGCCGTGGAAGAGAATGAGTTCCCCAAGGGAGTGAGTATAGATAGAGAACAGAAGTGGACCAAGAACTGACCCTTGAGGAACCCCTACAGTTAGGGGATGGGAAGGGGAGACTGACAATGAATGGCCAAGCTGCCGAAGGGAGGAGGCATTAGATTAGATTAGATTTTGATTAGACCCATAGGAATGGGTTGGATGTGCCCTGAGCTCCTTCCTTCCTCTCCCCCTTGTCCCCCTCTCCATCCACCTCATCTTACCTCCTTCCCTTCCTCACAGCACCTGTATATATGTATATATGTTTGTACATATTTATTACTCTTTATTTATTTATTTTACTCTATTTAATTTTATTTTATTCTATTCTATTCTATTTATCTTACTTTGTTAGTATGTTTGGTTTTGTTCTCTGTCTCCCCCTTTTAGACTGTGAGCCACCTGTTGGGTAGGGACTGTCTCTATATGTTGCCAACTTGTACTTCCCAAGCGCTTCGTACAGTGCTCTGCACACAGTAAGCGCTCAATAAATACGATTGATTGATTGATTGATGTGCAGGTAGAGGGTGTAGATTTTGAAAGAAGCAGGAGATTTCCTCTAGGACTGCTGGGAAAGTTGGGAGAGTTGAAGAAGAGGCAGGAGAAGGGAGGGACTGGAGAGGGACAGGGGAGATTTTCAGGAGATCACACCTGATAGTTTTTTTGATGAAGTAGGAGGCCAGGTCACTGGGGGTAAAAGATGAGGGAGGCAGGGGGACAGGGGGTTTAAGGAGGGAGTTAAACATGTGGAACAATGGAACAATTGGTGAAAGCAATGGGCTTTCTTGTCATTAAAGATGGATAAATAATTTTACCAGGCCGAGGAGAGGGCAGAATTAGAGCACCTAAGGATAAACTTGAAGTGGATGAAGTTGCCCTGATACCTAGATTTTTGCCAGAATGCTCCGCTGCTCATGCAGAGGCGTGAAGGTGGCAGACTGTAGAGTTGATCCAGGACTGTGCGTTAGTGGTATGAGACTGATGAATGGATAGGGGAGCAAGTGAGTTGAGTTCAGTAGAGTGGGTGGAGTGGAGGATGACAATTTGGTCATCAAAGTGGCTTCAACTACCAATTCACTGCAGGCAAATCTCAGATCTATATCTCTCATTTTTCTTTGATGTCTCACATTTCATCATCATCATCATCAGTCGTATTTATTGAGTGCTTACTATGTGCAGAGCACTGTACTAAGCGCTTGGGAAGTACAAATTTCCTGGTTCCTTCAAGGCCTATCTACTTGGATGTCCCACTGAAACCTCGAACTTAACATATCTGAAACAGAACTCCTTGTCTTCCCACTCAAACCCTTCCTCCCTAAGATTTTACCATCACAGTAGACAGAACCACTATCCTTCCTAACTTCACAAGTCCATGATCTTGGTGTTATCCTTGACTCATCTCTCTCATTCAATCCACATATTCAATGTATCACTAAATCCTGTCGATTCAATCTTCACAACATTACTAAAATCTTTCCTTTCCTCTCCATTCAAATTACTATGTCAAACACTTTTCCTATCCCACCCGGATTACTGCAGCAGTCTCCTTGCTGACCTTTTTGCCTCCTGTCTCTCACCACTCCAAGCCATACTTCATTCTGCTGCCAGGATCATTGTTCCACAAAAACATTCAGTCCCCATTTCCCCACTCTTCAAGAATCTCCAGTGTTTGCCCATCCTTAACGATTTTGACCCCTTCCTCACCCTCCTTCTCTCGTTTTTCATGCCCACTCTGATCCTCGGAGACTTCAACATCCACATGGATATCCCTGATGACTCCTCTGCCACCTGCCTTCTACCACTCCTCGATGCTGCCAACCTCTTGCTCCACCCCACCTCACCCACTCACCAACTTAGTCATACCCTCGACCTCATCATCTCCTGTCACTGAACTGTGTCCACCCTCAGCAACTCTGAAATCCCTCTCTCTGATCATAATCTTCTCACCTGCCTCCTCACTCACACTCCTTTCCCCTGTAAATCCATATTACTTCCCATTCATCTTTCTAAGTGCCTAACACCCCACCTCACCTCCCTCTCCTCTCCACCCAGTCTTGATGATCGGATTACTGCTCTCAACTCTATCCTGTCTACTCAGCTAGACTCACTCGCTCCCCTTTCCCTTCACCGCCCTCGTACCACTAACCCACAGCCCTGGGTCACTGCCACTGTCCACCTCCTTCACTCTTATGCTCGAGCTGCCGAACGCTGCTGGCAAAAGTCTAACTACCATGCCAACCTCGTTCACTTCAAGTTTATCCTTTCCTGCCTTAACTCAGCCCTCTCCTCTGCTAGACAAAACTATTTCTCCTCTCTTATTGACACCCATGCCCATCACCCCTGCCAGCTCTTCCATACATTCAACTCCCTTCTCAGGCCCCCGGTTCCTCCCCCCCCTCTTTCCCTCACCCCCAACGATCTGGCCTCCTACTTCATTAATAAAATTAAATCCATCAGGTCCGACCTCCCCAAAGTCACTCCTCCCACTTCTCCAACCCCCCGGCTCTCAACACTCTCTGCTACTCTCCCATCCTTCCCAGCAGTATCCTCAGAGGAGCTCTCCTCCCTCCTCTCAAGTGCTACTCCGGCCATCTGTGGTTCTGACCCCATTCCCTCTCTTCTCATGAAATCTCTCCGTCCCTTCTCCCCTCCTTAACTTCCATCTTCAACTGCTCACTCTCCACTGGTTCCTTCCCCTCTGCCTTCAAACGTGCCCATGTCTCTCCCATCCTAAAAAAACCCTCTCTTGACCCCACCTCACCTTCTAGTTATCGCCCCATATCTCTCCTACCATGCCTTTCCAAACTCCTTGAACGAGTTGTCTACATGCGCTGCCTTGAATTCCTCAACACCAACTCTCTCCTCGACCCCCTCCAGCCTGGCTTCTATCCCCTAAATTCCACGGAAACTGCCCTCTCAAAGGTCACAAATGACCTCTCTTCAAGGCCCTACTGAGAGCTCACCTCCTCCAAGAGGCCTTCCCAGACTGAGCCCCTTCCTTCCTCTCCCCCTCGTCCCCCTTTCCATCCCCCATCTTACCTCCTTCCCTTCCCCACAGCACCTGTAAATATGTATATATGTTTGTACGTATTTATTACTCTTTTTATTTATTTATTTAGTTAGTTTACTTGTTCATATCTATTCTATTTATTTTATTTTGTTAGTATGTTTGGTTTTGTTCTCTGTCTCCCCCTTTTAGACTGTGAGCCCACTGTTGGGTAGGGACTGTCTCTATATGTTGCCAACTTGTACTTCCCAAGCGCTTCGTACAGTGCTCTGCACACAGTAAGGGCTCAATAAATATGATTGATTGATTGATTGATTGATCCCCTATACTAAAGAAAACCCACCCTTGACCCCCTGGCTCCTTCCAGCTATTGTCCCATCTCTCTCCTACCATTTCTCACCAGACTTCTTGAGAGAGTTGTTTACTCTGCTGTCTCCACTTCCTCTCCTCCAATTCTCTGGTAGTTCCCGTCCAATCTGGTTTCTCCCCCCTTCATACCACAGAAACAGTCCTCTCTTCTTCTTGCCAGATCTGACTGCCTCCACTCTGTCTAAATCTTCTTGGACCGCTTAAACACCTTTGACACTGTAGAAAATCCCTTTTTCCTTGAAACTTTATCCAACCTCAGCTTCACTGACCCTGTCCTCTCCTGGTCTTCTTATCTCTCTGACAGCTCCTTTTCAGTTTTTTGTTTGTGTTTTGCAGGCTCCTTCTCTGCCTTCCATCTCTGACAGTAGAGGTCCCTCAAGGCTCAATTATAGGTCCCCTTCTATTCTCCACTTACATTGCTCCCTTGGAGAACCAACTCACTCTCACAGTTTCAGTTATCATCTCTATGCAATGATTCCCAAATCTACATCTCCAGCCCTGATCTCTCTCCTTCTCTGCAATCTTGCATTTCTTCTTGCTTTGAAGACATTTTTATTTGGATATGCTGGTAACATCTCAGATTAAATGTATCCAAAACTGAATCCCTTAATTTTCCCCATGCAAACCCACTCCTTTGCCTGTCTTTTCCATCACTGTAGACAACGCCACTATAACACCACTATACTCATTCATTCATTCATTCATTCATTCAATAGTATTTATTGAGTTCTTACTGTGTGCAGAGCACCGTACTAAGTGCTTGGAAACAACAATTTGGCAACAGATAGAGACAATCGCTACTCAACAACGGGCTCACAGTCTATAAGGGGAGAAAGACAACAAAACAAGACAAGTGGTAGAGCTGGGACTACTCCTCTGAAGTTTTGTCCTCAACTAATAGCTCTCATTCTACCCACATATTCAGTTTGTCACCAAATCCTATTGGTTCTACCTTGACCACATTGCTAAAATCTTCTCTTTCATCTCCATTAAAATTGCTCCCATGCTGATCTCATACCTTATCTTATTCTGCCTTGACTACTGTATCTGCCTCCTCAGTGACCTTCTGGTGTCCTGTTTCTCCCCACTCCAAACGACGTTTCACTCTGCTGCAGGATCATTTTTCTACAGATGTTCAGTTTGTGTCTCCCCAGTCCACAGGAACCGCCAATGGTTGCCCATCCATATCCACATCAAACAGAAACTTCTTACCATTGGCTTCAAAGCAGCCAATCAACTCGACCTATCCTACCTCATCTCACTAATCTCCTGCTTCATCCCAGACTGCACACTCCACTCCTCTAGTACCAGATTAACTCACTGTGCCCAGTCTCATCTATCTCACCACTGACTACTTTCCCTACTGCTCCTCTGCCCAGCCAAGTGCCCCTTCCACAACCATACATACTCAAATACCGTTGTCTCCACCTTCAAAGCATTATCATCACATGGAGAAGCAGTGTGGCTCAGTGGAAAGAGCACGGGCTTTGGAGTCAGAGGTCATGGGTTCAAATCCCGGCTCCGCCAACTGTCAGCTGTATGACTTTGGGCGAGTCACTTCACTTCTCTGTGCCTTAGTTACCTCATCTGTAAAATGGGGGTTAAAACTGTGAGCCCCCGTGGGAAAGCCTAATCAACTTGTAACCTCCCCAGCGCTTAGAACAGTGCTTTGCACATAGTAAGCGCTTAACAATTACCATTATTATGATTATTATTACCTCTGAAATGCCTTCCCCCAATAAGCCCTCGTTTCCCCAGCTCACTGTCATTCATTCATCCATCCATCCATCCATCCATCCATCCATCCATCCATCCATCCATCCATCCATCCAATCAATGGTATTAATTGAGAGCTTACTGTGTGCAGAGCACTGTACTAAGCGCTTGGAAAGTACAATTCTGCAACATATAGAGTCCCTACCCAACAATGGGCTCACAGTCTAAAATGGGGAGAAAGACAGCAAAACAGAACAAGTAGAAAGGTGTCAGCACCATCAGAATAAATAGAATTATAGCTATATACACAACATTAATACAATAAATAGAGTAATAAATATGTACAAATATACACAAGTGCTGTGGGGAGGAGAAGGGGGTAGGGCAGAAGTAGGGAGTGGGGGCGATGGGGAAGGGAGGAGGAGCAGAGGATGGGGGGCTCATTCTGGGAAGGCCTCCTGGAGGATATGAGCTCTCAGTAGGACATTGAAGGGGAGGAAGAGAGCTAGTTTGGCAGATATGTGGAGTGAAGGCATTCCAGGCCAGAGGTAGGACATGGGTAGGACAGCTGTCAACAGCCAGACAGGTGAGAATGAGGCACAGTGAGAAGGTTAGCAGGAGAGAAGTGGAGTGTGTGGGCTGGGCTGTAGAAGAAGAAGGAGGAGGGGGCAAGGTGATGGATAGCTTTGAAGCCAGTAGTGAGGATTCTCCCTTCTGCGTAGTCTATGCACTTGGACATGTGACTTTTGGACATTGGATATCTGTCTCACCCTCAACTTTATAGTACTTATGTACATAACTTTAAATTACATATTATAAATTACTTATTCATGTTAGTGTCTGTCTCCCCCCAAGACTGTGATCACTGTGGGCAGGGAAGATGTCTCCTAATTCTGTTGTATTGTGCTCTCCCACATGCTTAGTACAATATTCTGCCCCTTGTTGGGTTGGGATTGTCTCTATTTGTTGCCGAATTGTACTTTCCAAGTGCTTAGTATAATGCTCTGCACACAGTAAGCGCTCAATAAATACAACTGAATGAATATTCTGCCCATAGTAAATGCTCAGTAATTACCAAAGATTGATTGTTTGAGACCAAATAGGGACAGATTAATTATGGACATTGAAAGAATAGAGTCAAGGTTAATGCCAAAGTTTTGGGCTTGCAAGACAAGGAGAATTGTGGTGTTGTTAACCGTACTAGGAAGTTGAAGGGAGGTGGGATTTGGGTGGGAAGATGAGAGGTTTAGTTTTTAAACATGTCAGGTTTGTAGGTTCAGCGCAATATCAAGGTAGAAATACCATGAAGTCAGGTAGAAACGCAAGGCTCCTGAGAAGGAGAGGTTGGGCCTGAAGAAGTAGATTTTGGAATCACCCATGTCGAGTTGGAAGGTGAACCAGTGGGAATGAATGAGGTCTCCAAGGGAGTGGATGTAGATGGAGAATAGAAGGGGACTCAAAACTGAACCCACTCCACAATTACAAGGTGGGGGAGAGAGGAGGAACCTGTGAAAGAAACTAAGGAGTAGCCAGAAACAGGAAGAGAACCAGGAAAGGAGTATGAGAGAAATCAAGACAATAGTTTCCATCTGCAGCAATGTTGTACAAATCCAACATTCAAGCCATCAACATTTTTATGCTTGTTTGTTTTTTCAGTTGTATATTCAGCTATTTTTCTTGAATTATTCTGTTTGTAAATTTAACTTATGTCAGTCTCCCTCATTAGATGTAAGCTCCTTATGGATGGGAAATTAATTATTTCTTTTTCCTAAGTTTCCCAAGAACTTGGTACGTGGGCATTTAATAAATCTATTATTATAATTTCTATATATAATAGATAATATTATTATATAATGTATAGTATAATTATTATATTATAGTTATAATACAATGTATCATAATTGTAACATATAATATAATCCCATTATTATAATTATATAGTTATAATTATTATAATTTCTACTGTTACTATTATGTATTACTAGAATGACTACTGCTACTGCTACTACTTCTAATACTATTGTTACTATTACTACCACTATTATTACTAACACTAACACTACTATGACTACTACTACTACTACTATTATTTCTATGACTACTACTACTACTACAATCTAGAGAGAGGGGTCAGATACTAAAATAGATTATGGATAGGAGGAAATAATACAGAATGTAAGAAAGAAACACAAATGTCACAGAGGTTGTCTTTTAATGCTTAAGTGGCATGAAACTAGAGATGTAGGAATTGGGGACATAAGAGTACAACTTAGAGATGGTCTCCTGGAGGAGATGTGATTTCAGAAATGTGCTGAATATAGGGAGACCAATGTTTTATTAAATAAGAGTGGGGATAGATTTAGGCAATACTGTGGGCATGAGCAGTAGTAAGGGCAGAAGAGATGAGTAGGTTATTTTGAGAGAAACGAGGAATGCTTCCCGATCTCTCTCCCTGTCTGCAGTTTCACATTCAATCATCCCTTCATTCATTCATTCAATTGTATTTATTGAGTGCTTACTGTGTACAAATCACTGTACTAAGCATTTGGGAGAGTACATTAGCAGGAGTGAAGCAAGGTGAGGTAGGAGGGGGCAAAAGGGATCTTCAAGGGTCAGTTTTTGGTCCCTTTTGTTCTCTATCTATACTCACTCCCTTTGTGAACTCATTCATTCCCATGGCTTCAAGTATCATCTCTACATGGATAATACGCAAATCTACATCTCCTCCCTTGTTCTCTCTCCCTCCCTCCAGGCTCGTATCTTCTCCTGCCTTCAGGACATCTCCACCTGGATGTCTGCCTGCCATCTAAAACTCTACATGTCCAAGACTAAGCTCCTTATCTTCCCTCCCAAGCCCTGTCCTCTCCCTGACTGGTAGTGCCATCCTATCACTGTGGATGGCATTACCATCCTTCCTGTCTCACAAGCCTGCAACCTCGGGGTCATTCTTGACTCTGCTCTCTCATTCACCCCACACATCCAATCTGTCACCTACACCTGCCAGTCTCACCTTCACAACATCATCCAGATCCATCTGTTATTGGGTAGGGACTGTATATGTTGCCAATTTGTACTTTCCAAGCGCTTAGTACAGTGCTCTGCACACAATAAGCACTCAATAAATACGATTGAATGAACGAATAATGCAAGAGTTGGTAGACATGTTCCCTGCCTACAAAGAGCTTACAGTCTTAAAGGCAGCTTACTTACTGCTATGTGATCTTAGGTAAGTCATGCAACTTCTGCATTAGGTCACACTGCTTCTCATATCTCATAGGATAGAATATTATTTTGCTCAACATTCTTATCTTTATTTTTATCCATATCAAAAAATGTTTTATGTTCAAAAAGTGGATGACTCCTTTTTCATTTAGTTCATCTGCAAAATGGAGAATAACAATAGCTTTGGGATTCCTAAGAGCCACACAAACAAATGTATCAGAAAACAATTTACAGTAGTGATGTCCCAGGCCACTTTCAAACAGAAGGGAAATAACAAAACAATTTTAGCATTTTGAATTGAAGTTTTCTTAAAGGATTTTCTATTTATTTCAATGTTTTTTTCCCCTGGCCATCACCTACTCCTGGTTGCCAGCAAAAAAAAAAAAACTCAATGTCAGTAAAACCAGTATTTACTTAGTAACTGTGTATAGCATACATACAGGGCATTAACAGGACATAGGAAAAGACGTTGTGCGAGCTATTGTTTCCTCAGAAGGAATGTAATTGATATGAAAGATAACCTTCACAAAATTTAATTTGTGGTTTCAAAACACAAAATGGCAAAATGATCCTGTACCAGAAAAAAAATGAATATGTTCATAAAAGGATTTTGTAATGTCAAGCCTTCAAAGGAAAGGGCTTTATGAGAAAAAAATCTTCCAGCCTCATAGTTGCAGTTTACAGTTTCTTTTTGTGTGAATTCTAACAAATACATATAAATTTTAATAGTTTCTGTAGTCATGAACACAGATCCAGAAAGTTAACGGAGTTTACAGTTATAAAATACAATACTGTTATGCAATTTAGCAATGCTTATGTGAAAAATAATTTGCATTAATAGTGATATTTCAGTCATTTACGTTTGTTTTGAATGGCTGAGCTTTACCTAAAGGCAAGAGTATTTTATATGGTATTTGTTAAACCCTTACAATGGGCCAGGCACTATTCTAAGCAGGTTTCTAAGGTAATCAGGTTGGATCCAGACCACATCCCACATGGGGCTCACAGTCTTAATTCCCATTTTCCAAATGAGGTAATTGAAGTACAGAAAAGTGAATTGACTTGAAGTACTCAATAATGGGTGCAAGATACCTGAAGCAGATTTGTAGTCTTAGACTATAGCAATCAGTCAATCAATCAATCAGTCAAAGGTATTTAATGAGTGCATATCATGGTCAAAGCACTTACCAAGTGCTTGGGAGAGTACAACATAACAGAGTTGGTAGATACTTTCCCTGCCCACAAGGAATTTAGTCTAGAGGGGGAGACAGACATGAGTATAGAATTTGGATATGGTCCATTAGTGCTGTGGAGCAGAGAATGTGTGAATATCAGTGCTAAAAGGGTACAAACCAAGTGCAAAGATGATACATAAGGGAGAGGGAGTGTGGGAAATGAGGGTTTAGGTAGGACAGGCCACTTGGGGGAGATGTAATGTTAATAAGACTTTGAAGTTAGGGAGAATTATGGACTGTCATATGTGAAGGAGGTGGGAGTTTCAGGTCAGAAGTAGGATATGGGCAAGAGCTAGGCTTTGAGATGCATGAGTACAGTGCCTGTCATATAGTAAGCACTTAACAAATATCACCTAAAAAAAAAAGAAGAGCTAGATGGACTGAATATGACAGTTGAACGAGAAAAATGAGTCTAGGGTAAAGCTGAGGTTATACATATAATCAGGTGTGTATGTGAGTTACAGGGGTTACTTTTGGGACAATTAATGTGTATTTTCTGGACTCATCGAGTTCTGGGTCACCTATGAGTGGTAATGAAATAGCTCCTGAATTTGGTCTGGGTGGGAGTAAGAAGCATTTGTGTGGGTTTAATGTACACAGACAATCCAGAACCTTTATACAGGTATGAAAATCAAATTCCCAAGTAGTTTGGAACATGTATTATGTAAAACTGATTCAGTTTGTTGCATGTAAATTTAGTTTCAATTTAGTGTCATTGTTTGCTCTGCCCAGATAAACTGACCTAATTTTGTTTCTGTTTCTTAGAGATCCAGATACCAAACTTGTCATATATTAGTCTTAAATAAAGAAAAGTTTTATAACATTTATATATTTAGTCCTACCAAAACTGATATTTCAAGGGTAACTAGAAAAAATAAATGAAAACTACGCTGAATAAAGGATGGAATTTTTGAATTCAATAAATTAGATCATCCAACCCCACTCCCCGCAAAAATCTTTACACTGAAATTGAGACACAGATTTTATAAAAAGGATTTAGAAGAAATTCCATTGTAAATGGATGTTATAAAAATAATAAATAATGGAATACATAAGTCTCTAAATATTAATAACTGGAGTACAAAATTTCTTAAGCGTCCAAATGTCCAATTCAATTAGTAAGAGGTGGTGATGTTCAAAGATGAATTTCCAGGGAGTGCAAGTATCATGGGCAGTTGAAGAATGTGAATGTCATGCCCTGATTTTTAGATTTCATAACTTCATATGAAATTTTCAGAAAGTGTCATCATTTACTGCTGATTCAACACCCTTTGGGGTTGAGGTACAGAATGAACTCTTGTCTGTGTTCTCTGATCCGTAGCTGTTCTGATTATGGTGTTCTGATCCAGCCCTGGAGGTTACAGTAGATGATGACGTAGACGATGAGCAAATCTTTTCTTTATAGTCAGTGATAATAACGGTGACATTCCCCACTGTGACTGCTAATTGTTGTGCACTACTTCTATCCACATTTTTCAGCCTAGGTCTGAAAGGGAATGGAAGAGAGAAAAATCTGTTATAATTAAAATTAAAGAGGTTGTGATGGTTTTGATATTGATGCTTAAGAAATGTTAAAATAATTCACTGCAGCATCTTGAAAAAATTCATACAAAAAAGGATTGGATTTTTTTCAACCTTTTTCTTTCAGATTTCTATTTAACATATGTTCGTGTTAATATATGTGATTTTCATAATAAATGATATATCATTTTTTGGCTTTCAAATACACCCAGATTGTTCTTCTAAAAATATCTCAATTGTAGCAGATATAAAGAATCTGGAGAGATACAGAAAAATAAGCTGGGAAAAAACAAAAATCAAATTCAACTCTTTGCATTAAACAAATTCTTTCACACCAAGCATTTAGTGGCAAAATTAGAGGGTCTTTTCCCAGAAAGTTGGGATACAAATATATGAAATATCATCTGAATTATTTTATTCTCAAAGTGAAATGGAATTATGACTTTGAAACTGAATGTAGTTTTTAAAAACTGTAAAATGCACTACTCTCTTTTCTATCAGCAGAGTCTCCATATTGCTGATAGATTTAATAGCTCTGAACCTTTCACAGCTCTTTTGAGATTAATTTGAGAAAATTACTACTTCATTTTTCTCTCTAGCAGATGTCAGCTTCCCTCAACCCAGGTGCAGATAAAGTGGTCACAATAATGGTCACAAGTGAGCCATTTCTGTCTTAGTACTTGTGTTTTTTTTTAACATTTGACACTTTGAACCACTCCCAGTCTCCTGGAAACTTCATCTAACCTTGTTTAATTGACACTGTCCTCTCCTAGCTCCCCTCCAAGTTCTCCTAGTTCCCATCCAGTCTTTCTGACCTCTCCTTCTCAATCTCTTTCACAGACAGGAGTCTGTGCCCCTAATTTATGGAGGTGCCTCAAGGCTCAATTCTGGGTGCCAGTCTATTCTCCATCTACACCCACTCCCTTGGAGAACTCATTTTCTTATATGGCTTCACCTTCCATTTCTACATTGGTGACTCCTAAATCTACATCACCAGTCCTGACCTCACATTTCTTCTTGCTTTCAGAACAGCTCTACTTGGATGTCCTACCAACATGGCAAACAAAATAGAATTTCTCTTCTTCCTTATCCAAATCTTATCCTTCCAAGACTCTTCTATAACTGCGGACAATACCACCATCCTCCTTGTTTCACAACATGCTCCTGGTCTAATAAGCCCATAACCTTGGTATTATCCTCAGGACTCATCTCTCTTAGTCATTCCACATATTCAAGCTATCACCAAATTCTGTCCATTCTACCTTCACAATACCTCTAGAATCTAATACTTCCTCTCTATCCAAACTGCTAATATGCTGATCATATCATGTATTGATTAATGCATTAGGCTCTCATTAGCCTACCTGGTTCTTGCTTCTTCCCATTCTAAACAATCAATTATTATCATTATTTGTTAAGCCCTTACTATGTTCCTGTAGACCGTGACCTCGCTGTGGCTAGAGAATGTGTCTGTTTGTTGTTATATCATAATAATAATAACAGAATTTGTTAAGTGCTTACTATATGCAAAGCACTGTTCTAAGCCCTTGGGAGATACAGGGTAATCAGGTTGTCTCACATGGGGCTCACAGTCTTAATCCCCATTTTAGAGATGAGGTAACTAAGGCTCAGAGAAGTTAAGTGACTTGCCCAAAATCACAGTGGAGCCGGGATTAGAACCTATGACCTCTGACTCCCAAGCCTGGGATCTTTCCACTGAGCCATGCTGCTTCTCCCAAACTCTTACTACAGTGCTTTGCACACAGTAAGCTCTCAATAAATATGACTGAATGAATGAATGCCATGCACTGTACTACATGCTGAGGTGGATACAGGGAAATCGGTTGGACACAGACCCTATTCCATGAGGGGCTCACAGGCTCAATCCCCATTTAACATATGAAATAACAAAGGCATAGAAATGTGAAGTGGCTTGCTCAAGGTCACACAGCAGACAAGAAGCAGAGCTGGAATTAGAACCCATGACCTTCTGACTCCCAGGCCCATGCTCTATCCACTATGCCATGCTGCTTCTCTTAAAGCTCTGAGTGCTTGCTATATGCAGAGCACTGTACTGAGTACTTGAGAGAGTATAATACAACAAAATTAGCAGATAAGTTTTCTGCCCATAATGATCTTACAGTCCAAAGGGGAAGATAGATCTAAAGGGGGAGATAAACGTTAACATGAATAAACATTAATAATAATTGTGATATTTGTTACGTGTTTACTATGTGCCAAGCCCTGTTCTAAGTGCTGAGGTAGATACGAGTTAATCAGATGGACACAGTCCCTGCCCCACGTGGGGCTTACACTCTTACCCCCATTTTACAGATGAGGTAACTGAGGCACAGAGAAGTTAAGTGACTTGCTTAAGGTTACGGAGCAGACATATGGCAGAGTCAGGATTTGAACCCTTCTAGACTGTGAGCCCGTGGTTGGGTAGGGACAGTCTCTATATGTTGCCGACTTGTACTTTCCAAGTGCTTAGTACAGTGCTCTGCACACAGTAAGCACTCAATAAATATGACTGAATGAATGAATGAACCCGGGTCTTCTGACTCCCAGGCTTGTGCTCTATCCAATAAGCCATACTGCTTCCTAAATAAGTAATTTACACTATGTATAATTTAAAGATAGGTGTTATTATTATTATTATTCATATTTGAATGCTTATTGTGTGCAAAGCACTGTACTAAGTGCTTGGGAACAGAACAATATAACATCGAATACATTCCCTGAAGTCTAGAGGGATAATTAATAAATAAATTTATTTATTTATTTTACTTGTACATTTCTATCCTATTTATTTTATTTTGTTGGTATGTTTGGTTTTGTTCTCTGTCTCCCCCTTTTAGACTGTGAGCCCACTGTTGGGTAGGGACTGTCTCTATGTGTTGCCAATTTGTACTTCCCAAGCACTTAGTACTGTGCTCTGTACATAGTAAGCACTCAATAAATACGATTGATTGATTGATTGATTGATTGATTAGAGGGGAGACATACATTATTATAAATGAATGAATGAATAAATAAATAAATAAACAAACAAACAAAGTACAGATATAAATACATGTGCCTTGGGGAAGGGAGAGATGATGAATGAAGGTGCAAGTATGAGTGGTGCAAAAGGGAGTGGGAGGAGAGGAGGGCTCAGTTGGGGAAGGCTTCCTGGAGATGTGCCTTCAATAAGGATTTGAAGTAGGGGAGAGCAATTATCTGTCTGCTGTAAGGAGGGAGGGCATTCCAGGCCAGAGGTAGGATGGGGGCGAGAGCTCAGCCGTAAGATAGACAAGATTGAGGTACAGTGAGAAGTTCAGCACCAGAGGAGTGAAATGTGCAGGCAGGGTTGCAGGAGGAGAGCAGTGAGGTGAGGTGGGGGTGGGGGCAAGGTGGTTAAGTGCTTTAAAGCCAAAGGTGAGGAGTATTTGCTTGATGCAGAGATGGATGGGTAACCACTGGAGTTTCTTGAGGTATGAGGAAACATGGCCTCAATATTTTTGAAGAAAAATGATTCAGGGAGCAGAATGGAGTATGGATTGGAGAGGGGAGAGATAGGAGGCTGGGGGGTCAGCAAGGAGGCAGATACAATAATCAAGGTGGGATAAGTGCCTGCATTTAATGTGTAGCAGGAAGAGGTGGATTTTGGATGTTTTGAAGGTGGAACAGACATGATTTAGTGACGTCTTGAATATATCGGTTGAACGAGAGAGGAGTCAGGGATAATATCAAGGTTATGGGCTTGTGAGACAGAAGGATGGTGGTGCCGTCAACATTTAAGGGAAAGAGAGTGGGAGGACAGGGTTTGGGTGGGAAGATAAGAAGTTCAGTTTTGGCCATATTTAGTTTGAGGTGACATGAGGACACTCAAGTAGAAATGTCTTAAAGGCAAGGGGAAATGCAAGACTGCCGAGAGGGAGAGAGATAAGGGCTGGAGATGTAGAATTGGGTGTCATCAACATAGAGGTGATAGTTGAAGCCATGTGAGTGAATGAGTTTTCCAAGGGAGTGTGTGTAGCTGGAGAAAAGAAGGAAATCCAGAACTGAACCTTGAGGGACACTCACAGTTAGGGGATGGGAGAGAGAGGAGGAGGCTGCAAAAGAGAATGAGAATGAGTGGCTAGAGAGCTAGGAGGAGAGCCATGAAAGAACAGTGTCAGTGAAGCTGAGATTGGATAAAGTTTCCAAGAGAAGGGAGTGGTTGACAGTGTCAAAGGCAGCTGAGAGGTTGAGGAGATTAGGATGGAGTAGAGACTGTTGGATTTGGTGACCTTTGAGAGGGCTTCTGTGGAGTGAGGGGGAAGGAAGCCAGATTGGAGGGGGGCAAAGAATTGAATTGGAGGAGAGGCACTTGAGCGGGAGCAGACAGATCTCTCAAGGATTTTGGAGCAGAATGGTAGGAGGGAGATGGGGAAATATCTTGAGGGAGCCATGGGTTCAAGTAAGGATTTTTTAGGATAGAGGAGATATGGGCATGTCTAAAAATGGGCATGTCTAAAAACATTGGGGATGGACCCATTGGAGAGTGAACAGCTCAAGAGAGCAGTTAGGAAGGGAAGAAGGGAGGGGGCAAGTGTTTTGATGAGATGTGAAGGAATGGGGTCTGATGCACAGGTTATGGGGGTTGGATTTTCAGAAAAGGCAGGAGATTTCCTGTAGAGACAGTGCTGGGAAAAATGAGAGCTGAAGAACAAGCAGGAAAGACAAGGTCCTGGAGAGGGGCAGGTGAGATTTTCAGGACATCAGGCCTCATGATGTCAATTTTGTTGATTCATTCATTCAATCAATCATATTTATGGAGTGCTTACTGTGTTCAGAGCACTTTACTAAGCACTTGGGAAGATACAAATCGGCAACATATAGAGACAGTCCCTATCCAACAACAGGCTCGCAATCTAAAACATGACGGTTGATGAAGTAGGTGGTCAAGTCACTGGGGGCAAGGAATGGAGGAAGCAGGGGGATAGGGAGTCTGAGGAGGGAGTTAAATATCTGGATCACCTGGCAAGGGCACTGGGCATTGGAATCAACATGGATGGAGAAATAGTTTTGGTGGGCAGAGAAGAGGGCAGAGTTAAGCAGCATGGCTCAGTGGAAAGAACCTGGGCTTTGTAGTCAGAGGTCATGAGTTCAACTCCTGGCTCCACTACTTGTCAGCTCTGTGACTTTGGGCAAGTCACTTCACTTCTCTGGGCCTCAGTTACCTATCTGTAAAACGGGGATGAAGACTGTGAGGCCCCCGTGGGACAACATGATCACCTTGTAACCTCCCTAGAACTTAGAACAGTGCTTTCCACATAGTAAATGCTTAATAAATGCTATCATTACTGTTATTATTATTATTATTATTATTATTATTATTATTATTATTATTATTATTAGGGCATGCAAAGGGATGGCCTAATAGCAAAAGCGTGGGCTGGGGAGTTCTGATCCCAGCTCCACCACTTGTCTTGCTGTGTGACCTTGGCCTAGTCACTTCACTTCTCTATGCATCAGTTACCTCATCTGTAAAATGGGGATTAAGACTGTGAGCCCCATGTGGGACAACCTGACTTTCGTGTACCTATACCAGCACTTAGAACAGTGCTTGGCACATAGTAAGCACTTAACAAATACCATTATCATTATTATTATTATTATTATTATTACAAACTTGTAATAGGCAAAATCACCTGATATTACTGTTATTATAAACTTGTAATGGCCTGATATCTAGATTTCTGCCAGCAATGCTCTGAGTCTCATGCAAAGGAGTGAAGGAAGAGGACTGTGCAGCGTGATCCAGGGCTGAGGGCTAGTAGTATGAGATCGATGAAGGGATAAGGGAGTGAATGAGTTGAATTCAGTGGAGAGGGTAGTGTTGAGAGTATCAGTTTGGTCGTTGAGGGAAGGTACTTTGGGTATGGAGATTAAATGGGGCATAATGATTTGAGAAAATTGGATAGGGACAAAAGATTAGAGGTCTCGGTAGGGGAAAAGTACAAATTGATGGGAAGGAGGTGTTTGGGAGAGAAGACAAGTGAGGAGGTGGTTGTCAGATAAAGGGATTTTAGAATTGGTGAGGGTAGAGATTGTGTAGTGCCTAGAGATGATAAAATCTAGCGTATATCCAAGGTGGTGAGTGGGTGAGGTGGGATGGAGAAGGAGGTCAGTGGAGTTGAGGAGTGATTGAAGGTGGGCAGTGGAAAGGTCACCAGGAACAGCTACGTGGATATTGAAGTCTCCCAGGATCAGTATAGGCAAGGAGAAAGAGAAGAAATGTGAGAAAGGGATCAAAATGGTTAAAAAAGCTGGGACCATTCACTCATTGTCATATTTATTGAGCACTTACTGTGAGCAGATCACTGTATTAAGCGCTTGGAAAGTAAAATTCGGCAACAAATAGAGACAATCCCTAACCAACAACGGGCTCACAGTCTACATGCGGGGAGACAGGCAACAAAACAAAACAAGTAGCCCAGGCATCAACAGCATCAATATAAACAGAATTGTAGATATATACACATCATTAATACAATAAATAAGATAATAAATATGTCATATATACACAGGTGTTGTGGAGTGGGGAGGAGGGTAGAGCAGAGGAAGGGAGTTGGGGCGATGAGGAGGGAAGGAGGAGCAGAAGAAAATGGGGGTTCAGTCTGGGAAAGCCTCCTGAAGGAGATGAGCTTTCAGGAAGGCTTTGAAGAGAGGGAGAGTGCTGGTTATGTGTGACCATATGTACCTAAGTGTTGAGGTTTGGAGATAGGGTGAATATCAACTGTCCAAAGGGTTGCAGATCCAAGTGCATAGATGATGTACAAAGGAGAGAGAGCTGTGGGGAAAAGAGTTTAATCTGGGAAGGCGTCTTGGAGGAGAGGTGACCTTAATAATGTTATACAGTTGGAGAGGGTAATGGTCTCATGCATAACGAGGGGAAGAAAGTTCCAGGAAAGGGAGAGGAGGTGGAGGTGAGATAGAAGAGACTGAGGCACAGTAAGTAAGCTGGTGCTAGAGAAACAAATTGTGCAGGCAGGGCTGTTGAAGATTAGTGAGGTGAGGTAGAATGGGGAGAGATGATTGTGTGCTTTAAAGCCAATGGTGAATTTTTGTTTGATGCAGAAGTGCTTGGGCAGCCACTGAAGGTTCTTGAGGATTGGGGAGACATGGACCTAATATTTTCATTGATAAATGATCCATGCAGCAGAGTGAGGTATGGATTGGAGTAGTGAGAGAAAGGAGGCCAGGAGTTCATCAAGGAGGCAGATCTAATACTCATGAGGGGCTACGGTAAGACTTGGAGCAGCATGTTTGATGGAGTTGGAGTTGGATGTCTCCATCCAACAGTTTGGATGGAGACAGAAACACAGATTTTAGCAATATTGTGAAGGTACAGCTGCAGGATTTAGTGACATTGAATATGTAGGTGGAATGAGAATGAGCTTAGAGGACAACATCAAGGTAACGGTGAGATAGTGAGGACTGTGGTCTTTTCACAGTCATGGGAAAGACAGTGGGAGGACAGGGTTTGGGAAGATACAGAGTTCAGTTTTGGACATATTTGAATATGAAATGTTGGCAGGATATACAGGTTGATACACCCTGGAGGCAGCCAGAAATGTAAGATGGAAAGAAAGGTGGGAGGTCAGGGCTGGAGAAGAAGGTACATCTCCAAGAAGCCTTCCCTGACTAAGCCCTCGTATCCTCTTTCATTCAATCATTCAATCACATTTATTGGTTCCTTCCCCTATGCCTTTAAACATGCCCAAGTCCCCCCATCCGAAAAAAACCCTCTCTTGACCCTACCTCCCCTTCTGGTTATCACCCTATCTCCCTCCTACCCTTCCTTTCCAAACTCCTAGAACGAGTTGTCTACACCAGCTGCCTCGAATTCCTCAACACCAACTCTCTTCTTGACCCCCTCCAATCTGGCTTCCATTCCCTGCACTCCACTGAAACTGCCCTCTCAAAGGTGAACAATGACCTCCTTCTTGCCAAATCCAATGGCTCCTACTCTATCCTAATCCTCCTCGACCTCTCAGCTGCCTTCAACACTATGGACCACCCCCTTCTCCTCAACACGCTATCCAACCTTGGCTTCACAGACTCTATCCTCTCCTGGTCCTCCTCTTATCTCTCCAGCCGTTTATTCTCAGTCTCCTTTGTGGGCTCCTCCTCCCCCTCCCATCCTCTTACTGTAGGGGTTCCTCAAGTGTTAGTTCTTGGTCCCCTTCCATTCTCTATCTACACTCACTCCCTTGGTGAACTCATTTGCTCCCAAGGCTTCAACTATCATCTCTACACTGCAGATCCTCTCCAATCTCCCATTCTCGTGTCTCTCCCCACTTCAATCCATACTTTACGACGCTGCCCAGATTGTCTTTGTCCAGAAACACTCTGGGCATGTTACTCCCCTCCTCAAAAATCTCCAGTGGCTACCAATCAATATGCGCATCAGGCAGAAACTCCTCACCCTCGGCTTCAAGGCTCTCCATCACCTTGCCCCCTCCTACCTCACCTCCCTTCTCTCCTTCTACAGCCCAGCCCGCACCCTCTGCTCCTCTGCCGCTAATCTCTTCACCGTGCCTCATTCTCGCCTGTCCCACCATCGACCCCCGGCCCACGTCATCCCCCGGGCCTGGAATGCCCTCCCTCTGCCCATCTGCCAAGCTAGCTCTCTTCCTCCCTTCAAGGCCCTCCTGAGAGCTCACCTCCTCCAGGAGGCCTTCCCACACTGAGCCCCCTCTTTCCTCTCCCTGTTGTCCCCCCTCTATCCCCCCGTCTTACCTCCTTCCCTTCCCCACAGCACCTGTATATATGTATATATGTTTGTACATATTTACTACTCTATTTATTTATTTATTTTACTTGTATATATCTATTCTATTTATTTTATTTTGTTAATATGTTTGGTTTTGTTCTCTGTCTCCCCCTTCTGGACTGTGAGCCCACTGTTGGGTAGGGACCATCTCTATATGTTGCCAACTATACTTCTCAAGCGCTTAGTACAGTGCTCTGCACACAGTAAGTGCTCAATAAATACAATTGATTGATTGATTGATTGATTGACTGATTGACACCCAAATCTACATCCCTGTCCATGCTCTCTCTCCCTCCCTCCAGGCTCGTGTCTCCTCCTGCCTTCAGGACATCTACATCTGGATGTCTGCCCACCATCTAAAACTCAATATGTACAGACTGAACTCCTTATCTTCCCTCCCAAACCTTGCCCTCTTCCTGACTTTTCCATCACTGAAGACAGCACTACCATCCTTCCCATCTCACAAGCCCGCAACCTTGGTGGCATCCTTCGACTCTGCTCTAATCAACAATCAATCAATTGTATTTATTGAGCACTTACTGTGTGCAGAGCACTGTAATAAGCGCTTGGGAAGTACAAGTTGGCAACATATGGAGACAATCCCTACCCAACAGTGGGCTCACAGTCTAGAAGTGGGAGACAGAGAACAAAACCAAACATATTCACTCCACATATTCAATCTGTCACCAAAACCTGCCTGTCTCACCTCCACATTGCCAAGATCCATGCTTTCCTCTCCATCCAAACCGCTACCTTGCTGGTTCAATCTCATCCTATCCCAACTAGATTACTGCATCAGCCTCCCTTCTGATTGCCCATCCTCCTGTCTCTCCCCACTTTAGTCTATACTTCACTCTGCTGCCCGGATCATCTTTGTGCAGAAACGCTCTGGGCATGTTACTCCCCTCCTCAAAAATCTCCAGTGGCTGCCTGTCAACTTAGGCATCAAGCAAAAACTCCTCACTCTTGGCTTCAAGGCTCTCCATCACCTCGCCCCCTCTTACCTCTCCTCTCTTCTCTCCTTCTACAGCACAGCCTGCCCCCTCCACTCCTCTGCTGCTAACCTTCTCACTGAGCCTTGTTCTTGCCTGTCCCGCCATTGACCCCCAGCCTACCTCCATCCCCTGGCATGGAATGCCCTCCCTCCACATATCCACCCAGCTAGTTCTCTTCCTCCCTTCAAAGCCCTACTGAGAGCTCACCTCCTCCAGGAGGCCTTCCCAGATTGAGCCCCCCTTTTCCTCTCCTCCTCCCCATCCCCTCTGCCCTATCTCCTTCCCCTCCCCACAGCACTTGTATATATATTTGTACAGATTTACTACTCTATTTATTTTACCTGTACATATTTACTATTCTATTTATTTTGTTAATGACAGGCAAAAACTCCTCACCCTTGGCTTCAAGGCTCTCCATCACCTCGCCCCTCCTACCTCACCTCCCTTCTCTCCTTCTACAGCCCAGCCTGCACCCTCCACTCCTCTGCCGCTGATCTCCTCACCGTGCCTCGTTCTCACCTGTCCTGCCGTCAACCCCCAGCCCACATCATACCCCCTGGCCTGGAATGCCTTCCCTCTGCACATCTGCCAAGTTAGCTCTCTTCCTCCCTTCAAAGCCCTACTGAGAGCTCACCTCCCCCAGGAGGCCTTCCCAGACTGAGCCCCCTGCTTCCTCTCCCCTTCCTCCCCCTCCCCATCCCACCACCTTACCTTCTTCCCCTCCCCACAGCACCTGTATATATGCATATATGTTTGTATGTATTTATTATTCTGTTTATTTATTTATTTTATTTGTACGTATTTATTCTATTTATTTTATTTTGTTAATATGTTTTGTTTTGTTCTCTGTCTCCCTCTTTTAGACTGTGAGCCCACTGTTGGTTAGGGACTGTCTCTATATGTTGCCAACTTGTATTTCCCTGCTCTGCACACAGTAAGTGCTCAATTAATACGACTGAATGAATGAATGAATATAGCTTTAATTCTATTTGTTCTGACTACTTTGACACCTGTCTATGTGTTTTGTTTTGTTGTCTGTCTCCCCCTTCTAGACCGTGAGCCTGTTGTTGGGTAGGGGCCGTCTCTATAAGTTGCCAACTTGTACTGCCCAAGTGCTTAGTACAGTGCTCTGCACACAGTAAGTGCTCAATAAATACAACTGAATGAATGAATGAAAGAGAGACAATCCCTGTCCCCTACGGGCTTACAGTCAAGAGGTGGGGGAGACAGACATCAAAATAAGTAAATGGGCATCAATATAAATAAATAGAATTGTAAATGTATACACATCAAACAAGTAAATAGGCATGAATCTAATTCAACCCAGCCCACACACTTTGTTCCTCTAAAACTAACCTTCTCACTGTACCTCAGTCTCTTCTATTTCACCACTGACCCCTCGCTCACAGTCCACCTCTGGCCTGGAACACCCTCCCTCTTCTTATCAGACAGATAATTGCTCTCCTTCACTTCAAAACCTTATTGAAAGTGCATCTCCTCTAAGAAGCCTTCCTTGACTAAACTCTCCTCTCCTCTTCTCCCACATCCTTCTCTGCAGCTCTTACTCCTTCACTCATCCTCCCTCCGATCCCCACAGTAGATATGTATATAGCTACATATATACATAAACATATATACATATTCATTCATTCAATCAAATTTACTGAGTGCTTACTGTGTGCAGAGCACTGTACTAAGCACTTGGGAAGTACAAGTTGGCAATTTATAGAGACGGTCCATACCCAACAGCAGGCTCACAGTCTAGAAAGGGAAAACAGACAACAAAATGAAACATGTAGACAGGTGTCAAAATAGCCCAAAAAATAGAATTAAAGCTATATGCACATCATTAACAAAATAAATAGAATAGTAAATATGTACAAGTAAAATAAGTAGAGTAATAAATCTGTACAAATATATATACAAGTGCTGCGGGGAGGGGAAGGAGGTATGGCAGAGGGGATGGAGAGTAGGAGAGGAAAAGGGGGGCTCAGTCTGAGAAGGCTTCCTGGAGGAGGTGAGCTCTCAGTAGGGCTTTGAAGGGAGGAACAGAGCTAGTTTGGCGGATGTGTGGAGGGAGAGCATTCCAGGCCAGGGGAAGGAGGTGGGGCAGGGGTCGACAGCAGGACAGGCTAGAACGAGGCACAGTAGAAGGAGAGAAGGGAGGTGAGGTAGGAGGGGAGGAGTTTTTGCTTGATTCGTAGATTGACAGGCATCCACTGGGGATTTTTGAGGAGAGGAGTAACATGTCCAGAGCGTTTCTGTACAAATCTGTTATTTATTTATTTATTCATTCATTCAATCGTATTTATTGAGCATTTACTGTGTGCGCAGCACTGTGCCAAGTGCTTGGGAAGTACAAGTTGGCAACATATAGAAACGGTCCCTACCCAACAACGGGCTCACAGTCTAGAAGGGGGAGACAGACAACAAAACAAAACATATTAACAAAATAAAATAAATAGAATAGTAAATATGTACAAGTAAAATAAATAGAGAAATAAATCTGTTCAAACCTGCAGCATGACTTGCACTTGGGATGAAAATCAATCAATCAATCAATCAATCATATTTATTGAGCACTTACTGTGTGCAGAGCACTGTTCTAAGAGCTTGGGAAGTACAAGTTGGTAACATATAGAGACAGTCCCTACCCAACAGTGGGCTCACAGTCTAGAAGGGGCAGATAGAGAACAAAACCAAACATATTAACAAAATAAAATGAATAGAATAGATATGTACAAGTAAAATTAATAAATAAATACAGTAATAAATATGTACAAACATATATACATATATACAGGTGCTGTGGGGAAGGGAAGGAGGTAAGACGGGGGATGGAGAGGGAGATGGCGGGGAGAGGAAGGAGGGGGCTCAGTCTGGGAAGGCCTCCTGGAGGAGGTGAGCTCTCAGTAGGGCCTTGAAGGGACGAAGAGAGCTAGCTTGGCGAATGGGCAGAGGGAGGGCATTCCAGGCCAGGGGGATGATGTGGGCCGGGGGTCGATGGCAGGACAGGCGAGAACGAGGCACGGTGAGGAGATTAGCGGCAGAGAAGTGGAGGGTGCGGGCTGGGCTGTAGAAGGAGAGAAGGGAGGTGAGGTAGGAGGGGGCAAAGTGATGGAGAGCCTTGAAGCCCAGGGTGAGGAGTTTCTGCCTTATGCGCAGATTGATTGGTAGCCACTGGAGATTTTTGAGGAGGGGAGTAATATGCCCGGAGTGTTTCTGGACAAAGAAAATCCAGGCAGCAGCATGAAGTATGGATTGAAGTGGGGAGAGACACGAGGATGGGAGATCAGAGAGAAGGCTGATGCAGTAGTCCAGACGGGATAGGATGAGAGCTTGAACAAGCAGGGTAGCGGTTTGGATGGAGAGGAAAGGGCAGATTTGGCAATGTTGCAGAGCTGAGACCAGCAGGTTTTGGTGACGGCTTGGCTGTGGGGGTGAATGAGAGAGCGGAGTCTTGGATGACACCAAGGTTGCAGGCTTGTGAGACGGGAAGGATGATAGTGCCATCAACAGTGATGGGAAAGTCAGGGAGAGAGCAGGGTTTGGGAGCGAAGACAAGGAGTTCAGTCTCGGACATGTTGAGTTTTAGGTGGCAGGCAGACATCCAGATGGAGATGTCCTGAAGGCAGGAGGAGATGCGAACCTGGAGGGAGCGGGAGAGAACAGGGGCAGAGATGTAGATTTGGGTGTCATCAGTGTAGAGATGATAGTTGAAGCCGTGGGAGCAAATGAGGTCACCAAGGGAGTGAGTGTAGATCGAGAACAGAAGGGGACCAAGCACTGAACCTTGGGGAACCCCCACAGTAACGGGAAGGGAGGGGGAGGAGGAGCCTGCAAAAGAGACTAAGAAAGAACGACCGGAGAGATAAGAGGAGAACCAGGAGAGGACGGAGTCTGTGAAGCCAAGGTCAGATAGCGTGTTGAGGAGAAGGGGGTGGTCCACAGTGTCAAAGGCAGCTGAGAAGTCGAGGAGGATTAGGACAGAGTATGAGCCGTTGGATTTGGCAAGCAGGAGGTCACTGGTGACCTTTGAGAGGGCAGTTCCCATGGAATGTAGGGGACGGAAGCCAGACTGGAGGGGGTCGAGGACAGAGTTGTTGTTGAGGAATTCTAGGCAGCGCGTGTAGACAACTCGTTCAAGGAGTTTGGAAAGGAATGGTAGGAGGGATATGGGGTGATAACTAGAAGGTGAGGTGGGGTCAAGAGAGGGTTTTTTTAGGATGGGAGAGACATGGGCATGTTTGAAGGCAGAGGGGAAGGAACCAGTGGTGAGTGAGCGGTTGAAGATGGAAGTTAAGGAGGGGAGAAGGGATGGAGCGAGAGATTTCATGAGATGAGAGGGAATGGGGTCAGAAGCACAGGTGGCCGGAGTAGCACTTGAGTGGAGGGAGAAGAGCTCCTATGAGGGTACTGCTGGGAAGGATGGGAAAGTAGCAGAGAGTGTTGAGAGCCGGGGGGTTGGAGAAGGGGGGGAGTGACTTTGGGGAGGTCAGACCTGATGGATTTAATTTTGTTAATGAAGTAGAAGGCCAGATCACTGGGGGTGAGGGAAGGAGGAGGGGGAGGAACCGGGGGCCTGAGAAGGGAGTTGAATGTACAGAAGAGCTGATGAGGATGGAAAATGAAGAAAGCAATGCTGCCCCCCTCTACCCCACCCCCCAAAAAAGTGAACGATTCCAACATTCCTTGTAATGATAACTCACCTTAAATAACCTCTCAGGGTTCAGTAGTTTTCTTAAAAAAAAATGGTATTTGTTCAGTCGGTCAGTCAGTCATTTTATATTGAGCGTTTACTGTGTTTAGAGCACTGTTATCAGTGCTTTGGAGAGTGCCTTGCCCGAAGTCACACAGTTGACAACTGGCAGAGCCGGAATTTGAACCCATGACCTCTGATTTCAAAGCCCGTGCTCTTTTCCACTGAGCCACACTGCTTCTCTACTGAAAGAGGGAAGCAGCTTGGTCTAGGGGAATGAGCCCGGGCCTGGGAATCAGAGGACCTGGGTTCCAATCCTGGCTCTGCCACTTGTCTGCTGGGTGACCTTGGGCAATTCATTTCATTTCTCTGGGCCTCGGTTACCTCATCTGTAAAATGGGGATTAAGACTGTGAGCCCTATGTGGGACAGAGACTGTGTCCAACCTGATTAGCATTTATCTACCCTAGCACATAGTACAGTGCCTAGCACCTAATAAGCACTTAAATCAATCAATCAATCAATCAATCAATCGTATTTATTGAGCGCTTACTATGTGCAGAGCACTGTACTAAGCGCTTGGGAAGTACAAATTGGCATCACATAGAGACAGTCCCTACCCAACAGTGGGCTCACAGTCTAAAAGGGGGAGACAGAGAACAGAACCAAACATACCAACAAAATAAAATAAGTAGGATAGAAATGTACAAGTAAAATAAATAAATAAATAGATAAATAGAGTAATAAATATGTACAACCATATATACATATATACAGGTGCTGTGGGGAAGGGAAGGAGGTAAGACGGGGGGATGGAGAGGGGGACGAGGGGGAGAGGAAAGAAGGGGCTCAGTCTGGGAAGGCCTCCTGGAGGAGGTGAGCTCTCAGCAGGGCCTTGAAGGGAGGAAGAGAGCTAGCTTGGCGGATGGGCAGAGGGAGGGCATTCCAGGCCCGGGGGATGACGTGGGCCGGGGGTCGATGGCGGGACAGGCGAGAGCGAGGTACAGTGAGGAGATTAGTGGTGGAGGAGCGGAGGGTGCGGGCTGGGCAGTAGAAGGAGAGAAGGGAGGTGAGGTAGGAGGGGGCGAGGTGATGGAGAGCCTTGAAGCCCAGGGTGAGGAGTTTCTGCTTGATGCGCAGATTGATCGGTAGCCATTGGAGGTTTTTGAGGTTTTAAAACGTTCATTCATTCATTCAATCATATTTACTGAGCACTTACTGTGTGCAGAGCACTGTTCTAAGTGCTTGGGAAATACAAGTTGGCAACATATAGAAACGGTCCCTACCCAACAATAGGCTCACAGTCTAGAAGGGGGAGATAGGCAGCAAAACAAAACATGTGGACAAGTGTCAAGTTGTCAGAACAAATAGAATTTAAAAAAATCATATCTCCTCCTAATCTCTTATTTCCTCACTTTTCTCCCTCCTTCCTGCATTGCCAAAACACTTAAATCTGTACCCCCTAAGCACTTGGATACTCACCCCACCCTCACAGCATTTATAGTTACAATAATAATAATAATGGGATTTATTAAGCACTTACTATGTGTAAAGCACTGTTCTAAGCGCTGAAGAGGTTACAAGGTGATCAGGTTGTCCCATGTGGGGCTAATAGTCTTAATCCCCATTTTACAGATGAGGTAACTGAGGCCCAGAGAAGTTAAGTGACTTGCCCAAAATCACACAACTGACAAGTGGCAGAGCTGGGATTTGAACCCATGACCTTTGACTCCAAACCCGTGCTCTTTTCACTGAGCCACGCTGCTTCCCTTACATCTCAGCGCTTACAACAGTGCTTAGCACATAGTAAGCGCTTAATAAATGTCATTATTATTATTATTATCTCAGTCATTCATTCAATCACATTTCTTGAGTGTTTGCTGTGCAAAGCACTGTACAAAATGCTTGGGAAGTACAGTAAAACAATAAACAGATATATTCCCTGTCAACAATGGCTCTGCCACTTGTCTGCTGTGTAACCTTGGGCAAGTCACTTCACTTCTCTGGACCTCAGTTACCTCATCTGTAAAATGGGGATTGAGACTGTGAGCCCCTCGTGGGCCAGGGACTGTGTCCAACCCAAGATGCTGGTATCCACCCCAGGGCTTAGTACAGTGTTTGACACATAGTAAGAGCTTAATAAATACCATAATAATTATTATTATCATTATTATACTGTATTTTAATGTCGGTCTCCTTCACTAGACTGTACGCTCCTTGAAGGCAGGCATCAAGTCTACCAACTCTACTGCAGTGTCCAGCCCAAAACTCTCAATGGCATTAATTAAGCACTTTAAAAATAAAAATAGGATATCTTTTTGAGTGCTTGCTATGTGCTATGCACTGTACTAAGCACTATGGTAGACACAGGCTAATCAAGTTGGACACAGTTCATATCCCACCTGGGGCTCATAGTCTTCCCCATTTTACAGATGAGGGAACTGAGGTCCAGTGAAGTAAACTGACTTGTTCAAGGTCACACAGCAGACAAGTGCAGGAGCAGGGATTAGAACCCAGGTCCCCTGGACTCCCAGGCCCATGCTCTACCCACTAAGCCATGCTGCTTCTCTTCAGCATGAAGCAGCGTGGCTCTATCTATTTATTTGTTAATATTGGTGTCTGTCTGCCCCCCTGCCCTGGGAGTTTGTAGGCAGGAATGTGTCCATTTGTTGTTATATTTGTACTCTCCCAAACACTTAGCACTGTGAATGCACGTAGTAAGCCTTCAGTAATGCGATTGAAAGATGTAGATTTGGGGATCATCTGGATAGAGATGGTACTGAAGCCATGGGAGCGAATGACTTCTCCAAGGGAGTGAATGAGTTCTCCAAGGAGTGAGTGTAAAAGGAGACTAGAAGGGGACCAAGAACTGAGCCCTGAGGGCCCCTTACTGTTAGAGGAGGAGCCCGCAAGTGAGACTGAGAAGGAGTGGTCAAGTTCCTTCCAATCTAGCCACTGCTTTCTCCTGCACTCACACCAAGTCTGCACCGGTTTTCTCCAAAACACTGGTCTCTTCACTCTCAAGGACCCAAGGACAATTGAACCATCTCCTCAGGATATCACCAGATTTAGTTACTGCTGTTTTTTACCTTACTTATAAAGCTTAAACTTCACTGATCCCATCAAAATGCCTCAGCTCCAGCCAGCCCAGCCCAATCCTCAACACCACTACATTTACCCCTCCCTCTTCGCCTCCCTTCCCCACCCCTTGAGCAAACCCTATCCCTCCTCCCTGCCCCATCTCTGTAATCTTGTCACAGAGTCACCCCTCATCCCACTCCCCCTGTGCCGGCCCCCATCAACTCACTCCCTTACTCAACTCAACTCACTCTTCAACTCACTCACTCCCACCCTACCCTACCCCTACCCCTTGTACCATTTCCTCCCCCAGAACCTCCTCTACCCACCCTCAACCTCAACAAAAGTGTGGCCTGTGGAACTCCCATTCCACCATTGGAATATTCCCTTCATCCTTGACATGTTCCTGAACCACTCCTCTAATCCTCCTCTACTACTGCTCTCTGAAGAGGGGGCCTCCTCTTCTCCCATTCACCCAGACTCATTGGGAAAGGAGGAAGTGTTGGCTTCCTTCTCATGCCCTAGTGCCACTTTTTCACCATTCCACCTCCCCCACTCCTGTCTTTTTCTTTGAAGCCTAAATAATCCACCACTAACAACGACTCCAGATACTAGTACTGGTCATCAACTGCCTGCCTAGATCCCACCAACCATTTCTTCATGCATTTTAATCCCTTTCTCACATTCCTTCTCTCTTTGTCTCTGCCTACATTGATCTTTGGGGAGTTCAATATTCAGGCAGAACCACTGATGACCCTAATGCTGCCCTTCTTCTATCACTCTTCAACTCCACTGGCCTACTGCTCCACCACACCTCATCCACTCACCAACTTGGACACATATTCAACCTCATCCTCTCCAGCCACAACACAATCTCCACCCTCACCAACTCTGAAATCCCTCTATCTGACGACAACTCCTCAACTGCCTTCTTTCCCACACACCTCTTCCCTGCAAATCTGCGCTGTTCCCCCACAGAACAAAACCTCCCATCTTCTGACCCTATTGAATTTTCTCAACTCATCATGCCCCATTTAGCCTCCATACCTAAAGTACCTTTCCTTAATGACTAAACTGATGCTTTCAACACCACCCTCTCCACTGAACTCAACACACTCACTCCTCTATCCTTTAATCGATCTCATATCCTCTCCTCAGAGCGCCCCCATAGATGCCCGGGACTCCGTTCCCGAGAGGCCCACCTGCCATCACACTGCTTGGCCCCCGCTGCTCCCGGAAGGATCCCCTCCTCAGAGCGCCCCCATAGATGCCCTCTGCTTCCACCCTCCCCGCCCCTTAAGCGACCTTCCTTACAGTGCCCCCCATCCCCCCCCTTCCCGGTCCGGTCCTGACTGACTCTCTCCCCCGCCCCCCCCCCCCCCGGCTCCCCGGGAAAAAGGCCCTTATTAGCACCAAGTTACATTAACGACAACCTCATTCGCACCTACTCAGCCCTCCCATGCTAATTGGCTGTTCGCTCCTCTCCCCAGGTATCTCTGCTCCCTGACCCCCCCTTAACAGGCCCACCCTACTCCAGCACATAATAGTTTGTATCTGCTCTCTGTGACATCATTATCTGCCAATTTTATTATTGCCATAGCATATTAATTGTTTAACTACACCCTGTGATGCCATCACCTACTTATATCATTGCTACTGTTTTATTGCTTCTGCCTCTCAATTGTTAACCTCCTGCTGTACTGTACATCGCTCTGCTGACCTCACCATGAACTTTCAATTCCCTTGCTCCCAACTGCCATTCCCATTCCTCACCTTCCCCTTCCCCTCTCCCACCCAGCTTTTTCCCTCCCTCTCCCCCACCAAGACCACTCCCCCTCACCCCCTACCAAGGATTCCTCTGTACCAGCGCCAGTCCTCCACTCCTCCCTCCCGGCCCCCTCCCTCCCCTTCTCCCCACCCCCACCCCATCCCAGTTCTCCTTTCCCATCGCCACCCCTCGTCCCACTCTCCCCACCCAGGCCCCACCAAATCATCCCAATCCAACCCCTCCCCACCCCTCACACCCTTCCCCCTCCCCCCCTCCCTCGACAGCTGCTGCCAAGTATGGCCTCTGGAACCCCAGCTCCGTTTTAAGTAAGATCCCTTTCATCCTGGACCTATTCCTTTCCAGCTCTCTACTCCTCCTCGCCCTAACTGAAACATGGCTGTCTCCAGACGACATGGTCTCTTCTGCTGCTCTCTCCAGTGGAGGCTTCTTCTTCTCCCACTCCCCCAGACTCACCGGAAAAGGAGGAGGTGTTGGTTTCCTTCTCGCCCCCCAATGTCACTTTCGCAATATCCCTCCTCCCCCTTCCCTTTCCTTCCCTTGAAGCCCACATTATTCGCCTCTACCACCCCCTCCAGATTCTTGTAGCCGTCATTTACCACCCTCCCGGCCCCACTTCCAACTTCTTTAACCACTTTGACCCCTTCCTCACCTTCCTTCTCTCCTTCTCCATGCCCACTCTGATCCTCAGAGACTTCAACATCTACATGGATATACCTGATGACTTCTCTGCCGCCCACCTTCTATCTCTCCTCGACGCTGCCAAACTCTTCCTCCACCCCACCTCACCCACTCACCAACTTGGTCATACCCTCGACCTCATCATCTCCTATCGCTGCACTGTGTCCACCCTCACAAACTCTGAAATCTCTCTCTCTGATCATAATCTTCTCACCTGCCTCCTCACTCACACTCCTTTCCCCTGTAAATCCATATTACTCCCTCACAGAGATCTCCGCTCTCTTGACCCCATCCATCATTCTGAGCACCTCACACCCCACCTCGCCTCCCTCTCTTCTCTACCCAGTCTTGATGATCAGATTACTGCTCTCAACTCTACCCTTTCTACTCAGCTAGACTCACTAGCTCCCCTTTCCCTTCGCCGCTCTCATACCACTAACCCACAGCCCTGGATCACTGCCACTGTCTGCCTCCTTCTCTCTTATGCTCGAGCTGCCGAACGCTGCTGGCAAAAGTCTAAACACCATGCCAACCTTGTTCACTTCAAGTTTATCTGTTCCTGCCTTAACTCAGCCCCCTCGTCTGCCAGACCCATGCCCATCACCACCGCCAGCTCTTTCATACATTCAACTCCTTTCTCAGGCCCCCGGTTCCTCCCCCTCCTCCTTCCCTCACCCCCAACGATCTAGCCTCCTACTTCATTAACAAAATTAAATCCATCAGTTCCGACCTCCCCAAAGTCACTTCCCCCCTTCTCCAACCCCCCGGCTCTCAACACTCTCTGCTACTCTCCCATCCTTCCCAGCAGTATCCTCAGAGGAGCTCTCATCCCTCCTCTCAAGTGCTACTCCGGCCACCTGTGCTTCTGATCCCATTCCCTCTCATCTCATGAAATCTCTCGCTCCATCCCTTCTCCCCTCCTTAACTTCCATCTTCAACCGCTCATTCTCCACTGGTTCCTTCCCCTCTGCCTTCAAACATGCCCATGTCTCTCCCATCCTAAAAAAACCCTCTCTTGACCCCACCCCACCTTCTAGTTATCGCCCCATATCCCACCTACCATACCTTTCCAAACTCCTTGAACGAGTTGTCTACACGCGCTGCCTAGAATTCCTCAACAACAACTCTCTCCTCGACCCCCTCCAGTCCGGCTTCCATCCCCTACATTCCACGGAAACTGCCCTCTCAAAGGTCTCCAATGACCTCCTGCTTGCCAAATCCAAAGGCTCATACTCTGTCCTAATCCTCCTCAACCTTTCAGCTGCCTTCGACACTGTGGACCAACCCCTTCTCCTCAACATGCTATCTGACCTTGGCTTCACAGACTCCATCCTCTCCTGGTTCTCCTCTTATCTCTCCGGTCGTTCATTCTCAGTCTCTTTTGCAGGCTCCTCCTCCCCTTCCCATCCCCTTACTGTGGGGGTTCCCCAAGGTTCAGTGCTTGGTCCCCTTCTGTTCTTGATCTACATGCACTCCCTTGGTGAACTCATTCGATCCCATGGCTTCAACTATCATCTCTATGCTGATGACACCGAGATCTACATCTCTGCCCCTGCTCTCTCCCCCTCTCTCCAGGCTCACATCTCCTCCTGCCTTCAGGACATCTCCATCTGGATGTCTGCCCGCCACCTAAAACTCAACATGTCCAAGACTGAACTCCTTGTCTTCCCTTCCAAACCCTGCCCTCTCCCTGACTTTCCCATCTCTGTTGACGGCACTACCATCCTACCCGTCTCACAAGCCCACAACCTTGGTGTTATCCTCGACTCCGCTCTCTCATTCACCCCTCACACCCAAGCCGTCACCAAAACCTGCCGGTCACAGCTCCACAACATTGCCAAGATCCGCCCTTTCCTCTCCATCCATACCGCTACCCTGCTTGTTCAAGCTCTCATCCTATCCCGTCTGGACTACTGCATCAGCCTTCTCTCTGATCTCCCATCCTCGTGTCTCTCCCCACTTCAATCCATACTTCATGCTGCTGCCCGGATTGTCTTTGTCCAGAAATGCTCTGGGCATGTTACTACCCTCCTCAAAAATCTCCAGTGGCTACCAATCAATCTGCGCATCAGGCAGAAACTCCTCACCCTGGGCTTCAAGGCTCTCCATCACTTTGCCCCCTCCTACCTCACCTCCCTTTTCTCCTTCTACAGCCCACCCCACACCCTCTGCTCCTCTGCCGCTAATCTCCTCACCATACCTCGTTCTCGCCTGTCCTGCCATCGACCCCCGGCCCACGTCATCTTCCTGCCCTGGAATGCCCTCCCTCTGCCCATCTGCCAAGCTAGCTCTCTTCCTCCCTTCAAGCCCCTACTGAGAGCTCACCTCCTCCAGGAGGCCTTCCCAGACTGAGCCCCTTCCTTCCTCTCCCCCTCGTCCCCCTCTCCATCTCCCCATCTTACCTCCTTCCCTTCCCCACAGCACCTGTATATATGTATATATGTTTGTACATATTTATTACTCTATTTATTTATTTTACTTGTACATATCTATTCTACTTATTTTATTTTGTTAGTATGTTTGGTTTTGTTCTCTGTCTCCCCCTTTTAGACTGTGAGCCCACTGTTGGGTAGGGACTGTCTCTATATGTTGCCAACTGGTACTTCCCAAGCACTTAGTACACTGCTTTGCACACAGTAAGTGCTCAATAAATACGATTGATTGATTGATTGATTGATTGATTGATTGATTGATTGATTGATTGATTGATTGATTGATATCACTAACACACAAGCCTGGATTACCTCCACTTCACTCTTGTGCAGGAGCCGCAATGCACTGCTGGTGGAAATCTAGATATTAGGCCAACTATGTCCACTTCAAGTTTATGTGATGAGATATGTGATAATTCTGCCCTCTCCTCTGCCCAGCAAAATTATTTATCCATCCTTATTGACACTCATGCCCATAGCCCTCGGCAGTTGTTCCACACATTTAACTTCCTCCTCAAATCTCCTGTCCTCCATCCTCCTCCATTCTTTGCCCCTAATTGACTTGGCTACCTACATTATTGAGAAAATTAACACCATCAGTTATAACCCCCCTAAGATCTTCCCTGCCCCTCCTAGTCCCTTCCTTCTCTTGCCCCTTCTTCAACTCTCCCATCTTTCCCAGCAATGTCTCTAGGGGATACACTGCTTTCTCTCAAAATCCACCCCCTCCACCTTTCCTTCATACATTATCAAAACACTTGCCCCCTTCATTCTTCCTTCCCTAACTGCCATCTTCAACTCTTTGCTCTCAATGGCTTCTTCCTCACTGCATTCAAACATGCCCAAGTTTCCCCTATCCTAAAAAACCCTCCCTTGACCCCACAGTTCCCTCAAGTTATCTCAACTCACGCCTACCATTCCTCTCCAAACTCCTTGAGCTGTTGTCTACACCTGCTAATTCAAGTTCCACTCCTCCAATTCTCTCCTTGACCCCCTCCAATCTGGTTTCCATCCCCTTTGCTTCACCAACGATCTCCTTCTTGACAAATCTAATGGCCACTATTCCATCCTATTCCTCCTCAACTTTTCAGCTGCCTTTAACACTGTCAATCATCCTCTTCTCCAAGAAACATTATCCAACCTCGGTCTTACTGACACTCTCCTCTCCTGGTTCTCCTATGTCTCTGACTGCTCATTCTCAGTCTCTTTCATGGGCTCCGAATTTGCCTCCCACCCTCTAACTTTACGTGTTCCTCTAACTGTAGTTCTGGGTCCCTTACTAATCTCCATCTCTATCCACACCCTTGGAGACTCATTTGCTCATTCATTCATTCATTTATTCATTCAATCAATCGTACTTATTGAGCACTTACTGTGTGCAGACCCACCAAACTAGCTCTCTTCCTCCCTTCAAAGCCTTACTGAGAGCTCACCTCCTCCAGGAGGCCTTCCCAGACTGAGCCCCCTCTTTCCTCTCCCCCTCCCCATCCTCCAACCTTACTTCCTTCCACTCCCCACAGCACCTGCATATATGTATATATGTTTGTACATATTTATTACTCTATTTATTTTACTTATGCATATTTATTCCATTTATTTTATTTTGTTAATATGTTTTGTTTTGTTGTCTGTCTCCCCCTTCTAAACTGTGAGCCCGCTGTTAGGTAGGGACTGTCCCTATATGTTGCCAACTTGTACTTCCCAAGCGCTTAGTACAGTGCTCTGCACACAGTAAGCGCTCAATAAATATGATTGAATGAGTGAATGAATGAATGAATGAATGAATTTGCTCACATGACTTCAATTACCACCTCTATGTGGATGATACTCAAATCTATAACTCCAGTCCCAACTTCTCTTCCTCTCTACAGTCTTGCATTTCCTCATTCATTCAATCATATTTAATCAGAATATGTTTCTTGGAGTTTACAGAACACTTTCTGTGTGCAAAGCACTGTACTAAGCACATCCTCCTGCCTTTAACACATCTCTACTTAGATGTCATTCACCACATTTAACCTAACATATCTAACAGAACTCCTAAACTTATCACCCAAACTCTGTCCTCCCCATGGCTTTCACATTACCATAAACAGCACTTCCATCCTTCCTGCTTCACAAGTCTGTAACCTTGGCATTATCCTTGACTCCTCTCTCTCATTCAACGCACATATTCAATACATCACTAAAGCCTGTTGGTTCCACCTTTACAACATTGCTAAAATCCATACTATCCTCTCCATCCAAATGCTACTACAATAATGCAAGCACTTCTCCTATCCCATCTTGATTATTGTATCAGCCTCCTTACTAGCCTCAATTCATTCTTTCACTCAATTGTATTTATTGAGCATTTACTATGTGCAAAGCACTGTACTAAGCTCTTGGGAGAGTATACTATAACAACGAATAGACATGTTCCTGCCCACAACGAGCTCACCGTCTACAGGGCGAGACAGACAAAATTATAGCTAGCTAGATAGATAGATAAATAATAAATTACAGAGTTACACATATGTGCTATGGAGATGGAAGGGAGGATGAATGAAGGAGCAAGAGTGGCACAGAAAGAGATGGGAGAAGATGAGAGGAGAGCTTAGTCAGGGAAGGCTTCTTGGAGGAGATGGGCCTTCAGTAAGCCTTTGCAGTGGGGAAGAGCAATTATTTACCTGATTGGAGGAAGAAGAGCATTCCAGGACAGTGGTAGGTTGTGGGCGAGAGTTTGGCAGTGAGATAGAAGAGACCGAGGTACAGTGAGAAGGTTAGTATTAGACGAACAAAGTGTGTGGGCTGGGTTGTATTAGGAGAGTTGCTACGCAAGGTAGATGGGGGCAAGGTGATTAAATGCTTTAAAGCCAAAGGTGAGGAGTATTTGTTTGATATGGAGGTGGATGGGCAACCACTGCAGTTTCTTGAGGAGTGGCGAAACACGGTCTGAAGGTTTTTGAAGGAAAATGATTCAGGCAGCAGAATGTAGTGCGGACAGGAGAGGGGAGAGACAGGAGGCTGGGGGTGGGAGGGTCATTCATTCATTCATTCCTTCAATCGTGTTTATTGAGTGCTTACTGTTTGCAGAGCACCGTACTAAGTGCTTGGGACATACAAGTTGGCAAAATATAGAGATGGTCCCTACCCAACAACAGGCTCACACTCTAGAAGGGACAAACAGATAACAAAACAAAACATGTAGACAGGTGTCAAAACCATCAGAATAAATAGAATTATAGCTATATGCACATCAGCAAGGTGTGTCAGCAAGGAGGCTGACAAAATAATCAAGGTGGGATAATATTAGTGCTTGCATTTAATGTGTAGCAGTTTGTATAGAGAGAAAGGGGCAGATTTTGGTGATGTGATGGTAGAACTGACAGGATTTAGTGATGACTTGAATATGTGAGTGGAATGAGAGAGGGAATGGGCTTGTGAAACAAGAAGGATGGTGGTGGCATCAACAATGAAGGGAAAGAGAGTGGGAGGACAGGATTTGAGTGGGATGATAACAAGTTCAGTTTGGCCATATTAAGTTTGAGTTTATGGAAGGACATCCAAGTAGAAATGTCTCAAAGGCAGGGGGAAATTTGAGACTGCCAAGAGGGAGAGAGATCAGGACTGGAGACGTAGATTTGGGTGTCATCAGCATAGAGGTGATAGTTGAAGCTATTTATTTTATTTTGTTAGTATGTTTGGTTTTATTCTCTGTCTCCCCCTTTTAGACTGTGAGCCCACTGTTGGGTAGGGACTGTATCTATATGTTGCCAATTTGTACTTCCCAAGCGCTTAGTACAGTGCTCTGCACATAGTAAGCGCTCAATAAATACGATTGATTGATTGATTGATTGATTGATTGAAGCTGTGTGAGCAAATGAGTGGAGGTAGCTGGAGAAAAGAAGGAGACCCAGAACTGAACCTTAAGGGACACCCACAGTTAGGGGATGGAAGGCAGAGGAGGAGCCTGCAAAAGAGAATGAGAGGCCAGAGAGGTAGGAGGAGAACCAGGAGTGGGCAGTGTCAGTGAAGCCGAGGTTGGATAATGTTTCTAGGAGAAGGGGGTGGTACATAGTGCCAAAGGCACCTGAGAGGTTGAGGAGGATTAAGATGGAGTAGAGGCCATTGGATTTCGCAAGAAGGAGGTCATTGGTGACTACGGAGAAGGTGGTTTCTGTGAAGTGAGGGAGACGGAAGCCAGATTGGAGGGTGTCAAGAAGAGAATTGGACCTCCCTGTCTCCTGTCTCTCCCTGCTTCAGTCCACACTCCATTCTGCTGCTCAGACCATTTTCTTTCAAAAATGTTCAGACCACATTTCCTCACTCCTCAACAAACTCCAGTGGTTGCCCATCTACCTTTGCATCAAACAAAAACTCCTCAACATTGCTTTAAAGCATTCAATCACCTTGCCCCCTACTACCCCATCTGATTCCTCTTCTACTGTAAACCAGCCCACACACTTTGTTCCTCTAATGCTAGCCTTCTCACTGTACCAGATGTCGTCTGGCTGCTGACCCCTCACCTCTTCTGTATCACCCTAAATTGCTCCAATCATTCATTCATTCATTCATTTTTTTCAATCATATTTATGGAGCGCTTACTGTGTGCACAGCACTGTACTAAGCGCTTGCGAAGTACAAGTCGGCAACATATAGAGACGGTCCCTACCCAACAACGGGCTCACAGTCTAGAATGGGGAGACAGACAACAAAGCAAAACAGGTGTCAAAACCATCAAAATAAATAAAATTCATCCTCCCTCCCTGCCCCAAGCACCTATGTACATACCTGTTATTTATGTATGTATGTATGCGTATATGCTGTAAAAGCAGCATAGACTAGTGGATAGAAGCAGCATGGAGTAGTGGATAGAAGCAGCATGGAGTAGTGAATAGAAGCAGCATTGACTAGTGGATAGAGCATGGGCCGGGAAGTCAAAAATTCAGGGTTCTAATCCCAGATCCACAACTTGTCTGCTGTGTGACCTTGGGCAAGTCACTTTACTTCTCTGGGCCTCAGTTACCTCATCTGTAAAATGGGAATCAAGACTGTGGGCCCCGTGTGGGTCAGGGACTATGTCCAACCCAATTTGCTTGGAAGTTCCTGGCACATAGTAAGTGCTTAACAAATACCATTATTGATTTTACTATATTGTTATTATTATGTATATACCTGTCTCCTCCTCTCAACTGTGAGCTTAATGTGGCAGGGAATGTGCTTCTTGTTGTATTGTACTATCCAAAGCACTTAATACAGTGCTTTGCATATTGTAAGCACCCAATAAATATGGTTGAATGAATGCATCAATTAAAAGCACGCAATCGCCTTATCGTCTCCTACCTTACCGCTCGTCTTCTATAATAACCCAATCCTCACACTTCACACCTCTACTGTTAACCTTCTCACTGTACCTCTATCTCATCTGTCTTGCCGCTGACCTTTCACCCATGTCCTTCTTCTCTTCCCTCCCAAACCCTGTCCTCTCCCTGACTTTCCCGTCACTCTAGACAGCACTACCGTCCTTCCCGTCTTACAAACCTGCAAACTTGGTGTAATCCTTGACTCCGCTCTCTCATTCACCCCACACAACCAATCCATCACCAAAACCGCCGGTCTCACCTCCACAACATTGCCAAGATCTGTCATTTCCTATCCAACCAAACTGCTACCTTGCTGGTTCAATTTCCCATCCTAACCCAACTGGATTACTGCATCAGCCTCCTCTCTGATCTCCCATCCATCTGTCTCTCCCCTCTTCAGTCTATACTTCACTCTACTGCCTGGATTATCTTCATTCAGAAACACTCTGGGCATGTCATTCCCCTCCTCAAAAATCTCCAGTCTTTGCCTATCAACCTTCAAATCAAGTAAAAACTCCTTATTCTCAGCTTTAAGGCTCTCTGTCAGCTCGCTTCCTTGTACCTCACCTCCCTTCTCTCCATCTACAGCCCAGCCCACACACTCTGCTCCTCTACCACTAACGTCCTCAATGTGCCTCATTCTTGCCTGTCTCACTGTTGACTCCTGGCCCACGTCCTACCTCTGGCATGGTATGACTCCCTGCACACATCTGCCACACTAGCTCTCTTCCTCCCTTCAGAGCCCTACTGAGAGCTCACCTCCTCCAGGAGGCCTTCCCAGACTGAGTCCCCGCTTTTTCCTCTCCTCCTCCTCCCCTCCCCATTATCCCCCTCCCTCCCTTTGCCCTACCTCCCTCCCCTCCCCAAAGCACTTGTTTATATTTGTACATATTTATTACTCTATTTATTTTATTTGTACATATTTATTACTCTGTTTTATTAATAATTTGTACATAGCTATAATTCTATTTATTCTGATGGTATTGACACTTGTCTACTTGTTTGCACAACCTTCTAGATTGTGAGCCAGTTGTTGGTAGGGACTGTCTCTATATGTTGCTTATTTGTACTTCCCAAGTGCTTAGTACAATGCTCTGCACACAGTAAGCGCTCAACAAATACGATTGAATGAATGAATGAATGAATGAATGAATGAACTCAATTTTGACGGACAATTACTCTCCCCTTATTCAAAGCCACATTGAATGGACATCTCCTCCAAGACCCCTTCCCTGGCCTTCCCTCCTTTCCTCTTCTCCCACTCCCTTCTGTGTCACCCTGATTTGCTCCCTTCACTCCACCCCCGGTCCCATGCCAACAGCACTTATGTACATATTTGTAATTTATGTATTACATTAATGTCTCTCTCCCCCTCTAAATTGTAAGCTGAGGGTAGGGAATATGTCTGTTATATTGTTATATTGTGCTTTCCTAAGTCTTTAATATAATGGTCTTTTCACAGTACGTGCTAAATAAACATGATTGACTAACTGACTCTCCCTATATCCCCTCTAGTAACTCAAGAGGGAATCTCGTCTCCTTTCTAAAACTACCCCTTCATCTGTGCTTCTGACCCCATCCCTTAATACCATTTTAAAGCATTCACCCTGTCCTTCTTCCCTCCTTGACAGCCATTTTCAACTGTTCATTTTCCAATGGCTTCTTTCCCACTCCTTTCGAACAGGCTTATGTATACTCCATCCTAAAAAAACCTCCTCCTGGACCCCAAACCTTCCTCCAGTTATTATCCCATTCCCTTCTACTACTTCTTTACAAACTCCTTAAGACAGTTGTCTATACCCACTGCCTCCACTACCTCTGATTCCTTGACTCCCTCCAATATGGCTTCTGTCTTCCTTCGATGGGAACTACTCTCTCAGAGGTCACCAATGAGCTCCTTCTTACTAAATCCATGGGCCTCTGCTCCAACCTGAAACTTCTCGACCTCTTTGGTGCCATTAACATTGAGGACCCCCCACTTCACTGTGGGCAGGGAACATTTCTACCTACTCTGTTTTCTTGTACTTATTCATTCATTCATTCATACATACACACATATTTACTGAGCGCTAACTGTAGGCAGAGCTCTGTTCTAAGCATTTGGAAAGTACAATTCAGCAACAGATAGAGAAAATCCCTACCCAACAACCGGCTCACAGTCTAGATGGGGGAGCCAAGAAAATATAAAGCAAGTAGACAGGCACCAATAGCATCAGTATAAATAAACAGGATTATAGATATATACACATTATTAATAAAATAAATAGAATAATAAATATGAACAAACATACAAAAGTGCTGTGGGGCACAGAAGGATGTAGAGCAGAAGGAGGGAGTAGGGGCAATGGGGAGGGGAGAGGGAGCAGAGAAAAAGGGGGGCTCAGTCTGGGAAGGCCTCCTGGAGGACTTTGAAGGCAGGAAGTGAGAAGCAGGATGGCTCAGTGGAAAAGAGTCTGGGCTTTGGAGTCGGAGGTCATGGGTTCAAATCCCAGCTCCACCAATTGTCAGCTATGTAACTTTGGGCAAGTCACTTAACTTCTCTGTGCCTCAGTTCCCTCATCTGTAAAATGGGGATGAAGACTGTGAGCCACCTGTGGGACAATTTGATCACCTTGTAACCTCCCCAGTGCTTAGAACAGTGCTTTGCAGTCATTCAATATTCATTCATTCAATAGTATTTATTGAGCACTTAATGTGTGCAGAGCACTGTACTAAGCGCTTGGGAGGTACAAGTTGGCAACATATAGAGATGGTCCCTACCCAACAGTAGGCTCACAGTCTAGAATGGGGAGACAGACAACAAAACAAAACATGTGGACAGGTGTCAAGTCGTCAGAACAAACAGAATTAAAGCTAAATGCCCATCATTAACAAAACAAATAGAATAGTAAATATGTATAACTAAAATAAACAGAGTAATAAACCTGTACAAACATATATACAGGTGCTATGGGGAGGGGAAGGAGGTAGGGAGGGGGGAGGGGGAGGAGGAGAGGAAAAGGGGGGCTCAGTCTGGGAAGGCCTCTTGGAGGAGGTGGACTCTCAGTAGGGCTTTGAAGGGAGGAGGAGAGCTAGCTTGGCTGATATGTGGAGGGAGGGCATTCCAGGCCAGGGCCAGGATGTAGGCCAGAGGTCGATGGCAGGACAGGTGAGGACGAGGTACAGTGAGGAGGTTAGTGGCAGAGGAGTGGAAGGTGCTGGCTGGGCTGTAGAAGGAGAGAAGGGAGGTGAAGTAGGAGGGGCAAGGTGATGGAGAGCCTTCAAGCCGAGAGTGAAGAGTTTTTGCTTGATGCATAGCTTGACAGGCAGCCACTGGAGATTTTTGAGAAGGGGAGTAACACGCCCAGAGCATTTCTGCACAGAGATGATCCGGGCAGCAGCATGAAGTATAGACTAAAGTGGGGAGAGACAGGAGGATGGGAGATCAGAGAGGAGGCTGATGCAGTAATCCAGTCAGGATAGGATAAGAGATTGAACCAACAAGGTAGCGGTTTGGATGGAGAGGAAAGGGCAGATCTTGGTGATGTTGTGGAGGTGAGACTGGCAGGTTTTGGTGACGGATTGGATGTGAGGAGTGAACGAGAGAGTGGAGTCGAGCATGACACCAAGGTTGCGGGCTTCTGAGATGGGAAGGATGGTAGTGCCATCCATCTACAGTGATGGGAAACTCAGGGAGAGGGTAGGGTTTGGGAAGGAAGATAAGGAGTTCATACAGTATGCGCTTAATAAATGCCATTATTATTATTATTATTAGTTTGGTGGATGTGAGGAGGGAGGGTAGTCCAGGCCAGAGGTAGGACGTGGGTCAGGGGTCGATGGCGGTACAGGCAAGAACGAGGCACAGTGAGGAGGGTATCAGCTGAGGAGCAGAGTGTGCGGGCTGAGCCGTACAAGGAGAGAAGGGAGGTGAGATAGGAAGGGGAGAGGTGATGGAGATCTTTGAAGCCAATAGTGAGGAGTTTTTGTTTCGTATGAAAGTTGATAGGCAACCACTGGAGATCTCTGGGTGGGGGGGGGCGGTGACATGCACTTGCTTAAGCCCTCAACCCATTGGTGATGTGATCTCTAACACTGTTTACGCCCTCAGCCCAGGGGCATTGAGAATTTCCTACCAAGGGATGGTTAATCTCTGTTGGTATTCAGTCCGAGTATAGGCTTAAGACCAACAGGAGCATCCGCAGTTAAAAGGTCTCTTGCTCAGGCTGCCACTGTCATTCTTTAGGATAACAGTGAGCAACTGAGTGAGGGCTGAGACTAGCTTGGAAATCCCTGGTTAAAATGTCTCCTCCAACCTGGACTCTATTGACTGGGTTCTCCCCAGCTTTTATACTATGCTTGTTGATTGTTACATTGAGAAGCAGCGTGGCTCAGTGGAAAGAGCCTGGGCTTTGGAGTCAGAGGTCACCGGTTTAAATCCCGGCTCCGCCAATTGTCAGCTGTGAGACTCTGGGCAAGTCACTTCACTTCTCTGGGCCTTAGTGACCTCATCAGTAAAACAGGGTTTAAGACTGTGAGCCCCACAGTGGGACAACCTGATCACCTTGTAACTCCCCAGCGCTTAGAACAGTGCTCTGCACATAGTAAGCGCTTAATCAATCAATCAATCAATCATATTTATTGAGCGCTTACTGTGTGCAGAGCACTGTACTAAGCGCTTGGGAAGTACAAGTTGGCAACATATAGAGACAGTCCCTACCCAACAGTGGGCTCATAGTCTAGAAGGGGGAGACAGAGAACAAAATCAAACATACTAACAAAATAAAATAAATAGAATAGATATGTACAAGCAAAATAAATAAATAAATAAATAAAGTAATAAATACCTACAAACATATCAATCAATCAATCAATCAATCGTATTTATTGAGTGCTTACTGTGTGCAGAGCACTGAACTAAGTGCTTGGGAAGTACAAGTTGGCAGCATATAGAGATGGTCCCTACCCAACAGTGGGCTCACAGTCTAGAAGGGGGAGACAGAGAACAAAACAAAACATATTAACAAAATAAAATAAATAGAATAGATATGTATAAGTAAAATAAATAGAGTAATAAATACGTACAAACATATATACATATACACAGGTGCTGTAGGGAGGGGAAGGAGGTAAGGCGGTGGGATGGGGAATAAATGCCATTATTATTATCATTATTATTTCTGTAGAAAGATAATCCAGGCAGCAGAGTGAAGTATAGACTGAAGAGGGGAAAGACAGGAGTTTGGGAGATCAGAAAAGATGCTGATGCAATAATCCAGTCGGGATATAATGAGAGATTGTACCTACATGTTTGTGGTTTGGATGGTCAGGAAAGAGCAGATCTTGGCGATGTTGTGAAGGTGAGACCAACAGGTTTTGGTGATGGATTGGATGTGTGGGGTGAATGGAAGAACAGAGTCAAAGATGACACTAAGGTTGCGGGCCTGTGAGACGACAAGGATGGTAATGCCATCCACAGTGATAGAAAAGTCAGGGAGAGGACAGGGTTTGGGAGGGAAGATAAGTAGTTCAGCCCTTATCTTTGTCCTTTGTACTCTCCCAAGTGCTTAGTAGGGTTTTCTGCACAAACTAAGTGCAAAGCAAATGCCACTGATTGATTGATTGAGGCCTTCCTCGACTAAGCCCACATTTTTTTATGTTGTGTTTTAAACTTACTATGCACTAAGCATTCATTCAATCGTATTTATTGAGCACTTACTGTGTGCAGAGCACTGTACTAAGCGCTGTTGTGGGTGCTGGGGCAGACACAAGTTAATCAGTCAGAAATATTTCATGTCCCACATGGGCTTACAGTCTAAGTAGGAGGGTGAACAGGTAATGAATTCTTATTTTGCAGTTGAGAAAACTGAAGTTAAGTGACTTGCCCACGATCACCTCCAATAGTTGCTCATCCACCTCAACATCAAATGGAAACTTCTTGCTATTGGATTTAGGGACTCAGTCAAGGATCACATCCCACTCTCATGAGGTAAGAGTTTTGAACAAAGTGATTCAGTCACCTTGCTCTCTTGTACTTCACCTCATGTTCTCCTACTACAACCATGCGCACAAACTTCGCTACTCTACTATCACCCTGCTCACTGTACCTCAACCTCAACAATCTTACTGTTGATCTCGTACCTGCCGCTGGCCTGGAACGCTCTCCTTCCTCATATCTGACACACAATTACTCTTCCCCTTCAAAGGTATATCTGCTCCAAGAGGCTTTCCCTAAGACCTCATTTCCTCTTCTCCCACTCCCTTCTACAACGCCCTGACTTGCTTCCTTTATTTACCTCCCCACCTCAGTCCACAGCACTAATATTCATATCTGTAATTTATTTATTTATTTATATTAATGTTTGCCTTCCCCTCTAAACTGTAAACTTGTTGTGGGCAGTGAATGTGTCTACCAACTCTGTTACATTGTTGTATTGTACTCTCCCAAGTTCTTTGTTCAGTGTTCTGAAAACCGAAAGTGCTCAGTAAATATGACTGATTGATTGATCACATAAGAGGCAAATGACAGTGTTAAGGCTAGACCCCATTCATTCATTCATTCAATCAATCGTATTTATTGAGCGCTTACTGTATGCAGAGCACTGTGCTAAGCGCTTGGGAAGTACAAGTCAGTAACAAATAGAGACAGTCCCTACCCAACAATGGGCTCACAGTCTAGAAGGGGGAGAACAGTCCATAAGGGGGAGAAACCCAAATCATTTGACTCCCACGTCCAGCCAATAGGCCATGCTGCTTCTCTCATTTCCTCATTCTCCCTCTCTTCTGCATCACTTCTGCCCTTGTATCTGTATCTTTTAAGCACATATTTTTTTCTCAATGTTATTTGTTAAGTGCTTAACCAGGTGTCAAGAAGGGCTCTAAACATTAAGGACCATACAAGGAAATCATGTTGGAAACAGTCCCTGTTCCATTTAGGGTTCACGATCTGACATTTACCCCATCGTCAGCTCTACAGCACTTATGTATGTTTTTATTTTTATTTTATTTTAATATCTGTCTTCCCTTCCATACTGTAAGCTCCTTCTGGCACAGAGTATGCCTACCAACCATTTATGGTTATAATGTACTGTTTATTTTTATATTGTACTCTCCCAAGTGCTTAGTATAGTTCTTTGCACACAGTAAGTGCTCATTAAATATGACAATGAATGTACTTTTCTAAACACCTAGTATAGTGCTCTGCAAAGAGTAAGAATAAATACCACCGAGTGGTTGATTTGTTTATTAAATGATTTTAGAAGGGCTGTATAATTACAATCTTTAGGGGAAGTTGTGCAGTTACAATTTTTGAGAAGGGCCACTCTTGATGAGATTTTAGAAAGATCCTGATCCGTCACTCTCCATGTCGTCATTAGAAAGGTGACCTAGAGTAGACAGCTTGGAAGTGGAAGACCTGGAGTCAAGCAGCGAGGCCTAAAAGAGAGAGCACAGGTCTGGGGGCTTTGGACCTGGACAGCATGTCTCATTGGAAAGAGCACAGCCTTGGGAGTCAGAGGTTATGGGTTCTAATCCAGACTCCACCGCTTGTCAGCTGTGTGACCATGGGCAAGTCACTTAACTTCTCTGGGCCTCAGTCACTTCATCTGTAAAATGGGGATGAAGATTGTGAGCCCCATGTGGGACAACCTGATTACCTTGTATCTACTCCAGTACTTAAAACAGTGTTAGACACATTGTAAGTGCTTAACAAATACCAACAATATTATTATTCAATCCCATTTCCACTACTTGTCTGCTGTGTGACCTTGGGTAAGTCACTTTACTTCTCTATGCCTCAGTTACTCATTTGTAAAACAGGAATTAAGGCTGTGGGATATGGGCTGTGAACAACCTGATTTGCCGGGCACTTGGCAGAGTGGCAATTTTTTCTGTGAGAATACATTACATTATATTAATGTTTGGCTAAATCATATCATTAAACTTATTTTTATATGAGCATGCTAAGTTCAAGATACCTTGAAATGTGATTTGACTCACTGGCCTTTGTTGAGGCATTTTCAAACTGTACATGCTTTGATTCACTACAAGGATCTTTTAGAATGTCTGACTTTTGTCTAATGGGAGAAAGAGAAACAATTTATTGCTTTACAAATATTGGAAAAAGTACAGAAATTATTTTCAATAAAAATGTTGGGTTTTTCCTGAGTACTTACTTATTCTTCTTGTTGAAGTTCTTCTTTGTAACACCAGGGCTAATTTCCTTTTCTGTCTCATGTTTTTCTTTGTCTTGTTTCTCATCTTTTTCCTTCTTCTCCTTTTTAACTGGTGGTGGTATGATGTATTGCTGTGCCACTTGTTGTGCAACCAACTGGGAGTTTATTTTAGGTTTTCTTTGAAAAAAGAAACAATAGATTTTATAAAGAATTTTCCTGTTTTGCAAAACTAAATTAAATTTTGGGTTACGACCATTTTCTTGATAATGTACAAAAAAAGAGGAATATCCATTATACATAATAGTAAACATACTCAGATACTTCTTCTTTTGTAAAATTCTTCCTAGCCCAATGTCCGAAATTTGGAGTTGGTAATTCACAATTCCTTACACTTTTGAAAAATAGATCATCCAATAAAAATTCACTTAATTCTGAGTCCTGGAACTACATTTTCCTTATTGCCTTAGGTTTACATTCCCTGACAACTTTTCAATTCATTGGAAACTTACTTTTAATAAAATAACATGGGAAAGCTGTTAAATTGAAAATACATCCTCCTATATAATTACTCAGAGTAAGTTTGTTAGACTGCCCCTGAGGACAACATACACATTACAGGACCTCATTATTGTGGCTCAATGGAAAGAGCATGGGCTTGGAAATCAGAAGACGCGGGTTCTAATCCTAGCTCCTCCACGTGTCTGATGTGTGACCTTGGGCAAGCCACTTTACTTTTCTGTGCCTCAGTTACCTCATCTATGAAATACGGATTAGGAGTGTGAGCTCCAGATGGGACAATCTCATTACCTTGTATCTACCTCAGCATTTAGAACAGTTCTTAGCACATAGTAAGTTTAACAAATAATTGAGGACTAAGCATTTAAGAAGTCCTTAATGAATACCATTATTATCTTATTATAATTGATATTAATAACATTATAATAACATTATTAATGATGCTAATAAGGGGCAGAGAAGGATCCCATGTTAATCCAATCACTCATCCTATCCCGTCTAGATTTCTATATTAGCCTCCTTGCTGACCCCCTAGCTTCTGTCTCTTCCCACTCCAGTCCACACTTCACTCTTCTGCCCGGATCATTTTTCTACAAAAGAGTTCAGGTCAGTGATTCCTTGCCTTGAGGGTTCTTATAAAGTTTACTTTCATGTGTTTCATTCTCTAAAAACTTGATAATTCTCCATATGAGTGGTTTTTATGCAACTCTGCAGTACACTGGGATTGCTAGTAACAATAGTTTGGAACATATCAAGTGATGGTCAGCCCAGCATACACCAACACACAAGGAAATACTGTATTATCTGCACAATTGTTCCATAATTGTTTTGTAATCCAAAAGCAAGGAAAGGGTTATTTCATGAGTAATTTATTGTATCATTTAAGGGAGTAGTGGGGAAAAAGAGGAAATAAAGAAAAGAAGGATAGGAGGGGAGAATGAAGAGGAAATTTAGATGGCATTTGATGCTGCAATCTCTTAATTCCCCTTATTCCAAGGTGTTATATACAATAACTGTGCCTAGCCAATAACAAAAGAATAATATTGTTAAGAATTTACTATGTGCCAAGCACTGTTTTAAGCCCAGTCAGTCCCCTTTCTCACATGGGGTTTAGTCTAATTAGGAAGGAGAATAAGTATTTAAATCCCATTTTACATATGAAGAAATTGAGGAACAAAGAAATTTATGTTATCAGTGTGGAAGCACAATGGTCAAAGCCCTGAATTTGTCCCCTTGTCTCTCTGTCCTTACCCTCCAATCTGTTTCAGCCCTAGTCTTTCTTGACCACTTTGTGTACTTGATGATTTGATTGACTCAAGGCAGCTTGGTTACATGATTGACTCAAATCAAGTGGCCAAGCCTGATTTGAGCCAAGAACGTCACAACATATGCTAGACAAAACTACTTCCTTGAACTAAGCAAGACCCTTGGCCCTGCTTATCAGTAATGTCAGATCATCTAGAATAAAGTACTTCCCAAGCACTTAGTACAGTGCTCTGCACACAGTAAGCACTCAATAAATATGATTGAACGAATGAATGAATGAACAAAGCAGGTCCGGAACTGGACAGAAATGCTCATGGGATTTCTGCTTTCTATCCTAAAGTATTTCTCTTTTATTTTATTCTTCTAATCATTATGAATGTTGTACCAGTCATACATAAAGAAACTCTGTTTAGCTTGAAGTTGAGCTAGCCTTGAGTAGGAGAGGAAACTGCCCATTAACCACCACTCCTTCTAGTGTTAGAAGTGATTGTAGTAATAAACTTGTCTCTGACATACCGTTTTTAAACACTAAAAGTCCATGAAGATTTTCTTCCACATCAGCTCATAATATAATAAGAATAATATAATTGGTATTTGTTAAGTTCTTCCTATGTGCCAGGCACTGTCCTAAGCGTTGGAGGCTCACAGTTTCAATCCCCATTTTACAGATTGAGGTAACTGAAGCGCAGGGAAGTTAAGTAGCTTTCATCCATTCATTCAATCATATTTATTGAGTGCTTACTGTGTGCTGAGAACTGGACTAAGCACTTGGGAAAGTACAATGCAACAATAAACATACACATTCCCTGCCCAAGGACATATAGCAGACAAGTACAGGGGTCAGGGTTAGAACCCAGGTGTTTCTGTCTCTCAGCCTTATGTTCTATGCACTGTCACATTGCTTCTGATCCTCTTATTCTGGCCTAAGGGGCAGTTTTAGTGATTTTCTTCCTCTACCCCTTATCTATTGTCCAACTTCTCCATTCAAGTCAGCCAGTTAGTCAGTGAGTCAGTCAGTCAGTCAGTCAATCATATTTATTGAGCACTTACTATGTGCAGATCACTGAGCTAAGTGCTTGGAAGAATACAATATAAAAAATAAATAAAGAATTAGAGGGAACTTTTGGATTAAGAGAGGATTTCTTTTTAGGATGGGGATACATTGGCATGTTTGAAATTACTGGGGAAGAAGCTCCTCTGCCTCTGTGGGCTCTTCCCCTGCCTTTGACAGTAACTGTCTCTCAAGATTCAGTTCAGTTCTCCTTCTATTCTTCATCTACACTCACTCCTTTAAAGAACTCATTCATTTCCACGACTTCAACTTTCATTTCTATGGGGATGATTCTTAAATCTACATCTACAGTCCTATTCTCTCTCCTCTGCAATCTTGCATTTCTACTTATCTTCAAGACATCTTCTTCAAGACATCTCTACTTGAATACTGCAAAACAGAACTCCAAATCCTGTCCTCCCCATGACTTACCCATCATACCACTACCATCCTTCCTGTCTCACAAACCTTCACCTTTGGCATTACCAATCAATCAGCATTACCAATCAACCAGTGGTATTTACTGAACACTCACTATGTTCAAAGAGCCATACTAAGCTTTTGGGAGAGACAGTACAACAGAGTTGGCAGAGATGTTCCCTACACACGAGGACTTACAGTCTAAAGAGTAAGAAAAACATTAATTTAAACAATTTATAATATATCATTTAAAGATAGGCAGTTAATAGAAGCAGCTTGGCCTAGTGGATATAGCACAGGCTTGGGAGTCAGAAGGACCTGGGCTCTTAAACCCAGTTCCACCACTTGTCTGCTGTGTGACCTTGGGCAAGTCACTTAAAATTCTCTATGCCTCAGTTATGTGTGAGTCCCATGTGAGACACGGACTGTGTTCAAACTACTTAGCTTGCATCTACTACATTGTTTAGTACAGTTCTTGGCACATAGTGAGCATTTAACAAGTACCATAAAAAAGTGCTGTAGGTTGAGGGTGGGGTGAATATCAAATGCCCAAAGGTCATTGATCCAACTGCACAGACAATCAGAAAGGAGAGGGAGCTGAAATATAGAGGGCTCAATCAGGAAAGTCCTGTTGGAGAAGAGGTAACTTTGAAACTGGGGAGAGAGATGGTTTGGCATATATGGACAGGGAGGGATTTTTAGGTTGGGGGAGGATAATAACAATGGCATTTGTTAAGCACTTACTATGTAAAGCACTGATCTAAGTGCTGGGGGAGATACGAGGTAATCAGGGTGTCTCACATAGGACTCACAGACTACATCCCCCTTTAAGAGATGAGGGAACTGAGGCCCAGAGAAGCTAAGTGACTTGCCCAAAGTCAAACAGCTGACAAGTGGCAGAAGCAGAATTAGAACCCACAACCTCTGACTCCCAAGCCCAGGCTCTTTCCACTAAGCCATGCTGCCTTTCTTAGCAGGATTTAGGAAAGGGGTTGACATCATGACAGGCAATATCCAGGCATAATGATAAGGTGGCACTAGAGTGGTGAAGTGTGTGGCCTGGGCTTTATTGGGAGTTCAGTGAGGTGAGATAGGAGGAGGTGAGATGACTGAGTGCTTTAAAGCCAAAGGTAGGGAGTTTCTGTTTGATGTGGAGTTGGATGGGCAACCACTAGAGATTCTCAACTAGGAAAATGGACTGAACATTTCTGGAAAACCATTTCGGTATAGCAGAGAAAGTATTAACTGGAGTGGAGAGAGAGAAGAAGCAGGGAGGTCAGTGAGGGTGATACAGTTGTCGAGGAGGATCTTCCACTCATCTATCTCACGCCACCAAATTCTGTCAGTTAAAACTTCACAGCACTGCTACAATCTGCCCTTTCATCTCCATCCAAACTGATACCATATCAGCAGGTATGCAATGGAGTTGGGATTAGAACCCAGGTCCCCTGACTCCCAGACTCGTGACTTTTTCACTGGCTATGCTGCTTCCCTATTCCGTTTGTTATTGATAAAATTGAAACTGATACCATGTTTACTCTCCTAGCCCCAGCTTGATCACAGTGCAAGGATAGACAAAAGGGAAGAGTATGTATGACCAGTACTTAAGTATAATATAATTTAATGAAGTGGCTGCCAGTCAACCTATGAATCAAGCAAAAACTCCTCACACTTGGCTTCAAGGCTCTCCATCACCTCGCTCTCTCCTACCTCACCTCCCCTATCTCCTTCTACATCCCAGCCCACACACTCTGCTCCTCTGATGCTGCTAACCTCCTCACTGTGCCTCATTCTCGCCTGTCCCATTGTCGACCCCTGTCCCACGTCCTTCCTCTGGCCTGGGATGCCTTCTCTCTGCACATTCACCAAACTAGCTCTCTTATTCCCTTCAAAGCCCTACTAAGAGCTCACCTCCTCCAGGAGGCCTTCCCAGACTTACCTTTTTCCTCTCCTCTTCCTCACCCCCCCGCCCTACCTCCTTTCCCACCCCACAGCACTTGTATATATTTGTACAATTTAATTACTCTATTTATTTTACTTGTACATATTTACTATTCTATTTATTTCATTAATGATGTGCATATTGCTATAATTCTATTTGTTCTGAAGATTTTGACACCTGTCTACATGTTTTGTTTTGTTGTTTGTCTCCCCCTTCTAGACTGTGAGCCCACTGTTGGGTAGGGACCAACTATAGCAACTATATGTTGCTGACTTGTACTTCCCAAGCGCTGAGTACAGTGCTCTGAACAGCAAGTGCTCAATAAATATGAATGAATGAATGAATGAATTCTATATATTATACTACGCTACACTACACTACACTTCACTAAATTACATTATACTTAAGTACTTGTTATACTCTTCCCTTTTATCTATCCTTGCACTGCGATCAAGCTGGGGCTAAGGGGAGTAAAGTGTGCAGGGTGAGTTGCAGTAAGAAGTCAGTGAGTTAGGGAATGAAAGAGCAAGCTGATTGCTTTATCGCGATGGTAAAGAGGTTTTGTTGCAAGCTGAGGGTGGAAAGGCAACCACTGGAGGGTTTAAAGAAAGGTGATGCATACTAATCTTTTTTTAGATAAATGATCCAATTAGCAAAGTGAAGTATTGACTGGAGTAGGGACAGAAAGGAGGCTGGAAGGTCAGCAAGTAGGCAAAAGTCTTACTCAAGTCAATGTAAAATAAGTGCTTGGATCAGCCCAATAGAAATTTGGATTGAGAGGAAAGGGTGGATTTTAGCAATGTTGTGAAGGTTGAACTGACGGTCTTTGGGTGACAGACTGAATGAAGGCTGACTGAGAAAAATGAATCGATAAGCTTGTATCGGCCGGGAATGTGTTTTTATTGTTATATTTTACTCTTCCAAGCTTAGTACGGTACTTTGCACACAGTAAGCTCTAAATAAATGCTCTAAATAAATACGAATGAATAAATGATAATGCCAAGGTTAGAAGCTTGTGTGCTAGGGAAGATGGCGATGCTGTCCACAGTGATGGGAAAGTCAAAGGCAAAACAGGGTTCGAGTGGGAAGATGAGGAGTTCTCTTTTGGACATATTAAGTTTGGGATGTTGGTGAGATGTTCAAGTAGAGATGTTGTGAAGGTGTGTTAGAAATGCAAGACTGCAGAGGAGTGAGATCATCCCTTGGAGAAGTAAATTTGGGATTCATCCATGTTAAGATGGTAATTGAAGCTGTGAGAAAAGTTAGTCCCTTCCCCATCAACATAGTGGGAAGCCCTGTGACACAGTGAAAAGTGCACAAGCCTGGGAGTCAGATATTCTCCTGTGTGACCTTGGACAAGTCAAGTCACTTAACTTCTCTGGGACTCAGTAACCTCATGTGTAAAATGAGAATTAAATCCTACATTCCCTCCTACTTAGATTGTGAGCCCCAGTTAATCAAACAGTTGCATTCATTGAGCGTTTACTTCACTCAGAGCACTGTGCTGGGCTCTTGGGAGAGTACAATATAATAATAATAATAATAATAATAATAATAATAATAATAATAATAATAATAATAGTAAATGGTATTTGTTAAGTGCTTACTATGCGCAAAGCACTGTTCTAAGCACTGGCGGGGGATACAAGGTGATCAGGTTGATCCACTTGGGGCTCACAATAACTTAATCCCCATTTTACAGATGAGGTAACTGAGGCACAGAGAAGTTAAATGACTTGCCCAAAGTCACATAGCTGGCAAGCAGCGGAGCCAGGATTAGAACCCATGACCTCTGAGTCTCAAGCCGGTCCTCTTTCCACTGAGCCACGCTGCTTCTCTAATATAACAGAGTAGTTAGACACATTTCCAGCACACAAGGTACTTACAGTTTAAAGTGGAAGGCAGACATTACTATGAATGAATAATTCATGAATATATACATAGGTGCCATCGCTTCTTCCCATTCTTCCTTTGGTCCCTCTCCACACTCCAAACTTTGTCCATCCCTCTTCTATTTCTCTGGCCTTAACAAAACTTTTATATTCTATAGCACAAATTTTTATTGTTTTAGTATTTCACCATAATGGTTGTTTCTCCCATAGCCATAACTGTCACCTGCCCAACTCTTCTTTCCACTTTCTTTCCTATCCCCCCAAGCCATAGACAAGCATGAGACATGTTAGTCTCCACCCAGATTTCTGCCACTGCTACTAACACAAATACTCCTACTGGTAATAATAATGGCATTTGTTAAGTGCTTACTACATGGAAGAGGAGCACGGTGTAGAGGATAAAGTACACCATCTTGGGCCTTGTCTGCTGTGTGGCCTTGGACATGTCACCTCACTCTCTGTGCCTCAGTTATCTCACTTGTAAAATGGGGATGAAGACTGTGATCCCTGCATACGACTGGGGCAGTGTCCGGCTCGATTTGCTTTGTGTCTGAAATTCGTTCACTCATTTATTTATTCAATCATATATATTGAGCACTTACTATGTGCACAGGACTGTACTATGCACTTGGAAAGTACAACTTGGTAACAGACAGAGATGATCCCCACCTAACATAGGCTCACCATCTAGAAGGGGGAGACGGACAACAAAACAAGTAATGAACACTTAACAAATTCCATAATTATTATTATTATTTTGTCAAGCACTGTTCTAAGTGCTGGGAAGGGTGCAGGGTTATCAGGTTGGGCACAGCCCCTCTCCTACATGGGGCTCACAGTCTAAGTAAGAGGGAGAACAGGCAATGAATCCCCATTGTCCAGAGGTGAAAACTGGGGCAGACAGAGATGAAGTGACTTTCCCAGGAATACACAGAAGGCAAGCGAGGATTTCGGATTGGAACCTTCAATTATCACTCCAAATGTTCACATACTTGTCAAATACCAGTGACCATATTAATATGGCTCAGAGAACTTTTTGCCATTAGAAAGCTGGCTCATTCCATCTGAAAGTAATATTTGTATCTCATCTCGAACTCCACCAAAGGGATATATGAACAAAGGTGGGTTTTGGTAAAAGCTCAATGGTAATCTATATTACATATTGCTTGCTTCCGGGGGTTTTCTGCCCACCCATGACTGGGGGCACTATAGCTAGTAGTCCAATGAGCAAGTCAAGTTTGGTTGCTCACCTTGATTGATTTGTGGACACACTAATTAACTCTACAGATGTGTTCTTTCTTTAAATCAATCTATCAGTAGTTTATTAAGTGACCACTCTGTTCAAGGGACTGCACCAAGCGCTTGGGAAAGCAAAATGTAATAGAATTGGCAGGCTCTCCTCCTGCCCACCAGAAGCTTACAGTCCAGAGGGAAGGCTGAATGAGAAGAATGAGAGTGACCACTTATGAATGTGCTATTGCAGTAAGGAGGGCTCTGTTAAGGAGAGGTGAGGTGGTTCATGGAAATGTACTGTCCAAGTACATATCTCAATAACCAAAGTCAGTAGGGATAACTAGTGGACATATCAAAGCTCCTTCCACAGTGGAAGCCATGCAACTTTCTTCTAGATTCCTTCTCCCAACTTGGCCATTCTGTCTCTGTAACCACTCAGAGCTTTGCCAGATTCTTGACTCCCTTACCCAGCCACTGATGGGATGCCCCATCAGCCCAGGGAAGGCAGTTGACATTTAAAAGAGGCAGCATTTATAAACCAGTGTCTCAAATAGTAATACTGCAGCAAAGTCGTACATATTTCAGTAGAGTTCTCTTATGCCTCTGTCTTACATATCTGCCTGGGACAATCTTCCATTCATTCCTTCATTCCTTCATTCCTTCATCCTATCCCTACTGGATTACTGCAGCAGCCTCCTCTCTGATCTCCCATCCTCCTGTCTCTCCCCTCTTCAGTCTATACTTCACACTACTGCCCGAATTGTCCTTGTTCAGAAATGCTCTGGGCATGTTACTCCCCTCCTCAAAAATCTCCAGTGGCTACCGCGCATCAGGCAGAAACTCCTCACCCTTGGCTTCGAGGCTCTCCATCACCTCGCCCCCTTCTACCTCACCGCCCTTCTCTCCTTCTACAGCCCAGCCCGTACCCTCCGCTCCTCTGCTGCTAATCTCCTCACTGTGCCTCGCTCTTGCCTGTCCCACCGTCGACCCCCAGCCCACGTCATCCCCCTGGCCTGGAATGCCCTCCCTCCCCAAGTCCGCCAGCCTGGCTCTCTTCCTCCCTTCAAGGCCCTACTGAGGGCTCACCTCCTCCAGGAGGCCTTCCCCAGACTGAGCCCTCTCCTTCCTCTCCCCCTCCTCCCCATCTCCATCCCCCATGCCTTACCTACTTCCCTTCCCCACAGCACCTGTATATATGTATATATGTTTGTACATATTTATTACACTTATTATTTATTTATTTTACTTGTACATATCTATTCTATTTATTTTATTTTGTTAATATGTTTGGTTTTGTTCTCTGTCTCCTCCTTCTAGACTGTGAGCCCACTGTTGGGTAGGGCCCATTTCTATATGTTGCCAACTTGTACTTCCCAAGCGCTTAGTACAGTGCTCTGCACACAGTAAATGCTCAATAAATATGATTGATTGATTGATTGATTGATTGATTGATTGATATACCAAACTAGGTCTTTTCCTTCCTTCAAAGCCCTACTCAGAGCTTACCATCTCCAGGAGGCCTTCCCAGACTAAGCCCCCTTTTCCTTTGCTCTTCCTCCCCTCCCCATCACCCCCACTCCCTCCCTCTGACTTACCCCTTCCCCTCCCCATAGCACTTGTGTATATTTATACATATTTATTACTCTATTTTATTAATGAGTTGTATATAGATATAATTCTATTTATTCTGATGGTGTTGACACCAGCTTATTTTGTTTTGTTGTCTGTCTCCCTCTTCTAGACTGTGAGCCCGTTGTTGGGTAGGGACCATCTGTATATGTTGCCGATTTGTACTTCTCAAGCTCTGCACAAACGAAGCGCTCAAAAAATATATGACCGATTGAGTGAATGAATGAATGAATGAATGAACAAATGTTTCCTCTTGCTCCTGACTCCAGACTGGGAACTCATTTCTGGACTGTAAACTCCTTGTGAGCAAGGTATATGTCCACCAAATCCGCTACATTGCACTCTCCCATGTCCTCAGCACAGCTCTCAATAAATGCAATAAATGATGGATTGGTGGATTGGCTGATTCACCTATCGCCATCCCCTTGACTGACTGATTCACCTATCTCCACGCCCTCATACAGTGTTTCCCATATTTGTAACTCCCTCCTCTCCGGAATTTGACAGGCCATAGCTCTCCCTGTCCTCAAGCCCTCCTAAAATCCCACCTTCTCCAACAAGCCTTCCCCTAGTAACTCCTAATACTGCAAATCATGTCAACCAAACAGCCACATCTGGCCATTTCTCAGTCAATTCCTTTTCATTCCTCATTGACACTTTTGCACCATCCCACCTCCTCCATCTTTCCCTTCCTTTGAAGCCTATATCAATCTACCCTTGCCATCCACTCCAATTCCTAGTCACGGCCATCTATCACCCCCCAGGCCCCACCTCTAACTTTCTGAACTATCTTGAACCCTTTCTCACAATTCTTCTCTCATTCTCCATCCTTATCATTGATTCTTGGGGACATCAGTATTTACGTGGATGTCCCCAATGATCCTTTTACTTTCCACCTCTTCTCATTCCTTTACTTCAATGACTTGTTCTACTCCACCTCACACACTCACCAATTTGGGCACACCCATGATTTTATACTCTCCAACAACTGTTCAATCTTTACTCTCAACCGTTCTGAAATTCCTCTGTCTAACCATAACTTCCTTACCTGCTCTCTTTCCCATTCACTCACCCTGCCTCAAACCTATCCTTTCCCCCCCACAGAGATCTCTTTTGAGCCACTCCAGCAGTCTACAACCACTCCTGCTCCATTTTGTCTCCATACCCAAATTACCTTCTCCTGATGCACAAATTGACATATTCAACACTACCCTCTCCACTGAAATGAACTCCCTTGCTTCCCTGTCACATCACCAGGTTCATACCAGTAACTCATAATCCAAGAACATCACCGCGGCACACTTCCTCCGCTCTTGTGCCCAAGCAGCAGAGCACTGTTAGAGGAAATATACACATCTCCCTGACCTTGTTCATCTATAATTCATTCTTATTCATTCATTCATTCATTCATTCATTCAATCGTATTTATTGAGTGCTTACTATGTGCAGAGCACTGTACTAAGCACTTGGGAAGTAGTTACCTGCTTCAGTTTGGCCCTCTCCATTGCCCGACAACAATACTTCTCCTTCCTAATTCACTCCCATACCCACTGCTCCCACCAGCTGTACCAGACATTCAACTTCCTTCTCAAACCTCCCGCCTCCAATAATCCAACAATTTCTTTCCCAAAATGAGATGGTTACATACTTCAACAACAAAATTGAAACAGTCAGGCTTGATCTCCCTAAAATGTCCCTAAAATCTCCCCTCCTCTCCAATCACCCCTCTTCCTCCACTCTCATTGACTTTCCCTATATTCCCTACAATAACTCGAGTAAATCTCTCCCCTCTTCTTTAAATCTACCCTCTCGCCCCTTCCCTTCTTCCTTCGACTACCATCTTCAACCATTTACTTTCCAAATGGTTCTTCCCCACAGCTTTCAAACATGCTTACATATCACCTAAGAAACCCTCCCTTGACCCCAGGGCTCCCACCAGTTATCAACCCATGCCCCTTCTACCGCTTCTCTCCAAACTTTTTGAGAGCACTGTTTACACTCACAGACTCCATTTTCTACCTCCAGTTCTCTCCTAGGCCTCTTCAAATCTGGCTTCTGCCCCATTACTCAATAGAAACAATCCTCTCTAAAGTAACCAGTGACCTTCTCGCCAAATCTGATGGCCTCTACTCCATCCTAGTCCTTCTAGACCTTTGTACCTCCTTTGATACTGTAGATACTCCTTGACTAACCCCTCCTTTCCTCTTCACCCACACCCTTCTGCATCACCGACTTGCTCCCTTTATTCATTCCCCCTTCTGAGTCCCACAACACTTATATACCTATCCGCTATTTATTTATTTATTCTCATTAATATCTGTCTCCCCTCTACACTATAAGCTCATTGTGGGCAGGAAATGTGTCTTTTTATTGTTATACTGCATTCTCACAAGCACTTGTCTTAAGCCTTCAAGTTGTCTCTGACCCACAGTGACACAGTAAGCTCTCAATAAATACACCATCCTCCTTGTCTCACAAGCCCCTATTTTAGCATTATTCTCTCATTTAACCCACATCAGTCCTCCCTTCACGATATCATTAATTATTAATTCCTCATCTGCAATCTACTACTTTGCTGATTCAAGCACTTATCATAACCCTCAGAATACTACATCAGTCTCCTTGCTAACCTCCCTGACTCTTTTATTTTTAATGGTATTTGTTAAGTGCTTACTCTGTGCCAGACACATTAATTAGCAGTGGGGTAGATACAAACAAGCTAATCAGGTTGGACACAGCACCTGTCCCACATGGGGCTCAGTGTATTTATTCCCAGTTTACAGACAAAATAACTGAGAAACACAGAAGTTATGTCACTTGCCCAAGGTCCCAGTGAAGACAAGTGGTGGAGCTGGAACTAGAATCCAGGTCTTTCTGTTTTCCAGGACCATGCTCTAGTCCCAAGGTCTTGCTTATTCTCTGAATCCAAACCCTCCCCTCTCAAATCCATAATTCATTCCACGGCCTTGGATCATTTTTCTAGAAAAATGTTCAATACACACTTCCCCACTCCTTGAAAACGTCCAATTGTTGTTCATTCACCTCTACACCAAATAGACACTCTTTGCCATTAGCTTTAAAATACTCAATCAGCTCATTCCCTCTTACCTACCCTCAATGATCTCCTAACATAACCCAATTTGTTCTCTGCTCCTCTAACACCAGCATATTCTCTATACCTCAGTCTTGTCTATATTGTCATCAACCCAATGTCCACAATCTCCCTTAGGCCTGGAAATCCCTCCCCCACTATAAACATCAGATTATCAGTCTCTCCATTATCTTTTGTTGGCTACTCTTCTGCTTCTGACACTTAGGCGCTTAAGGGGTACTCAAGGTTCAGTTCTGGGTCCCCTTCTATTCTCCATCTACACCCACTCCCTTGGAGAACTCATTCATTGCCGTGGATTCAACTACCACCTCTATGCAGATGATTACCAAATCTACATCTCCAGCCCCAATCTCTCTCATTCCCTGCTATCTCACATTTTCTTCTGACTTCAGGATAACCTCTACTTGGATGTCTTTCTGATACCACAAATTAAACATGTCTAAAATGGAACTCCTTATCTTCCCACCCAAACCCTATTCTCCCACTGTCTTTCCCATCACTGTAGACAATACCTCAATCCTCACTAACTCACAAAACCATAACCTTGGCATTGTCTTTGATTCTGCTATCTCATTTCACACACATATTCAATCTGTCTCCAAATCCTATCAGTTCTACTTTCACAACACTACTAAAATCTGCCCATTCATTCATTCATTCATTCATTCATTCATTCATTCATTCATTCATTCATTCATTCATTCACTCATTCACTCACTCACTCACTCATTAATTAATTAATTAATTAATTTGATCATATTCATTTGGTGCTTACTGCATGCACAGCACTATACCAAATGCTTTGGACAGTACAATGCAACAATAAATGGCCACACTCCCTGCCCACAACAGTTACCATGCTGATGGTATTGACTCATCTAAAGCAGCTTGGCTCAGTGGAAAGAGCTCAGGCTTTGGAGTCAGAGGTCATGGGTTCAAATCCTGGCTCTGCCAATTGTCAGCTGTGTGACTTTTGGCAAGTCACTTAACTTTTTTGTGCCTCAGTTACCTCATTTGTAAAATGGGGATGAAGACTGTGAGCCCCCTGTGGGACAACCTGACCACCATGTAACCTCCCCAGCACTTAGAACAGTGCTTTGCACATAGTAAGTGTTTAATAAATGTCATTATTATTATTATTATGTTTTGTTTTGTTGTCTGTCTCTCCCTTCTAGACTGTGAGCCTTTTGTTAGGTAGGGCCCATCTCTACATGTTGCTGATTTGTACTTTCCAAGTGCTTAGTACAGTGTTCTGCACACAATAAGTGCTCAAAAAATACGATTGAATGAATGAATGATACAAGTACTTATCCTAGGCTACCTTGGCTATGCATCTGCCCCCTATTTCTCCCCATTCTAGTCCATACTTCACTGCTGCAAGGGTCATGTTTTAACAGAAACATTCAGTCCAAATTTCCCCACTCCTCAGGAACCTCTAGTGGTTGACCCTCCACCTCCACATGAAACAGAAACTGCTTACCCTCACCTTTAAAGCAGTCAATCGGTTTGCCGCCTCCTACTTCACTTCACTAATTTCCTAATAAAGATTGAGCTACACACTCCACTCCTTTAACTCTAACTTACTCACTGTGCCCTGAATTCACCTATTTTGCCATCAATCCCTTTCCCACATCCTCCCCCTAGGATGGCATTCCTTCCCTGTCCATATATGCCAGATCCTCACTATCGTCACCTTCAGAGCATTATTAAGGTCCAAGCTCCTCCAAGAGGCCTTACCTGTTTAAGTCTTCTTTTTCCTAGCTTCCCATCCCTTATTTATCATCGAGGCTCTTGGATCTGTGGCCTTAGGACATAAGGTATTCAACTCACCCCAATGTCACAGCACTTATGTACATATCTTTAGTTTATGTTATATATTATACATTTATATTAATGTCTTTTCCCTCTGTAGACTGCACACTTGTTATGGACAAGTTATGTGTCCATTAATTCTGTTGTACTGTAATCTTCCAAGTGCTTAGTACATAGCAAGCACGCATTAAGACCACAAATGGATTTATTTATCGACTTTAAAAATGACTTTTCAGCTGAATAAGCATATAGAGTCATATATATATATACATAGAGTATATATAATATAGTGTATGTGTGTTTATATATATGTAAACAAATGTAAATAATTACAAAATTGCTAGAAACGCCTGGTGGGTTTATGAGACTTAAGTGTTGCAATTAACTGGAAAGGTTTGTTGGAGGCTTCTATTTCACTTTTTACTACTGTTAGTTTCAATCAATGAATTAATCAATCAATCAGTGGTATTTATTGAGTGCTTACTATGTGCTGAGCACTGTAATAAGCACTTGGGAGAGTACAATATAACAGAATTAGCAGACATTTTCCCTTCCCACAAGCTTAGAGTCCAGATTTCTACTGGGGGGAAAGATTAATATGAATAATTAAGAACTGATACTGTATAAATTGTGAATGCATGATATTGTTATAAAATATGCATATTATTTTTAATATTGTTTATTTGTAAACCCTATATATTATATTCATAAACAAATGGAGTAACTTTATTTATAGAAGATAAAATTATAACAATAATAAGAGGTCCCTTATTAGTAGTAGATTAAAAACTACTTATTGGCATTTTTCAGTAATTTTAATAAAGGGGTATCCAACAAACATCAGGGCAGTATTTGAAGTGCTTCTCTGGGTGGAAGGTTTAATGGTTTCGATTTAGTCAAATGTATGAAAAGCCATTTTATGGAAAGAATAAAGCACAATTTCAAACGTGGCATTTCAGCAGCAAACTGGAACAAATTTTGTTTATTTATATTGATGACTCTCCCCACCTCTAGATTGTGAGCTTGTTGTGGGCAGGGAATGTCACTGTTTATTGTTGTGTTGTACTTTCCCAAGTGCTTAGTATGATGCTCTGCACACAATAAGCACTTACATACAATTGAATGACTGAAAGAATGAAAATCTATAGCAGACAACAGATTAGCACAGTGCCTTGCCCAAAACAATTTCCCTCTGGAGTAGTAGTTTGGAAGGGATCATGAAAAAAGAAGAAGATAAAAGTGTAACCCAGGGAAAACATTTCAAACAATAAGCATGACAGTACTTAGAACACTGCTTCAGTGCTTAGAATACTGTTAGATAAGAAGAGCTTAACAAATACAATAACGATAATACAGTCTTTATGACTGCCTTGTGGTTGATGAAATCCTACATTTATGTTTTCAGTCACCCACACAATCTTAAATGAATGTCACTGTTAGTGGAATCTTCTTCGGCAATAGAGACATGCATTTATTTAACCTCCAAGCAGACTCGGACTATATCCTTTCTACTGTAGCTGACTCCTCAGTGATGTCTGCTGCATGAATCATTTATCTAAAAAATGTTCAGTCCAAATAGTCTCCCAAACTATTCAAGAACCTCCAATGGTTGCTCATCCCCTCCACACAAAATAGAAACTCCTTAACATAAGCTTTGAAGCACTCACTGAATTCAGCCCTCACTATAAGCCCTTTCTAAACACTTTGCTCCTGTAGCTGCAGCTTGTTCATTGTGCCCTGATCTCATCTATCTCTCTGCCAATCCCTTCCCCATGTCCTCCAACTGCCTGGAACTCTCTTGTCTTCTCTGAATATGCCAAACCAACACTTTCTCCACTTTCAAAAACTTTTAAGAGCACATCTTCTCCAAGAAGCCTTCCCCAGTTAAGTTCCATTTCCCTCAACTCCCTCCTCCTTCCATGTCAACTATATACCTGGCTATGGGTATTTGGGCACTTTATATTCACCGAATCCTCTGTTCCACAGCCTTTATGTACGTATTTATAAATTATATATTAAAAATATTTATACTTACCTCTGTCTCCTGCTCTACACTGTAAGCTCACTGTGGGAAGGAACAAAGTGTACTAATTCTGTTGAACTGCACTCTTCCAAGCACTTTGTACAGTGTTCTAGCCAGAGTAAGCTCTCAAGCTCTCAATAAGTACTGTTGATTGATTGACTGATTCATTCATTCATTCAATCATGTTTATTGAGCACTTACTGTATGCAGAGCACTGTACTATGTGCTTGGGAAGTACATGTTGGCAACATATAGTGACGGTCCCTACCCAACAACTGGCTCACAGTCTAGAAGGGGGAGACAGACAACAAAACAAAACATGTGGATAGGTGTCAAGTCATCAGAACAAACAGAATTAAAGCTAGGTGCACATCACTAACAAAATAAATAGAATAGTAAATATGTACAAGTAAAATAAATAGAGTAATAAATCTGTACAAACATATATACATGTGCTGTGGGGAGGGGAATGATGTAGGGTGGGTGGATGGGGAGGAGGGGAGGAAAAAGGTGGCTCAGCCTGGGAAGGCCTCTTGGAGGAAGTGAGCTTTCAGTAGGGCTTTGAAGGGAGGAAGAAAGCTAGTTTGGTGGATGTGTGGAGGGAGGGCATTCTAGGCCATGGGGAGGATATGGGCTAGGCATCGATGGCGGGACAGGTGAGAACAAGGTACAGTGAGGAGGTTAGTGGCAGAGGAGTGGAAGGTGCGGGCTGGGCTGTAGAAGGAGAGAAGGAAAGTGAGGTAGGAGGGGGCGACGTGATGGAGAGCCTCCTTATGATACATATACATATAACATGGAGATACAACTCTTATGGTTTGATTCCCACTCAATGATGCATAACCCTAGAATATAGTCATTAACAATTGACACCCTAATAGATATAATAATTAGTAATAATTGTTGTATTTTTAAGCACAGTGCCGGGCACTGTACTAAACACTGGGGTAGATATATGCAAATTGGATTGGACACAGTCCCAGTTCCACATGGAGCACAAAGTCTCAATCCTCATTTTACAGATAAGGTAGCTGAGGCACAGAAGTGAAGTGACTTGCCTATGGTCACAGAGCATTCATTCATTCATTCTATTGCATTTATTGAGCACTTAATGTGTACAGAGCACTGTACTAAGTGCTTGAAAAGTAAAATTCAGCAACAGATAGAGACAATCCCTACCCAACAACAGGCTTACAGTCTAGAAGGGGAGAGACAGACAACAACAAAAAACCAAGTAGACAGGCATCAATAGCATCAATATAAATAATAATAATAATAATAATAATAATAATAATGGTATTTGTTAGGCACTTACTATGTGCAAAGCACTGTTCTAAGTGCTGGGGAGGTTACAAGGTGATCAGGTTGTCCCACAGGGGGCTCACAGTTTTTAATCCCCATTTTACAGATGAGGTAACTGAGGCACAGAGAGGTTTAGTGACTTGCCCAAAGTCACACAGCTGACAGTTGATGGAACTGGGATTTGAACCCCTGACCTCTGACTCCTAAGCCCGTGCTCTTTCCACTGAGCCATGCTGCTTCTCTAAATCTAAATCTAAATAGAATTATAGATATATATATACATCATCAATAAAATAAATATAATGATAAATATGTACATATATACATAAGAGCTGTGGGGCAGGGAGGTGGGAAGAGCAGAGGGAGGGAGTAGGGGTCATGGGGAGGGGAGGAGGAGCAGAGGGAAAGGGGGTCTCAGGCTGGAACGCCTCCTGGAGGAGGTGAGTTCTCAGTAGGGGTCTGAAGTGGGGGAAGTGAGCCAGTTTGGTAGATGTGAGGGGGAGGGCATTCCAGACCAGAGGTAGGATGTTGGCCAAGGGTCAAAAGTGGGACAGGTCAGAACAAGGCACAGTGTAGAGGTTGCGGCACCAGAGGAGTGAAGTGTATGAGCTGGGCTGTAGAAGGAAAGAAGCAAGATGAGATAGGAAGGTGATGGAGAATTCTGAAGACAATAGAGAGGAGTTTTCACTTTATACAAAGTTTGATATACAGTCACTGGAGATTTTTGAGGAGGGAGGTGACATGCCCAGAGCGTTTCTGTGGAAAGATAATCCAGGCAATAGCGTGAAGTATAGACTGAAGTAGGGAGAGACAGGAGGTTGGGAGATCAGAAAGGATGCTGAGTAATACAGTAGGGATATGATTAGTGAAGTCACTAACAAGTTTGGATGGAGAGGAAAGGGCAGATCTTGGCAATGCTGTGAAGGTGAGACTGACAGGTTTTGGTGATGGATTGGATGTGTGGGTGAATGATGGAGTGATGTCAAGGATGACACCAAGGTTGTGGCTTGTGAGACAGGAAGGATGGTAGTGCTGTCCACAGTGATGGAAAAGTCAGGGAGATGACGGGGTTTGGGAGGGAAGATAAGGATCTCAGTCTTAGACATGTTGAGGTTTAGGTAGTGGGAGGACATTCAGGAGATGTCTTGAAGGCAGGAGGAGACAGAAGCCTGGAGGGAGAGAGAGAGAATAGGGGAGCTGATGTAAATTTGGGTATCATCTGCGTAGAGGTGATAGTTGAAGCCATGAAAGCAAATGAGTTCACCAAGGGAGTGAGTATAGATAGAGAACAGAAGGGGATCAAAAACTGAGGAACCCCTATTGTTATGGGATGGAGGTGGCGGGTAGCCACAAAGGAGACTGAGAATGAATGGCCAGAGAGATAAGAGGAGAACCAGGAGAGGACGGTGTCAGTGAAGCCAAGGTTGGATAAAGTGTTGAGGAGAAGGGGATGGTCAACATTGTCAAGGGCAGCTGAGAGGTTGCGGAGGATTAGGATAGAGTAGAAGCCACTGGATTTGGCAAGAAGGAGGTCATTGGTGACCTTGGAGAGAGTAGTTTCAGTGGAGTGGAAGGAACGGAAACCAGATTGAAGGGGGTCCAGGAGAAAGTCAGAGGACAGAAATTTGAGGCAGAGAGTATAGATGACTCGATCTAGGAGTTTGTAGGGGGAGGGTAGGAGGGAGATGGGGTAATAACTGGAGGGGGCTGTAGGGTCAAGGGAAGGTTTTTTTAGGATGGGGGAGACGTGGATATGTTTGAAGGCAGAGGGGAAGAAGCCCTTGGAGAGTGAATAGTTGAAGATGGAAGTTAAGGAGGGGAGAAGGGAAGAGATGAGAGTTTTTATAAGGTGAGAGGGAATGGGGTCAGAAGCACAGATGGAGGGGGTGGCATCTGACAGGAGGAAGGAGATCTCCTCTGAAGATACTGCTGTGAAGGATGGGAAAGTAAAAGATGGTGTCAAGAGTTGGGGGCATGGAAAAGGGGGAGGGGTGACTTTGGGGAGATCAGAACTGATGATGTTTAATTTTCCTAATGAAGTAGGTGGCCAGATCGTTGGGGGTGAGGGATGGGGGAGGGGGATGAACAAGGGGCCTGAGGAGGGAGTTAAATGTCTGGAACAGATGATGGGGGGCATGGGCATGGGTGTCAATGAGAGAAGAGAAATAGTTTTGCCTGGCAGAGGAGAGGGCAAAGAAAGGATAAACAGAGGAGAGGGCAAAGAAAGGATAAATTTAAAGTGAACAATGTTGGCCTGTGTGCAGCTTTCAGCAGTTCGAACATAGGAGCGAGGGCAGTGGACAATGGCAGTGATCCAGGGCTGTGGGTTAGTGGTGCGAGAGTGATAAAGGGATAGGGGAGCGAGTGAGTTGAGTTGAGTAGAGAGGGTGGAGCTGAGTGCAACTGTTCAGTTATCAAGAGTGGATAGAGTAAATACGGAGGCAAGGTAGAGTGTGATACACTGAGAGAGATGAATGAGAGAGATGGATGGATGGATGAGGTCTCTCTGGGGGAGTAATACAGATTTATTGGGTTGGGGAGTGTGAGAGAGGAGGCAGATGAGAAGGTTATGGTCAGAGAGAAGGATTTCAAGTTGGTGAAAGTGGAGATAGTGCAGTGGTTAGAGATGAGTGGCAGAGCCACGATTAAAACCCATGTCCTTCTGACTCCCAGGCCTGTGCCCTATTCACAAAACCATGGCAATCTAATGCCATTATTACAAAAAAAGCAATTAAGAAGTTAAGAGTTCTACATTACCATTTAAAATTTTGGATTAAGATGAACTGCATCCACTTTAAGAAAACCAATGACTATATAAAAATTAATTTGTAAGATCCTGGTGGAGAAAGACATTCAAAGGTGAGAAGAGATACTCATATGGAATTCTGCTGTATAGTACTTTTTGAAGGTAAGTAGTCTATTGCCCAAATTAAGCAGGACAAAGTATTCACATAAGTTGAAAATCCACTACCATAGTAGAACATGGTTTTATTTTCATAGTTATAGGCAAATATTAACTATTAATATTAATACTACTGATCATTTAGTTAATGACATATTGTTTGCTAAATCCTGCTGTTTTTTCCTGTTTTTTCATCTGGATTCTACCTTTTTGACACTTCTCACTTAATTTCATCACTGATGTCTCCTCCTCCAGTTTTTCCCCTATCCAATCTACATTTCAAGTTGCTGCACAGATCAATTTCCTTCAGAATCATCTGGCCCACATCTTAAGATCCTCCTCCGGCTTACTGTGGCTCTTTGCATCCAACAAAATCCCCTCATAACTGCCTTCAAAGTTGTCCGCAAAATGGCCCCATCTGTACACTCTTCCCAAGCCAAGTTTCTAGCTGTGCTCTGCTCTTGACTCTCTCATCTCAGTTTCCCTGCTCATTCTGTTCCCTAATCTTGGAATTCCCTCCCTTTCTACATGTGATAGACCATAACTCTCACCTCCTCCAACAAACTTTCCCCAATTCATTTCCTAGCACCCTGAATGCTATTATCTCTAGAATTTGCTAAGCTATTTAAAGCTGTCTTTAACACTCAGGCATATTTGCCTGCTCATTTTTAAAGAATTAATGCACTTACTATATTCCAGGTACTGAACTAAGTGCTGAGGTAGCTACAAGCTAATCATGTCCCAAATGGGGGGCTCACACTTCTTAATCCCCGTTTTACATATAAGGTAACTGAGGCACAGAGAAATGAAGTGACTTGCCTAAGGTCACACACAGCAGACATGTGGTAGAGCCAGCATCAGAACCCTGATCCTCTGACTCCCAAGCCTGTTCTTTATTCACTAAGCCATGCTGCTTCCCAAATTAATGTATTTTGACAGTATTGTAAATATTTTTAAGTTTATCTCCTGCACTAGAGGGTCTATTCCTTGTGGGCAGAAAGCATGTCGCTTTGTTAAACTATGCTTCCTAAGCATATTTTACAGAAAAGCAGCAAGTTCTAGTGTCAAGAGCATGCACCTGGTTTCTAATTGCAGTTTACACATTTGCCTTGTGACCTAAGTTAAGTCACTCAACTTCTCTGGGCCTCAGTCTCATTATTTGTAAAATGGGAACTAAATACCTGGACCCTCTATCGTAGACTTTGAATCCCAAGATGAGCAGAAATTGTGTCCAACCTGATTATCTCCTAAATTATTTGTACAGTGTTTCAGATAAAGTAAGTGCTTAAAAAAATATTATTATTAGCAGCAATAATAATAACAATATGGTGCATCACTCACAGTGGGTGTTCAATAAATGCTACTTCTTCATTACTATTTTCTATTGCTTTGACAAAAATTAAACTAGTGATGCTTAATTTGACAGATTATACATAAAGGAATTTCATATTATTTTTCAGGTGGGTTAAATAAAAATAATAATAATAAAATAAAATTATAGTACTTGTTAAGTGCTTACTATGTGCCAAGCACTGTTCTAAGAGCTATAGTAGATAAGAAGTTAATTATGTTGGATATAGTCCCTGTGCCACATTGGGTGACACTCTTGAGCCTCATTTTTTACAGATGAAGTAATTGAGGGCCAGAGAAGTTGACCTGCCCAAGGTTACACAGGAGACATGTGGTGGGTCCAGGATTAGAACCCAGGTCCTTCTGATTCCCAGGCCCATGAAGTATCCACTAAGCCATGCTTTTTCTCCAATTTAATCCAATTTAATTTATGCAAGTCTAAGGAAAAACTTCCTGCCATTCAAAATATATTAATTTTTCAAGGTGTACATCATGTCTGCATTAAAGAGGAAACCTGAATAGAACAACTTGCTTCACTTCTCAACCACCACTTTCCACTATTCTCTGTTTCTAACAGCTTTTCTTCCATTTTGCTTGCAGAACCTCTAGTTTACTGCAAGCTGCCTTTCTCCTTATCATACTTCAGTAGTTTAAATGATTCAATCATTCACTCATTCAATCATATTTATCGAGCACTTACTGTGTGCAAAGCACTCAACTAAGTGCTTGGGAGAGTACATGTAACAATAAACAGACACATCCCAGCTCACAGTCTACTGGGGAAATAGACATTAATATTAATTAATTATATGTGTGTATGTATATATATATATATATATATATATATATATATATATACATTCAAGTGCCGTGGGGCTGGAAGGGAGAATGAATGAAGAGAGCAAGTCAGAGCAATGCAGAAAGGACTGGAGAAGACAAGCAGAGCACTTAGCCAGGGAAGGCTTCTTGGAGATATACCTTCTGTAATGCTTTGAAGGGTGGGGGAGAGCAAGTCTGATATAAAGGAAGGAGGGCATTCCAGGCCAGAGGCAGTGAGAGGTCACTGATGACACAGGTGAGATCGAGGTACAGTGAGAAGGTACCTCAAGGAAAGAAGTATGTGAGCTGGGTTGTAGTAGGAAAGTAGCAAGGTTAAGTAGGAGGGGGCAAGATGATTGAATGTTTTGAAGTCAGGGGTGAGGAGTTTTTGTTTGATGCAGAGGTGGATGGACAACCACTGGAGGGTCTTGAGGAGAGTGGAAATACGGTCTGAACATTTTTGTAGGAAAATGATCCTGGTAGCAGAATAGAGTATGAACTAGGGTTGGGAGAGTCAGGAGGCAGAAAGGTAAAGAAGGAGGATGATATAATAACCAAGGAAGGATGGGATAAGTTGGTGGCAGTTTGGATGGAAAGGAAGGGGCAGATTTTAGCGACATTGTGAAGATATTAGGATTTAATGATGATTTGAATATGTGGGTTGAATGACAGAAAGGAGTCAAGGAAAATGAAAAGGTTAAGGGCTTGTGAGATAGGAAGGATGGTGATGCAATAATAATAATAATAATAATGGCATTTATTGAGTGCTTACTATGTGCAAAGCACTGTTCTTTGCGCTGGAGAGGTTACAAGGTGATCAGGTTGTCCCATGTGGGGCACATAGTCTTAATCCCCTTTTAAAAGATTAGGTAACTGAGGCACAGAGAAGTTAAGTGACTTGCCAAAGTCACATAGCTGACAAGTGGCGGAGCTGGGATTTGAACCCATGACCTCTGACTCCAAAGCCCGTGCTCTTTCCACTGAGCCAAGCTGCTCTGTGGTGATGGGAAAGTGAGTGGGAGGACAGGGTTTGGCTGGAAAGATAAGTTAGTCAGGACTCATGTCCAGACTCGTGTCTAGACTCGTGTCCGGCTTCGAGTCAGGCCTTGTGTCCGGCCTCGCACTAGCTCTTGTGCTAGGCCTCATGTCTGGCCTCGTAATGAATAGCATTACTCCTTTAAATATGTTTACAAAGAATTTACTATGTGTCAAGCACTGTTCTATGTACTGGGGTACATTTTGGGCCCAGTACCTTTCTAAGACTCACAGGATAATAATAACAATAATAATGATTACAGTATTTGTTAAGCACTTACTTTGTGCCAAGTACTGTTCTAAGCGCTGGGGTAGATACAAGGTAAGCAGTTTGTCCCATGTGTGGCTCACAGTCTTAACCCCCACTTTTCATATGAGGTAACTGAGGCACAGAGTAGTTAAGTGCCTTGCCCAAAGTCACACAGCTGGAAAGTGGTGGAAATGGGATTCCAAGGTTCAGTGCTTGGTCCCCTTCTGTTTTCAATCTACACGCACTCCCTTGGTGACCTCATTCGCTCCCACGGCTTCAACTATCATCTCTACGCTGATGACACCCAGATCTACATCTCTGCCCTTGCTCTCTCCCCCTCTCTCCAGGCTCGCATCTCCTCCTGCCTTCAGGACATCTCCATCTGGATGTCTGCCCGCCACCTAAAGCTCAACATGTCAAAGACTGAACTCCTTGTCTTCCCTCCCAAACCTTGTCCTCTCCCTGACTTTCCCATCTCTGTTGACGGCACTACAATCCTTCCCGTCTCACAAGCCCGCAACCTTGGTGTCATCCTCGACTCCGCTCCCTCATTCACCCCTCACATCCAAGCCGTCACCAAAACCTGCCGGTCTCAGCTCCGCAACATTGCCAAGATCCGCCCTTTCCTCTCCATCCATACCACTACCCTGCTCATTCAAGCTCTCATCCTATCCCACCTGGACTACTGCACCAGCCTTCTCTCTGATCTCCCATCCTCGTGTCTCTCTCCACTTCAATCCATACTTCACGCTGCTGCCCGGATTATCTTTGTCCAGAAACGCTCTGGGCATATTACTCCCCTCCTCAAAATCTCCAGTGGCTACCAATCAATCTGTGCATCAGGCAGAAACTCCTCACCCTGGGCTTCAAGGCTGTCCATCACCTCGCCCCCTCCTACCTCACCTCCCTTCTCTCCTTCTACAGCCCAGCCCGCACCCTCCACTATTCCGCCGCTAATCTCCTCACCATACCTCGTTCTCGCCTGTCCCGCCATCGACCCCCAGCCCACGTCATCCCCCTGGCCTGGAATGCCCTCCCTCTGCCCATCCGCCAAGCTAGCTCTCTTCCTCCCTTCAAGGCCCTGCTGAGAGCTCACCTCCTCCAGGAGGCCTTCCCAGATTGAGCCCCTTCCTTCCTCTCTCCCTCGTCCCCCCTCCATCCCCCCATCTTACCTCCTTCCCTTCCCCACAGCACCTGTATATATGTATATATGTTTGTACATATTTATTACTCTATTTATTTATTTATTTATTTCACTTGTACATATCTATTCTAATTATTTTATTTTGTTAGTATGTTTGGTTTTATTCTCTGTCTCCCCCTTTTAGACTGTGAGCCCACTGTTGGGTAGGGACTGTCTCTATATGTTGCCAACTTGTACTTCCCAAGTGCTTAGTACAGTGCTCTGCATATAGTAAGCGCTCAATAAATATGATTGATGATGATGATGATGATGATTAGAACCCATGATATCTGACTCACAAGCCTATGCTTTTTCCAAGTCATGCTGCTTCCCAGCATGGGAGTCTGTTGTTGGGTAGCAACTATCTCTATATGTTGCTAACTTGTACTTCCCAAGCACTTAGTACAGTGCTCTCCACACAGTAAGTGCTCAATAAATATGACTGAATGAATGAATGGGACGTAGAAGTGGGGAATCAGATAATGAAGTGGAGAAGTCATATGCTAAAATAAATTGCAGAGAGAAGGAAAAGATGATATGTACCTGAATTTTTGCTTAAGTAATAGTGTAAGATATTTACAAAAGTACTACAATGTATGGAGAGCTGTGAAAACTTAACAGCTAATGTAATAAATAAGTCCTGAACAGTAGCAATGGGGATATAAAGTGGAGAGATCAGAATTAACTGTGGAAAGCCTTCTGAAGAAGTTATTTCAGCAGGGTTTTGCAGTGCTTTGGAGATGAAGTAATTCCCACTTATAAGAGGGCTACCAGGGGTGATTACATGAACTGTGGAAGAGTGAATCTATTCTCCACCTGGGAAACTGGCAGAATCAACAGTTAAATAGGATCAGTACAAATCAAAAGAAATGCTTCGTGGAGAAAAGGGACTGATGAGCACTATCTTAATCTAGGGAAAGGAATGTCAAATTTTAACTACATAATAATAGCCTCTAAATTATGATTAATGCTCAGGAATTAAGTCTTGGAAGGATCAGCCTTTAAACCATTGATTTCTTCAATTTGTGGAAGCATCATAAAGGCCAACAAAATGCTGGATATCATCAAGAAGAGGTAAGAAATCAACGAAGAACAGTTTTCCCACCAGTAATAATAATGCCCACTGGGTACAATTAAGTTTGGGAAAGCATAAAAACAACAGATGTGTTCCCTGACCCAAAGAAGCCTAAGTATGAATGGAAGTGACTAAAATTGTTTCTACTAACCTCTTTCAATAGCTGATTTGCTAAACTACCTTTCTAAAAGAGCCATATCAAGAGTCTACACTTTTTTCCAACAAGTTGCCTTTACATCTTTATCTTCAGGCATTATATGCATTCATTCAATCATATTTATTGATCATTTATTGTGTGCAAAGCACTGCACTAAGCTTGGGAAACTACAATATGTCTATTTATTAACAATAAATAGACACATTCCCTATGTTGCTCTGTATCTATTTGTGCTGGCATATAACTGATTTGTGTAACAACAGCACTGCCTACAGGAAACATCACAAGCCTAAGAGTCAAAGAATGAGATTGTAATCCAGGTTCTTAAACTTGACCTTGGGCTAGTAATTTTTTCTTTTATGGTACTTGTTAAGAGCTTACTAAGCACTGGGATAAATATGAGATAAAAGGTTTGAACAGAGTCCCTGTCCTACATGGTGCACACAGTCTTAATCACCTTTTGCAGATTAGGGAACTGAGGCCCAGAGAAGTAAAGTGACTTGCCCAGTGTCACACAACAGACAAGTGGCAGAGACAGAATTAGAACTCAGGTTCTCCTGATTTCCAGGCCTGTGCTCCATCCATTAAATCATGCTGTTTCTATTTCTGTACTTAGTAGTGCTTAGCACCATAGTAGTAAAATAATAAATACCACTCATTCATTCATTCAATCGTATTTATTGAGTGCTTACTGTGTGCAGAGCACTGTACTAACTGCTTGGGAAATACAAGTCGGCAACATATAGAGACGGTCCCTACCCAACAATGGGCTCACAGTCTAGAAGGGGGAGACAGACAACAAAGCAAAACATGTAGACAGGTGTTAAAATTGTCAGAACAAATAGAATTATAGTTATATTCACATCATATTTACAAGCAAAATAGAGTAATAAATCTGTACAAATATATACAAGTGTATACATGTATACAATACCACTGTTATTATTATAATTAAAAATGCAACCCTCATCACAATTTTTTGACAATTACCAAGATGTGTCACTGCTCCCCGCTGAAGGCAAGATTCTAGCCAGAATCCTCTGTTAAAGAATATCAACAACGAGACACTCATGGAGTCACACTGTGGCTTGAGACTATGGCTTGGCACAGGTAACAAGATCTGCGTTGCACATTAGATATAGGAGAAATGAAAGGAATATCACCAGAACCTCTACCCAGTTTTCAGAAATCTTGAGATCATATCTAATTCCCACCTAAGTATTCTTTTCCCACACTTGGTACTGTGTTCTGCACATAGTAAGTACTTACTGAATACTACTACTACCTCCCGGAGCATTTAATTATCAGCAGGTCTGGGGGCAGTAAACTATTAAGCAATTAGGCTCCCTCAGACTGCTTCATTACCAATGGAGTAAAGCAAGGATGCACAATGGTTCCAATCATAGAAAACATTTTAAAAATCCTTTTTATGATATTTGTAAAGCACTCACTATGTGCCAGGCACAGGAGTAGATTCAAGCTAATCAGGTTGGACCCAATCCATGTTGTACATGGGGCTCATTGTCTTAATCCCCATTTTCATAGATGAGGTAACTGAGGCTTGAAGAAGTTTAGTGACTTGGCCAAGATCACAGAGCAAACATGTGGTGGAGCAGGAATTAGAACCCAGGTCTTTCTAACTCCCAGGCCTATGTTCTAACCATTAGGAAAACTGGTTTTAAGCAGCCATGCTGGGTGATATAACAGAAGACCTGGGTACAGATGTTAGAATAAGTTTTTGAACTTCTGACTTACTCTTCCACCTAAAAACACTTCGAGCATCATTCAGAGTCTTGGAAACAGCAACTTTAGCATTACTAAGTGTGAATGACTATATCCCTAAGAGCTCCACCCAAGAAGATATGCAGTCAATTGAAAAACACTTCATCAAATCAGCCAGGAACCTCAGACTCATAAGTTTCAAAACAACTACAACAATGTATCATATACATACAACGATATACATACCAAGCCACAAAAATGATCCTGTCAAGCTTCCCTCAGTCTGGAAAAGTCATAAGGGACATTCCAAGTGCTTAGTATAGTGCTCTGCTCACAGTAAGTGCTCAATAAATACGATTGAATGAATAATCCTGTGAGGAAGATGGGTTAAGGGAATTGAGTAAGGTAGAGAGGATGAAGTTAAAGGTCTACAATTTTGAATTAAGAGAGGAGAAGTTGAATAGGCAGTCTTAATGGGGAACTGTGATCTAAAATTAAGTCCAGTTATCTCTGAGAACAATCAGCCAATCAGTGTAAGTAAGCTTAGCACTTACTACGCTAAACAACAGAATTGTTAGACCCTTTCCCTACCCACAAAGAGTTTACAGTGTAGCAGGGAAATTATCATTATGATTATGGTTATTACTGTTGTAGTTTTTTTGTTATATCTACTAAGTGTCAAGCATTGTGGTATCTACAAATTAATTAAGGTGGACACAGTTCCTGTCTGACATCAATCATCAATCAATCAATCATATTTATTGAGTGCTTACTGTCTGCAGAGCACTGTACTAAGCACAGAGTTGGTTATATTCCAATGTTTCTTGCCCACAACAAGCTAACAGGGAGAGACAGACATTTACATAATTAAATAAATTGTGTATTTGAACATAAGAGCTGTGGGGCTGAGGATGGGGTGAATAAAGGCTACAAACTGAAATCCAAGGACAATGCAGAAGGAAACAGAAGAAAAGAAAATAAGGGCTTAGTTGAGGAAGGCATCTTGCAGGAGATATGCTTTAATAAGGCTTTGAATGTGCAGACAGTGATGATCTATCAGATATGAAGAGGGCGGGTGTTCTAGACCAGAGGCAGGATATGAGTGAGGGGTTGACAATAAACTAGAAGGGATTGACGTACAGTGAGTAAGTTGGTATTGGAGGAGCAAAATGTACTGTCTAGATTTTAGTAGGGAATCATGGAGATATGGTAGAAGAGGGGGCAAGGTGATTGAGGGCTCTAAAGCCAATGGCAAGGAACTTCTGTTTGATGAGGAAGTAGATAGGCAACTACCAGAATTTAACTCCACCAACTGGAGGAAGCAAAGTGAGGTAGGAGGGGGCAAAGTGATGTAGTGCTTTAAAGACAATGTTGAGGAGTCTTTGTTTAATGAGGAGGTGCATGGGCAACCACTCGAGTTTTCTCAGAAGCTTAGTGACATGTCCTGAATGTTTTTGTAGACAAATGATCCATGCAGCGAGTGAAGTATGAACTGGAGTGGGGAGAGACAGGAGGTTGGGAAATCAGCAAGGAAACTGATGAGGTAATCTTGGTGGGGTAGGATGAGTGATTATATTAATGAGGTACCAGTTTGGATGGAGAGGAAGAGGCAGATTTTAGTGATGATGTGAAGATGGGATTGAATATGTGGGTTGAATGAAAGAGAGGAGTTAAGGATAATGCCAAGGTTATGGGCTTGTGAGACAGGAAGGATGGTGGTGCCATCTACAGTGATGGGGAGGACAGAGTTTGCATGGGAAGATAAGGAGCTCTGTTTGGACATGTTAAATTTAAGGTGACAGGAGAACATCCAAGTAGAGATGCCTTGAAGACAGGAGATGTAAAAAAGGAGAGAGAGGGAGGGAAATCAGTGCTGGAGATGAAAATTTGGGTATCATCCAAATGGAGGTGGTAGTTGAAGCCATGGGAGCGAGTAAATTTTCCAAGAGAATGGATGTAGATGGAGAATACATGGGGACTTAGAACTGAACCTTGAGGGACCCCCACAGTTAGGAGGTGGGAGGAAGAGGAGGAGCCCACAAAGCTATTTGTCTGGGGAACTTTGGGGTGGAAAAGCTGGAGATATTTTGGCACAAGTGAGGAAGATGAAGCAGCCCGAGAGTCCCCTTTCTCCACAGGAGGTTGCCCTGCACTAATGAAGAAGAAAACCAAATACCTCAGCCCTCTCCCTAATGCAGCAATCATGGAATCCCTCCCTCTGCTCTACCCACCTGCCCCACCCCATAGCACTTGTATATTCATTCATTCAATTGTATTAATTTAGCGCTTACTGTATGCAGAGCACTGTACTAAGCACTGTACTAAGAAGTACAGGTTGGCAACATATAGAGATGGTCCCTACCCAACAACGGGCTCACAGTCTAGAAGGGGGAGACAGACATGTGGACAGGTGTCAAGTCATCAGAATAAATAGAAGTAAAGCTAGATGCACATAATTAACAAAATAAATAGAATAGAAAATATGTACAAGTAAAATAAATAGAGTAATAAATCTGTAAAAACATATATACAGGTGCAGTGGGGAGGGGAAGGAGGTAGGGCGGAAAGGGTGGGGAGGAGGAGAGGAAAAAGGGGGCTCAATCTGGGAAGCCCTCCTGGAGGAGGTGAGCTCTCAGCAGAGCTTTGAAGGGAGGAAGCGAGCTGGCTTGGTGGATGTGGGGAGGGAGGGCATTCCAGGCCAGGGGGAGGACATGGGCCAGGGGTCGATGGCGGGACAGGTGAGAACGAGGTACAGTGAGGAGGTTAGCAGCAGAGGAGTGGAGGGTGTGGGCTTGGCTGTAAAAGGAGAGAAGGGAGGTGAGGTAGGAGGGGGCGAGGTGATGGAAAGCCTTGAAGCCGAGAGTGAGGAGTTTCTGCTTGATGTGTAGGTTGACTGGTAGCCACTGGAGATTTTTGAGGAGGGGAGTAACATGCCCAGAGCGTTTCTGCACAAAGATGATCTGGGCAGCAGCATGAAGTATAGACTGAAGAGAGGAGAGACAGGAGGATGGGAGATCAGAGAAGAGGCTTATGCAGTAATCCAGTCGGGACAGGATGAGAGATTGGACTGGCTTCCGTCCCCTACACTCCACCGAAACTGCCCTCTCAAAGGTCACCGATGATCTCCTTCTTGCCAAATCCAATGGCTCCTACTCTATCCTAATCCTCCTCGACCTCTCAGCTGCCTTTGACACTGTGGACCACACCCTTCTCCTCAACACACTATCCAACCTTGGCTTAACAGATTCCGTCCACTCCTGATTCTCCTCTTATCTTTCTGGCCATCCATTCTCAGTCTCCTTTGTGGGCTCCTCCTCTCCCTCCGATCCCCTTACTGTAGGGGTTCCTCAAAGGTCAGTTCTTGGTCCCCTTCTGTTCTCTATCTATACTCACTCCCTTGGTGAACTCATTCGCTCCCATGGCTTCAACTATCATTTCTATGCTGATGACATCCAAATCTACATCTCTTCCCCTGCTCTCTCTCCTTCCCTCCAGGCTCAGGTCTCCTCCTGCCTTCAGGACATCTCCACCTGGATGTCTGCCCACAATCTAAAACTCAATATGTCCAAGACTGAACTCCTTATATATGTACATATTTATTAATCTATTTATATTATTAATGATGTGTAATGATGTACAATTCTCTTTATTTTAATGTTATTGATGCCTGTCTACTTGTTTTGTTTTATTGTCTGTCTCCCCCTTCTAGACTATGAGCCTGTTGTTGAGTAGGGATTGTCTGTATTAGTCGCCAAACTGTACTTTCCAAGTGCTTAGTACAATGCTCTGCACACAGTAAGCGCTCAATAAATACGATTGAATGAATGAACTAAGTCTAAATTGAAGTGAGAACAGGTATTTAATCTCCAATTTGCAGTTGAGAAAACTGAGGCACTAGGTTAAATTACTTGTCTAAGGTCACAAAGCGGGCAATTGACAAAGGTGGGAACAGAAACCCAGGCCCTCTGATCCCTCGGCCCTGTTTTTTTCACAAAGCTATCCAACTTCTGTGTATCATTATTTTCATTGATAAAAGTGCTTCAAAATGACTGAAAAGGGGAAAATACAAAAATGACATCAGTCAAAAATGATAAAGCCAAACAAAACCAAAAACAATAAACAGTGAAAAATATTTAGTTCTTCAGAGGCTGCTCAGTGATGATGATGATGATGATGATGATGATGGCATTTATTAAGCGCTTATTATGTGCAAAGCACTGTTCTAAGCGCTGGGGAGGTTACAAGGTGATCAGGTTGTCCCACAGGGGGCTCACAGTCTTAATCCCCATTTTACAGATGAGATAACTGAGGCACAGAGAAGTTAAGTGACTTCCCCAAAGTCACACAGCTGACAATTGGTGGAGCCAGGATTTGAACCCATGACCTCTGACACCAAATCCCTTCCTCTTTCCACTGAGCCACGCTGATCTAACTCATTCTAAGCAAAAGTATTAAAGAATGATGCCTAGGAATACTTGCTTCCCCAATCTTCAAACTAATAACAAAATGAAAAAGTATTATGCAAATTAAACTAGGCAGGCTGCCTATATTCATGCTGGATAATCCATTAATCCAAAATCTTGGACCTGGAAAAACAGTATTTTTTGTGATTGATGTGTTTCAGATGTTTTCAGCAATAAAATCAAATCATTGTATTTTTAAAAAATTTAAATACCTTGTTACCAAATACACTGAAAAGGTCACAAATTCCAAAGGAAAAAGCTGACCAAAGGAAAGATGAAACAGAAACAGTGCACAAAAAACTTCAGGCTGCATATTTAGTTTTGCCTAAATTTTGGCTAATTCGAGTCCTATTTGACTTAATATGTACTAACTGGCATACTTAGTCACTCTCACTGGCTCCTCCTCTGTCTCCCAACTCCTAACAGTTGGTGTCCCTCAAGGTCAGTTGTGGATCCCCTTCTATTCTCCGACTTCACCCAATATCTCTCATACTAACTTCTATTTGCTCAATTTGGCTTTAAAAAAACATTTTCCAATCGTTTATAAACTAGAGCACTTCCTGTGAAACAACATATACAAGCTTTTACAGCTCTACCTACAATTCTCAGGGGTCCCTTTCAGATAGCATCTTTCCCCTTTAATTATTCCTAAAACTCCCACAATCTAGGAGAATGATACAAAACAAGCTATTTTTTTTAAATCGGTAAAATACATCTAAAGTGCTGATAACTTTACACATTGTCACTTTTAAGTCTGATCCGACTACTTGATAAACCACTGTTTTGGTCAGAAATTAAATATTTTCAATGTGTTAGGGTGAGGTAACGAGAAATATTACCTCCTATAATGGTTTGCTATGCAAAATTGTTTTCAAAAACATTAAAAATAACGATGTCATACTCAATTTTAACTCCATTCAAAAACATGCATTCTACAAGTCAGGGGGAGCCTGGATCTATATGCCTCCTTCCCCGCCTTAAAAATGTTGTATAAAGTACCTTGTGGAAGTGCCTTTCCTCACATCACAAATGCCGCATTTAAAGGTTTCTACGCTGTTCCTAAAGGTGCAGACACTACAGTCCCAAAATTCTTCAACAGAAGTACGTTTCGCTTGCCTTTTTAGCCTTTAAGAGAGTAAGGATAAAGTAGTACATGAGAAGTTACAGAAAGGTAAGAAACAAAATACAAATACTCACAAGAAATCGTACTTAAAATGATGGGGGCGAAAACACATTCCTTGTCCATAGGGTCAGGCGAATCTAGCGAAGGCAAAAAGATCGTGGAATACGACAACTCGATCAGGACCTAGTCAATAAATTTTCATATAGCAATATTTTTCTGAAGGACCCCAATTTATTTGGGTGTGTAAATATTTCTAGAGAAAAGCTCAAGGGACGTACAAGGATAAGAGGATAAAAGGATAAGAAAATGTTCTGTTTCCTACCCCCGTAAAAAAGGAAAGGAAGCAATTTGTACAGGTGTCGAAGACGAAAAAAAGAGTAAAGTCCCAAACGTCAGTGGGACCAACATAAAACCTACGCCAGTGGCAGCCTACACCGGATATACACTGTAGCAACGCCTCCGCTCTTCCTCTATGCTCCTATTCCGAAATTCAAGACCTGGGCCGAAAGGGGCCCTTTCGTTCCATACCCACTTTTCCTCCTTTTCAGCCTCCACCCCACGCAAAGGAGATACCTGGTTATGCTCTTCTTGTCACCCATGAATGCGTTTTCCGCCCCCAAACGGAAAAACTACCCGCAAAAAGAGAAGAAAATGTGGAGGAAAGTGGAATCGGTTTAAACATCCGCTAGGATGCCACAGATTGTATATTCCCGACTCAATTCAAGCTCCTCTGCCACGCTTGACGTTTCCAGGTACCGAATGAGATTTAGACCCCTCAGCACCGCCTCCGTGATGTTAATTTGCAAATGATACGCGTCACAGGTTATCAACCTATCCCAAACGAAGTTACTACTACAGAGTAATCCTGGGGAGGAGTACTCAGGACTCCGCGGATTTGAGTCTAGTAAAACAATTTATATTCGGCATAGTGCTTGGACATCGTAAAGCGAGGGAGGTTTCTCGCTTTCCAAGCTAATTCAATTGTGGAAAAAAATATACATTCCGTGCCCTGAAAGAGGGGCGTATTCTAAAATCACTAAACGAAAGACGATTTTTACAGCAGTACACTCGAGGGGTGAGAAATTTATGTTGCGTTTGAAGTGTTCTCGGCAAACAGAAAGGAGGTGGCCCGAGATGGGTTGGAGGAAATTTTATGAAGAAAGGAGAGTTGGCCTCAGGTCTTTGATCAATGAATCAGTCTTGTTTATTGAGCCCTTACTGGGTGTAAGAATACTGTACTAAGCACTTGGGAGACTACAATATAACAGACACATTACCTGCTCACAACGAGTTTACAGTTTAGGGGGCCTTTACCGTCAATTATTTAATCAAAGGATTTGATCAATCAATCAGTGGTATTTATTGATACTATGTGCAGAGCACTGTTCTAAGCGCTTTAGTACAATTCAAAAGAATTAGTAGAGCCCCCTCCTTCCTCTCCCCCTTCTGCCCCTCTCCATCCTCCCCGCCTTACCTCCTTCCCTTCATATATATATATATACTTATATATGTATATATGTTTGTACGTATTTATTACTCTATTTATTTATTTATTTTATTTGTACATATCTATTCTATTTATTTTATTTTGTTAATATGTTTTGTTTTGTTCTCTGTCTCCCCCTTCTAGACTGTGAGCCCACTGTTGGGTAAGGACCATCTCTATATGTTACCAACTTGTGCTTCCCAAGCGCTTAGTACAGTGCTCTGCACACAGTAAGCACTCAATAAATACGATTGATTGATTGCTAGTAGATGTTCCCTGCCCATACTGAGCTTATAGTCTAGAGGGGAAAACAGACATTAATATAAATAAATAGTAATTATATATAATTTAATCATTTATATGTAATTTAATTTGATTCATTCATTCATTCAATTGTATTTATTGAGCACTTACTGTGTGCAGACCACTGTACTAAGCGCTTGGGAAGTACAAGTCAGCAACATATAGAGACGTCAGCAACGTATAGAGACAGTCCCTACCCAACAACGGGCTCAAAGTCTAGAATGGGGAGACAGACAACAAAACAAAACAGGTGTCAAAATCGTCAGAACAAATAGAATTAAACCTATATGCATATCATTATATATAATTTAAATATATGTACATAAGTGCCAAAAGTCATACATTGAAGTTCAAGGACATTGCAGAAGAGAGAGTGAGCTGGGGAAAAGAGGGCTTAACCTGAGAAGGCTTCTTCTTGGAGAAGATGTGAGAAGCAGCATGGTGTAGGGGATAGAGCAAGGGCCAGGAAGTCAAATAGCGTAATTATAAATGATTATTTTTATTCTCCTCTCAGGGTCACACCTGGAGAGTTTCCAGTTCTCTGCCAGTCTTGGCTACTAGAGGGAGAGTCAGGCAAAAGCATACCCCTTCCATTCCTATCTTGGTCAGTGGATTCCAGATGGAGTGCGGGTGTTCTGGAAGAGATATGTCTGTGGTGTCTCTATGGGCCAGAAACAACTCGATGGCAGAAGACAATTATTATTATTATATGACCTTAGTATAGTAATTATTTGCAGATGGAGAGAATGACATATATGGAAGGACAGAGTGTAGGAATGGGGTCAGTGGCAAGATTGGTGCACAGTGAGTAAACTGGCACTAGAGGAGTGGAGTGTCCTGGCTGGGCTGTAGTAGAAGATTAGTGAGGTGAGATAAGGTGGGCTGACTCGGTTGAGTGCTTTAAAGCCAGTGATAAAGAGATTCTGTTTCATGCAGAGGTGTATGGGCAGCCATTAGAAGTTCTTGAGGAATGTTAAGACATGAACTGAAAGTTTTTGTTGATAAGTTATTCGAACAGCCGAGTGAAGTATGGATTGGAGTGGGGAGAGACAGGAGGCTGGGAGGTGTTCCAAGGTGACCCTGGGGTACCGGCCATCTCAAGGTCAAATGCTATCTCGTGGCCTCCTGAGCCAGCAGGCGGAACTCGGAAATGAGGGTGGGTTACTGCCCCCATAACCAAAACTGCTAGTTTGACAGCCCAAGCCAGGAATATAGAGGTGTCCCTCACCCCTGTGCCAATCCAATTAGGAATGGAGGAGGGGGGAGAGCAGAGATTCAATAAACTGAGGCTGGAAGCTGGAATGGCTTAGGAGCACAGGTGATAAATACCTGCAGCCTCTAAGCTTCAGGGCAGAGGATCGAGACTTACAGCAGATGGCTGCAGGGCGCTTCTGTCCAGAGCGTGAAAAGCCCACTCTGCTTGCACCAAGTGAGGAGCCGTGGGGTGGATGAGGGTACCGTCCCACTGGAAGCTTGTGGGGCTGGAAGCCAGGCACTTTGCCATGGGTATGGAACAAACGAATGGATTCTTCCCAAGTGGAAAATACTCATGGGTGGGATCAAGGGGCTTCCCCCGGGGGTGTAAATCAAGTGGATTCCTCCTAAGTGGGAAGTGCACATGTGTGGGAACTAACTGCCCCACCGCGTAGAAACAAACTGTAAGGGAATTCCACCTGGGTGGGACCTGGGGGTTCTGCCACACGTGAGTAATAATAATAATAACAATAATAATAATGGCATTTGTTAAATGCTCACTATGTGCAAAGCACTGTTCTAAGTGCTGGGGAGGATACAAGGTGATCACATTGTCCCTCGTGGGGCTCACAGTCTTAATCCCCATTTTACAGATGAGGTAACTGAGGCTCAGAGAGGTTAAGTGACTTGCCCAAGTTCACACAGCAGACGTGGGGGAGCCAGGATTAGAACCCGTGACCACTGACTCCAAAACCCGTGCTGTTTCCAGTGAGCCACGATGCTTCCTCCTTAATGTATGAGTGTGTTCCTTCCATTAGGGAAGCTCTAATATTACTAATTAATCACATTCCTCCTGAAAGGGAAGATCAATCCATTGTGCCTAAGCAATTAAATAATTCAATTCATCTCACAGAATACATTTTATATAAAACTCAGTCTTTCCATCCCCGGCTTTTTTCTCTCTCTCTCTCTCTCTCTCTCTCTCTCTCTCTCTCTCTCTCTCTCTCTCTCTCCACACCAATTACTGAATGAACATGTCCCTGGGTTATGTGACAGAGGTCAGCAAAGAAGCAGATATAGTAGTAAAGACGGGATAGGATAAGTGCTTGGATCAACATTGTAGCAGTTTGGATGGAGAGGAAAGGATGAATTTTAGCAATGTTGTGAAAGTAGAACCATCAGGACTTGGTGGCAGATTGAATATATGGGTGGAATAACAATAACAATTATGATATTTGTTAAGAGCCTACTATGTGTCAGGCACTGAACTAAGTGCTGGGGTGGATACAGGCAAATCGGGTTGGACACAGTCTGCTGTACCAGGTGGGCTCACAATCTCAATCCCCATTTTACAGATGAGGTCACTGAGGCCCAGAGAAGTCCCAAGGTGATTTGCCCAAGATCACACAGCTGACAAGTGGCAGGGCCAGGATTAGAACCTATGACCTTCTGATTCCCAGGCCCATGCTCTATCCACTATGTGAATCTACTTTGAGAGAGTTGAGTTGAGGACAATGCCAAGGTTATGGGCTTGTGAGATAAGGAGGATAGAGGTGTTGTCTACAGTGATGGGAAAGACATAGGGAGGAGCACTTTCTGAGTAGGAACACTTTACTAAGTGCTTGGAAAAGTTCAATACAACCAAGTTAGTGGATGCAATCCCTTCTTACAAGGATCTTAGTCAACAGAAGGCGACAGACCCTGAAGTAGATTAAGGGTAGAGGAAGTAGCACAGTTTACAGAGATATACATAAGTATTCACAGCATTTATTCTGCACTTACTGTTTGCAGAAGGCTGTACAAAAACTTGGAAATGAATATATCGGTTGGAATTACAAACAGACTCTGTCCTTTGAGAGATTTACAACATATGACTAAAGGTGGAGAGGTCTGGAGACAGACAAAATGGAAGCAGTGAATAATAATAATGGTATTTGTTAAGCACTTAACTATGTACCAAGCACTGTTCTAAGTGCTGAGGAGATACAAGGTAATCAGATTGTCCCACGTGGGGCTCACAGTCTTAATCCCCATGTCACAGAGGAGAGAACTGAAGCTCAGAGAAGTTAAGTGACTTGCCCAGGGTCACATAGCTGATAAGTGGGAGAGGCAGGATTAGAACCCACGACCTCTGACTCCCAAGCCCAGGCTCTTTCCACTAAGCCATGAAAGAACCGAACACTTAAAACAGCATAAAGAACAAGACAAACACAGAAAACACACAATAAGAACCAAAATCAGTAAGGGGCTGGGGCTAGGAAAGCCAAATTTCAGGCGTTCCTGAAGCCACAGCAACAGTTACTGAGGCAACTAGGCTTTTAGAGGTTATGTGAGGTCCTTGCACTGCAGAAGTTGTTCTCTGTCCTGCAGCTCTAAAAAGGTAAGTAGTAACACTGCATGCTTTTACCTGAGGACTACCATAACACACCTTCCAGTTTCTTTCATCCCCCTCTCCTTGCTTTGGGAGTTGCTAAAGAGTTCATGGAGGAGTGATCTTTAGCTCTGGAACATCAAAGGAAATTCTAAAAAAAGCCATTGGAAACCATTTAAGCTCTCATCCTATCCTGTCTGGACTACTGCATCAGCTTTCTCTCTGATCTCCCATCCTCGTGTCTCTCCCCACTTCAATCCATACTTCATGCTGCTGCCCGGATTGTCTTTGTCCAGAAGCACTCTGGGCATGTTATTCCCCTCCTCAAAAATCTCCAGTGGCTGCCAATCAATCTGCGCATCAGGCAGAAACTCCTCACCCTTGGCTTCGAGGCACTCCATCACTTCGCCCCCTCCTACCTCACCTCCCTTCTCTCCTTCTATAGCCCAGCCCGCACCCTCCGCTCCTCTGCTGCTAATCTCCTCATCGTGCCTCGTTCTCACCTGTCCCGCCATCGACCCCCGACCCACGTCATCCCCCGGGCCTGGAATGCCCTCCCTCTGCCCATCCGCCAAGCTAATTTCTCTTCCTCCCTTCAAGGCCCTACTGAGAGCTCATCTCTTCCAGGAGGCCTTCTCAGACTGAGCCCCCTCCTTCCTCTCCTCCTCCTCCCCCCTCCATTCCCTCCGTCTTACCTCCGTCCCTTCACCACAGCACCTGTATATATGTTATGTGTGTACATATTTATTACTCTATTTATTTATTTATTTATTTAACTTGTACATATCTATTCTATTTATTTTATTTTGTTAATATGTTTGGTTTTGTTCTCTGTCTCCCCCTTCTATTCATTCATTCATTCATTCAATCGTATTTATTGAGCGCTTACTGTGTGCAGAGCACTGTACTAAGCGCTTGGGAAGTACAAGTTGGTAACATATAGAAACAGTCCCTACCCAACAGCGGGGAGATGACGGAGATGGAGATGATGGAGATGGAGATGATGAGGATGGAGATGATGAGAACGGGGCCTCGCCCACAGCAGCACCACAGGCAGGACAGCGGGCAGGACAGAGGGCAAGACAGAGGGCAGGACAGGGTGATGGTCCGGCCCCCTGGCAGCCCCCCTTAGGGCCCAGCTTGCCCCGGACTCACCTTGGGTGTGCAGATGTGCTCCATGGCGGCCTCTTCTCTTCCCAGGCTGCTTTGCCCTAGACTATGAGCCCACTGTTGGGTAGGGACTGTCTCTATATGTTGCCAACTTGTACTTCCCAAACACTTAGTACAGTGCTCTGCACACAGTAAGCGCTCAATAAATATGATTGATTGATTGATTGATTGATTGATTGATTCTGGGAAGAGAAAGGGAAAGAGGAGGGAGTTCCAACTCAAAATCACTTCAGAAAGGTTCTCATCCCTCCTAGTCCTAATCTCTCTGGACTAGAAATAGCTACAGAGATCGGGCCTGGGCATGGCCCTCTCCCAACCCTTCACCCTAAATAAAAGGGAGGGAGCAGAAAGAGAGAAAACCCAGTTGGGAAACATCACCCATCTCTATGGACTTGGCTTATAAAAGATAACAACGTTCAATATTCTTAAGTAGACAGTTTAAATACAATCCGGCTTCAGCTCAGACTTGGCCTCAGCCCAGATCTCCTCAGTGGTGGGGTAGAGTCCGGCTCTGGCTCCACCATGGTGAGTGCCTGGGAGAAGGGGAAGCGGGGGGATTCGGAGGGCCCAGCCGGGACTCAGGACAGAGGCCTTGGCACAAGTCCCTGAGGGATGAGAGGATACTTGACCTCCCTACCGTCAAGGCCTTGTCGAGGGCCCATCTCCTGGCTGGGATTGTTTCTCCTTGTTGCTGAATTGTACTTCCCAAGGGCTTAATAGGGTGATCAGCACACAGTAAGCACTCAATAAATACGATTGAATGAATGAATAAATTAATCCTTCTTATTCATTCATTCAATCATATTTATTGAAAGCTTACTGTGTGCAAGCACTGTACTAAGCGCTTGGGAAGTACAAGTCGGTAACATATAGAGATGTCCCTACCCAACAACAGGCTCACAGTCTAGAAAGGGGAGACAGACAATGAAATAAAACATGTAGACAGGTTTCAGAACTGCCAGAATAAATAGAATTATAGCTATATGCATATCATTAACAAAATTAATAGAATAGTAAATATGTACAAGTAAATTAGAGTAATAAATCTGTACAGATATATACAAGTGCTGTGGGGAGGGGAAGGAAGTAGGGTGGGGGGTGGGGAGGAGGAGAGGAAAAAGGAGGCTCAGTCTGGGAAGGACTCCTGGAGGAGGTGAGCTCTCAATAGGGTTTTGAAGGGAGAGAGAGAGAGCTGCATCCATGGATATAAGTGCAGTACTGAGAACCACTTTCCCCTCTGTCCATTTTGTCTGCGAAATATGGTATTGCTTCCCTGGTGTTGTTCAGACATCGAAGATGAAGAGAGAAATAACCTGTCCCTTTGCCAGCCTCTACAGTGGGGAGTTGTGGGGGGCGCACTACCCAAACCCATGCTTGAGCAGTTTTTGCAGTAGGTTTGATGATTTGCACTGAGATGTCTCTCTCTCTGCCCCTCCTGGACCCAGCAGCTGCTAGGAAAAGCTGCTGGAGGAAATCTAGATAGGTTGATTTCATCCACTTCAATTTTATTTTTGCATACTTTAACTCTGCCCTCTCCTCTGCCTGGCAAAATTGTTTCTCTTTCCTTATTGACACCCATTCTCATTGCCCTCCCCAGTTGTTCCAGGCATTTATCACCCTTCTCAAACCCCCTGTCTCCCTGCCCCCCCCCGCCCCCCCCTGCTCCCCATCCTTGCTCCCGATGACCTGGCCACCTATTGTACTTAAGAAAATGACACTTTCAAGCCTGGTCTCCCTAAACGCTCCCCTGTCCCTACCAGTCTCTCACCTCTCCTGTTCCTTCTTCAACTTCTCATCTTTCCCAGCAGTATCTCTAGAGGACATCTCCTTACTTATCTCAAAATCCACCCTTTCCACCGGCACAATAGACCACATTCTTTTTCACATTATCAAAATACTTGTCCCCTCCCCTCTTTCCTCCTGAACAGCTATCTTCAACTGTTTGCTCTCCAGTGGCTTCTTCCCCACTGCTTTCAAACAAGCCCTTATCTCCCCTATCCTAAAAAAACCCCTCCTTTGACCTCATGGCTCCCTGCAATTACTATACCATCTCCTTCTTACTATTCCTCTCCCAACTCCTTGAGCGAGTTGTCTACACCTTCTGTCTCAAATTCCTCACATCCAACTCTCTTTGACCCTCTCCAAACTAGATTCTGTCCCCTTCACTCTACAGAAACTGCCCCCTCAAAGGTCACCAATGATATCATTCTTGCCAAATCAATCAGGCTCTACTCAGTTCCAATCCTTCTGGACATCTCAGCTACCTTCAATACTCTCGACCACCCCCTTCTTCTGGAAACATTAGCCTATCAAGGCTTCAGTGACACTGTACTCTCCTGGTTCTCCTCTTATCTGTCTGGCCGCTCATTCTCAGTCTCCTTCATGGACTCCTCCTCCGTCTCCCACCCTCTAGTCGGGGGAGACGGAGAGCAGGACCAAACATACTGACAAAATAGAATAGATAGAATAGATATGTACAAGTAAAATAAATAAATAAATACTCTCAGGCACTTAGTACAGTGCTCTGCACAAAATGTATGCTCAATAAATACCATTGATGATGATGATGATGACAAAGTGAAAGTGAATCAAGGCCACCCCAGTGCTTTATAGGTACAGAGGGAAATGGGAAGCAGCTTGGCCTAGTGGAAAGAGCACAGGCTTGGGAGTCAGCAGGATCTGAGTTCTAATCCCAGCTCTGCTGTGTGACCTTGGGCAGGTCACTGCACTTCTCTGGGCCTCAGTTGCCTCAACTGTAGGATGGGAGTTGGGACTGTGAGCCCCATGTGGGATATGGACTGTGTCCAACCTGATTAGCTTCTGTCTGCCCTGCTACTTGGTGCAGTGCCTGACACAAACTAAGCACTTTACAATGTACCAAAAACAAAACAAAACTGGGAAGAGGGAAATCTCTCAGATGTATCTAATCAGATCTTCCCTAGCATCAAGCTCTTTCTCTGTCTCTCTGTCTCCTTCTCTCTCTTCCCTACTTATTAGAGTGTAAATGCCTTGTGGGCAAGACATATAATAGTGATGGTATTTGTTAAGCGCTTATTCTGTTCCAGGCACTGTTCTAAGTGGTGGAGAGGATACAGGTCATTAGGTTGTCCCACATGGGGCTCACAGTCTTAATCCCCATTTTGCAGATGAGGGGACTGGGGCTCAGGGGGGTGGGGTGACTTGCCCAGAGTCACACAGCAGACAAGTGGCGAGCCAGGATTAGAACCTATGACCTCTGACTCCCAAGCCCATGCTCTTTCCACTAAGCTACGCTGCTACTCAAGACATATTACTTGCTTGTGTTGTACTTTCCCAAGAGCTTGGAACAGTGAATTCCACCTAATAGGGTTGCAATTAAAAGTCATTACTACTTGCAGGTTTTCACATTCTTGAGAGTTCCGAATCGTCTTGCTTCTTTCTTCTTCTAAACTGTGAGCCCACTGTTGGGTAGGGACCGTCTTTATATGTTGCCAACTTGTACTTCCCAAGCGCTTAGTACAGTGCTCTGCACACTGTAAGAGCTCAATAAATACGATTGATTGATTGATTGATTGATTTCATATCCTCTGTTTAACCCAATCTGCCAGCCTTCAGCCACAGATCAAGCTTATTGTACTCTTCCTCTGCTCCTCTTCCTCCTCTTCTGCTTCCTCTGCTCCTGTGCCCCTATTGCCAAGTTCCTCCACAGTCAGTCTAGACTGTGAGCCTGCTGTTGGGTAGGGACCGTCTCTATATGTTGCCAACTTGTACTTCCCAAGCGCTTAGTACAGTGCTCTGCACACAGTAAGCGCTCAATAAATACGATTGAATGAATGAATGAATCCCCTAACAGTGGGTGTCTCTCAAGGTTCAGTTCTGGGTACTTTTCTATTCTTCATTTACACCCACTGCCTTGGAGAACTCTTTCAGTCCCATAGCTTCAATTACCACTTCTATGCAGATGATATCCAAATCTAAATCTCCCACCCTAACTTCTCTCCCTCTCTGCAGCCTAGCATTTTCCTCCTGCTTTCCAGACATTTCTTCTTGGATGTCCTTCCATTACATTCATTCATTCATTCAGTTGTATATTTGAGCACTTACTGTGTGCACAGCACTTCTCCAAGAGCTTAGGAGAGAATAGTACCACAATAAACAGACACATTCTGTGCCTACAGCAAGCTTACTGTCTACCAGGAGGTCACAGATATTAATATAAGTAAATTATGGATACATATGGATTTGAGAATTGGTATTGACACCTGTCTACTTGTTTTGGGGGTTTTTTTTCGGTCTGTCTCTCCCTTCTAGACTGTGAGCCTGTTGTTGGGTAGGGACTGCCTCTATATGTTGCCCATATGCCTATATGTTGTACTTCCCAAGTGCTTGGTACAGTGCCCTGCACACGGTAAGTGCTCAACAAATATAATTAAATGAATGAATGAATGGAGAAACAATGTGGCTTAGTGGAAGGAACTTAGTCTTGGGAGTCAGAGGTCGTGGGTTCTAATCCCAGCTCTGCCACTTATCTGCCGTGTGACTTTGGGCCAGTGACTTAACTTCTCTGTGCCTCATTTACCTCATCTGTAGAATGGGGATTCAGACTGTGAGTCGGAAGTAGGACAACCAGATTACCTTGTATCTATCCCAGCGCTTAGAACAGTGCTTGGCTCATAGTAAGTGTTCAATAAATACCATCATTATTATTATTATTATTAAATGTACATAAGTGCTGGTGGGCTAGGAGGGGTGATCAACAAAGGGAGCAAATCAGAGTAATGCAGAAGGGAGTAGGAGAAGAGAAAAGGAGGGCTTAGTCAGGGAAGCCCTTTTGGAGGAGATGTCAGCAAGGCTTTGAAGTGGGGAAGAGTAATCGCATCTGTCAGATTTGAGGAGGGAGGATGTTGAGGCTAGAGGCAAGTTGTGGGCAAGCGGTCGGCAGTGAGATATCTGACATCAAGACTGAATGAGAAGGTTAACATTAGAGAGTGAAGTGTGTGGGTTGAATTGTAGTAGGAGAATAGTGAATCAATCAATCAATCAATCATACTTATTGTGTGCTCACTGTTTGTACAGCAATGTACTAAGCACTTGGTGAAATGCAAGACAGAAATAAAGAGAGACAGCCCTGCCCACAATGAGCTCACAGTCTAGTTAGGGGGAGACAGACATCAAGTAAACAGACATCAATATAAATAAATAAAATTACAAATATAATAATAATGGCATTTATAGATAAATATACATATACATATACATAATGCTGTGGGCATAGAGGGGGGAGAACAAAAGAAGCAAGTCAGGCTGACACAGAAATGAGTGGAAGATGAGGAAAAATGGGGCTTAGTATGGGGAGAAGATATGCCTTCAGTAGGGCTTTGAAAGGGAAAGAGTAATTGTCTGGCAGATTTGAGAAGGGAGGGAGTTCCAGACCAGAGGTAAAACGTGGGCCAGGGGTCGGCAGGAAGACAGGTGAGATCGAGACAGCACTAGAAGAGTAAGTGTGTGGGCTGGGTTGTAGAAGGAGAGAAGGGAGGTGAGGTAAGAGGGAGCAAGGTGGTGGAGAGCTTTACAGCCAATGAGAGGAGTTTTTGTTTGATGCAGAGGTGGAGAGACAACCACTGGAGATTTTTGAGGTGGGGGTGACATGCCCTGAGCACTTCTGAAGAAAGGTAATCTGGGCAGTGGAATGACTTATGGACTGGAGTGGAGAGAGGCAGGAGGTTGGGAGGTTAGAAAGGAGGCTGATGCAGTATTCTAGGCAGGATAGGATGAGTGATTGTACTAACATGGTTGTGGTGTGGATGGAGAGGAAAGGTCAGATTTTAGCAGTGTTGTGAAAATGAGACTGACAAGATTTGGTGACATATTGGATGTGTGGGTTGAATGAGAGTGGAATCAAGGATGGTAACAACGTTATTGGGCTTGTGAGACGGGAAATATAGCTGTGCCATCTACAGTCATGGAAAAGTTTGGGAGAGGACAGGGTTTGGAAGGGAAGATAAGGATCTCTATTTTGGACATGTTAATTTTGAGGGGACAGGAGGACATCGAAGTAGAGATGTCTTGAAGGCAGGAGGAAATGCAAGCCTGGAGACAGAGAAAGATAAGGGGAGGAGATGTAGATTTGGATATCATCCGCATAAAGATGGTAGTTGAAGCTTTGGGAGTGAATGTGTCTTTCCCTGCTTCAGTCTATTCGTCACTCTGCTGCCTGGATTATCTTTGTAAAGAACCGCTCTGGGCATGTCACTCCCCTCCTCAAAAATCTCCAGTGGTTGCCTAAGAATCTTCACAGGAAGCAAAAACTCCTCACTCTCGACCTCAAAGCTCTCCATCACCTCGCCCCCTCCTACCTCACCTCCCTTCTGTCCTTCTACAGCCCAGCCCACACACCCTGCTCCTCTGCCGCCGATCTCCTCACTCTCCTCTCCTCTAATGTCAACCTAATCATTGTATCTCAGTCTTATCTATCTCACCCCCAAAACCTTGCCCATCTCCTCTATCTGTTTTGGAGCTTTGCCTATCTTTATATTTGACAAAACAACACCCTCCCCACCTTCAAAGCGTTATTAAAGCAAATCTCCTCCAGAGGTCCTCCCCAAGAAGCGCTCATTTCTCTTTCATCATCATCATCATCATCATTACCATTATCAGTGGTACTTACTGAGCACTTACTGTATGCTGAGCACTGTACTAAAGCACTTGGAAGAGTACAAAACAACAGAGATAGTTGACACATTTCCTTCCCACAATGAACTTATCTCTAGAGGGGGAGACAGACAATAATATAAATAAATACATAACAATAATAATAATAATAATAATAATAATGGCATTTGTTAAGCTTACTATGTGCAAAGCACTGTTCTAAGAGCTGGGGAGGATACAAGTGTGGGGCTCACATTCATAATCCCCATTTTACAGATGAAGTAACTGAGGCACAGAGAAGTTAAATGACTTGCCCAAAGTCACACAGCTGCCAATTGGCAGAGCCAGGATTTGAACCCATGATCTCTGACTCCAAAGCCCATGATCTTTCCACTGAGCCACACTGCTTCTCTATGCTTATGCTGTGGGGTTGAGGGTGGGGCAGGTATTAAATGCCCAAAGATCACAAATCCAAGTTTATACAAGATGCAGAAGGGAGTGGGAGCTAGGAAAATTGGGCAATTGGATAAGCCTTCCTGGAGGAGAGGTGACTTTAACAAGGCTTTGAATGTGGATAAGAGAGGTGATCTAGCATATGCAGAGGGGCAGGGAGTTCCAGGCTAGGGGGAGGATGTGATAATGATGATTCTTTATCTTGTTCTCCAACCGCCCACCTAGTCTGTGCACTCCATGGGAGATAGGGATCTGCTTATCTCATATCTACTCCAGAGCTTCCTCTACTCTGTAACTTTGTTGTGGGCAGGAAATATGTATCCTAGATTGTTGTATTGTTTTCTCCCAAGTGCTTAGTACAGTGCTCTGCACACAGTAAGTGCTCAATAAATAATAGAGATTGATTGATAAAGTGCTTTGCAAATACTAAAAACATTAATTACTTTCATTTTTTATTATTGTTATTCATTCATTCATTCAATCGTATTTACTGAGCGCTTACTGTGTGCAGAGCACTGTACTAAGCACTTGAGAAGTACAAGTCGGCAACATGTAGAGACGGTCCCTACCAAACAACATGCTCACAGCCTAAAAGGGGGAGACAGACAACAAAACAAAACATGTAGACAGGTGTCAAAATCGTCAGAACAAATAGAAATAAAGCTATATGCACATCATTAACAAAATGAATAGAATAGTCAGTATGTACAAGTAAAATAAATAGAGTAATAAATCAGTACAAATATACAAGTGCTGTGGGGAGGGGAAGGAAGTAGGGCAGAATGGGGGATGGGGAGGAGGAGAGGAAAAAGGGGGCTCAGTCTGGGAAGACCTCTTGGAGGAGGTGGGCTCTCAGTAGGACTTTGAAGGGAGGAAGAGAGCAAACTTGGCGGATGTGTGGAGGGAGGGCAGTCCATGCCAGGGGAAAGACATGGGCCAGGGGTCGACGGCGGGACAGGTGAGAATGAGGTACAGTGAGGAGGTTAGCGGCAGAGGAGCGGCGGGTGTGGGCTGAGCTGTAGAAGGAGAGAGGGGAGGGGAGGTAGGAGGGATGAGGTGATGGAAAGCCCTGAAGCCGAGAGCCTTGAAGCCGAGAGTGAGTAGTTTTTGCTTGATTTGTAGGTTGACAGGCAGCCACTGGAGATTTTTGAGGAGGGGAATAACATGCCCAGAGTGTTTCTGCACAAAGATGATCTGGGCAGCAGAGTGAAGTGTAGACTGAAGTGGGGAGAGACGGGAGGATGGGAGATCAGAGAGGAGGCTGATGCAGTAATCCAGTCAGGATAGGATGAGAGATTGAACCAGCAGGGTAGCAGTTTGGAAGGAGAGAAAGGGTGGATCTTGGCGATGTTGCGGAGGTGAGACCGACAGGTTTTGGTGACGGATTGGATGTGAGGGGTGAATGAGAAAGCAGAGTCGAGGATGACATCAAGGTTGCAGGCTTGTGAGATGGGACGAATGGTAGTGCCTTCTACAGTGACTGGAAAGTCAGGGAGAGGGCAGGGTTTAGGAGGGAAGATAAGGAGTTCAGTCTTGGATATATTGAGTCCATATTGTTATCATTGTTAGTAATAAGCCTTCTCCACTTATTTCATTTCTTGCTACTCCTGGGTTATCTTTGTGACTCAGCACACATCTCCCCTATCCTTAAACCTGTCCAGTGGTTGCATGTTTTCCTCTGTGACAAATGACTCGTTATCATTGGTTTCAAGGTTCTACCAATGGCCCCTTATTTATTAACTCTCCTTAAGTGCTACTCCCATGTTCATAACTCTTCTCCACCCAAGAACATCCTCTCTCTGTGCACATTTTTGCCTTGCTTGACTCTAAATGCTTGTTCATGTTGTACCCTGGAACTGATAGTTTCTACACTCCACCAGACCATAACTATTCCTTTTTCTAAGTCCCCTTGAAATCCCATATGCCCTAATAAATCTATCCCAGGTAACTATTAGTGACTTTTTTAATGAGATGCTTTAAGTGCTTACTGTGAGCCAAGCACTGTATGTATGGCCAAAACAGAGCGCCTTATCTTCCCACCCAAACCTTGTCCTCCCCGTGACTTTCCCATCACTGTAAATGGCACCACCATCCTTCCTGTCTCACAAGCCCATAATCTTGGTATTATCCTTGACTCCTCTCTCTCATTCAACCCACATATTCAATACATAACTAAATCCTGTCGGTCCCACCTTCACAACACCCCTAAAATCCTTCCCCTCCAACCAAACTGCTACCACACTAGTACAGTCACTTAGCCTATCCTGCCAGGATTACTGCATCAGCCTCCTTGCTGTCCTTCCAGCCTCCTGTCTCACCCCACTCCAGTCCATCCCTAACTCTGCTGCCCAGATCATTTTTCTACAGAAACTTTCAGGACATTTCACCCTGCTCCTCAAAAATTCCAGTGGTTGCCCATCCATCTTCATATCAAACAAAAACTCATCACAATTGGCTTTAAAGCACTCCATCACCTTGCTCCCTCCTACTTCACCTCGTTTCTGTCCTTCTAAACCCAGCCCACATGTTTTGGCCTGTGCTTAGTTTCTCACTATGCCTTGATCTCACCTGTCTCACTTCCAACTTCTGGCCCACATCCTGCCTCTGACCTGGAACGCCCTCAATCCTCTAAACTGTCACACAACCACTCTCCCCTGCTTCAAAGCCTTATTGAAGGCACATTTCCAAGAGGCCTTCTCAGTCTATGCCCTACTTTTCCTCATCTCCCACTCCCTTCTGCATCACCTTGACTTGCTCCCTTTGTTCTTCTCCCCTCCCAGCCCCTCTGTACTTAAGGACATATCTGTAATTGTATTTATTTGCATTAATGTCTTCTATCCCCATCTAGACTCTAAGTTCACAGTGGGCAGGGAATGTGACTGTTTATTGTTGTATTTTCCCAAGCACTTAGCACAGTGATCTGTACAAAGTAAGCACTCAGTAATGAATGAATGAATGAATACAAGTAAATTGTGTTGGACACAGTCCTTGTCACACATAAAGCTCACAGTCTTAGTCCTTATTTTACAGATGAGGAAACTGAGGCACAGAGAAGTGATGTGACTTGCCCAAAGTCACACAGCAGACAGATGGCAGAGCCAGAATTAGAACTCAAGTCCTCTGACACCCAGGCCCTTGCTGTATCCACTAGGCCACTCTTTCTCATCCTAACATTAATAATAGTATTAATATTAATTGTAAGTTCTTTCTTGCACTTATATCTTTATTCTTGCTCAACTTCAGTACTTACATTTGAACTTCTGCTAAGCATTAAAGTTCATCTATTCAGGCTTAATGCTTGAGAATGTTACTCTGTGATTTTTTTCCTTGTAGGTAGAGAATGTGTCTTAGGCTTGTTTCGGACTTTACAAGCCCTTGGTTTGGTTCATTGCATTCAGTAAGCCCTCAATAATTACCATTATAAATTCTCTGCTCCAAATCCTTTTTGAATCTGGTGATAGCTATTACTAGCTCTCTCTAGCCTTTTTAAGTCAGAGTGGAAGAAGGAATCGACATTGTGGCTTTCCTTTTGCTTCCTAAAACAAGAGAAAGAAGATGAAGCTGCTGTCACTTTTTATAAATTTTAAATGGAACTGAGCCTGGAAAGTCTTTTTGTGACCCTGGAAAGAGAATGCCTGTCTTACGTGCATTAGGGCAGTCTCATTGGAGGGAAACCAATATGACCATTTCTTTCTCCAGCTCAAGCCTCTCTCCTAGTATAAATAGTACTAATAACATTTATTGGGCACTCACTGTGTGCTTAGGGAAGCAACATGGCCTGTTGGAAAAGCTTGGGAGTTAGGGGACCCATATTCTAGTCCTCGCTCTCTGGAAAACCATAGGCAAGTCACTTCTCTGTGCCTTTATATTTAAAATGGGGATTTAATACTTGTTCTCCCTTCATATTAGACTAGGAGATCCTTTATGGGCCTTGGAGTGTGTCCAACTGATTTATTTGTATCGACCTTACTGAGACCAAATTTTGAATGGAGTTACCAAGCGAGACACCTATTAACAGTAGTTGTGGTAGTGGCAATGATAATAGAGGTAGTAGCAGTATATATTAAGTGCTTGGAGAAAACACACAGGTGGGGATAAGACATGATCTGATAATTTAATGCAGGGCTGAGGGGTTGGAGAACAAGCAGTTGGAGGCAGATACATCAGGAGTGAAAATGAAACATTAAAATTCAGCACAAGCAAATACACAAAGTATGCTCAAAATCTTGAAGGCATCAGAGGAGTCTGGAGCACGTGGAGACATCCTGAGACCAAAGACCTAGGTGATAGGAGGGAAAACAACAATAGAGGAGTTCAGAAGTGAGTAGGAGCAACTTTTTTCTTCATCCCAGTGGGCCCAGAGCATGCCTCGAACAGGGACCCCCAGTGTCAGGAAGAAAGATGGCAGTCAACTCAGTCCTTTCCTTAGTAGTGATGGAAAAGTTGTCTGCAAAATAAAATTATCAGTTACTGCTGCATTCCTATCTGTTGTAGTATTTGTTCATACTCCTATGTCTCCTTCTAACAATTTGTTTAGGACTTTTTATGGTATTTAAGTGCTTATTCTGTACCAGGCACTGTGCTAAACTCAGGAGTAGATTCAACCTAATCAAATTGGACCAAGTCATGTCACACATGGGACTTACAGTCTTAATTTCCAGTTTACAGATAAGGTAATTGAGGCACAGAAAAGTTTGTCCAAGGTCACACAGCTGATAAGTAAGACAGCCAGGTTAAGAATTTTGTGAACAATAACATAATGCTGTAATTTGTCCTTAAAATTACCTTGGATCTTGTAATGTCAATAAATGCACTCTAAGTTTCAGTAAAAAAAGAAAATTAATGTAAGGTAATATTAATGAAGGCTTAATATTAATTTTCTGATATGACTAATAAGTCAGTTAGCTTTGCATTGACAGTTGTCTCTGCTTCCCACAGGATTACTATAGGATTATTAAAACCCCTATGGATATGGAAACAATAAAACAGAGTTTGGATAATAACTACTGTTGAAATGCAAATGAATTTATACAGGATTTTTATATAATGTTTACAAATTGTTACAACTAAAATAATGTAGAATCTCAATAACGAAGAGTGATTTGTTATTTGGGTTTTTGAGGGCCACATAAGTTTTATGAAGATGTTAAAATCTTACATAAAATCTATTTTGTTGATATGTGAGTGAAGTTCTCACTAGTCCAAACTCACTAGTTTTAACCTTCTAACTAGTGAAAAGCAACAAGGCCTAGTGAACTGAGCATGGGCCTGAGAATCAGAAATATTTAGGTTCTAATGCTGTCTCTGCCACTTGTCTGCTGTGTGAACCTGGGGCAAGTTGCTTAACTTCTCTGCCTCAGTTATGTCATCTGTAAAAAAGTGGGGGTTGAGACTGCATGCCTATATGGGACATGGACTGTGTCCAAGCCTATTTGCTTGTATCCACCCCAACACTTAATATAGTGCCTGACATGTAGTAAGCCCTTGAGAAATACTAACAGTAATAATGATGGCATTTGTTAAGTGCTTACTACATGCAAAGCACTGTTATAAGTGCTGGGGAGGATACAAGGTGATCAGGTTGTCCCACGTGAGGCTCACAGTCTTAATCCCCATTTTACAGATGAGGTAACTGAAGCACAGAGAAGTTAAGTGACTTGCCCAAAGTCACATAGCTGACAATTGGTGGAGCTGGGATTTGAATCCATGACCTCTGACTCCCAAGCCTCTGCTCTTTCCATGGAGCCATGCTACATCTCTGTGGCTCAGAGAATACTACAATTCTATTACTATATAAATACTGTACAAGTACTGTACTGCACAGTACAAATACTACAGTTATTATTATTAATATTGTTATTGCTATTATTAGTTCATGCTAAGCAGTGTGGTTTAATAGAAAGAATACAGGTCTTGGAGTCAGATGACCTAAGTTTGAATTCTGGCTCCACCACTTGCCTTCTATGTGACCTTGGACAATTCAACTTAGGCTTTCCTCAGTTTTCTTAGCTGTAAAATAGGAATTCAGGAGTCACAACTCTTCCCACTTAGGTTGTGAGCCCTGAAAGGACAGGGACCATATCTGACCTGATTATCATGTATCTCTCTCCCAACACTTAGTACAGTGTGTGTGCAAACAGTAAGCATTAAATACCAAAAGGAAAATTAGGTTCTTTTTCGAATGCTAGAGAAGATCACCTTGCCTTCCTCCTACTATATCTCACTGCTCTCCCACTACAATCCAGCCAACACACTTCATGCCTCTACCTCTAACCTACTCACTGAACCTCAATCTCATCTATCTCATCACTGATCTCTAGCCCAAGTCTTGCCTCTGGCCTGGAATACCCTTCCTTTTCATATCCAACAGACTTGAAAGTCTTATTGAAGGTACATCTCCTCCAAGAGTTCTTCCCTGACTAAGCCCTCATTCCCTTGTCACCCATTTCTTTGTCCATTGCACTTACACTTGGACTTGCTCCCTTATTCACCCCTTCCTCTGTACCTCACTACTTACATACATATTTGTAATTTATTTATTTTTATTAATGTCTGTTCCCTCTTCTAGACTATAAGATTTTGGGTTTTTTTATTTTGTTTTAAATGGTATTTGTTAAGTGCTTACTATGTGGCAGACACTGTACTAAGCAAGCTAATTGGGTTGGATATAGTCCCTGTCACACATGGGGCAGGCAGTCTTAATACCCACTTTTCAGATGGGGTAAATCAGGCCCAAAAAGTAAAGTGACTTGCCCAGTGTCACACAGCAGACAAGTGGCAGTACATATGTGTAAGTCTGTAATTTATTAATTTTGTTTACACTAAGGTGTGTCTCCCCCTCTAGACTGTGAATGTATCTGTTTGTTGATGTATTGTATTCTTCCAAGTGCATAGTACAATGCTTTGCACACAGTAATTGCTCAATAAATTCGAATGGATGAATGAATGAAGGAATGAACAAACAAACGGAGTTGTATTATATTGAGAAGCAGTGTGTGCTAGTGGATGGAACACAGGCCTGGGAGTCAGAAGGACCAGACTTCTAATCCCAACTCCTCCATTTGTCTGTTGTGTGACCTTGGGTAAGTCGCTCAACTTCTCTGTACCTTATTTACCTCTTCTGTAGAATGTGGATTAATACTGTGCGACACATGTGGGACCTGGACAGTGTCCAACCTAATGAGACTGTATCTCCCCCTGCACTTATTACAGTGCCTGGCACAAGGAAGCACTTAACAAATACCATTTTTAAATAAACCAAAAAACAAAAAGCAGAATTGCTAGACATGTTCCCTGCCACAAGTATTTCTACTCTAATAGATTCTCCCTTGGTTCCCAAATCTGTCAAGTGGTTTATTTTGATTCTAAGTATAGCCAACTCTTAGGGACAGTTCCTCTGACACCATCTCCAAGCAGAATAATCCAAGAGCTATCAACAGTATTCCCTATTTTAAAGTGATAACTTGAGCTGCCAATAATTTTGTTTATGTGATAATTTGTTTCCATCACACCCATAAAAAATGAAGAGCACCATTAGGGGCCATTCATCCACTAAAGGATGAATGTGTTAATTACTGTTAAGGATTTGAATGGTACCAATAAGGCAGTATAGGCAATTAAGGATCAGTCACTCTTCTTCCATGGCCAGTTCCATCCTAATTCTTTCCCAGAACTCTCCTTTTCGTCTACCAGTAGTTTCAGGAAACCTGTAGCTTGGTAGGCATCATCATCATAATTAGAGCTAGATGCTGCTGGTAAATTCACCAACCAACCATCTCTTTATTGTAGGCTGTTTTGAGGAAGCAATGGGTGCAGTGTGTGAGGTGGAGCACAACCCATCTAGCTAACACTAATATTCATTTAGTCAACAATTTATTAATATTTATTAATCAATTATAGTGTTCAGATAAATGAAGAAGCAATTAGGAGAATACAAGAAAAATAAAAAACATGATATCTGGCCTTGTGTTCATGATTTAAGAGGGAGATAGAGAAGGAGAAACAAATAGAGTTTTTTATGATGTTAAGCACTTACTAATATGTTTTGGGTCAAATGCCTAAATAGAAGCAGTGTGGTTTAGCATGGCTTAGTGGAAAGAGCATGGGCTTGGGAGCCAGAAGTCAGGAGTTCTAATCTGGCTCCACCCCTTGTTAGCTGTGTGACTTTGGGCAAGTTATTTCACTTCTCTGTGCCTCAGTTACCTCATTGGTAAAATGGGGATGAAGACTGAGTCATTCGTTCATTAATTCAATCGTATTTATTGAGCACCTACAGTGTGCAGAGCACTGTACTAACCACTTGAAAAGTACAATTTGGCAACAGATAGAGACAAGCCCTACCAAACAACGGGCTCACAGTCTAGAAGGAGGAGACAGATAACAAAGCAAAACAAGCATACAGGTGTCAATACCATCAAAATAGATAAATAGAATTAAAGATATATGCACATCATTAATAAAGTAAGTAGAGTAGTAAATATATTCAAATATACAGAAGTGGTGTGGGGAGGGGAAGGGGTAGAGTAGAGGGAGAGAGTGGGGGTGATGGGGAGGGGAGGAGGACAACCTGATTATCTTGTATCTACCCCAGTGCTTAGAACAGGGCTTGGCACATTATAAGCGCTTAACCAATGCCATTGTTATTATTAGGAACTATACTAGGCTCTGGGTTAGATAGAAGCTAGTCAGGTTGGACCCAGTACATATCCCACATGGGTATCATAGTTCTAATTCCCATTTTATAGATGAAGTAACTGAGGCACCAAGAAGTCAAATGACTTGCTCATGGTCACACAGCAGGAAAGTGGCAGAACCATTCATTTAATTGTATTTATTGAGCGCTTACTCTGTGCAGAGCACTGTACTAAGCAATTAACCAGTATTAGAACCTAGGTCCTTCTGGCATATATGCTCTTTCTTCTAGGCCATACTGCTTCTCTCAATTGTCAACAGAAATATCTAAGAGATAAATGAGTAAATAAATGAGTTATCTATATATAGCTCTCTAAACAAACACACCCCATTGTTTCTATCTCTCCATCTTCAAGTTAACTCAGTTGGTGAATATGCTAAAGGCAGAGGTAATAAAGATTTTTAAGTCCATCCTATTCCAGAATTATCACAATATTTTTGCCATACAAGCAAAAGATTGTAAACTCCAGAGTCATTTGCCTGAAATTTCTATACATATAAGAATTGAACTATAGACAATAGGGCCACTTTACCAGGAAAAGAGAATGAGCTATTAGAAAAATTGAGAGGTGAGGATCTTTATGAATAGAAGCATACAGTCTCTTTAATCACTGAAAAAGCAGGATGTTCATCTTACCTTAAATGGGCATTCAAAATGTGCCTGCTTTCTTTCAGGTTAATATGGGCAGATGAAGTAGCAACATAGCTCTCTGTCTAGTTTTTCAGTTCACTTTGGGAGCAATCTCTTTCCATATCCGCTAATACTTATAAAGTTCTGGTGAAGTTAGAGTATTAAGCAAGATGCTACCTGCCTTTTAGGATCAGGTAATAAGGTTGGCTAAATTATCTTGTTTCTATTCATCCTAAATAGGGCTGGAGTGAAAAAAGATTGTGGAAGCTGCTTCAAATATGCAGGATCTTGCCTACCTCTAAACTTGCTTAATAACTGATGTAGAAATTCTTTTTAGGAATTTGACCCAAAACATACAGGGTAGGTGAGTAGCGTAGAGTCTCCTTGAATTGTGGTTCAAGAGGGTGCTGACAAAATGGCTTACGAAGTCTGTCAATTACTATAAGCCTGTTGTTGGGTAGGGACCATCTCTATATGTTGCCAACTTGTACTTCCCAAGTGCTTAGTACAGTGTTCTGCACACAGTAAGCGCTCAATAAATATGATTGAATGAATGAATTGGATGAATTATAATGAAGGAATGGGACTCATTCATTCATTCAATCGTACTTATTGAGTACTTACTGTGTGCAGAGCTCTATACTAAGTGCTTGGGAAGTGCAAGTCAGCAACATATAGAGACAGTCCCTACCCAACAACGGGCTCACAGTCTAGAAGGAGACAGACAACAAAACAAAACAAGTAGACAGGTGTCAAAACTGTCAGAATAAATAGAATTATAGCTATATGTGCATCATTAATAAAATAGAGTAGTAAATATGTACAAGTAAAATAAATAAAGCAATAAATATGTAAAAACATATACAAATGCTATGGGGAGGAGAAGGGGATAGGGCAGGGGGAGGACGATGGGGAGGGGAGGGAGAGGAGGAGAGGAAAAAGGGGGCTCAGTCTGGGAAGGCCTCCTGGAGGAGGTGAACGCTCAGTAGGTTTTGAAGGGTGGAAGACTCAACTTCCCAGGAACAGTCTCAACCTATTTGAACCTAGGTTGCTGAGTTTCTGTAGCAACCATTACATTTTTTATTATTTACCAATGTTATTTGTATATAGCTTCTTTTGAAGGAGCTTTAGGGGTAGATATAGATCAGTTCACCTTTTTTACCAGTGGTCAACCCATTTTTGTCCTGGGAGCAGCTCTTGATATCTCAGAAAGATGATCTTGAATTTTTCTAAATTAACTCTGAAGAAGTAAGAAGTTATTTACTGAATACTTTGGAAGTTTATAGTTATGCTAAATGATCATACCTGCTTCCTCCCCCATCAGGCAAAATAGTTTTGCAGTCCATAAAGAGGTAAGAACAAAGATGGTGAAATTGTACAAAGATTCTCTACCATAAACTTGTTACAGTCAGGGAGCATGTCTGCCAAGTCGTTGTATTATACTCTCATAAGTGCTTAGTACAGTGTTTTGCACATAGTAAGTGCTCAGTAAATAGGATTGGTTGATTGATTGATTGATTGATCAGTGAAATGATGTAGAGAACACTAAAACACATTCAGAGAGCTCCATTACAGGAACAATCTCAATATCAGTTCTGGTGGCAGTGGTATACAAAATGGTATGCAATTTTAACATACCACCTTTGATTATAGGGTCATTTTTCCAAAAAAGTAGTTTTGTGAAAAGGTCAGATATCATTGATGACATAAAATCAGAAGAGAGGCTAATGGTGTTAAGTGAATCACAAATCAGGATATTTTAAAATAATAGGGAGAGTTTCCAGGGCTTAGTCTACTTTTTGCTGGTAAATGTTTCAATTTAGTATTTTAAAATCCTGTGGTACTTGTATCTTAAAAGTCAGTGTGCTACATTTTTTAAACTGTTGATTTGAAATGGGTGGACTATAGTATTTAATCCATGTTTTGTTAATGCAACAAGGAGATGTCACTGTTTGAATGGCAGAAGCTCCAGAGAAGCTCTTTTTGAAAAAATATCTGAAGTGCCCTCAGAAGAAACTGAAATTATAATAGTCCAGCTAAAAGGAAGAGGTCATGGGAGGAAAGAAGCAGATAAGACTAACATGACATTGGCCATACTTTAGATTAATTTCCTAAATGCATACATTTTTCATAGGGTTTGCTATCTTGTAGAACAGTTTTAGGAAAACCCAAAAAACCTTTCTGGATAGCAGGCAGGGTGTCCAGAAAGAAGTCCTGAGGACCTCATCTTCCCCCTTCTAGTTTCTTTTCGTATTCCTTCTTTTGAAGACATGTCAGTAACTCACTGTAGATTAATTAGTCATGATAGTGTTAGGGAAGTATATTACACTCTCCTTCCACCTTTTAACATAGTGAATAGAGTTCTCATTCTCTTTATAAATTTTACAGAGCTCCAGCATTTGCTCTAAATTTTATTTTGTTAACTTTAACATTTGCACTACTTGGGATTTCATATTTAAATCTGTCACTTCTCTTATCTATTCACTTTCTAAGAGGCATGAAATGGATCTCTTCCCCATGTTGATGAAACATTAATCAATTAATTGTATTTTTTGAGTGCTTACTGTGTGCAGAGATCTATTAAGTAAGCACTTGGGAGCTTATAATACAATAGAGTAGTAGACATGATCCTGTCCCACAAAGAGCTTAGTACAGTGCTCTGTATACAGTAAGCGCTTAATAAATATGATTGAATGAATAAGTGAATGAAGTCTAGAGGCAGAGACATATATTGCAAAAAATTAAGATAGGGGAGATAGCAGAGTATAAGGATATATACATAAATTCTGTGTAGCTTAGAGTGGGTAGAATAAGAAGTGTGTAGAATGTACAGATCCAGCTACTTAGGTGACATGGGGTGGAAAGTGCATAGGGAATATTAGGGCCTTTGGAGAATGTTGTTTTAGAAAGGCTTTGAAGGTGGGGAGAGTCCTGTTCTGTAACATATGAAAAGAAAAGGGGTTCCGGGCCAGAGGAAGGAAGTGGGCAAGGGGTTGGTGCTGAGATAAGATGAGACTGAGGTACAGTGAGTAGGTTGGCATTAAAGGAGCTAAGTGTGCAGGCTAGATTGTAGTAGGAAGTCAGCAACGTAAGATAGAAGGATGTATTTTTGAGTAATTCTGTTTAATGCAAAAGTGGATGGACAACAATTGAAGATTTTGGGAGAGTGCAGAGGCATGGGCTGAACAATTTGAGAAAAAAGATTAAAGCAGCAAAGTGAAGTTTGTACTGGAGTGTGGAGAGACAGCGGCAGGAAGATCATTCATTCATTCGTGTTTATTGAGCACTTACCGTGTGCAGAGAACTGTACTAAGTGCTTGGGAAGTATGTGTTGGCAACATATAGAGATGGTCACTACACAACAATGGGCTCACAGTCTAGAAGGGGGAGACAGACAACAAAACAAAACATGGAGACAGGTGTCAAAGCCATCAGAATAAATACAGTTATTGCTAGGTGCACATCGTTAATAAAATAGAGTAGTAAATGTGTACAAGTAAAATAAATAGAGTAGTAAATCTGCACAAACATATATACAGGTGCTGTGGGGAGGGGAAGGAAGTGGGGGGGGATGGGGAGGAGGAGAGGAAAAGGGGGCTCAGTCTGGGAAGGCCTCCTGGAGGAGGTGAGCTCTCAGTAGGGCTTTGAAGGGAGGAAGAGAGCTAGCTTGGCCAATGTGTGGAGGGAGGGCATTCCAGGCCAGGGGAAGGACGTGGGCCAGGTGTCGATGGGGGGACAGGCGAGAACGAGGCCCATTGAAGAGATTATTGGCAGAGGAGTGGAGGGTGTGGGCTGGGCTGTAGAAGGAGAGAAGGGAGGTGAGGTATGAGGGGGGCGAGGTGACGGAGAACCTTGAAGGCAAGAGTGAGGAGTTTTTGCTTTATTTGTAGGTTGACAGGCAACCATTGGATATTTTTGAGGAGGGGGGTGACATGCCCAGAGCATTTCTGTACAAAGATAATCCGGGCAGCAGAGTGAAGTATAGACTGAAGCAGGTAGAGACAGGAGGATGGGGGATCAGAGAAAAGGCTGATGCAGTAATCCAGTTGGGATAGGATGAGAGATTGAACCAGCAAGGTAGCTGTTTGGATGGAGAGGAGAGGATGTATCTTGGCATTGTTGTGGAGTTGAGACTGGCAGGTTTTGGTGACAGATGTATGGGGTGAATGACAGAGTGGAATCAAGGATGACACCAAGGTTGCAGGCTTGTTAGATGGGAAGGATGGTAGTGCTGTCTACAATGATGGGAAAGTCAGGGAGAAGACAAGGTTTGGGAGAGGTGATAAGGAGCTCAGTCTTGGACAACATGAGTTTTAGATGGCAGGCAGACATCCAGATGGAGAAGACCTGAAGTCAGGAGGAGATACAAGCCTGGAGGGAGGGAGAAAGAGCAGGGGTGGAGATGTAGATTTGGGTGAAATCAGTGTAGAGATGATAGTTGAAGCCATGGGAGTGAATGAGTTCACCAAGGGAGTGAGTATAGTTAGAAAATAGAAGGGGACCAAGAATTGACCCTTGAGGAACCCCTAAGTAAGGGGATGAGAGGGGGAGGAGGAACCTACGAAGGAGACTGAGAATGAACGGCCGGAGAGAAAAGAGAACCAGGAAAGGACAGAGTCTGTGAATCCAAGGTTGGATAGCTTGTTGAGGAGAAGGGTGCTCATCAGGGATCATCAAGGATCAAGATCATCAAGGAGGCTAGTGCAGGAGTCAAGTAAGGATAGGACAAGCAGAGTAGCAGTTTGTAAGGAGGAGACAAGGAAGATTCTAGTGATGTTTTGGAGACAGAACTCTTCCCCTCTAGTCAGTAAGCTTGTTGTGGGCAGGTAACTTCATTGCAGTACCAATGAAGATGGTGATGATAGTACTGACAGGATTTGGTGAGCTCTCCATCCCTGAACTGTCCTTTCCTGTAGTCTCTCATTTCTTCTTGCATTTGTATCTCTACATGGTTGTCCTGCCAACACCTCAAACGAAACATATCCAAAACAGGACTCCTCTTCTTCCTGGAAAACTCCCCTAGTAAAAGTCAACACCACCCCGTCTCCTTGTCTTCTAAGTCTGTAACTTAGAAATTGCCTTTCTTATTATATGGCATTTATTAAGTGCTTACTATTTGCCAAGCACTGTTCTAAGCACTGGGATAGATACAAGGTAATCAGGTTGGACTCAGTCTCTCTCTCAAATGGGGCTCCCAGTCTTAAAACTTAAGCAACTCTTCTGTCTCATTCAGTGCAGAATTTCAGTCCTTCATCAAATAATAATAATAATAATGTTGGTATTTGTTAAAGCACTTACTATGTGCCAAGCACTGTTCTAAGCGCTGGAGTTGATACAAGGTAATCAGGTTGTCCCACATGGGGCTCACAGTCTTCACCCCCATTTTACAGATGAGGGAACTGAGGAACAGAGAAGTTAAGTGACTTGCCCAAGGCCTCACAGCTGACAAGCAGCGGAGTCAGGATTAGAACCCATGACCTCTGACTCCCAAGCCCAGCCTCTTGACACTTTGCTATGCTGCTTCTCAGCCATGCTACTTCTCAAAGCCAGTTGGTTGCTAAAATCCACCCTTTCCTTTGATCAGACTGCTCATATCCTACTTTAATTACAGCATCAGCCTTCTACTGACCTCCCTGCATCCTGTTTCTCTGCATTCCAGTCCACACTTCACCCTGCTGCCTGGATCATTTTTCTGAAAAATCATTTACTCCATATCTCCCAACCCCTCAAAAATGTCCAGTGGTTGCTTATCAAACAGAAGCTCCCTAATTGGCTTTAAAACATTTTATCCTCTTTCCTTACTGTGCTAATTTCCTTCTACAAACCAGCTCACTTCGCTTCTCTGATGCTAATATACTCAAACTCTGCCTAAATCTCATCTATTTCACTGCCACCCCTTTCCTTGCCCATGTCCTCCTTGTGGCCTAGAGATCCTCTGTTAGGGCAGATTCAATGGATGCGCGTGAGAACGCCCATCCCCTCCGCCCTCATGCAACCCCTGTACGATCTCGTAAAAGGAGACCCCAATCTTATATCGCACCGCGAATGGACGGAGTCCGCGAAAAGCGCACTCCGAGAAATCACACAGCGGTTAGCGGGTAGCCATACTTCTCGAGCTGAACCCCACCTCCCCATGGAGGTCACGATATTTTGGGAGGGTAGCCTTTTCGCAGCTATTCACCAAGGAGCCGAGATTCTCGAATGGTGTTATCCTCGAAACCCCTCCCGTGTTCTCCCAAAGGAGACTGAGCTTCTCGGTCACTTTTGCCAAAACGCCATACAGAGGGTAGTGGCGCTTTCGGCCACTTACCCTATAGTCCATGTCGGGATAGCCATGGGGGACCTTGAGGCGATAGCCAGGGACAGCTTCCTGTGGGCCATGCTCCTACAGCAGGCCACCTTTACGGAACGCTCCCCGTTGACTCTTAGCCACTTATACGAGGGATCGGACATTCTGACCCCTCGGGTGATCTCCGATACTCCGGTCGGGGGAGACAATGTCTTTACGGATGCCACCAAGGAACACCGGGCGGCAGTTTTCAATCAGACCACCGGTGCCTTGTCGGTGCTCGACACACCATACGGCTCGACTCAGCAAAATGAACTTTTCGCTATCATATGGGCAATGACTAACTACCCCCAGGCGATCAACATTATTTCGGATAGCCTGTATGCCGTTAATCTTGCCCGGCAAATCGAAACCTCCATACTTTTCGACAGGTACTCGGAGATTGGGAACATGATCTCTTGGCTTCAGGCTGCCGTGGCGGCTAGGGAATGTAAGGTATACCTCATGCACGTCCGTTCCCACACGGACGGACAAGGGCCGATCTTTGATGGCAACCGCACTGTGGATGCCAGCCTACACCCCACAGGGCAGTCACTAATGGGGCTGGATGCCGCGGCAGCGGCGCATAGGGAGTTCCATCTCCCGGCTACCTCGCTCCGCCGGCTATATGGGGTCACTAGAGAGGAGGCCCGGTCTATTGTCCGGCGCTGTACTCGCTGTCTTCCGTTCACCCCACGGCCGGCAGGGTCGACGGGTGTGAACCCCCGGGGGCTCACGCCGAACAAGCTGTGGCAAATGGATGTCACCCATTGGGGGACCTCCACAATTCATATGACCATTGACACCTTCTCCGGATTCATGCTGGCGACACGCCAAGCAGGAGAAGCCGCAAAACATGTGCAAAACCATTTGTACCATTGCTTTGCCGCTATAGGCACACCCCAGGAGATAAAGACGGATAATGGCCCCTGCTATGTCTCCAAAGCCATGTCCCTCTTTTTCTCCTCCTTTGGCATCTCCCATGTTACCGGGATACCTTACAACCCTAACGGTCAAGGTATAGTGGAAAGGGCAAACAGGACGCTGAAGACTCTCCTGCAGAAGCAGGGGGTGGGGCAGCGGGTCACGCAGTACGCCCTAGACAAGGCAACGTACACCCATAACTTTCTATCTGTTGATCGGGAGATGGGACTCTCCCCCGCCATGCGGCAACTCTGCCGCAGGTCCGCGACCGTGAAGCCCCGGCGCCACCACCCGCACGCCCACACTATGGGGCGAGCGATGTGGCGTACTGTGGAGGGCGATTGGCGCGGTCCTGATCCGGTACTAATTCGGGGTCGAGGATATGCTTGTATCTCCACAGGTGATGGCTCCGTTTGGATCTCCTCGCGTCATCTCCGCCTCGTCGAGGAAGACGATGCCCAGCCGCAGGGGAAGTCCCGGCGCCCTGATTCCCCTCCTCTTCCCCCTCCTTCCCCTTCCCCTTCTTCTTCCCGGGGGCGCGGTGGGGAGGGAGGCCGGGACGCGGATTAACTGGACTGCTCTGGTAAATAGCCGCCTGAAAGATGTTGAGGAGCAGAGCGGGGTTTGGAGGTGGGCCCTCCTCGCCAATGCGCCTTTGTTGCGCATGGTCTCCTGGAGGGAGGACTCCCCCCAACTCTCCTTTCAAGGGAACGTGACCAAGCTCACGGGCCAGCACCGGGGTCAGTCCCCAGACACTGACCAGCATGAGATCCGTATTCGGGGCGCTATCTTGCGCAGCACTGGTCCCCCCTATGCTGGTACACCGGCAATGGGGCTTTCTCGGACCGGCCCGAGGTAACCAGATCTTGCTTGCGGTTGCTAAATTTTACTTCTACACTGGAAGTCACCATACCCCAAGGTCAGGGGCACCCCACACACCGAAACCTTACCCTGCTGGGGATCCACGGCACACTTCAGTGCACCCCCGGCGGCACAAAATCCAGCAAGGGAAGCGGGGGGTATTTTGGCCCTATCCGCAATGCGAGCTCGCTCCCCGGTCCCGGGAGAATGTGCGCCGAGGGTCGGGGTGGGGTTTGGATGCCTCTAACTGACTGTTCCACGGGCATATTCCGCTGTATTCCCCATAGTGATAACGGTACCCTCCTGCTCTCCTGGGATGACCACATTGGGGACCGCACATATACAGAGGTGGCCGCCCCAAGGCTTTACGCGCTACCGTGGGGGACGCATCACCCCGGTCTCTGGAAAGCCTTTACTTCCCTGCGCTCCCCCACCGCGACTGTTAGGGTCCGCTCGTGCGCCTGCCCTGACGGGGCGACGTGCCAGGATTACCCTTTCTCGGTGTATCGTATTATTTTCCGTGAGGGTCTGAACGTTTCCCTGCACTTGCAGGGCAATTGTGCAGACCATGATTATGCCTTTCAAGGGAACGCCCTTATCCCTGCCCCTTACGCGCTTATGGCCTGCCCAAGTACTGACCCCAGCTGGGACCTTACTGCCTCCCGGTCAGCTTATGGTGACTTTTCCTTGTCCACCACGGGTTCCTCTCAATGCGTCCTTATGTCTCGGGCGCGACCCATGACCACGGAGGGTGCGGCAGATTACGCTGTTTGGCTGGTCCGGTGGCCCCGCTACACCCTTATACCTGTTAAGTCCGCTGACCCTTGGTTTTCCCAGACCTCCAACCATCGATGGCACACCCTAGCGACCCGCTTGCGCGGCTTGCGCAACCGCAGGGAATTGTTTGAGGCCATGCTGAGTATCGCGAACCTCACGTTTTCCGCCTTCCAGGAATGACAAATCCTGAATCTGTACGATCGGACTGGTTTCCTCGCGTCTCAGCTCTCGGCCTTCATGCACTCCACCCAACTGGCGTGGGGGGTTCAGCGTCACCTGGACGCTTCCCTGCAGCAGGAGCTGCTCGGCCTTGAGCACGTGATCGAGACGCTCGGCGACGAGGTTCGCCTCCTGTCCCTACGGCAGGCGGTGAAATGCGACTACCGGTATCGGCATGTCTGCGTGCTTCCGCTCCGATGCAACGCCACCAACTCTTCGTTCCCTGCCTCCTGGGACGGAGTGAAGAAACACCTGGAGGGACTTTTCCTGGCCGCCAACGTGACCGGCGAGTTACAGGAACTGTGCCGCCTTATCAACGAGCTCAACGCCCAGTCGCTGTGCTTCCCCAAGGCTTGGGACGACCTAGGCCGCAGGGAGGACGCGGTGGAGGAACTTTGGGACTGGATTAAACGCGTGATGCCCGGGGGCTTGGCCCCTTGGCTGGTCTCGGTCCTTGCCACCACTGGGGGGGTTTTGCTTTTGCTCATGTGCCTCCCGCACCTCCTTCGTCTCTTTTGCTCCATTGTTGCCCGGGTGGTCCGCGAGCTTCAGGTCGAGATGCTCCCATTGCGCGGATGCCCTTAGCGGTCCCCGCCATAACGGGAGGGGGACACATGGGGAGCGTGGGAAAGATAGGGAGTATGTGCACACAAACCGTACCCAACGGCTCAAGGCCAAACAGACTCAACAACAGGAGATAAAGGGACCAGGGCAAGAAAAACAAGCTTGCACCTGCAAAGCTCGGAGGCAACCTCAAGGCCATATCCACAGCCAGCAATGGTTGGCAACGGGTGGCTGGGGGCCAGCCAGAGCAAACGCTTCGTGATGGACAGAGCTGTTGCTAGGCTAGTGGCTGGAGGGTGGCGAGTGAGTTCGCTACATGGCCTGAGAAAATCCTGCCCCCGGGCAACGGGGGGTATAAGAGACGAACAAGACAAGGGGGGGGCACGCACATGCACACACACACACACAGGTGCCCTCTCTCCCTCCCTTTTTCTCTCTCTCTCTTTCTCTCTTTCTTTATTAACTATGTAATCGCTGATAGCAAATAAACGGCAACCAAGCTTTGGACCTCTGGCTGACTCTTCCTGGTGTGAACGCGCGGCCTGCGTCCGGAGACGTCCGAAGACCCGGAGAGGGTAAGAACCCGAGAGTTGCCCCCGAAACCCCGGGGAGCAACGATCCTCCTCTTGACCTCTTTCATATCTAACCAACCTTTTCCCCACCTTCAAAGCCTTATTAAAGATCACATCTCTTCCAAGAGACCTTCCCTGATTAAACTCTCTTTTCTCCTAAACCCTCTCCCTTCTGTGTTCCCTTTGTATTTGAATCTATACCCTTGAAGCACTTGAGGATGTAATCTTCCTGTCTCTCAAGCCTGTAAACTTGGCATTATCCTTGACTCCTCTCAGTCAACCCACATATTCAGTCCATCACTAAATCCTGCCATTCCACCTTCACAGCACTGCTAAAATTTGCCCTTTCCTCTCCATCCAAACTGCTACCATGTTAATCCAAGTGCTCATTTTGTCCTGCCTTGATCACTGTATCATCTTCCTTGCTGACCTCCCAACCTCCTTTCTCTCCCTACTCCAGTCCATACTTCACTCTGCTGCCCAGATCATTTTTCTACAAAAATATTCAGGCCACATTTTCCCACTCCTCAAGCAACTCCAGTCATTGCCCATCCACCTCACATCCAACAAAAACTCCTCACCATTGACCTCAAAGCACCCAATCATTCTTTCCCCTCCTACCTCTCTTTACTGTTCTCTTGCTACTATCAATCATTCAATCAATCAATCATATTTATTGAGCGGTTACTCTGTGCAGAGCACTGTACTAAGCACTTGGGAAGTACAAGCTGTCGCTACACCTCACTCCTCTAATGGTAATCTAATGTTTATCATTGTGCAGTCTTGTTTAATGTAGTATTGTCCTTTTTCAAGTGCTTTGTACAGTGCTCTGCACATAATAAGTACTCAATGAATATGAATGGATGGATGAATGAATGAATAAAAGAACGAATAATCTTCTCACTGTACCTTGATCTTGCCCATCTTGCTGCTGACCCCTTGTCCATGTCCTCCCTCTGGACTGGAACACCCTCTCTCCTCAACTCTGACATAATTTTACAAAGAATTTACTCTTGCTCTGCCCATCTTCAAAGCCTTATTGAAAGCATGTCTCCTCCAGAAGGCATTCCCTGACTAAGCCCTTCCTCTTCTCCCATTCCTTTCTGCATTACCCTGACTTGCTCCATTTATTCATCCTCTGCCCAACTCCTTAGCAGATATATACATTATCTGTCATTTATTTATTTATATTAATGTCTGTCTACCCCCAACACTGTAAAATAATTATGAGCAGGGATTGTGTCTAATATATTGTTATACTGTACTCCCCCAAGTGCTTAGTACAGTGCTATGCATACAATATGCACTCAATAGTATGATTGATTGAATGAATGAAGGAATGAATTGGGACAGGTTTCATTCTCATAATTTGTTTCTAATCTACCAGTTAGCAGATAGGTGCTCCATTCATTCCATAAATATTTATGTCCTTTGTGTGACAGCTGTTCATAGAACCCATGAGAAGAAGCATGGCCTAGGCGAAAGAGCCTGACCAGAAAGTGAGATAACCTGAGAGAAAACTTTGGCTCTGCCAATTGCTTGCTCTGTGATTTAGGACAAGTCACTTGACTTATCTGGGCCTCGGTGTCCTCAACTGTAAAATTGGGATTAAATACCTGTTCTCCCTTAAACTGTGAACCACATGTTGCGTGGGGACTATGTCAAACTTGATTAATTTGTACCTACCCTAATGCTTACAACAGTGTTTGGTGCTTAACAAATACAAGAGCAATAATAATAATAATGATGATAACAGTGTATCTGAATTTTTGGTATTACCTGACTAAAATTAATTGTTTCTGCCTTCCAGTTTTGCACACTGCTCTGCCTCAGCAACCATTAAGATGTAGCAGTCGAGCTGTTGCCTTACCTTCCAAACAGGCTTGCCCCTCAACTGTGTCACCTGCACTCTCCCAAAGCCTTTCCTCTCTCTTTATCCTCTTCCTTTTAAACGACAAAGAAATCCCCACTCCATCCTTCAGTTCCATTCAAGTGCAATTATTGTTGCAACAGCTGCAAAAGATTCTTCCTCCCAAATCCCTCCTTTCTTTTGTAAACATGCAGTCCCAGCCCCCTCAATGCAAAACCAGTCCTTATTACTCACTGCAGTAGTCCCCTTTTCAGCCCATTCATTTGCAATCCAAGGTATATGCCCCACCTATTGAGCAACCACCTCCATCTCCCCAGCAGTTACCCTACCCACCTCTGGGGCAACAGCCACCACTACCGTAAACCACTAAAAGTCAGCAGTTCAAGCAAGCACCAGCATTTCAAATCTGAACCCTTTTCACCAAGTGAGTCTTCAAATGATGGCACTATAAAGCAAAACTTCCTTTGCATTCTTAGTGCAGTTTCTTGACTCTTTGTCTATAATAAAAGTGTAGTATTCCCTGGCATTAAAGAATTAAAGTTTCTTTTCCTCTCCAGTATCTTTCTCTTCAGATCACACTGATTTGAATTTGAATGATAATATTCTTTTCAAATTGGTCGTATTTATTGAGCTCTTCTCTGTTCAGAGCACTGTACTGTGCTAGGGAGAGTTCAGTACAACAGTGTATTATGGTATTTGTGAAGTGCTTACTGTGTACCAGGAACTGTGCTAAACACTGGGGTAAATAAAAAACAGCTAATCAGATTGGACATAGATAATTTACCACATGGGGCTGAGATGGGGTTCCCAGTCACACTATGGGGCTGGGGGCGGGGTGAATTGCCAGTGCTTAATTCAGAAGGGAGACAGAGCATGGACTGAGTCAGGCTTTGAAGGCAGGGAAGAGTTGTGGACAGGTGGATATGAAGGAGAAGGGAGTTCCACACCAGAGAGAGGATATGGGCTCTATGTTCATGGCAAAATAGACAAGATTAATGAACATTAAACTAATGTAGTTCAGTCATTCATACAGTTGTATTTATTGAGTGCTTACTATGTGGAGAGCACTGTGCTGAGCACTCTTGGAAAGTATAATGCAGCAATATAGAGAGACAATCCCTGACCACAACAGGCTTACAGTCTAGATTACCCCTCACTCCCCTCCCCGGGGAAAAAGGCCCTTGTTATCACTGAGTAACTGTAACAACAACCCCATTTGCCAACTTGTACTTCCCAAGCGCTTAGTACAGTGCTCTGCACATAGTAAGGGCTCAATAAATGTGATTGATGAATGAATGAATGAATTTGCACCTAGTCAGCCCACCCATGCAATTTGGCTGTTTTATTCTTCTTCCCAGGTGTCTCCTCTCCCTTGACCCCCCCCTTAACAGTTTCACCCTACTTCAGAGCTGCCATCCATAGGACTCCATCCTCTACCACTTCAGAGACAACCTAAAAACCAAGCAAAAACTCCTCATTCTTGGCTTCAAGGCTCTCCAACACCTCGCCCCCTCCTACCTCACCTCCCTTCTCTCCTTCTACAGCCCAGCCCACACCCTCCTCTCCTCTGCCACTAATCTCCTCACTGTACCTCGCTCTCGCCTGTCCCGCCATCGACCCCCGGCCCACCTCATCCCCCGGGCCTGGAATGCCCTCCCTCTGCACATCCGCCAAGCTAGCTCTCTTTCTCCCTTCAAGGCCCTGCTGAGAGCTCACCTCCTCCAGGAGGCCTTCCCAGACTGAGCCCCTTCTTTCCTCTCCCCGTCGTCCCCCTCTTCATCCCCCAGTCTTACCTCCTTCCCTTCCCCACAGCACCTGTATATATGTATATATGGTTGTACATATTTATTACTCTATTTATTTATTTATTTATTTATTTTACTTGTACATTTCTATTCTACTTATTTTATTTTGTTGGTATGTTTGGTTCTGTTCTCTGTCTCCCCCTTTTAGACTGTGAGCCCACTGTTGGGTAGGGACTGTCTCTATGTGATGCCAATTTGTACTTTCCAAGCGCTTAGTACAGTGCTCTGCACATAGTAAGCGCTCAATAAATACGATTGATTGATTGATTGATTGATTTCTCCCTTCAAAGCCCTACTGAGAGCTCACCTCCTCCAGGAGGCCTTCCCAGACTGAGCCCTCTTTTTCCTCTCCCCCTCCCCAATCCCCCCACCCTACCTCCTTCCCCTCCCCACAGCACTTGTATATATGTTTGTACAGATTTATTACTATTTATTTTACTTGTACATATTTACTATTCTACTTATTTTGTTAATGATGTGAATCTAGCTTTACTTCTATTTATTCTGATGACTTGACACCTGTCCACATGTTTTGTTTTGTTGTCTGTCTCCCCCTTCTAGACTGTGAACCCGTTGTTGGGTAGGGACCACCTCTACATGTTGCCAACTTGTACTTCCCAAGGGCCTAGTACAATGTTCTGCACACAGTATGTGCTTAATAAATACGACAATGAATGAATGAATGAATGACCTCACCATGAACTATCAATTCCCCTTCTCCCAACTGCCCTTCCTAGTCCTCACCTTCCCCTCGACGCAACCCAGCTCTTTCCCTCCTTTCCTCCGCCCTCCCCCTCCCTCTTGCCCCCTCCCCAGAATCCCTCTGTACCAGCGCCAACCTTCAACCCCTCCCTTCCAACCCCCTCTCTCCCCTCCTCCCCACCTCCACCCCATCCCAGTTCTCCTTTCTCATTGCCACCCCTCTTCCCCCTCTCCCTGCCCACGCGCCTGCCAACTCATTACAATCTAAACACTCCCCACCCCTCGCACCCTTCCCCCTCCCTCTCCTCCCTCCACAGCTGCTGCCAGGTGTGGCCTTTGGAACCCCCTCTCCATTATAGGTAAACTCCCTTTCATCCTTGACCTGTTCCTTTCCAGCTCTCTCCTCCTCCTCCTCCTCATCCTCGCAGTAACCGAAACATGGCTCACTCCGGATGACACGGTCTCTTCTGCTGCTCTCTCCAGTGGAGGCCTCTTCTTCTCCCACTTCCCCAGACTCACTGGAAAAGGAGGAGGTTTTGGCTTCCTTCTCAAAACCCAATGTCTCTTTGAAACTATCCCACCTCCCTCTTCTTCCCTTTCCTTCCCCTCCTTTGAAGCCCACATTATTCACCTCTACCACCCCCCCAGATTCTTGTATCCGTCATCTACTGCCACCCTGGCCCCATCTCCAACTTTTTGACCCCTTTATCACCTTCCTTCTCTTCTTTTCCATGCTCACTCTAATCCTCGGAGACTTTAACGTCCACATGGATATTCCTGGTGACTCCTCTGCCTCCCACCTTCTATCTACACTCACTCCCTTGGTGAACTAATTCACTCCCATGGCTTCAACTATCATCTCTATGCTGATGACACCCAAATCTACATCTCTGCCCCTGCTCTCTCTCCATCCCTTCAGGCTCGTGTCTCCTCCTGCCTTCAGGACATCTCCATCTGGATGTCTGCCCGCCATCTAAAATCTGGTCTCCCATCCTTCTGTCTCTCTCACTTCAGAGTATACTTCACGCTGCTGCCCGGTCATCTCTGTGCAGAAACGATCTGGGCATGTTAATCCCCTCCTCAAAAATCTCCAGTGGCTACCAGTCAACCTACGCATCAGGCAAAAACTCCTCACTCTCAGTATCAAGGCTTTCCATCACCTCCTACCCTCCTACCTCACCTCCCTTCTCTCCTTCTACAGCCCAGCCTGCACCCTCCACTCCTCTGCCACTAGCCTCCTCACTGTGCCTCGTTCTCGCCTGTTCTGCCATCGACCCCCGTCCCACGTCCTCCCCCTGGCCTGGAATGTCCTCCCTCCACACATCTGCCAAGCTAGCTCTCTTCCTCCCTTCAAAGCCCTACTGAGAGCTCACCTGCTCCAGGAGGCCTTCCCAGACTGAGCCCTCTCTTTCCTCTCCCCCTCCCCATTCCCCCCCACCCTTCCTCCTTCCCCTCCCCACAGCACCTATATATATTTTTGTACATATTTATTACTCTATTTATTTTACTTCCACATATTTAATATTCTATCTGTTTTGTTAATGATGTGCATCTAGCTTTATTTCTATTTATTCTGATGACTTGACACCTGTCCACATGTTTTGTTTTGTTGCCTGTCTCCCCCTTCTAGACTGTGAGCCCATTGTTGGGTAGGGACCGTCTCTATATGTTGCCAGCTTGTACTTCCCAAGGGCCTAGTACAATGCTCTGCACACAGTAAGCACTCAATAAACACGATTGAATGAATGAACGAATCTCTCCTTGACACTGCCAATGTCCTGCTCCACCCCACCTCGCCCACTCACCAACTTGGTCACACCCTCAACCTCAGCATCTCCTACTGCTGCACTATCTCTACCCGCACCAACTCTGAAATCCCGCTCTCTGATCATAACCTTCTCATCTGCCACTTCACTCACACTCCTCCCCCTTGTAAATCTATATTACCACCCCAAGGAGACCTCTGCTGTCCTGACCCCATGCATCTTTCTCAGCACATCACACCCCACCTCACCTCTCTATCCTCTCTACCCAATCCTGATGACCAGATTACTGCTCTTAACTGCACCCTGTCTACTCATCTCAACTCACTCACTCCCCTTTCCCTTCACTGTTCTTGTATCACTAACCCACAGCCGTGGATCACTGACACTGTCCACCTCCTTCACTCTTATGCTTGAGCTGCTTAATACTGCTGGTGAAAGTCTAAACACCAAGCCAACCTTGTTTATTTTAAGTTTATCCTTTCCTGCCTTAACTCTGTCCTCTCCTCTGCCAGGCAAAACTATTTCTACTCCCATCATCCCTGTCAGCTCCTTTACTTCTCAGTCCCCCTGCTCCCCCACCACCGTCATCCCTCACCCCCAACAATCTGGCCTCTTACTTCATTAGTAAAATGAAGTCCATCAGGTCTGACCTCCCCAAAGTCACCCCTCCCCCTTCTCCATTTCCCCACTTTCAACCCTCTCCACTAATAATAATAATGATAATAATAATAATGGCATTTATTAAGCACTTACTATGTGCAAAGCACTGTTCTAAGTACCGGGGAGCTTACAAGGTGATCAGGTTGTCCCACGGGGGGCTCACAGTCTTAATCCCCACTTTACAGATGAGGTAACTGAGGCACAGAGAAGTTAAGTGACTTGCCCAAAGTCACACAGCTGCCAATTGGCAGAGTCAGGATTTGAACCCATGACTTCTGACTGCAAAGCCTGTGTTCTTTCTACTAAGCCATGCTGTTTCTATAGCCATGCTGCTTCTGTAGCCACACTACTCTCCCATCCTTCCCAGTAGTACCTTCAGGTGAGATCTCCTCCCTCCTCTCAATTGTTACTCCATCCACCTGTGCTTCAGACCCCGTTCTCTCTCATTTTAAGAAATCTCTTGCCCCTTCACTCCTCCCCTCCTCAACTTCCATCTTCAACTGCTCACCCTCCACTTGTTCCTCTTCCTTCAAACATGCCCACGTCTCCCCCACCCGAAAAAAGCCTTCTCTTGACCCCACCCCCCTTTCTAGTTATCATCCTATCTCCCTCCTACCCTTCCTTTCCAAACTACTAGAACGAGTCATCTACACTCACTGCCTCAAATTCCTCAACACCAACTCTCTCCTAGACCCCCTCCAATCTGGCTTCCATCCCCTACATTCCACCGAAACTGCCCTCTCAAAGGTTACTAACGACCTCCTAACTTGCCAAATCCAACGGCTTTTACTCTATCCTAATCCTCCTTGACCTCTCAGCTGCCTTTGACAATGTGGCTCAGCTCTTCTCAACACGCTATCTACCCTTGGCTTCACAGACTCCGTCCTCTCCTGGTTCTCCTCTTATCTCTCTGGCTATTCATTCTCAGTCTCCTTTGAGGGCTCCTCCTCTCCCTCCCATCCCCTTACTGTAGGGGCTCATCAAGGGTCAGTTCTTGGTCCCCTTCTGTTCTCTATCTACACTCAGTCCCTTGGTGAACTCATTCACTCCCACGGCTTCAACTATCATCTCTACCCTGATGACACCCAAATCTACATCTCCACCCCTACTCTTTCTCCCTCCCTCCAGGCTCGTATCTCCTCCTGCTTTCAGGACATCTCCATCTTGATGTCTGCCCACCATCTAAAACTCAGTATGTCCAAGCCTGAACTCCTTATCTTCCTTACCAAACCCTGCCCTCTCCCTGACTTTCCCATCATGTAGACAGCACTACCATCCTTCCCATCTCATGAGCCTGCTACCTTGATGTCATCTTCGACTCCACTCTCTCGTTCACCCAACACATCCAATCCATCACCAAAACCTGCCGATTTCACCTCCACAACATCGCCCAGGTCCCTTTTCCTCTCCATCCAAACCACTACCTTGCTGGTTCAGTCTCTCATCCAATCCCGACTGGATTACTGCATCAGCCTCCTCTCTGATCTCCCATCCTCCTGTCTCTCCCTGCTTCAGTCTACACTGCACCCTGCTGCCTGGATTATCTCTGTACAGAAACGCTCTGGGCATGTTACTCCCCTCCTCAAAAATCTCCAGTGGCTGCCTGTCAACCTACGAATCAAACAAAAATTCCTCTCTCTCAGCTTCAAGGCTCTCCATCACTTCACCCCCTCCTACCTCACCTCCCTTCCCTCCTTCTACAGCCCAGCCTGCACCCTCTGCTCCTCTGCCGCTAACCTCCTCACTGGGCCTCATTCTCGCCTGCCCTGCCGGCGACCCCCAGCCCACATCTTTCCCCTGGCCTGGAATGCCCGCCCTCTACACATTGGCCAAACTAGCTCTCTTCCTCCCTTCAAAGCCCTACTGAGAGCTCACCTCCTCCAGAAGGCCTTCCCAGACTGAGCCCCCTTTTTCCTCTCCTCCTCCCCATCTCCCAGCCCTATCTCCTTCCACTCCCCACAGCACTTGTGTATATATTTGTACAGATTTATTACTCTATTTATTTTACTTGTACATATTTACTGTTCTATTTATTTTTTAATGATGTGCATATAGCTTTAATTCTATTTGTTCTGATAATTTTGACACCTGTCTACATGTTTTGTTTTTGTTGTCTGTCTCCCCGTTCTAGCCTGTGAGCCCATTGTTGGGTAGGGACCGTCTCTCCATGTTGCCAACTTGTACTTCCCCAGTGCTCTGCACACAGTAAGCGCTCATTAAATACAACTGAATGAATGAATGAATGAATGAATGAATGGGGGGAGACAGATATCAAAACAAGTAAAAAGGCATCAATATAAATAAATAGAATTATAGGTATATACTTATGCCTCCAAGCCGTGTGGCTTTGTTCGGCAGGCTCGGGAGGGAGGGTTGAAGGGGAGTCGGCTCCGGCTCAGCTCGGCTTCGTCTCCGGCTTTGGCTCCGGCTCTGGCTCAGCTTCAGCTCCGGCTTCAGCTTTGGTTCGGCTTCGTATTGGCCTCGGCTCAGCTTCGGCTCCGGCTCAGCTCTGCTTTGGCTCTGCTTTGGCTTCGGTTTGGCCTAGGGTTGGCTTCGGCTCGGCTTGGCTTTGGCCTCGGCTTCGGCTTTGGCTTTGGCTCGGCCTTGGCTCAGCTTCGGCTCCGGCTTGACCTCGGCCCGAATCTCCTCAGTAGCAGGGCAGAGTCCACCTCCGGCTCTGCCATGGTGGGCATCTGGAGAAGGGGAAGCGGGTGGACTCGGCCGGCCCAGAGCAGGACTCAGGCCAGTGGCCTTGGCATAAGTCCCTGAGGGTTGAGAGGACATTTGCTCTCCCTACTGTCAAGGCCTTGTCGAGGACCTATCCCCAGGCCGGGATTGTCTCTCTTTGTTGCTGAATTGCTTCTGAATTGCTTAATCCCAATTGCTTGCTTCCCAAGCACTTAGTACGGTGCTCTGCACACAGTAAGAGCTCAATAAATAAGAATGAATGAATGAATATTTCCTTATCTTTGAAAATAGTTTTGCTTCATTGCACTATTAAGCTCTCACTTCATCTTCTTCCTACCATCTACTTCTTCCTGTCTGAAATCCTCAGATAAATTATATATGCCTACTCTTTCCACTTAATCTGCTTCAACCATTTCCAGAGCCCTCTCCAGTCTTGTTTCTACCCCTTTCTCGCCATCATGCTAACCACCATATCAAGATTATTGCAAAATCTATTGCATTTGTTAAGCACTTACTACGTATCAAACATTGTTCTAAATCCTAACAGGCCCAGTGTCTGTTTTATCAGGTTGGAACCAGTATCTGTCTCAAATGGAAATCATGGTCTAAGTAGGAGGGAGATCAGGCATCTAATCCCTATTTTACAGATAAAGCACAGATAAATTAAGTGGCTTGCCCAACGTCACCCAGCTGTCAACTGGCAGAACTTCTCCCTCCTCTCCATCCAAACCGCTACCTTGCTGGTTCAATCTCTCATCCTATCCCGACTGGATTACTGCATCAGCCTCCTCTCTGATCTCCCATCCTCCTGTCTCTCCCCCTTAAGTCTATACTTCACGCTGCTGCCTGGCTTATCTTTGTGCAGAAACGCTATGGGCATGTTACTCCCCCCTCCAAAATCTCCAATGGCTGCCAGTAAACCTACGCATTAAGCTAAAGGTCCTCACTCTTGGCTTCAAGGCTCTCCATCACCTCGCCCCCTCCTACCTTACCTCCCTCCTCTTCTTATACAGACCAGCCCACACCCTCTGCTCCTCTGCCGCTAACCTCCTCACTGTCCCTTGTTCTCACCTGTCCTGCCGTCGACCCCCGGGCCACAATCCTCCCCCTGGCCTGGAATGCCCTCCCTCCACACATCTGCCAAGCGAGCTCTCTTCCTCCCTTCAAAGCCCTACTGAGAGCTTACCTCCTCCAAGAGGCCTTCCAAGACTGAGCCCCCTTATTCCTCTCCTCCTCCCCATTCCCCCACCCTACCTCCTTCCCCTCTCCACAGCACCTGTATATATGTTTGTGCAGATTTATTACTTTATTTATTTTATTTGTACATATTTACTATTCTATTTATTTTGTTAATGATGTTCATCTAGCTTTAATTCTATTTGTTCTGTCAACTTCACACCTGTCCACATGTTTTGTTGACAGTCTCCCCCTTCTAGCCCGTTGTGAGCCCATTGTTGGGTAGGGACCATCTCTATATGTTGCCAGCTTGTACTTCCCCAGTGCTTAGTACAGTGTTCTGTGCACAGTAAGCACTCAATAAATACAATTGAATGAATGAATGAATGAATGAACTGGGACTAGAACCTGGGTCTTCTGACCCCCAGGCCTGGGATCTTTTCACTAGAACATACCATCCTCATCTTCATCCTCCTTGGCCATAGCAGCATTCAACACCGTGGACCCCACTTCTCAGAAACGTAAGCTAAATTTGGTTTTTCTGTCATCCTCTCCTGGTTCTCCTGTTTCTCTGCCTATTTCTCAGGCTCTTTCACCAGCTCCTTCTCTACCTCCCATCTCATAACTGTGAGGGTCCTGAGGCTCAGTTCTGGGTCCCCTTAGGTAGCTCATCTGTTCCTGCAACTTCAGCTACCATCTTACGGGGATAACTTTCAAATCTACTTCTCTTGGCCTAAACTTTCACTCTCTCTGAAGTCTCATAAATCCTTCTGCCATCAGAATGTCTGAACTCACTCCAATTACCACCTCTGAGAAAAGTTTCTAAATCTACATCTCCAATCTTGCTCTCCCTCCTTTGCAGTCTCATATTTCTTCCAGCCTTCAGGACATTTCTATTTGGTCATTCCACCAACACCTCAAATTAAACATATCCATAACAGAGCTACTCAAGTTCCCACCCAAAAGCCGTGACTTTCCCACCATCATCTTCCTTGTCTCACAAACCTGGAACCTTGGCATTATCCTCAACTCATCTCTATCACCCAACCTAAATCCTTCCAGTTTTACCTTCCCAATATTGCTAAAATCCATGCTTTCCTCTTCATTCAGACTGCTGCCACATTAATCAAAGCACTAATAATAATAATAATAATAATAATAATAATAGTGGTATTTGTTAAACACTTACTACGTGCCAAGCACTGTTCTAAGTGCTGAGATAGATACAAGGTAATCAGGTTGTTCCATGTGGGTTTCACAGTCTTAATCCCCATTTTGCAGGTGAGATAACTGAGGCACAGAGAATTTAAGTGACTTGCTGAAAGTCACACAGCTGACTCTAATCCAGTGGCAGAGCCTGGATTAGAACCCACGACCTCTGACTCCCAAGCTCATGCTCTTTCCACTAAGCCAAGATGCTTCTCTGCTGCTTCTCTCTTATCCTATCCCACCTTCAGTAATGCAGCAGCCTCCTTGCTCCCCTCATTGCCTCCATTCTCTCCCCACTTAAATCCATATTTCACTCTGGTGCCTGGATTCATTTTCTACAAAACTGTTTAGTCCACGTTTCCCCACTCTTCGAGAACCTTCAAGAACCCATCCATTTTTGCACTAAACAAAAACTCTTTGCCATCAGCTTTAAAACACTCAATCCCTATGATTTCATACTACAAACGAGCTCATACACTTCACTCCTCTAATGTCAACATGCTCATTGTACCTCAGTCAAGCTTAACAAGCTACTGACCTGCCCATATCCTATCTCTGGTTAGGAATACCTTCCTCTTTATATCTGATAGACAATTGCTCTCGCCACACTCATAGTCTTATTAAAGGTACATCTCCAAGAGGAGCAGTGTTTCCTAGTGGAAAGAGCACAGACCTTGGTTCTAATTCTGGCTCCACCATTTGTCTGCTGTGTGACACTGGGCAAATCACTTAACTTCTCTGTGACAGTTACCTCATCTGTAAAAAGGGGATTAAGCCTGTGAACCCCATGTGGGACATAGACTGTCCAACCTGATTAGCTTGTATCTACCCAAGCTGTTACTACAGTGCCAGCCATATAGTAAGTGCTTAACAAATACAGTTAAAAAAGGCCTTTCCCTACTAAACCCTTACCCCACTTATGATAATAATAATAATAATGGTGGCATTTGTTAAGCGCTTACTATGTGCAAAGCACTGTTCTAAGTGCTGGGGAGTCTACAAGGTGATCAGGTTGTCCCACGGGGGACTCACAGTCTTAATCCCCATTTTACAGATGAGGTAACTGAGGCACAGAGAAGTCAAGTGACTTGCCCAAAGTCACACAGCTGACAATTGGCAGAGCTGGGATTTGAACCCATGACCTCTGACTCCAAAGCCCATGCTTTTTCTACTGAGCCATTATCCCACTCCCACTCCCTTTAACATCTTTGTACTTGGATTAGCACTCTTTATTCACTCCTTCCTCAATTCCACAGGACTTTGTACACAGCCATAATTTGTTTATTTATGTTAACGTCTACCCCACTCTCTGTTACTCTATATTATTAATGATGTATATGTAGCTATAATTCTATGTATTCTGATCATATTGACACCTGTCTACTTGTTTTATTTTGTTGTCTGTCTCCTGCTACTAGACTGCGAGACCGTTGTTGGGTGGGGATTGTCTCTATATGTTGCCGATTTGTACTTTCCCAAGCACTTAGTACTGTGCTGTGCATATAGTAAGCACTCAATAAATGTGATTGAATGAATACTACAGTTCTCTGCCTGCTGTAAGAGTTCAATGAATATGATTGAATGTTTGACTGACTGATTGACATCTTCACCTGGGTAATCTCCTGACATTTCATACTTAACATATCCAAAACTAATTTCATCTTCCCACCCAAACCCTTTCCCTGCAACTGTATATATGTTTGTACAGATTTATTACTCTATTTATTTTACTTGTACAAATTTACTATTCTATTTATTTTGTTAATGATGTGCATCTAGCTTTACCTCTACTTATTCTGATGACTTGACACCTGTCCACGTGTTCTGTTTTATTGTCTGTCTTCCCCTTCTAGACTGTGAGCCAATTGTTGGGTAGGGAACATCTCTATATGTTGCCAACTGGTACTTCTCAAGTGCTTAGTATAGTGCTGTGCACACAGTAAGCACTCAATAAATATGACTGAATGAATGAATGAACTATCTCATCACCTGACAATACCTCTAACACTAAACTTTTCACCTCCCAAGCCTACAACCTTAGTATTATCCTTGACTTTTTAACTTTTATATTCTGTCACCTACCAATATCATACCTGTTCTTCTTTCACATATATATCTTCAACTTCTCTCCATCTAATTTGCCACCAATTTATCAATCAATCCGTTGTATTCATGGAGCACTTACTGTGTTCCAGAGCACTGAATTAAGCATGTGGGTAAGTACAATATAGAAGAGTTGGTAGGCATGATCCCTGCCCACAAGGATCTTACAGTCTAGATGAAAAGAACCAAAGTTCAAGGATCTGTGACCTTTGGGCATTTAATATTCATCCCACCCTCAACCCCACAGCACTTATGTACATATCTACAAATTATTTATACTCTGTCTCCTCTTCTAAACTGAAATTTGTTCTTGGAAGGGAGTGTGTCTACTAATTCTAAGAACAGTGCTCAGTAAAAGCCATTGATGATAGTAATGATGATAATCTCTATTGCTTGATCATAACAACTCTCATATCTTATTCACCCATGTGCTTAGCTCAATAAATATGATTGATTGACAGATCCCCACATTATGTGGTTCATAAAATTAACTCCCAACTCTTAATCATATTCCCAGTAGCGCATTCTCTGCAAAACATCCCTCTTAAAATCTCTCTTTGTTTTGGATCCATCCAGAAACTGCATCTGAGGATGTAACTTTGCTAGTAGGATTGTGTTTTCATCAACTTTCATTTCTCATTACAGATTTTCTTCAGGATCTCCTCTCCTCTTAAAATTAATTTCCCCCAGGTGCCACCATTCCAGGGCTTGGACCATTACCATTTACCTCCAAAGTACACAAAGCAGGTACAAGGCCCTTTAGAGCTAGAGCCAGGGGTGGGAAGTAAATACAGAAGTACTGGGTGTCCAACTCTGATGAGAGTCCTGGAAAAGCAATTGCAGAGTCCTAATTTTGCAGCTGCAGTTGCAGCCTCTGGTGAGAGTGAAAGAGAAAAAGAACCACTCACCAGTGATACAGAGTGCATTTTTAAATCCCCAGCACAAGACGGAGTCCCTCAGACACCCAAAGAATATTAAAAGCACTAGAGAAGATTGAAAGGGTTGACAATTTTTCTCTCCTGGGATTGATATTCAGTAATAAAGGAGCCAAGAAATAGGCCAAGAAACAGGCCGAATATTTAATGTTAGGACGACTTGCTATGAAGAACCTGGAAAAAGTGATGAAATGTGCTGATGTATCAATTGCCACAAAAATACAAATTAATAATAATAATGACAGCATTTACTATGTGCAAAGCACAGTTCTAAGCACTGGGGAGGTTAAGAGGTGATTGGGTTGTCCCACAGGGGGCTCACAGTCTTAATCACCATTTTACAGATGAGGTAACTGAGGCATAGAGGAGATAAGTGACTTGCCCAAAGTCGCACAGCTGACAACTGGTGGAGCCAGGATTTGAACCCATGAACTCTGACTCCAAAGCCCTTGCTCTTTCCACTGAGCACACTGCTTCTCTAATTGTCAACAAATTGTCAACTGTATGGTGCTTCCAGTGGCAGTGTATCTGAAAGCTGGACAGCAAAAAAACAGAATAGAAAGAACATTGATTTTTTGAAATGTGGTGTTGGAGAAGGCTTTTGCAGATACCATGCACTGCCCAAAAGCAAATGAATGGGTTTTGGAACAAATTAAACCAAAGGGGACTTCAGAATGCCAAATGACCCGACTTAGATTAGTATATTTTGGACACAAATATCAGGAGGACTGATTCTCTGGAGAAGACACTAATGCCAGGTAAAGTCCAGGGAAAACGTGGAAGAGGCAGAACAGCAGCTAGAAAGTTAGAGATCATAAAAATGATAACGGAATAACCATTAGAAAAGTTGAGTATTATGGCAAAGGACAGGATCAATCAATCAATCAATCGTATTTATTGAGCTCTTACTGTGTGCAGAGCACTGTACTAAGCGCTTGAGAAGTACAAGTTGGCAACATATAGAGACGGTCCCTACCCAACAGTGGGCTCACCGTCTAGAAGGGTGAGACAGAACAAAACCAAACATATTAACAAAATAAAATAAGTAGAATAGATATGTATAAGAAAAATAAATAAATAAATAGAGTAATAAATGTGTACAAACATATATACATACATACAGGTGCTGTGGGGAAGGGAAGGAGGTAAGACGGGGGGATGCAGAGGGGGACGAGGGGGAGAGGAAGGAAGGGGCTCAGTCTGGGAAGGCCTCCTGGAGGACGTGAGCTCTCAGTAGGGCCTTGAAGGGAGGAAGAGAGCTAGCTTGGCGGATGGGCAGAGGGTGGGCATTCCAGGCCAGGGGGATGACGTGGGCCGGGGGTTGATGGCGGGACAGGCGAGAACGAGGCATGGTGAGGAGATTAGCGGCAGAGGAGTGGCGGGTGTGGGCTGGGCTGTAGAAGGAGAGAAGGGAGGTGAGGTAGGAGGGGGTGAGGTGATGGAGAGCCTTGAAGCCGAGGGTGAGGAGTTTCTGCCTGATGCGCAGATTGATAGATAGCCACTGGAGATTTTTGAGGATGTTCTAGAGAAAGTATATCCTTGGAGTCGGTATGAATTGGAATTGACTTGATGGCACTTAATAAATACAGTCCTCAGAGTGAGTACTTTTCTTTCCTATCTTCCTCTGAAATGGATTCTCTACTAGAGGCCAACCACCTTTACCATCACTTTACCTTTGTGTTTAACGGTCAGATATAAAGCCTATGAACAGTGAGAGAATGTGATCTTCCCTCCCAACCTCAATGTACCACTTTCTGGGACAGAGGACAAGGAACACACCCAAGCAAGTTAAGACATGCATGGCTCCCCAAAACAGTGAAGAGCATCCTCTTCCACAGTGCAGAAATTCAGGGGGTACCCTGGAGCCTGCCCCTCTTTTATGCTATCCGAACACTGAAAATTAAAACACCGTGAGCACCCTTGGATTAATGCCTCTCTCTTCCATAAACTATTAAAAGGAATCTCTGTTTAGGGATTATGAGTGTTTTTGTGTTGTTAACCTCTATATTATAAATCAATTGATGGCATTAATTCTCTGGTCCTCTTCCAAGCATCTAGTACAGTGTGTGCGCAGAGAAAGTGGTCAATAGATTAAGTAATTAATCAGTCTCTGACCATCCAGTTCAATTGTTAATCATTTTTGCCCTTCTGATAGGATCTAAAAAATAAGAATGTGGACTCTTGGGCAAGCCTTGTTCAAAAACATTAGCTCATCTTCCATAGTCAAGTAATTCAGTGACATTTCTGAAAAATTTGAAAGTGTTATCCAGGAGAAATAGGAGTGTGAGTAAGCTTTCAAACTCCAGGCTGACAGTGCAGAGAAGGAGAAGGAACAATTATGGAGGGAGGAGGAAAGAATGTGGTATGAAGGGGTGGGATTGAGACATTGGTTGAAATTAGTTTCCCATTGGTCTTACCTACCCTTTCCTTTTGAATTTGTATCCTGAGATTTTTCTTCATCCTCACATAGTTCTTCATCCTTGGCATGAGTCATAATAATGAGATTACTCTGGAGCAAGCTCAGTGGGGACATGAGATACTGAGGCACCAGGAACATCCACAGTCACTTCAACAGCAATTTTAGTATCTCTAGCAGCATCTGCTCTCCAAGCACAGAACTCCCATTTTCCAGCCTCCCAATCTCTGTTGGACCACCAGAAGGAATGGGAACAGGAACAAAGGTAAGGGGAAGTCATGAGTTGGACATGAGAATTACAATCAATCAGTGAATCAATTAACAGTATTTATTGAATGCTGTGTGCCAACCACTATACCAAATGATATATCACTAGACGGGTCCTTCACACCTTACCAAAACACTTGCTCCCTCTCTTTTTCCCCTCCCTAACTGCCATCTTCAACTGTTGGCTCTCAGAAGGCTTCCCGACTCCACCATTTGTCAGCTGTGTGACTTTGGGCAAGTCACTTAACTTCTCTGGGCCTCAGTTATCTCATCTGTAAAATGGGGATGAAGACTGTGAGCCCCACGTGGGACAACCTGCTCACCTTGTAACCGCCTCAGTGCTTAGAATAGTGCTTTGCACATAGTAAGCGCTTAATAAATGCCATCATCATCATCATCTCCTCAGCGGTGGGTGTCCCGAGGTGATCCTTGGGTACCAGCCATCTCAAGGTCAAAAGCCATCTCGTGACCACCTGAGCCAGCAGGCAGAACTCAGAAGTGAGGGTGGGATACCACCCCCATGACCAAATCTGCTAGATTGACAGCCCAAGCTGGGAATACAGAAGGTGTCCCTCGCCCCCGTGCCAATCAAATTAGGTATGGAGGATGGGGGAGGGCAGAGATTGGATAGACTGAGGCTGGATGCTGGAATGGCCTAGGGGCACAGGCAATAAATACCTGTCACCTATGACCTTCGGGGTCAGAACACCAGGACACATAGCAGCAGCAGCAGTCACTGCAGCAGCAGCAGCAGCAGCAACCCACGTATCTCTCTCTGCCCAGAAGAATGGTAAGGCACTTCTGTTGATGCAGAAGTGGATGAACCACCACTGGATGTTCTTGAGGAGTGGAGAAAAATGGACTGAATTTTTTTTAGAAAAATGATCCAGGCAGGAGAGTGTAATATGGACTGGAATGGGGAGAGAGATAGGAGGCAGGGAGGTCAGCAAGGAGCAGGTGCAGTAGTAAAGGAAGGATAGGATAAGTGTGGATCAATGTAGCAGCTGTTTGTATGGTGAAGAGAGGCTGATTTTAGCAGTTTTGTGAAGGCAGAACCCACAGGATTTGGTGATAGATTAAATATTTGGGTTGAGAGAGAGGAGTGGAGGATAATTCCAGGGTTATGGACTTATGAGACAGGAAGGATGGTGGTTCAGGCTGCAATAATAGGAAAGTGAGGGAGGACAGGGTTTGGGTGGGAAGACAGGGAGTTCTGTTCTGGAAATACTATGGCTGAGATGTCAGTGGGGCATCAGTGTAGAGAATTCCCGAAGTCAAGAGTAAATACAAAACTGCAGAGAAGAAGAGAGATTGGAGTTTGAAATGTAGATTGGGTAATCATCCTCATAGAGATGATAGTTGAAGTCATGGGAGCAGTTGGAAGCATTTGAGTTCTCCACAGGAGTTCATTCATTCAGTCATATTTACTGAGCACTTTCTAGGGGCAAATCACTATACTAAGCACTTGACAGAGTACAATATAACAACAAACAGACAGTTCTCTTCCCACAATGAACTCACAGTCTAGAGGGCGAATTAAACATTATTATACATATACATACATTCATCCATATAGAAATTACATATATATGCATATATACCATGGGGATGGGAGGGAGGGTGAACGAAGGGAGCAAGTCAGGGTGAGTGGGAGTGGGAGAAGAGGACAGAAGGGAGAAGTCAGGGAAGACTTCTTGGAGATATGACTTCAATAAAGGCTTTGAAGTGCAGGAGAGCAATTATATGTCTGGAATATAAAGAGAAAGGGAGCTCTAGGCCAGAGGTACGAAGCACCAGAACACATTCCCTACCACCTTATAAAAACTCTCGCCCTTCCCTCCTCCCCACATCTTCAACTGCTCATTCTCCAATGACTACTTCCCTTCTGCCTTCAGACATGCCCTCAGCTCCCCCATCCTACAAAAAACTGTCCCATCTCCCTCCTACCCTTCCTTTACAAACTCTTGGAGCAAGTCATTTATACTTGTTGACTCAAATTCCTTTCCTCCAACTCTCTCCTGGACCCCTTCCAGTCTGGCTTCTGCCCCCTCCACTCCATTGAAACTGCCCTCTTGAAAGTCACCAATGATACCTTCCTGCCAAATCCAATGGCTTCTACTCCATCCTAATCCTCCTCGACCTCTCAACTGCCTTTGACACTGTAGACCACCACCTTTCCAACATGTTATTCAACCTTGACTTCACAGACTCCGTCGTCTCCTGGTTCTCAATTGTCTGGATGTACATTACCAATCACCTTTACGGGCTCCAACTTCCCTACTATCCCCAACTATAGGTGTTTCCCCAGGGTCAGTTCTTGGTCCCTTTCTATTCTCCATCTACACTCACTCTCTTGATGAACTAATTAATTCCCACAGCTTCAACTATCATCTCTATGCGGATAACACCCAAATCTATATCTCCTCCCCTGTTCTCTCTCCCTCCCTCCAGGCTCACATCTCCTGCCTTCAGGATATCACTACTCTACCCACCACCTTAAGCTCAACATGTCAAAAACAGAGCTCCTTATCTTCCCTCCCAAACGCTGTTCTCTCCCATCACAGTGGGCCGCCCAACCATCCTTCACATGTCACAAGCCTGCAACCTTGCTGTCATCCTTGACTCCACTCTCTCTTTTATCCCACATATCTGTCACCAAAGCCTGCTGGTTTCACCTTCAAAAGTTCACCAAGATCCATCCTTTCCTCTCCATCTAAACTGCTACCACGTTAGAACGGTCACTCATCCTATCCCAACTGGATTACTGCATCAGCCTTCTTTCTGACCTCTCAACCTCCTATCTCTCCCCACTTTAGTCTGTACTTCACTTTGCTTCCCAGATTATCTTTCTACAGAAATGCTCTGGGTAGGTCACCCCCTCCTCAAAAATCTCTGGTGGTTGCCCATTAACCTCTGTACCAAGCCAAAGCTTCTCACTATTGGCTTCAAAGCTCTCCATCACCTTGCCCCCTTTTACCTCACCTCCCTCCTTTCCTTCTACCACCCAGCCAACACCCTTCACACCTCTAGTGCTACCCTTCTCACTGTGCCTCGTTCTTGCCTGACCCACTGTCGATCACTGCCCCATGTCCTACCACTGTCCTGGAATGCCTTCATTCCTCAAATCCACCAAATAATCACACTTCCCCTCCTTCAAAGCCCTGCTGAAGGCTCACCTCCTCCAAGAGACCCTCCCAAACTAAACCCACCATTTCCTCAGCTCGCCCTCCCCTCCACATTATCAATCAATCAATCATACTTATTGAGCGCTTACTGTGTGCAGAACACTGTACTAAGCACTTGGGAAGTAGAAGCTGGCAACATATAGAGACAGTCCCTACCCAACAGTAGGCTCACAGTCTAGAAGGGGGAGACAGAGAACAAAAGCAAACATACTAACAAAATAAAATAGACTAGATAGGCACAAGTAAAATAAATAAATAAATAGAGTAATAAATATGTACAAACATATACATATATACAGGTGCTGTGGGGAAAGGAAGGAGGTAAGTTGCGGGGGATGGAGAGGGGGACGAGGGGGAGAGGAAGGAAGGGGCTCCGTCTGGGAAGGCCTCCTGGAGGAGATGAGCTCTCAGTAGGGCCTTGAAGGGAGGAAGAGAGCTAGCTTGGCGGATGGGCAGAGGGAGGGCATTCCATTCCATTACCCCACATCACTCCCTTTTCTCTACCCCATCCCTTGCACAACACATATATATGTACATATCCATAATTCTATTTATATTAATATCTGTTTACTTGTTTTGATGTGTATATATCTGCAATTCTTTTATTTATATTGGTGTCTGTTCACTTGTTTTGATGTCTGCCTCCCCACTTTTAGTCTGAAAGTCCAGTATGGGCAGGGATTGTCTCTCTTTATTGCTGAATTGTATTTTCCAAACACTTAGTACAGTGCTGTGCATACGAAAGTGCTCAATAAATTCGATTGAATGAATAAGTGAATGAATGAATTAATGAGTAAATGTGGGCAAGAAATTGGTGGAGAGATAGATGAGATCAAGTTACAATGAAGAGGTTAACAGAGGAACAACAGTTTGCGGGCTGGGTTGTAGTAAGGAATGCGTATAAGACGGAGACTATAAGGGAACCCAGAAATACATGAGGAACCAGGGGAATACTTGAAGAAGATAAAAGGATAGGAGTCCACATTTCTCCATTCCAACATTTTTTTAAAGTAAGTTCTGGAAAACAGTAGGAGTTTGACAGTTGTTGGGGCCTGCATTCTAATGTCTTTCTTTTCCTCAGATGAAAGTTACAAGTGACATGAATTTCCACAGTTACCTTTGGCAGTATTTGAAGAGAATCTTTTGTGATTGTCCCTGGGTTTCTTCTAAAATTGACTCTCCACAGCTATTTCAGCAACAGGATGGAATAATCCTCCCAAAGTCAAGACCCCTGAAGACCAGGAGAGTCTAAATTACCATTGGGATTGTTTTCTTCCTTTTATATACTGATGTAGGATCTAATCTCAAGAACAAACTTTGAACCAGGTTATGCTTTGGTAAAAGCCCTTGCCTATGTGCCAAACAAATTCACAAAATATCCAGCAACACAGCCCTTATCACTCCTGCAGTGGCAGCTTTGCTAGTAGGAGCTAATGGAAAGCAAGAGCTGGAGGACATTGTAGGCCAATATGATAAAAAAGTATTAGCTGGGATTAACCATCAGAAAGATAATAATAATAATAATGGTACTTGATAAGTGCTTACTATGTGCGAAGCACTGTTCTAAGCACTGGGGGGATACAAGGTGATCAGGTTGTCCCCAATGAGGGTCACAGTTTTAATCCCCATTTGACAGATGAGGTAACTGAGGCCCAGAGAAGTGAAGTGACTTGCCCAAGGTCACACAGCTGACAAATGGCTGAGCAGGAATTCGAACCCATGACCTCTGACTCCTAAGCCTGGGCCCTTTCCACTGAGCCACGCTGCTTCTCTATCATTGGTCCCCCATCATTGGCTTGGCCTAATTTAGAACTCTTACACTAATCCTGAGTGTTTGCATTAAAAGCAGACAATAAGAAGTATACACTGCAGGAGTCAGTATCTGGTGTGCCTGTGCAACTTTACTGTATAGTGAATATAGAGCTTTACTGTATAATTAAAATAGAGAAACAGCATGATGCAGTGGATAGAGCATGGGCCTGGGAGTCAGAAGTGCATGGGTTCTAATTCCTGCTCCACCACTTGTCTGTTATGTGGCCTTGGGCATGTCATTTCACTCCTCTGTGTCTCCAATACCTCATCTGTAATATGGGGATTGAGACTGTGAGCCTTATGTGGGATAGGGATCTGTTTTGCTTGCATTCAACTCATAGTTTAGTTCAGTGCCTGGCACAGAGTAAGCACTTAACATATATCATAATTATTAGTGCTATACATTTGGCATATATTTGTTTTAAGTTCCTTGATGTTATGTTTCATTGGGTTTTATCATTTATTAATCTTATTAACTGTACAACTAGAAAGTTGAATTTGTTTTTTTTTGTTTTGGGAGATTATGAAAGGGCTTATACGTCAGTTCTGTTTGCTATTTTGTTCACTCATTCATTCTTTCATTCAGCCATATTTATTGAGTGCTTACTATGTGCACACAACTGTACTAAGCACATTGGAGAGTACAATATAACAGAAAACAGACACATTCCCTGCCCACATCGAGTTGTGCTTGGGAAGTACCATCACCAATGGGGCAACACATCAGATTGCTACTTTGGCTGGGCAGTTTCCCAATCTACAGTTCAATATTTCTATCTTTCCAGCTTTTTTGAAATATATATATTTTTTGTTTAATCTGTTGTATTACATGAGTTTCCAGTTCACAGTACAATACTGGTGTCTCAACATTGGCCATATTTTTATGAAATTAATTGACTAAATTTAATGCAGTAAGTGTACATTTTTCTGCTTATGGAATAAATACATTTTTATTTTCAACCTGGTCTCTTAAACTGACATTTTCAGATTTTCCCTAGAAAAAGCCGATGCTATAGACCTTGTCAAACTCTGCCAAGAGCAAAAACAAATGGTAAGTGTGGAATAAGAGGTTGCCCATTTATCTGTCAATAAAAAATATCCTGCAGGCTTCACACAAACCTGCACCTTCCAGGCATCCATTTCCTGAACTCCTTGTCTTCCTTCCCAAACCCTGCCCTCTCCCTGACTTTCCCGTCACTGTTGACAGCACTACCATCCTTCCCGTCTCACAGGCCCGCAACCTTGGTGTCATCCTCGATTCCGCTCTCTCGTTCACCCCTCACATCCAAGCCGTCACCAAAACCTGCCGGTCTCAGCTCCACAACGTTGCCAAGATCCGCCCTTTCCTCTCCATCCAAACCGCAACCCTGCTCGTTCAAGCTCGCATTCTATCCCATCTGGACTACTGCATCAGCCTTCTCTCTGATCTTCCATCCTCGTGTCTCTCCCCACTTCAATCCATGCTTCATGCTGCTGCCCGGATTGTCTTTGTCCAGAAACACTCTGGGCATGTTACTCCCCTCCTCAAAAATCTCCAGTGGCTACCAATCAATCTGCGCATCAGGCAGAAACTCCTCACCCTTGGCTTCAAGGCTCTCCATCACCTTGCCCCCTCCTACCTCACCTCCCTTCTCTCCTTCTACAGCCCAGCCCACACCCTCAGCTCCTCTGCCGCTAATCTCCTCACCATGCCTCCTTCTCGCCTGTCCCACCGTCGACCCCTGGCCAACGTCATTCCCCTGGCCTACGTCATCCCCCTGGCCTGGAATGCCCTCCCTCTGCCCATCAGCCAAGCTAACTCTCTTCCTCCCTTCAAGGCCCTACTGAGAGCTCACCTCCTCCAGGAGGCCTTCCCAGACTGAGCCCCTTCCTTCCTCTCCCCCCACCCCCTCTCCATGCCCCCCATCTTACCTCCTTCTCTTCCCCACAGCACCTGTATATATGTATATATGTTTGCACATATTTATTACTCTATTTATTTATTTATTTTACTTGTGCATATCTATTCTATTTATTTTATTTTGTTAATATGTTTGGTTTTGTTCTCTGTCTCCCCCTTCTAGACTGTGAGCCCACTGTTGGGTAGGGACTGTCTGTATATGTTGCCAACTTGTACTTCCCAAGCGCTTAGTACAGTGCTCTGCACACAGTAAGCGCCCAATAAATACAATTGATTGATTTACCTACATGTCTACGTATACAAATACGCTCACACAGATTAAGCATCAAGAAGGCGTTGCCTTTACCTTTATCCATTCCTTTTTCTAGCTGCCCAATTTTCAAGAGAAATGGGGAAAAGGAGACAAAGAAAGGTGTGCTCTACTCAACCTGCACATCATGAAAAATTTCAGTTTCTTTTATAGCAACAAATGATGACTATGCAAAGACTGAATATCTGGCTTATTACTCCTGTCTTCCTATATTTTCAAGTACTGGTGGAGTAAAGGGCACAACATATTCCTGAGTTGTTGGGGAGTACTTACTGAAAAGAATACATCTCAGCTAGTGAGTGGCGCGCGCGCGCACACACACACACACACAATTTAGGAAAGGGCAGCAGTGCTTTAACCATAAGAGTTTATGGGATCAAGTCCTTCCCTGCAGGATATGATGAAATAACTAACTTCAGTCATAACTAACTTCACTAGAAGACTATGGTAGCCTCTGCATCTGCATCTTGGGGCACAAGAGACTGTAAGCTTCTTCTACCTTCCAGCCTGCACCCTCTGATCCTCTTCCACTAACCTCCTCACTGTACCTCGTTCTCCCCTGTCCCGCTGTTTACCCCCGGCCCAAGTCCTTCCCCTGGCCTGGAATGCCCTCCCTCCACACATCTGCCAAGCTAGCTCCCTTCAAAGCCCTACTGAGAGCTCACCTCCTCCAGGAGGCCTTCCCAGACTGAGCCCTTTTTCCTGTCCTCCTCCCCATCAGACATAATTGCTCTTCCCCACTTCAAAGCCTTAAGGCACATCTCCTCCAAGAAGTCTTCCCTGATTAAGCCCTCTTCTCTCATTCCCTTCTGTGCTGCTCTTACTCACTACTTCATTCATCCTCCCATCTCCAAAGCACATTTGTTTATGTTATTTATTAATTTGTTAATGTCTTTCTCCCCCTTTAAACTATGACCTCACGGTGGGCAGGAATGTGTGTTATTATATCGTGCTCTCCCAAGCAGTTAGTTCAGTGTTTTGCACATGGAAAGTGCTGAAAAACTATGATTGAATATCTATCATAGGATTTCTTGAAGGAGTCCCTGATGGGTTCATCCTAGGTGAACACTTCTTCAGAAACTTTGAAATAGCATCCTTTCCATAATCAGTGTCACCACTAGGCAAATGTCTACTGTACAGTATTTTGACCACAATAGTTAAAGGCCTATTTGTTCCTGTTTATATCTTACAGATTCCTTCCCAACAAGCTTTTTATACATTAATTACCAAAGAACATCCTCTAATCCAGCTATCAGGTTCTGGAAGTACTAGTTCTAGGAGGAGTTGTAGAAATAATAGCAACATTAGTAGTAATAGTAGTTAAAGTAATAGTAATAAAGGTGGTAGTAGTAGTAGTAGTAGTATAAGTTAGTACTAACAGTAGTAGTAGTAATAGTAGAGAAGACGCATGGTGCAGTGGATAGAGCAAGGGCATGGGAGTCAGGTCATGGGTTCAAATCTCTACTCTGTCACTTACTACCTGCAGTGTGACCTTGATCAAGTCATTTATTTCTTTATGCCTCAGTAACCTCATGTGTAAAATGGAGATTAAGACTGTGAGTGCCCATGGGACTGCGGCAGTGTCCAACCCAATTTGCTTGTATCCACTCCAGACTTTAGTATAGTGCCTGGCACAAAATAAGTGCTTAAAGAATGCCACAGTTATTAATATCAGTAGTAGAGGTAGTAGTAGTAGTAGACGAGGTAATAGTAGAGGTGATGGTAATAACTGAAGTAGCAGCAGCAATAGTAATAGTACAGGTAAGTAGTAGTGGTAGAAGTATTAGGAGCAGCTACTACTCCTGCTCCTACTACTTGGAGCAGTGCACCGTATTTGGCACTTCGGAACCACAGAATAACAAAGTGACAATTCCAGGCTCCAGGAACTTCCAGTATGTAAAAGAGGCAAAACTAAAAGTACCATCATCATCATCAATCATATTTATTGAGCGCAATATTTTGAACTGGCAGATGAAGCTAGGTGGCAATGCTTAATGCAAATATGTTCAGGTTCATCTGAAAGTGAGTATGTTTGGCATTAGATAATGGGACACTTTTCCAGGAAAAGAGGATGAGCTATGAGAAAAATTAAGTAGAGAGACAGTCCTGGATAATAATAATGATGGTATTTGTTAAACACTTACTATGTGCAGAGCACTGTTCTAAGCTCTGGGGAGATACAGTGTGATCAGGTTGTCCCAGGTGGGGCTCACAATCTTAATCCCCATTTTACAGATGAGGTAATTGAGGCTCAGAGAAGTCAAGTTGACTTGCCCAAAGTTACCAGTACAATAATAAAGGCTCCTCAATCATTGATAAAGCAAGATGTTCATCTTACGGTAAATAGGTATCGAAAATGGGGATCCTTTCTTCCAGGTTAGTGTCTTCAGATGAAGTAGTAACATACCTCTGTGTCTAGTTTTTGGGGTCACTCTGGAAGCACTCGCTTTCCATAGCCCCTAATACTTCTAAGGTTCTAGTGAAGCTACAACATTAAGTAATATGCTAAAAACCTTGTAGGACAGGTAAAGCTAACAAAGTCACTTAATTTTCCTGCAGTGCAATTTGTTTCTACTCAACCTGCATAAAGACTGGATCGAAAAAAGATAGTGACTTCATAAGCCATTCTGCCAATACAATTTTGAACCAGAGCTCAAGGAGGCGCAAAGCTACTCACCTACCCTGAATGTTTTGGTCAAATCCCTAAAAATAATATGTACATCAGTAAACAAGCAACTTTAGTGGTACACAAGATCTTACATATATGGATCAATCAATCGTATTGATTCAGCACTTACAGTATGCAGAACACTGAACTGAGTGCTTGGGAGAGTATAATCCAACAGAATTAGCAGATGTGTTCCCTGCCCATGATAAGCAGAGGCTATATGCAGTGTTTGCCCTCTCAGTGGTCCCCATAAGGGTATATCTGTTAGCTCGACTACCCTCACTTGGTTTTGAACCGTTAGTTCACCTGTAATATCATTTCGTTGACAGGTTTGTATAGCAATGCTGAAGATTGTCAACAATGTCGGCTGTCATTGAAGTTTCAGTGAAGAGCTCCAGGAAAAACCAAGAATGGCATCACCTCAGCTCCTCTCTCACTGATTGCCCTGGTGTAAGTCTGCCTGTGGGACCTAATTTCCTTGGAAAACCAAACAACCCACAATGATCCGAGTCCTCCACCAACAAGCCAGCCATGTCGACTGAATGGAATCTGAGAGATCTGGGGGAAGAAATGAAAATTCTACCCCTGGATTTGTAAAGCGGATGGCTGTTTTCCCATCCCCAGAAACACTCTGATGCTTGACAGGCACAGTCTATGGATTGTGTACTGAGTGAATCAAATCTTAGAAGGAAAAGACATTTGACTTGAATCGGAGCGAGTTTACAGCCTGTACTGTGTTAGATTCAAACAGATTGGCACCCATATTTTTTTAGGGTGTAGCCCCTGATAATTTGCTCCTTTTGTCTCTGAAAAGGAATGTATTTTTGAGAGGAAGGTTTTGGTCAGGGAATATTTTGTGAACCTACTAATGAGATATATTATATATTTACTATTAACAACTGAACAGCGAATGTTTTCTTTGTCCTGTGCAACCATCCTTTGTACCAATTCATGGAAAAGTAATGTGGTTTAGTGGATAGAGCACGATCCTGGGATCTAATTCTGGCTCTGTGACATATCTGCTTTATGACCTTCTTCTCTGTGCCTCAGTTACTTCATCTGATAAAAATGAGGATTAAGAATATGAGCCAATATGGTTCAGGACCCATGTTCAACCTGATTAGCTTGTACCCTCCCCAGCACTTAGAACAGTGCTGGGCACATAGTAAGTGCTTAACAAGTACCACATTGTAATTACAATTAACCACAATTATAATTCTTTTTATAATTATAATTACTATAATTATTATAAGTATTTTAATGATGATTTCCTGGGAATGAGTTCGCTTCTTTTCATTTGTTTTCAAAAACTAGTGAGGTTTTTGGAGTTTAGAGATTAAGTTGTCTATACCCCAGCATGAAGTACTGTACAGTAAGCACTTCACAAATACTATTGAAAAAAAAATTCTGGGCCCTCTGATCCACCCAAAAATAAAGGATGGCTGAGATTATCTCTCGTTTAGGAGGATATGGCAACAGTCCAGAGGGTAAATTCCTGTTCTGTACCGACAAATAAATTTCCTTTGCCATAATTCCTAAGCTTTCACCACCCTACTGAGTGAAAAATCCTCTACCCTAGTACTAGACCTTGTCATTTGTTGACTGATGTTTCAGCCTAATTGAACAATCTACTTTCTAATCCCTCTCCTCAAAAGTAAATATTATACTCTACTCCTCTGACCATTTTACTTAGGAAATGTCTCCCCACCCATCAAAACAACAATAATAATAATATAATAATAATAATAATGGTATTTGCTAAGTGCTTACTATGTGCACTTAGCACATAGTACCCTTAGCACATAATGTACTAAGGTAAGGGCTGGGGTGGATACAAGCTAATCAGGTTGGTCATAGTCCCTGTCCCACACAGGGCTCACAGTCTCAATCCCCATTTTACAGATGAGGTAACTGAGGCACAGAGAAGTGAAGTGACTTGGGGGTCACACAACAGGCAAGTGGCAGAGCTGGAATTAGAACCCATGACCTTCTGACTCCCAGGCCTCTTCTCTATCCACTAGGCCATGCTGCTTCCCTACACCAAAAACCTTCCCAGGCTTTCCATTTACCCTTCATCAGGCTGAAAATCCTTACCTTTTTTCTCCACCAGCTCTTTCCCTGTTAGCTGTGCTCTTTAAGTGCTCTCCTTCAGGTGATGTTTTCTGCTCCCCCACATCTAATGGAGAGGATTATTTTAATTGAAGTGGTAGCTGAAGCTGACAAGAAAGGGTGTTCTGCAGTCTGACAGTTTCTGGAATCAGGGCTTCAAACCTACCCCGAGCTTGAGGTGGCTGTACAGTGATGCTTCACTGCATCTTGAAACACCCAACCTTTTTTGCCCATGCCCGTCTCCAACGTGGCTACTGTTTGGGGGCTCTCAGCTGCGTATTTGAGTTGTTGTTTTGTGTTGTGTTGTTGTGTTGGATTATTGTTAATTTGTGTGTGGGGGGGTGCCTTTTGCCTTGACTTTCACAAAAAGTTGCCTTCTAGCAACAAGGAACAATAATTTACCAAATTGGTGATAACCAACACTGCCTGAAGTACTTGAGGTTTCAGAAATATTCTGTTCCATGACCACAAAGTGTCCCTGCTATCCTTATCCAAGTGACAGTGAGAGTGAGGCAAGAACGTAGATGACAGTGCAAACAGTCACCCTTACTAAAGAACCACTCAAGAACTTTCCCTTCTTAACCACTGGTGTGTAAATAACGCTGGCAAAGTGAGCAAGATTTCTTTCCCGAATGAGAATATCACACTCATAACAGTGTCTCCAATGGGAGTAATATATTTGAACCAAAACTTTCAAAATTATTCTGCATATGTAATGGAACAAACACATGCATATATTTTCTGGGCAAGTTATTTTATAACATTAAAAACATTTTAATCAGAACAATTTTTACTTTACAGTTTTATTACTAATTAAATTCATGTTTTACAGTTTTATTATTTAAAAGTATTAATGTTTGTCAAATAACTATACTGAATACATAATAACAGCCCATTTTTGGACATTTTTCTAAAATTTAAACTTAAGTAATAAAGGTATACATTGGGGGGGTGTATGTTTAATACTGCATAGAAATGCAAAAGATAAACCTTTGGAAAATGTTCATTAGAAAAGTTAACCCATTTTCATAATTAAAAAACCACAACTCTATATTTTAAATCATTTAATCAATTGTAATTACAAACATTTTGAACTAATTTAATCCAGTAAATTTCCCAAAATTTATTCTGAAAATAGGCTCAACAATAAGCAAAACATTACCAGAAATATCTTAAATAGGGTATAAAGAATCAGGTTGAAACCTAAAGCAGCAGCTAACAAAAAGGATACTATATAATAACGGAAAATTTTGCTGGGTTGAAAAAGAATTGTTAATATGAAATTTTTTTAACTGTACAACCATTTTATTCCTCAAATTCCTCAAGACTGACTGGACAAGAAGAAAGTACTATTTAATTAAAAAATAATCCTGAATGAACAAGGCCTGAATTCTTTATAGCATTTTCTCAACTACAAGTAATATGAGAAACGTTTTTAAGCAAGTGATTAATTGGAAGCTTCGTTTTTGAATCAGCAAAATAATGAAGTAAATGGATAATTCATCAATACTATAAAGTAGCATAAAAAACATTAAATCATTGTGTGCCAAGGGATAAAAAAATTCTAAGCATACTGCTGCAAGCATGTACTTACAATTACTTAAAGGCAGTCAGCCTAAGGAGAGCAGTAATTTCTTTTCCAACAATTAATAATGAAGTAAGATGAAATGTTGCAATATCTTCCTCAAATCCTGCTCAGATCTCAAATGAGATGCAAATCAATTTAGGAGTAATAAAGCTAAACAAATTCTATCATATTTTCTCGTTAACTATTCAATTTTGATTTAGCGTTTTGAGAGCTCATTGGACAGCCAGTCCAACCCTTCATAAAGACCAGTTCCTTGAGTAGCACAAGTAGCTTGAATATACCACTGTGAAGGGGAAGAAAAATAAATTAATTCACTTACATTTATATTTTATCATTTCTAAAATTCAAGGTTTTTAATCAGGAATATTATAGCAATAGAAGATGCAGATAATCAAAACTTATTCAGTCGAGGAGCCTAGCAAGTGCTACATTAAAATCAGCTTTTGCTGAGGGTGCAGGGCCTAGAAATCCATTCTTTCACTCATTCAATCATATTTATTGAGTGCTTACTGTGTGCAGAGCACTGGACTAAGCACTTGGGAAGTACAATCCACTTATGCTAAAATTACTATGATAAGGACCATTGCTGATTTGAATTAGGAAGCACCTGCAGAAGTTAGCCCTAGAAGCACTTGCTGGGAAAATTCATAATCCATTCACATCAAGCAAAAATTTCTCACAATTTCAGCTCTCTTAATACTCAAAAATCTTAAATTTCATCTCCAGCAAACACTCCCAACTTAACACCAAGTTGAACAAACCCTCAAATATTTCCAGTATTTATAAATATAACTATACCCAACCTCAACAGTTGCCATAATGTTTATTCAATTGAAAATTTGATTATTTGGGGGGATTTTTGAAGTTGTAAACACTTTTATGTATGCTTCTTCCATTACAGTGTAAGTTTCTTGGGAACAGGGGATGTTTCACTTATTTTTACTGTACTTTCCCAGGACCTTAGTTTAATACTTTACATTTTGTAGGGGCTCAATAAATAATAATATTACTGCTGCTGCTATTGCTACTACTACTACTAGTACCACTGCTGCTACCATTATTACTACTACTAATAGGGACCAGTCTCTATATGTTACCAGCTTGTACTTCCCAAGTGCTTAGTACAGTGCTCTGCACACAGTAAACGCTCAATAAATACGACTGAATGAATGAATACTCAGGGAGCCTCATTCTCTAACTCTAGGAAGATTGAAACATATTCTGATGACTGAAAACAGGACCTCCTGATTGAAGGCATCCCAAAGAAGGGTTCAATCAACCACAGTTGCTCTACTACTGTGTACCATTTAAAAATATAGCTACGAGAGTCTTCTGGAAAACTACCAAGAGGTAAGGCATTTTATATTATACTACACTTCTATATTTACATATCTTATACTTCTGTATTTTGCCTATACTAAATTATCAAAAATTATACAAAAAACTAGAGTATTTCCATTAATGTGGAAACTACGAAGCTTAATTTGTTGAGTTAGAAATCATGTCAACATGAAAAAAAAAGTAAAGTACTGGAAACCCAATTTTATTCCCATTTTCAACCAATTTTTTTAATGAAATCTGAAGATTGCTTTAAAGTAGTCAAAACATTAATAAATAACAAAAATTATGATTAGTAATTCCCTCAATTATGGAAAATTATTATCTCATTCAAACAAAATAGAAGACATTAAATTGGAGCATAGAAGTCAGGACTTTGCATTTTCCCTTCTCTTCAGACCATCCCCTCTGAACTTTCTGCCTGCTCGACTGCCTACTAAACATCTTGTTTAACTGAACAAGGGCAGTTGGTATTCTACCACTCCAAGACCAGGTGTGCGATGGTCCTTTAGGCCTGTTCTCCATTTCGTGTGGCCAACTTATCATTTACACAAAACAGGTACACCAGGTGTTTTCCTGGTGTACAGGAAATACGACTGATTGATTTTCCCTTCTTTTATTCTTCCTGTCCCAACACAATGTCTGCCTTATTGGGGAGCTACGTATGTAAAAGTCTTGAGACAGAATGAAACTGTTCCTCCCTTAGCAAGGTCTAGATCTCTGGCCAGCTTATCAGTGGTATTTGCCCACCTAACTTCTACAATGAAGAGAACCTGACAGGGCACAGCAATTACCCCAAGTTGGAATTTACCGCAGCTTACCTTTAGAAATAAATCATGAATTGTGCTCTTCTGTCAATGCAAAACTCAAATACTGCACCAGTTGTATAAAAGAAACTACTTATTGCTTGGAGCTGAGTTGGCCTTGACTAGTAGAGGAAACTGCCTGTTGATCACTGGTCCTTATTAAAGCCAGCAGAAATAAATTTGTCTCTAATACATTTATCACTGAGTAGCAGCATAGCACAGTGGATGGAGCATGGGCCTGGGAGTCAGAAGATCATGCGTTCATGGATTCTAATCCCGGCTACACAGAATGTCTGTTATATAATCTTGGGCAAATTACTTTACTTCTCTGTGCCTCAGATACCTCATTTGTAAAATGGAACCCGATTTGCTTGTATCCATGCCAGCACTCAGCATATAGTAAGCACTTAACAAATACCACAACTAATATCATTATGTAATGGAACAGAACACGGAGTCCATGAACTTTTCTTCAACAGTAACATGTAGCTTTGGTTTATCCCCTGACTCTAAACCTTTCATAAATAATGAGCGGACTCACAAGTCTCAATCTAGAAACGAGAAGTGCCTAATAAAGTTGAAATCTGCCAGCTCTGTCCCAATAATTAAAATAAAACTATAACTGTACTAAATTATAGGTTTAATCTCAGGAAACTATACAATTACTTACAGTTCGGTTACGGAGAGCCTGAAGACCTAATTTGTCTGTCATTTCACTGATTGCCATAGCATTGGGTAAATCTTGTTTGTTAGCAAAAAGGAGCAATACTGCATCTCGCAGTTCATCTTCCTGCAGCTGAGGAAAAGGCCCAAAGTTAATAAATTATTCCAAAATAATTACAACTGAAATCAAATTACTGTAAAACATCTACCTATTCTAGAAATTAATGGTGATTAAAAAACACCATTAAAAACTAAAATAGCTTTCTTTCTCCAACCAAAAATAAAGATGAAATACTGCTAGTTTCCACAATCATAAAGATGAAAGTAATCAGTTTCCTCAGTCAAAATTTCATTTTGTCCAATTCAAAAATACAGCCAGTTTCACCTCAAATACATTTTTAACTCAGCATTATGGAATCCCTAAATGTTCTTCCAACACCATGAGTACACTTTGGTATTACAATAACAGGCAAAGTAAAACTACAGTGCATATTCTTTCTTTAATTTGGAGTTTCATGAGAACATATTCCCTGAATTTTAAGGGAGAAAATATATTTTACTACTTGTAAAACCGAAGATATAGTCATTAGTCAGATCTAATGATGATGAGCTAACAAAATCAGCTGCTTATTCTTACAGTAAAAAAGACTGCACCAATGTCACTTTCATGATTCTGACTCCCACAGAGAGGATTACAAAACTTCAGTGCACAAAATGCAAGTCATACTGAGGAAAATATGCACTCATCAATGAAAATGAAATATCAGACTGTCAGTATATAAATCAATCATGGTATTTGTTAAGGACTTACTGTGTGACTTCCCAGACTGAGCCCCCTCCTTCCTCTCCCCCTCGTCCCCCTCTCCATCCCCACCGTCTTACCTCCTTCCCTTCCCCACACTACCTGTATATATGTATATATGTTTGTACATATTTATTACTCTATTTATTTATTTATTTATTTATTTATTTATTTATTTATTTATTTTGCTTGTACATGCCTATTCTATTTATTTTATTTTGTTAATATGTTTGGTTTTATTCTCTTTCTCCCCCTTCTAGACTGTAAGCCCACTGTTGGGTAGGGACTGTCTCTATATGTTGCCAACTTGTACTTCCCAAGCACTTAGTACAGTGCTCTGCAAACAGTAAGCGCTCAATAAATACGACTGATTGATTGATTGATTGCAAAGAACAGCACTAAGAACTTGGGAAAGTAAAACTGATTTAGCAGACGTTCTCTACCCACAAGGAGCTTAGAGTTCAGAGAGGAGGACAGACACCAAGAAATAAACTGCAAATATGTGGGGTTGAGGGTGAATGAATATCAAGTGCTTACAGGGCACAAATCCACATACATAGGTGACACATGGGAGAGGGAGTAGGGAAATGAGAGTTTAGTTGAGGAACACCTCTTTAGAGGAGGAGAAGTGGTTTTAAAAAGATGTGGAAAGTTGGGGGTGAGTGGTGGTCTTTCAAAAATGAAGGGGGAGGGAGATAGTTCCATGCCAAAGGATGAACTAGGATTCTGGCATGAAGATGGACAAGCTCTAGATATAAGTGAGTAGGTTGACACTGAAAAGAATGAAATGAGCCCCTTTTAGACTGTGAGCCCACTGTTGGGTAGGGACTGTCTCTATATGTTGCCAATTTGTACTTCCCAAGCGCTTAGTACAGTGCTCTGCACATAGTAAGCGCTCAATAAATACGACTGATGATGATGATGATGATGAAGTGGGCTGGCTGGGCTATAGTAAGCAATCAGGAGAGCAAGATATGAGGGGATTTAAAGATGATGGTATGAAATTTCTGTTTGATATGGAGGTGAATGGGCAACCACTGGAAGTTCATGAGGTGCGAAAACATGGACTGAAATTTTTTTTAGAAAAATAACCCAGGCAGCAGGGTGAAGTATGGAATGAAGTGGGGAGAGAAAGGGGTTAGCAAGTAGACACCTGCAGTATTCAAGGCAAGATGGAGTAAATATTTGGACCAGCATGAAAACATTGCATGGAGCTGAAAAGGTGGATTTTAATTATGTACACACTGTGTATCTGGGTTGAATGAGAGAAATGAGTGAAGACTACAGGTGTGTGAGATAGAAAGGTGGTGATGATGTCTGGTGACAACAGCCCAGCTTTTTACATTACCATCAGCTGCCTGTCATCACATTAACCCACATCTATGTTTACTCCTAAATATTCTTTATTCTCAAAGAACCAAAGATCTGCTTTAAATTCAGCAATTTAATCACGGAAGTACTGGATTAAGATGTTGACAATCTCTCTTTATTACCCCTAAGTGACCCCACCAAGTCTCCTCAATGCCCTCCCTCCAATCATCCTGTCCTCCCTTTCCAGCACCACCCCATCCTCCTCCAACCAGCCCCTCCCCATCCCTTGTGGTACTCCATCCCCCCTTCCAATACACATTATCCCGTTTCCAAGCTGCCTCTCATCCCACTTCCCACCATAATCCCTGGGCCAAAATGTCATCTTACTCCAACGGCTAAATCTGCCCTTTCCTCTCCATCCAAACTAATACCACACAATATCCAGGCACTTATTGTATCTGAACTTGACTATGGATTCAGCCTCCTTGCTAATCTCCCTGCCTTCTGTTTTTCCCCTCTTCAATCCATACTTCACTCTACTGCCCGCATCATTTTTTCCTCAAAAACACTCATTTAGTCTATGTTTCCCTACTCCACAAGAACTTCCAGTGGTTGCCAATTCACCCTGCCATCAAACAGAAACTCTTAACCATAGGCTTCAAAGAACTTCATGCCCCCATCTACCTTACCTACCCAATTTCCTAGTTCTACCCAGCCAGCATATTTTGCTCTCCAAAGCCAACCTACTCATTGTACCTCAATGTCACGTACTCTCCCCTAACCTCTCAGCTACCTGATGCCTCTGGCCCACAAGTGTCTCTCTCTTCAACAAGAACATGGATGAAGGATAGTTTTCCCATAATGAAGCAGGAGTTTCAAAGGCGACAAATGGCTAAGGCTACTGGGAGGAAGTTCAGATGAAGGGGACGGGGAAGGGTTGGGGAAGTGTTGGATGGGATTGACCTGACAGGGCTGAAATGGGGTGAGGGAGAAAAGAGGCAACACTAGGATAGGATAACAGAATGGAATGGAGAGTCAGTGGGAAGGGCTTTGATAAGCAGAATTGAGTAGGGATGCTGGGAAGGAGGAACAGATTGGGTTGATTAGGGTGGAGACTGAAGGGACAATGTGGGGCCAGATAATTTTTAGGGATATAGGTGAGAGTGTCAACTCCTTAATCAAGAGGCTGTGTTGATTAACTGCTGAACTGAATGCAGGTCCCAGACTGATTGATTATAAACTCCTGGGTCACATCAGCCATGTGTTTTGGACAGATGTTATGTCAAAAAAAGGTAATGAATCAGCTTGCACCAGGGATGTTAAGTTCGTAGTGATAACACAAAGCTAATTTGCTGCCCCAGAATTCTGCCTCCTAGACAGCACGACTCATGCGACACTAGACAAGAGAGCAGAAAATTTCAACAAGAAAGCCAGCATGTACTGGAGACAGTAAAACAGTATGTACCAGGAGCCAGTCAAAACTAAAATCCTTTTAGAATTGTAGTTCTGTCCTACCATTTCAAACGCTGAGAAAACTGGACTCCATGTAGACTCAAAAAATGTCTCCTTAAGAAATTCCATTAGTGTCATAAGCTGTTCTCAACAGCAGATTGTAAGAAAGGATGAAAAACAATAGAGTTCTTTATGAATTATGTGACCCACACCTCTTCACCTGCCTTTGTCCCACAACCACTCCCCTCAAATCTGTTTCCTCACAGAGACCTCTGATCTTTTGATCCCATCCAATTTTCTCATCATCATGCACTGTTTAGTCTCCATACCCAAATTACTTTCTCTTGACACACAAATTAACACTCAACACCTCCCTCTCCACTGAACTCTACTCACTCCCTGTCCCTCCACCGATTTTGTACTACTAACCAACAGCCCTAATCACCTCCACAGTACATTTCATCTGCTCTTGTAGATGAGCTGAGAAGCAACACTGGCAGAAATCTGGACACCAAGCTGATCTTACCCATCTTAGATTCATTCTCACCTGTTTTAATTCTGCCCTCTCTTAAGACTGACATTATTTCTTCATACTTCATACTTATTGACAACCCTTGCCAATTGCCTATGACAGTTAACTCCCTCCTCAAAAGCCCAACTCTTCTATTACCCATCTCTTATTAATACTACTATCTCAATCCTGAAAAAAAAAACCCTTTCTTGACTCCCATCTACTTCCTCTCACTAGAGTGGTGGGGAAAAAGAGATAAAGAGAGATAGGCATCTCAGCCAGTCATAGCTCTCTCCTGCAGTGTTAATCCATTGGATAGGGCTGGGGATACATTTGCCATTTGCCCATCCCCACTCCAATTATAATAATGATGATGGTATATGTTGTGTGCCAGGCACTACACTATGTCCTTTCCCCCCCTTCTAACTGCTACTACATTAACGTAAGCACTTATCCTATCCTGCCTTAATGATTGTACCAGCCTTCTTGCTGACCTCCTAGCCTCCTGTCTCTCCCTACTCCAGTCCATACTCCGTTCTGCTGCCCAAATAATTTTCCTTCAAAAACATTCAGACCACGTTTCCCCAGTTCTCAAGAAACTCCAGTGGATGCCTGTCCACCTCTGTTTCAAACAAAAATTCCTCACCATTGGCTAAGAAGCACTTGCCCCTCCTAACTCAACTTGCCCCCTCCTAACTCAACTCACTACATTCCTATTACAACCCAGCCCACACATTTTGTTCCTCTAAATGCTAAGCTTCTCACTGTACACTGATCTTGACTATCTTTCCACTTACCTGTTGCCCACAGTCTACTTCTGGCCTGGAACACTCTTCCTCTTCACATTAAACAGATAATTGCTCTCCCCCATTTCAAAACCTTATTGAAGGCACATCTCCTCCAAGAATCCTTCCCTGACTAAGCCCTCCTCTCCTCCTCTTCCTTGCTCCTTCATTCATCCACCCTCCCATTCTTACAGCACACATGTATATATCTGTGTGTATTCATATTATTTATTTATTTGTTCTTTTATTTATTTATCTACCTATCAATCTATCTATTTATTTATATCATTAATGTCTGTCTCCCCCTATAGATTGCCAGCTTACTGTGGGTGGAACATGTCTCTTTGTTGTTATACTGTAATCTCCCAAGCGCTTAATAGTGCTTTGCTCAATACATACTATTGAATGAATGAATTAGTACAAGTAAATTGGGTTGGGTATAATCCCTGTCCCACCTGTGGCTCACAGTCTCAATCCCCTTTTAAAGATGAGGTAACTGAGACCCAGAGAAGTGAAGTGACTTGCCCAAGGCTGCAAAGCAGATAAGTGGGAGAGCTGGGAATAGAATCCATGATTGTTCTGACTTCCAGACCCATGCTTTATCCATTATGCCATACTACTTCACTAAAGATGCCAATGGGCCGGCTATTTCAAGGATTTAGTTTTCCGCCAAGAAAGCAGTAAATGGCAATTGACTTCCCCTGACCTCACCCTGGGCTTCAAGGCTGTCCATCACCTCGCCCCCTCCTACCTCACCTCCCTTCTCTCCTTCTACAGCCCAGCCCACACCCTCCGCTCCTCCGCCGTTAATCTCCTCACCATACCTCATTCTCGCCTGTCCCGCCATCGACCCCCGGCCCACGTCATCCCCCAAGCTAGCTCTCTTCCTCCCTTCAAGGCCCTACTGAGAGCTCACCTCCTCCAGGAGGCCTTCCCAGACTGAGCCCTTTCCTACCTCTCCCCCTCGTCCCCCTCTCCATCCCCCCATCTTACCTCCTTCCCTTCCCCACAGCACCTGTATATATGTATCTATGTTTGTACATATTTATTACTCTATTTATTTATTCATTTTACTTGTACATATCTAGTCTATTTTTTTTTATTTTGTTAGTATGTTTGGTTTTGTTCTCTTGTCTCCCCCTTTTAGACTGTGCACCCACTGTTGGGTAGGGACTTTCTCTATATGTTGCCAATTTGTACTTCCCAAGCGCTTAGTACAGTGCTCTGCACATAGTAAGCGCTCAATAAATACAATTGATGATGATGATGATCTCTTACTGCCAGACTAGAGTTGAGAGGAAGGGTGTGGGGACAGAACAAATTTTAAATGGGAGGGGCTGGGTGGGTAGCAGGTTGGGAATGCTGAAGGATTGGGAGGAAGGAACTGGGAGAGGGAGGAGCCCTCAGATCCAGTCTCTGTGCCTCCTGACCATCACTGAAACCTGCTCTCCACAACCATATTGTCTCCCCTGCTGCTCTCTCCTGACCAGACCTCATCTTCTCTCACTCCTAATCATTAGAAAAGCGAAGAGAGTTGGCCTCCTTAACCCAGTGATACTTGCTCACCATCTCTTCCTCTCTCATTTTCTATTCTTTTGAAGACCATATCATCCGTCTCTATCTTCCACTCCAATTACTGGCTGTCATTATCTACTGCTCACCAATTTTCTGAATCCTTCTGATGTAATTCTTAAATTCCTTCTTCCCTGCACTGAGCTTCAGAAAATTCAATATCCTTGGGCGTGTTCCTAACTGCCCCCTTCCCTCACTCTACAATTCAACCAACCTCATGCTCTATCCTTCTTCATATATTCATCAATTTGTACACATGATCTTTAGTCACCTTACAATCTCACCAAATTTGAAATCCCACTCTCCTTCAGGCACCCTCCACACAAAACTGTTCCTTTCCCACACAGAGACCTCATCATCTCCCTCCTTGCAACTCAGGCAATCAAATGCTTCTGATTTCAAGACTGTAAGCTCACTGTGAACAGGAACTGTGTCTACCAACTCAGCATTCCCATGTGCTAAACTGCTATGCATCATTAAGCGCTCAATGTCAATGATTGACCAATTGACTTCCACAACATCATCATCATCGATCGTATTTACTGAGCGCTTACTATGTGCAGAGCACTGTACTAAGCTCTTGGGAAGTACAAATTGGCAACATATAGAGACAGTCCCTACCCAACAGTGGGCTCACAGTCTAAAAGGGGGAGACAGAGAACAAAACCAAACATACTAACAAAATAAAACAAATAGAATAGATATGTACATAGAAAATAAATAAATAAATAAGCAGAGTAATAAATATGTACAAACATATATACATATATACAGGTGCTGTGGGGAAGGGAAGGAGGTAAGGTGGGGGGGATGGAGAGGGGGACGAGGGGGAGAGGAAGGAAGGGGCTCAGTCTGGGAAGGCCTCCTGGAGGAGGTGAGCTCTCAGTAGGGCCTTGAAGGGAGGAAGAGAGCTAGCTTGGCGGATGGGCAGAGGGAGGGCATTCCAGGCCCGGGGGATGACGTGGGTCGGGGGTCGATGGCGGGACAGGCGAGAGCAAGGTACGGTGAGGAGATCAGCGGTGAAGGAGCGGAGGGTGCGGACTGGGCTGTAGAAGGAGAGAAGGGAGGTGAGGTAGGAGGGGGCGAGGTGATGGAGAGCCTTGAAGCCCACAATTGTTCTCACTTCTCTTGATGCAAAATCCACACCCTCACCTCCACTCTCTCCACTGATGTATCATCTACCTCTAATACCCACTCGAACTATGAGTCATGGTCACCTACTGCCCCCTAGGCTGCTCCCCCAACTTTCTGAACCATTTTGATCCCTTTATCACATTCCTCTTCTCATTCTCCAGTCCTGTTGATCCTTGGGTACTTCAATACTCATGTGAATGTCCCCTATGACTCTTCCACTATCCAACTCTTCTCACTCCTCTTCTCCAGTGACCTCCTACTCCACCACAACTCACAAACTCATGAACTGGGCACACAACTGATTTTAAATCTCTGCTCACCCCACTCTTCAAAAAACTCCAGTGGTTGCCCTTCCACCCCAGCATTAAACAAAAACTCCTCACCACTGGCTTTGAAGCACTCCACCACTTGGCTCCCTCCTATCTTACCTCACTACTCTCCTCTACAACCCAGCTCGCACACTTCGCTCCTCTAATGCCAAACTTCTCACTGTGCCCCAGTCTTGCCTATCTCACCGCCAACCGCTATCCCACATCTTGCTTCTGGTCTGGAACACCCTCCCTCTCAAATCCAACAGATAACTACTCACCCCACCTTCAAAGCCTTATTGAGGTGCATCTCCTCAAAGAGATCTTTCCAAACTAAGCCCTCCTTTCCTCTTCTCTCACTTCCTTCTATGTCCGTCTGCCTTGCTTCATTTGTTCTTCCCCTCTCCCAGCACCAGAGCACTTATGTATCTGTCACTTATTTATTAACGTCTGTCCCCCACTTTAGGCTCACTATGGGCAGGGAACGTGCCTGTTTATTGTTGTATTGTATTCCCAAGTATTAGTACAATGCTCTGCACACAGTAAGTGCTCAGTAAATATGCCTGATTGAATGAATGACTGCTCACCGATTCTACCCTTACTAATTCTGAAATTCCTCTATCAGAGCACAATCTCCTTACTTGCTTTCTTTTTCATACACCCCTTTCTGCAAATCTGTCCTCTTCCCCAACACATTACTACATTATTTTGATCCCCTCCAATATTCTATAGCCATCCTATTCCATTTGTTCTCCATACCCAAACTAACTTCTTGTCTTGTGCCTCTTGGAGGAGTTGTGCCTTCACTGAGCCTTTGAAGAGAGGGGAGAGTAATTGTTTGTTGGCTATAAGGAGGGAGGGCATTCCATCGAGTCATCTTCGACCCATAGTGATGTCTTGGGCACACCTCTCCCAGAACACTCCACCTCCATCTGCAATCATTCTGGTCGTAAATCCATAGAGTTTTCTTGGTAAAAATATGGAAGTGTTTACCATTGCCTCCTTCCATACAGTAAACTTGAGTCTCCGCCCTCCATTTTCTCCCATGCCGCTGCTGCCCAGCAAAGGTGAGTTTTGACTTGTAGCAGATGGCCTTCCACTCACTAGCCACTGCCCAAGATAGGAATGGAATGGATATGCCTCTGTCTGACTCTCCCTCCCACAGTCGAGACTGGGAGTACTACCTTCACTGACACATAAATTGATGACCTCAACATCACCCTCTCCACTAAATTCTACTCCCTTGTTCTCTGGAAACAGGCAGAATCTCCTCACCCTCGGCTTCAAGGCTCTCCATCACCTAGCCCCCTCCTACCTCACCTCCCTTCTCTCCTTCTACAGCCCAGCCAGCACCCTCCACTCCTCTGCCGCTAATCTCCTCACCGTGCCTCCTTCTCGCCTGTCCCGCCGTCGACCCCGGCCCACGTCATCCCTCTGGCCTGGAATGCCCTCCCTCCGCACATCTGCCAAGCTAGCTCTCTTCCTCCCTTCAAGGCCCTACTGAGAGCTCACCTCCTCCAGGAGGCCTTCCCAGATTGAGCCCCCTCCTTCCTCTTCCACTCACCCCCACCTCCATCTGCCCGTCTTACCTCCTTCCCTTCCCCACAGCACCGTATATATGTATATATACTGGTACATATTTATTACTCTATTTATTTATTTATTTTACTTGTACATATCTATTCTATTTATTTTATTTTGTTAATATGTTTGGTTTTGTTCTCTGTCTCCCCCTTCTAGACTGTGAGCTCACTGTTGGGTAGGCACTGTCTCTATATGTTGCCAACTTGTACTTCCCAAGCGCTTAGTACAGTGCTCTGCACACAGTAAGCGCTCAATAAATACGATTGATTGATTGATTGACTTCACAGATACGCTCCTCTCCTGACTTTCCTCTTCTCTTTCTGAATCCTCCTTCTAAGGGTCCTCCTCTATTCCCTACCCCAAAACTTTGGGATTGTCTTATGGCTTAGTTATGGATACTCTTCTATTCTCCCTTTACACCCACTCCTTTTCATTCATTCATTTATTCAATCTTATTTATTGAGAGTTTGCTGTGTGCAGAGCACTGTACTACACGCTTGGGAAGTACAAATAGGCAACATATAGAGATGGTCCCTAATGAAGCAATCAATCAATCAATCAATCAACCAATCAATCATATTTATTGAGCGCTTACTGTGTGCAGAGCACTGTATTAAGCACTTGGGAAGTACAAGTTGTCAACATACAGAGACAGTCCCTACCCAACAGTGGGCTCACAGTCTACAAGGGGGAGACAGAGAACAAAACCAAACATATTAACAAAATAAAATAAATAGAATAGATAGGTACAAGTTAAATAAATAAATAAATAAATAGAGTAATAAATATGTACAAACATATATACAGGTGCTGTGGGGAAGGGAAGGAGATAAGACGGTGGGGATGGAGAGGGAGGCGAGGGGGAGAGGAAGGAGGAAGGAGTCTGGGAAGGCCTCCTGGAGGAGGTGAGCTCTCAGTAGGGCCTTGAAGGGAGGAAGAGAGCTAGCTTGGCGGATGTGGGGAGGGAGGACATTACAGGCCAGGGGGATGACGTGGGCCAGGGGTAGACGGCGGGATAGGCAAGAATGAGGCACGGTGAGGAGGTTAGCGGCAGAGGAGCGGAGGGTGCGGGCTAGGCTGTAGAAGGAGAGAAGGGAGGCGAGGTAGGAGGGGGTGAGGTGATGGAGAGCCTTGAAGCCGAGGGTGAGGAGTTTCTGCCTGATGCGCAGATTGATTGGTAGCCACTGGAGATTTTTGAGGAGGGGAGTAACATGCCCAGAGCGTTTCTGGACAAAGACAATCCAGGCAGCGGCATGAAGTATAGATTGAAGTGGGGAGAGACACAAGGATGGGAGATCAGAGAGGAGGCTGATGTTGTAGTCCAGACGGGATAGGATGAGAGCTTGAACGAGCAGGGTAGTGGTTTGGATGGAGAGGAAAGGGCGGATCAATGGGCTCACAGTCTCAAAAGGGGAGACAGACCAAAAAAAAAACAGTAGACAGATGTCAATACCAACAGAATAAGTAGAATTATAGCTACATATACATCATTAATAAAATAGAGTAATAAATATGTATAAATATGCAAAAGTGCTGTGGGGGGGAAGGGTCAGGGGGCAATGGGGAGGGGAGGAGGAGGAGGAGAGGAAAAAGGGGGTGCTCAGTCTGGGAAGGCCTCCTGGAGGAGTTCAGCTCTCAGTTTGGCTTTGAAGGGAAGACTTTTAGACTGTGAGCCCACTGTTGGGTAGGGACTGTCTCTATATGTTGCCAATTTGTACTTCCCAAGCGCTTAGTACAGTGCTCTGCACATAGTAAGCGCTCAATAAATACGATCGATGATGATGGAAAGAAGAGAGCTAGTTTGGTGGGTATGTGGAGAAGGGCATTCCAGGCCAGAGGTGGAACGTGGGCCAGGGGTCGAAGGCAGGACAGGTGAGAATGAGACACACTGAGGAGGTTAGTGGTGGCAGAGGAGCGGAGTGTGCAGGCTGGGCTGTAGAAGGAGAGAATGGAGGTAAGGTAGGAGGGGGAGAGGTGATGGAGAGTTTTGAAGCCAAGAGTGAGGAGTTTTTGCTTGATTCAAAGGTTGACAGGCAACAACTGGAGATTTTTGAGGAGGGGAGTGACATGCCCAGAGCATTTCTGTACAAAGGTAATCCGAGCAGCAGAGTGAAGTATAGACTGAAGTGAGGAGAGACAGGAGGATGGGAGATCAGAAAGGAGGCTGACGCAGTAATCCAATCGGGTTAGGATGAGAGACTGAACCAGCAAGGTAATGGTTTGGATGGAGAGGAAAGGGTGGATCCTGGCATTGTTGTGGAGGTGAGACAGGCAGGTTTTGGTGACAGATTGGATGTGTGCGGTGAATGAGAGAGCAGAGTCAAGGATGACACCAAGGTTGCACGCTTGTGAGACGGGAAGGATGGTAGTGCCATCTACAGTGACCAGAAAGTCAGGGAGAGGACAGGGTTTGGGAGGGAAGATAGGGAGCTCACTCTTGGACATGTTGAGTTTTAGATGGCGGGCAGACATCCAGATGGAGATATCCTGAAGGCAGGAAGAGATACGAGCCTGGAGGGAAGGAAAGAGAACAGGAGTGGAGAGGTAGATTTGGGTGTCATCAGCATAGTTGAAGCCGTGGGAGCGAATGAGTTCACCAAGGGAGTGAATACAGCTGGAGAAAAGAAGGGCACAGCTTCAACTCCACACAGATGACTTGCAAATCTTCTTTCTTCACCCTGGTCTCATTGTTCATTAGTTCATTTAGCCATTCAATCATATTTATTGAGCAGTTACTGTGTGCAGACCACTATACTAGCACTGGGGAGAGCACAGTACAACAATGAACAGATATGTTCCCTGCCCACAATGAGCTTAAAGTCTTCAGAGAGAGACAGACATCAATACAAATAAATTACAGATATGTTCATAATTGCTATGGGGCTGGGAGTGGGGATAAATAAATGGAGCAAGTCAGAGTGACACAGAAGGTTTGGGAGAAGAAGGGAAGGATCAGTCAAGGAAAGCCTCTTGGAGGAGTTATGCCTTCACTAAGCCTTTGAAGAGAGGGGAGAGTCACTGTCTTTTGGAAGGAGGGCTTCCAGGCAGAGGCAGGATGTGGGAGAAATGTTGGAGGTGAGATAGATGAGATTCAGGCACACTGAGAAGATCAGCATTAGAGGAGCAAAGTGCTCAGGGTGGATTGTAGCAGGAGAATAACGATGTGAGGAAGGAAGAGGTAAGGTAATTGAGTGCTTTAAAGATAACAGTGAGGAGTTGTAGTTTGATGAGGGGAAGAATGGGCAACCAGGGCTCGCTGTCACCTCACCCCCTCCTACCTCACCTCCCTTCTTTCCTTCTACAGCCCAGCTCGCACCCTCCACTCCTCCGCTGCTAACCTCCTCACTGTGCCTCATTCTTGCGTGTCCCACCGTCGACCCCCGGCCCACGTCCTCCCCCTAGCCTGAAGTGCCCTCCCTCCGCACATCTGCCAAGGTAGCTCTCTTCCTCCCTTCAAAGCCTTACTGACAGATCACCTCCTCTGGGAAGCCTTCCCAGACTGAGCCCCCTCCTTCCTCTCCCCCTCCTCCCTCTCCCCATCCCCCCACATTACCTCCTTCCCCTCCCCACAGCACCTGTATATATGTATATATGTTTGTACATATTTATTACTGTTTATTTATTTATTTTACTTGAACATATTTATTCTATTTATTTTATTTTGTTAATATGTTTTGTTTTGTTATCTGTCTCCCCCTTCTAGACTGTGAGCCCGCTTTTGGGTAGGGACCGTCTCTATTTGTTGCCAACTTGTACTTCCCAAGAGCTTAGTACAGTGCTCTGCAAACACTAAGTGCTCAATAAATACGACTGAATGAATGAACCACTAGAGTTTCTTGAGGAGTGGGGACACATGATCTGAATGTTTCTGTAAGAAAATGACCTGGGCAGCATACTGAAGTATATACCGGAGTGGGGAGAGACAGGAAGCAGGGAGGTCACCAAGGAGGCTAACAGAGTAAACAAGGCAGAACAGGGTAAGTGTATGGATTAATGAGGTAGAATTTGGGATGGAAAGGAAAGGGCAGATGTTGCGGATGGTGATGTTGTGAAGGTGGGACCAACAGGATTTAGTGATGGATTGACTCTGCAGGTTGAATGAGAGAGGAATCCAGGGTAACGTCAAGGTTACGGGCTTTTGAGACAGGAAGGATGGTAGTGCCGTCCACAGTGATGGAAAAGTCATGGGGAGCACAGGGTGGGAAGATAAGAAGGACAAAATTATCTGTACCTGTTACCCCATCTGCAAAATGGCAATTAAGACTATGAAACTTTACTTAAGGGATACATATCCGAATGGAGAAGTGATGCAGAAGGGAGAAGGAGTTGGAGAAAAGAATGGTTAATACTGCATAGCATAGTGGATAGAGCTAACCATTATCCATTATCCACTAGGGCCTGAGAGTCAGAAAGTCATAGGTTTTAATCCCAGCTCTGCCTCTTGTCTGCTGTGTAGCCTTGGGCAAGTCATGTCACTTCTCTTTGCCTCAGTAACCTCATCTGTAAAATGGGGACTAAGACAGTGAGCCCTATGCAGGACAGGGACTGTGTCTAACCCAATTTGCTTGTATCCACCCCAACACTTAATACAGTGTCTGGCACACAGTAAGCACCTAAGGATAATAACAATAAGGCTGTGAGGGTGGGGAGAGTGATGGTTTAGCACATCTGGAAGGGGAGGGAGTTCCAGTCAAGACAGAAGACATGGGAAAGGGGTCGATGGTAGAACAGACAAGACTGGGATACAGTAAGCAAGCTGGGCTCTGTAACATGGGACATGGACTATTTCCAATGTAATTAGTATGCATCTATCTCAGTGCTTAATACAGTGCTGGCACTTAGTTATCACTTAACAAATCCCATAAAAAATAAAATTAATTAAAAAAAAACAAAAAAACTAAGACTATAGATGGCAAATTTCTGTGGAAGGAAGGAGGCACATCACAAACTACGAAGATACGTTTTCATTATTATTGTTTGAAACTTATCCCTGCAAAGTCTGAAGTGTTCCCACACTCTGGCATAACGGGGTTGGTTCATGTTTATTATGCTGGGTACAGTCCCTGTCCTGCAAGGTGCTCAAAGTCTACATAAAAGGAAGAAACACAGTTAATCCCCATTTAACAGCTGGGGAAATTGAGGCACAGAAGAGTTAAGTGACTTGTCCATGGTCACCCAGCAAGCAGTTGGCAGAACTGGATCTAGAACCAAGGTACTCTGATTCCCAGACCCGGGCTCTTTCCACTGGGCCACACTACTTCCCCTTTCCAAATGGCAAAGTGGTGATGCCCCACAACTGGTGAGAGAGTGGGAAAATGGTATGCCTCAGCTTTGGGAAAAGGGGAAAATGATTGGGAGAGTGTGGGGGGCGAAAGGCGGGGAGAGGAATTTTCTGACCCTCCCAGTCAGAAAAATTGCGGATGAGTTGTTCAATATTGGTTTATACAGAAATTTAGGGATGTAGAATAGAATGGCTAGAGGTGTCAGATGGCCAGTCCATAAGATGCAAATCAAGGAGGGCATCACACAATTCCATCAGACATCATGTTCCCACTGTTACAAACACATTGGGCTAATATAGCACTACACTTGTGCAGTAATAATAGGGCTATGTTCTTCAAATTAAGATTTAAACCCAGCAGCATTCAGGCTGGAACTCATTCTTACCAAACACCAAATTTTAAATTAAGAGAGAAAGTGAGAGAGACAGAGAGAGTGTGTTTGTGTGTACCCTTGTGGGTGAACTCTCTCTCTCTCTTTCTCTCTTTTAATTTCAATTATATACATATATTCACCATTTTCTGTAGCTCTTCTGCTCCTTCCAGAATTCTCTCACGGTCATTGCTATCAACAACAAAAATGAGACCCTAAAAGAAAAAAAGTGCTTTTAATAAACACGTAAAATCACATTTAAAGGGGGAAAAAGCCACACTATTTCCTTTTAGTCTTAATACTACTACTAATAATAATGATGGCATTAGTTAAGTACTTACTATGTGCCAAGCACTGTTCTAAGTGCTGAGGAGGATACAAGGTAATCAGGTTGTCCCACAGTGGGCTCACAGTCTTAATCCCCATTTTACAGATGAGGGAACTGCTCTATGCACTACGCCTGTATCTCCCTCCAATTACTCCATCACGGTCCTCCACTGCTGCCCCAAATTCCAGTCAACTCCATCTTATCCAACCTTTCCTGACTCCTTGGACCACAAATCTCTTTTCCATCCTGACAGCCAAACAGTCAACTAATCAAACAATCAATCAATGGCATTTATTGAGCACTTACTTTTAGAGGGCACTGTACTAAGGACTTTAGACTGGACAATAAGTCTCTGTCTTTTGATGCAAAAATGAGAAGCACCATGGCTTAATGAGTAGAGCACGGGCCTGGAAGTCAGAAGTCTAATCTCGACTCCACTATTTACCTGTTTTGTGACCTAGGGCAAGTCACTTAACTTCTCTGTGTTTCATTTACTTCATCTTTGTAACAGGAATTAAGATTACAACCACATGTGGAACAGGGACTGTGTCCAACCTACTGGACTCAGGGAGTATTTCCCTACTCCCTGACACCTAGCACTTAGAACAAACAGTGCCTGACACAAAGTAAGCACTCAACGAATACAATAACAAAATCCATGCCCTCAATCCCTGCTCCCGAGGAATTTACCATCCACTTGGGGAGACACACACTGAAATAAGTTACAAGTTAAGTGAAGGTGATGTATTCAAGTACAGTGGTGGGGAGGGACTGAAAAGAATACCTAGATGCTTAGCCGATGGGACTAAGTGCATGGATAGGTAAAAGGGAGGGAAAATAGAATCAGGGATTGAGAGTTTAGTTCAGGAAGGATTCTGGAAGAGATACAACTTCAGTCCCAACCAAATGCAGCCTGTGAAACTCGTGCTCTAAGGTAAGCACGCTCCCCTTCATCCTTAACAGGTTGAAGATCCAGTCACTGCTCCTCTTCCCCATCACTGATTCCTGGCTCTCCCCAGACAACACCTTTCGCTTTAAACTCTCTCCCAATGGGTAAAAATAATAACAGTATTTGTTGAGCGCTTACTATCTGCCAAGTACTGCTTTAAGCCCTGGGGTGAATGCAAGCAAATGGGATTGGACACAGTCCCTGTCCCACATGGGACTCACAGTCTCAATCCCCATTTCACAAATGACGCAACTGAGACTCAGAGAAGTGAAGTGGCTTACCCAAAGTCACACAGCAAAGTGGCAGAGTCAGAATTAGAATCCATGAAGACTCTGATTCCCAGGCCAGCACTCTAACCACTAAGCCAGGTTGCTTCTTTTCTGTACTATACTGTACTTTACTATACTAAGTGCTTGGGAAAGTACAATACAACAATGAACATTGACATTCCCTGCCCACAATGAGCTCAAGTCTAGAAGTCGGGGAGACAGTCATCAATACAAATAAATAAAATTACAGATATGTACATAAGTGCTTTAGGGCTAAGAAGGAGAAGAGCAAAAGGATAAATAAAGTTACAGATACACACATAAGTGCTTTGGGGCTGAGAGTGGGGAAGAGGAAAGGGAACTAGTGAGCGTGACGCAGAAGGGAATGGGAGATGAAGAAAAGTGGAGCTTAGATGGGAAGGCCTCTTGGAGGGGATGTGCCGTCAATAAGTCTTTGAAGCAGGGGAGAGTGGTAGTCTGTCGGGTTAGTGGAGAGACAGGATGCTTCAAGCAAAAAGCAAGACAGGTCGGCTACAAGACAGGTGAGACAGAGGCACAGAAGATTAGCACTACAGGAGAGAAGTGGGTGGGCTGGGTTGTAAAAGGAGAGAAGTGAGGTGAGCTAATAATAATAATAATGGTATTTGTTAAGCACTTACTATGTTATGTGCCAAGCACTGTACTGAGCGGTGGGGTGGATACAAGCAAAGAGTGGGCAAGATGATAGAGGTGGATGAGCAACCACTGGAGTTTTTTGAGGAGTGGGGTTACTTGTCCTGAACGTTTTCATAGAAAAATGATCTGGGAAGCAGAGTGAAATATGAACTGGAGTGGGAATAGAAATGAGGCTAATGCAATAATGCAGGTGGGATAAGATGAGTAACTGTATTAGTATAGTAGCAGTTTGGATGGAGAGAAAAGGGCAGATTTTAATGACACTGTGAAGGTGAGACCGACACAATTTGGTGACAAACTGAATATGTGGGTTGAATGAGAGGAGTCAAGGATAATGCCAATGTTATGGGCTTGTGAGACTGCAATGATGATGGTGCTGTCGACAGTGATGGGAAAATCGGGGGAGTACAGGGTGGGACCCCATCCCAGTTCTCCTTTCTCATCGCTACCCCTCTTCCCACTGTCCCCGCCCAGGCCCCTGCCAACTCATCCCAATCCAAACCCTCCCCACCCCTCACACCCTTCCCCCCACCCCCTCCCTCCACAGCTGCTGCCAAGTGCGTGGCCTTTGGAACCCTCGCTCCATTATAGGTAAGCTCCTTTTCATCCTGGACTTATAGGAATAGGTCTCTATAGGTCTCCCTTCCAGCTCTCTACTCCTTCTCGCCCTAACTGAAACTTGGCTGTCTCCGGATGACTAGGTCTCTTCTGCTGCTCTCTCCAGTGGAGGACTCTTCTTCTCCCAACTCCCCCAGACTCACCGGAAAAGGAAGTGTCGGTTTCCTTCTTGCCCCCCAATGTCGCTTTCGCACTATCCTTCCCCCTGCTTCCCTTTCCTTCGCTTCCTTTGAAGCCCACATTATTTGCCTCTACCACCCCCTCCAGATTCTTGTAGCCGTCATCTACCGCCACCACTGGCCCCACCTCCAACTTCTTTAACGATTTTGACCCCTTCCTCACCATCCTTCTCTCCTTTTCCATGCCCACTCTCATCCTCGGGGACTTCAACATCCACATGGATATACCTGGTGACTCCTCTGCTGCCCGCCTTCCATCTCTCCTTGACGCTTGCCAACCTCCTGCTCCACCCCACGTCGCCCACTCACCAACTTGGTCACACCCTCGACCTCATCATCTCCCACTGCTGCACTATCTCCACCCAACCAACTCTAAAATCCCTCTCTCTGATCATAACCTTCTCACCTGCCTCCTAACTCACACTCTTTTCCCCTGTAAATGTATATTACTACCTCACAGAGACCTCTGCTCTCTTCACCCCATACACCTTTCTGAGCGCCTCCCACCCCACCTTGCCTCCCTTTCCTCTCTACCCAATCCTGATGATCAGATTACTGCTCTCAACTCTACCCTTTCTACTTAGCTCGACTCCCTCGCTCCCCTTTCCTTTCGCCGCTCTCGTACCACTAAACCACAGCCCTGGATCACTGTCACTGTCTGCCTCCTTCGCTCTTATGCTTGAGCTGCTGAACGCTGCGGGCGAAAGTCTAAACACCAAACCAACCACGTTTACTTCAAGTTTATCCTTTCCTGCCTTAACTCTACCCTCTGCTCTGCCAGACAAAACTACTTCTCCTCCCTTACTGACACTCATGCCCATCATCCCCGTCAGCTCTTCCGTACATTTAACTCCCTTCTCAGGCCCCCTGTTCTTCCCCCTCCTCCTCCCCTCACCCCCAACGATCTGGCCTCCTACTACATTAGTAAAATTAACTCCATCAGGTCTGAGCTCCCCAAAGTCACTCCTCCCCCTTCTCCAACTCCCCAGCTCTCAACCCTCTCCGCTACTCCCCCATCCTTCCCAGCAGTATCCTCAGATGAGATCCCCGGCCACCGGTGCTTCTGACCCCATTCCCTCTCATCTTATGAAATCTCTCACCCCGCCCCTCCTCCCATCCTTAACTTCCATCTTCAACTGCTCACTCCCCACTGGTTCCTTCCCCTCTGCCTTCAAACATGCCCAGGTCTCCTCCATCCTAAAAAAACCCCTCTCTTGAGCCCACCTCCCCTTCTAGTTATCTCCCTATCTCCCTCCTACCATTCCTTTCCAAAGTCCTTGAATAAGTCACCTACACCCGCTGCCTTGAATTCCTCAATGCCAACTCTCTCCTCGACCCCCTCCAGTCTGGCTTCCATCCCCTACATTCCACCAAACCTGCCCTCTCAAAGGTCAACAATGACCTCCTGCTTGCCAAGTCCAATGGCTCCTACTCTATCCTAAGCCTCCTCGACCTCTCAGCTGCCTTTGACACTGTGGACCACCCACTTCTCCTCCACACTGAGGGACGCAGGCACCCGGGATGGACCCCCACCGTGGCCTTCTTGATCCCGGAATTTTCCCGGAGGGCCCCGCAGACCGGGGGTGGCACTGAGCTCCAGTCCAGCCCCACTTCCAGCACGGCCTTCCTAGGCTGAGTCCCCTTTTTCCTCTCCTCCTCCCCATCCCCCTGGCCCTACCTCCTTCCCCTCCCCATAGCACCTGAATAGATGTTTGTACAGATTTATCACTCTATTTTACTTGTACATATTAACTATTCTATTTATTTTGTTAATGATGTGCATTTAGCTTTAATTCTATTTGTTCTGGTGACTTGACATCTGTCCACATTTTGTTTTGTTGTCTGTCTCCCCCTTCTAGACTGTGAGCCCATCGTTGGGTAGGGACCATCTCTATATGTTGCCAACTTGTATTTCCCAAGCGCTTAGTCCAGTGCTCTGCACATAGTAAGCGCACAATAAATACGATTGAATGAATGAATGAATGAACACACTATTCAACCTTGGCTTCACAGACTCTGTCCTCTTCTGGTTCTCCTCTTATCTCTCCGGCCATTCATTCTCAGTCTCTTTTGCAGGCTCCTCCTCCCCGTCCCATCCCCCTACTGTAGGGGTTCCTCAAGGGTCAGTTCTTGGTCCCCTTCTGTTTTCTATCTACACTCACTCCCTTGCTGAACTCATTCACTCCCATGGCTTCAACTATCATCTCTATGCTGATGACACCCAAATCTACAACTCCCATGGCTTCAACTATCATCTCTATGCTGATGACACCCAAATCTACAACTCTGCCCCTGCTCTCTCTCCCTCCCTTCAGGCTCAGGTCTCCTCCTGCCTTCAAGACATCTCCATCTGGATGTCTGCTCACCATCTAAAACAAACATATATACATATAAACAAACATATATACATATATACAGGTGCTGTGGGGAAGGGAAGGAGGTAAGATGGGGGGATGGAGAGGGGCACGAGGGGGAGAGGAAGGAAGGGGCTCAGTCTGGGAAGGCCTCCTGGAGGCGGTGAACTCTCAGTAGGGCCTTGAAGGGAGGAAGAGAGCTAGCTTGGCAGATGGGCAGAGGGAGGGCATTCCAGGCCAGGGGGATGACGTGGGCCGGGAGTCAACGGCGGGACAGGAGAGAATGAGGCACGGTGAGGACATTAGCTGCAGAGGAGCGGAGGGTGCGGGCTGAGCTGTAGAAGGAGAGAAGGGAGGTGAGGTAGGAGCGGGTGAGGTGATGGAGAGCCTTGAAGCCGAGGGTGAGGAGTTTCTGCCTGATGCGCAGATTGATTGGTAGCCACTGGAGATTTTTGAGGAGGGGAGTAACATGCCCAGAGCGTTTCTGGACAAAGACAATCCAGGCAGCGGCATGAAGTATAGATTGAAGTGGGGAGAGACACAAGGATGGGAGATCAGAGAGGAGGCTGATGCTGTAGTCCAGACGGGATAGGATGAGAGCTTGAACGAGAAGGGTAGCAGTTTGGATGGAGAGGAAAGGGCGGATCTTGGCAATGTTGTGGAGCTGAGACCGGCAGGTTTTAGTGATGGCTTGGATGTGAGGGATGAATGAGAGAGCGGAGTTGAGGATGACACCAAGGTTGCAGGCTTGTGAGACAGGATGGATGGTAGTGCCGTCAACAGGGATGGGAAAGTCAGGGAGAGGGCAAGGTTTGGGAGGGAATACAAGGAGTTCAGTCTCGGACATGTTGAGTTTTAGGTGGCGGGCAGACATCCAGACGGAGATGTCCTGAAGGCAGGAGGAGATGCGAGCCTGGAGAGAGGGGGAGAGAGCAGGGGCAGAGATGTAGATCTGGGTGTCATCAGCGTAGAGATGATAGTTGAAGCCGTGGGGGCGAATGAGGTCCCGTGGCTCAGTGGAAAAAGCCCGGGCTTTGGAGTCAGAGGTCATGGGTTCAAATCCCTGCTCCACCACTTGTCAGCTGTGTGACTTCGGGCAAGTCACTTAACTTCTCTGGGCCTCAGTTCCCTCATCTGTAAAATGGGGATGAAGACTGTGAGGCCCACGTGGGACAACCTGATCACCTTGTAAATTCCCCAGCACTTAGAACAGTGCTCTGCACATAGTAAGCGCTTAATAAATGCCATTATTATTATTATTAAGGGAGTGAGTGTAGATCGAGAACAGAAGGGGACCAAGCACTGAACCTTGGGGCACAGTAAGCGGATGGGAGGGGAGTAAGGGGATGGGAGCGGAGGGGAACTCCACAGAGTTCCTCCTCATTGGCGGTCTCCAGGGAAAAGTGCCCAAACTAGATTACAAGAAGTCAGAGTTTCCAGGAAGCTGCAAGGTTGATGCAAATGGAGAAGGAGAAAAATGAAGAGCAGAGAGGAAAAAAAGGCCTCTGGGAAGTCCCAGAAGGCACTGTGAAACGTTTCCACTGGTACAGAGAGTCTCCAGAAAGCTGGAGGGAGAGGAGGAAGCGGGCAGGGGTGATGGGGAAGGTTGGCTATATTTTCCAGCTGTTTGACTTTTTCTCATTTTCTACTGGTTTTTGATAACCATCTCCCATTGTCTTTATAATGCTGTGTACTTCCTCACTACTGCTGGACCTGAACCAAACAGTGCTCGGCCTTCTGCACTTTCACACTGAGGAGTTTCTCACATACAGTTTCAGGGATGGCTTCCCGTTTCTGATCCCTTTCCAGAAAGGTTATAATTCCGGGCATCCCATATCTTCTTTTTCAGATGATTGAGAAGTAGTATCTTTAGGTCATTATGCAGAGCAAATCAGCCACCTCCTGCTGAACAACCTTGTAGTATTCTCCTTGCTGGATGTCCTCTGGCCAGAGTCCACTGACTGCCATCCCATACTCGGTCACCTTTCCCACTGACATACTTGACATAAAGTATGGTGAATGCTGCCATTTTTCCCTCTCTTGGTTTTCTTTCCATTTCCCATTGCTTCACCGGAGCTTTTGCCAAGCATGATTTTCCTACCTTTTGAAGTTTCCAAAGGAGCAGGTGCCTTGGCAGATTTACTGCCTGGATGGTCTGCAGGATCATCTGGCCTTGGGCTTCTAATTCCTTTCTCAGGTGAAATTGCCTTGCCGTTCTGAGGACTAGGTTTGTGTGGTTTCTTAGAACCTAATTGGGAGGTTGGAGCACTATCCAGATCTGGTGTTTTTTGTTTCAGGAGTTCTTGCAGTCCTCTCTGTTTCTGAGGGTCAAACCACTTTAACTTTAATTAAGTAGGAGGGAGAACAGGAGAACTGAGGTATAGAGGAGTGAAATGATTGCACACCAAGCAATCGGTGGAACTGGAATTAGAACACAGGTCCTCTAACTACTAGGACTGTGCTCTTTCTATTACTACTACTACTAATAATAATTGTGATATTTGTTAAGCACTTACAATGTGCCAGGCACTGTACTATGCATTGGGGAGGGTTCAAGCAAGTAGGATTGGACACTCTCCAATGGGCTTATCTTATAACTCCCCCAGAACTTGGCACTCTGTTATACTGGACTTTCCTAAGCATGGAGCAAAATGCCCTGCATACAAAAAGTGCTCAATAAATATCAGTGATTGATAGTAAGCCTTTAACAAATGCCACAACTACTCCTCTAGCTTATTGTAAGCAGGGAACCTGTCTACAAAATCTACTACACTGTATTCTCCCAAGTGCTAAGTACAGTGCTTTGCATATAGTAAGTGGTCAAAAAATACCTGATTGATTGATTTGTACATTTTACATACATCACCCTCAGCCCCAAAGCATTTATGATCATATCCATAATTTATTTATTTATATCTTTGTCTACCTCCCTCTCCAATATGAAGATCATTGTGGGCAGGGAATATATCTAACAACTCTGGAATACTGTACTCTCTCAATCACTTCGTATAACAGCTTTGCACACATTAAATGCTCAATAAATCAAATAAATGAATTGGCAGCAGAATGGCCTAATGGATACAGCACAGGCCTAGGAATCGGAGAGAACTGATTCTAAACCCAGCTCTGCCAATTGTCTGCTGTGTGATCTTGGGCAAGTCACTTAACTTCCCTGTTCCTTGACCACTTTATCTCTAAAAAGGAGATTAGTACTGTGAGCCCCATGTGAGACATGGCCTGTGTCCAATCTCAATAGCTTATATCTACCCCAGTGCACAATGTCTTGAAGATCTTAGGGTGCTTAATGAATACGATCTAAAAAAAATCCACTATATTAAACAAATACAACTGACTGAAAGTATGGTCTGAATTGCCTTATATGCTTCTAAAATAAGCTTTCATGTCTAAGATTAATAAAAATACTAATTTTTATTGTTATAAAATGGGTAAACTTACTAAAGGAGGAAAGATAGTGGTGAAATGGGTGGAGGATGCTTGAGCAGCATGACCTGGTGGACAGAGTATAGGCGAGGGTGGAAAGAGCACAGGCTTGGGAGTCAGAGGACATGGGATCCAATCCCGCCACTGCCTACTGTCTGCTGTGTGACCTTGGGTAAGTAACTCAACTTCTCTGTGCCTCAGTTACCTCATCTGTAAAATGGGGATTAAAAATTTGAGCCCCACGTGGGACATTGTGATTACCCTGTATCTACATAGGAAGGGCTTAATAAGTACCATAACTATTATAGGGATTCATAGGACTTGGGTTCTAATCCAGGCAATGTTACTTGTGTGCTGTGTGATTTTAGATAAGTCATTTGTCCTCTCTGTGCCTTAATTCACTCATCCACAAAAATGTAGATTTAATAACATTCTCACTTCTACTTAGATTGTTAGCCCTATGTGGGACTTGATTAACTTGTGTCTATCTCACTGTGCTTGGCACATTCTAAGTACTTAACAAATACCACAGTTATTATTATCATTATTATTATTATTTTGGTCCCATTTTATTTTCTGTCTATTCCAACTCCCTTATTAGTATTAATAACTAAAATAATGGTATTAGTTAAACACTTACTATATGCAAGACACTGCACTAAGTAAGTGCTGGAGTAGACAGAAGATACTCAGGTTGGACACAGTCCCTTGTCCCACATAGATGCTCCCAGTATTTAATCCCCATTTTACAGATGAGGTAACTGAGGCACAGAGAAGTGAAGTGACTTGCTCAAAGTCACAAAGCAGACAAGTGGCAGAGCCAGGATTAGGGCTCTGGTCCTTCTGACTCTCAAGCCAGTACACTAACCTCTAGACCATGCTGCTTCTCACTAGACTAGAAGTGCTTATCTCACTTCTCTGGAGAAATCATTCATTACCATGGTTTCAACTACCAACTCTGTACAATGATTCTCAAACTTACCTCTCTAATCCTGATCTCTCTTCTTCTCTGTGGTCCTGAATTTCCTCTTGCCTTCAATAAATCTCTACTTTGATGGTCCACTGGCACCTCAAACATAGCACATTCAAAACAGAACTCTTCACCTTCCCACTCAAATCCTGTCCTCCCCGATTTTCCCATCACTACAGACAGAATCACCATCCTCCTTGTCTCATAACCCTATAATCTTGGTAATAACCTTGACTCATCTTTCATTTAGCCCATATATTCAATATCCTACCAAATCCTGTCAGTGCTACCTTCACAACATCACTAAAATCTGCCCTTTCCTCTCCATCCCAATGGCAACTACATTGATCCAAGCAATTATCTTATCCCACCTTGACTACTGCATTTGTCTTCTCCTTGATCTTCCTGCCTCCTGTCTCTCCAGTCCATAATTCACTCTGCTGTCTGGGTCATTTAAAAAAACAAAAATTTTTCAGTCCAGGTCTCACCACTCCTCAAAAAACTCTGGTGGTTGCCCATCTAAAACCGCACCAAACAGAAACTCCTTACTATCAGCTTTAAAATACTACTTCAGTTTGCTCCTTCTTATCTTATTTCACCAATCTTTGCCGACAACCCAGCTAATTGAGCTTGCTCAGAGAGTAATGTCACTCTGCACCACTCTTTAACTTTGTAAAGCAACATTACATCTCCATCATTATTGACTTCATGCCTACTGCCCTCACCAGTTGTTTCAGATGTTTTACTCCCTCCTCAAACCCTGCCCCTCACACCTATTGCTCCTAACTATAATAATAACAATAATGATGGTATTTGCTCAGTAGGGACCATCTCCATACATTGCAGACTTGTACTTCCCAAGTGCTTAGTACAGTCCTCGGCACACAGTAAGCGCTCAATAAATACAATTGAATGAATGAATGAGTATTCACTCACAATTCTCACAATTCATTCATTCAATCGTATTTATTGAGCACTTACTGTGTGCCGAGCACTGTACTAAGTGCTGGGATAGATACAAGGTAATCAAGTTGACTCACTTGGAACTCACAGTCTTCATGCCCATTTTACAGATGAGGTAACTGAAGCACAGAGAAGTTAAGTGACTTGCCTAAAGTCACACAGCTGATAAGTGGCGGAGCGAGGATTAGAACCCACAACTTCTGATTCCTAAGCCCTTGCTCTTTCCATTACGCCACACAGCTTATCGCTGTTTCCTAATGACCTGGCCACATACTTTATTAAGAAAGTTGCAATAATCAGATTGATGTCCTTACAATCTCTCCTATTCCTCGCCGGTCCCTCCTCTTCCTGCCCCTTCTTCAATCTCCCATCTTTCTCAGCAGTTTCTCAAGAGATCTTCCACCTCCTCTCAAAATCCATCCCCTCCAACTATGCCTCCAAAGCCACTCTTCACACCTTATCAAAGTGTCTCCCCACTCATTTCTCCCCTCCCTGCCTAGCACCCTCAACTGTTTGCTCTCCAAAGGCTTCTTCCCTACTTTCAAATATATTCATGAAAAAAATCTATTCTAAAAAATCCCTTGTTTGAACCTAAGGTTCCCTTCAGTAAGTGCTCCATCTCCCTCCTACCACGCCTCCCCAAACTCCTTAAACAAGTTGTCTATACTGACCGTCTCCACTTTCTCTCCCGCAGTTCTCTCCTAGGATTCTCCGAATCTGGCTTCCACCCCCTTCACTCCAAAAAAACTGCCCCAAGTCATCAGTGATTTTTTTCTTGCCAAATCCAATGGCCCTCTACTCCATCCCAAACCTCTTCAACCCCTCAGCTTCCTTCAAAATTGCTGATTACACCTGTGACTGCACTGATGGTGCCCACTCCTGATTTCCCTCAACTCTCTGGCCATTTTTTTTCAGTCTCTTTCCTGGACTTCTACTGCCGTCCACACGCTAATAATGTGGGAGTCCCTCACGACTCAGTTCTGGTCCCCTTCTATTCTGTTTACACTCACTCCTCTGGAGAATGCATTCAGTCCCATGGCTTCAACTACTATTTCTATGTGGCTGATGATTCTTAAATCTACGTCTCCAGCCCTGATCTCTTTCTCTCTCTATCTCTGAACATTTCCTCCTGCCTTCAGGATATCTCTACATGAAGATCCACTGACACTTCAAACTTAAAATGTCTAAGACAGAACTCTTCATTTATTCATTCATTCATTCATTCGTATTTATTGAGCGCTTACTGTGTGCAGAGTACTGTACTAAGCGCTTGGGAAGTACAAGTTGGCAACATATAGAGATAGTCCCTACCCAACAGTGGGCTCACAGTCTAGAAGGGGGAGACAGACAACAAAACATAATAACAAAATAAAATAAATAGAATAAATATGTACAAATAAAATAAATAAATAGAGTAATAAATATGTACAAACATATATACACATATGCAGGTGCTGTGGGGAGGGGAAGGAGGTAAGGCAGGGGGGATGGAGAGGTGGAGAATAATAATAATAATAATAATAATAATAATAATAATAATAATAATAATAATAATAATAATAATAATAATAATGGTATTTGTTAAGCACTTACTATGTGCCAACCACTGTTCTAAGCGCTGGGGTAGATACAAGGCAATCAAGTTATCCCCCATGGGGCTCAGTCTTTAATCCCCATTTTACAGATGAGGGAACTGAGGCATAGAGAAGTGAAGTGACTTGCCCAAGGTCACACGGCAGACAAACGGCAGAGCTGGGATTAGAACCCACGCCCTCTGACTCCCAAGCCTGGGCTCTTTCCTCTAAGCCATGCTCCTTCTCATGTGCACAGCACTGTACTAAGCGCTGGGGTAGATACGAGCTAGACTGGACACAGTCCACGTCCCACTTGAGGCTCTCAGTCTTAATCCCCATTTTACAGATGATGTAACTGAGGCACAGAGACATGAAGTGACTTAGCCAAGGTCACACGGTAGAGAAGCAGAGGAGCCAGGATTAGAACCCACATTTAGATGATCAGTTACTGACTCCACATCATCATCATCATCATCAATGATATTTACTGCACACTTACTATGTAAAACTAGACTTCTAGACGTGAGCCTGCTGTCAGGTAGGGACCGTCTCTATATGTTGCCAACTTGGAATTCTCAAGCACTTAGTACAGTGCTCTGCACACAGTAAGCGCTCAATAAATACAACTGAATGAATGAATTTAGATAATCAGTTACTGACTCCACATCATCATCATCATCATCATCAATGGTATTTATTGCACACTTGGACTGTGAGCCCACTGTTGGGTAGGGATCATCTCTATATGCTGCCAATTTGCACCTCCCAAGCACCCAGTACAGTGCTCTGCACATAGCAAGCGCTCAATAAATACGATTGAATGAATGAATGAATAATAATAATAATGATGGTATTTATTAAGCACCTACTATGTGCAAAGCACTGTTCAAAGCACTGGGGAGGTTACAAGGCGATCAAGCTGTCCCATGGGGGGCTCACAGTCTCAATCCCCATTTTACAGATGAGGTAACTGAGGCACAGAGAAATGAAATGACTAGCCCAAAGTCACACAGCTGACATTTGGGAGAGCCGGCATTCGAACCCATGACCTCTGATTCTTAACTAGACTTCTAGACTGTGAGCCCGCTGTCGGGTAGGGACCGTCTCTAGATGTTGCCAACTTGGACTTCCCAAGTGCTTAGTACAGTGCTCTGCACACAGTAGGTGCTCAATAAATATGAATGAATGAATGAATAAATGATGAGCACTGTACTTCCTACCCAAATCCTGTCCTCCTAGACAATCCCATCACTGTAAACAGCACACCATCCTCACTCACTCACAAGCTAAAATTCTGTTTATTCTGATAGTTTTGACATCTGTCTACTTGTTTTGTTTTGTTGTCTGTCTCCCCCATCTAGACTTTGAGCCTGTTGTTGGGTAGGGACTGTCTCTATCAGCTGCCAAACTGTACTTCCCAACTGCTTAGCACACTGCTCTGCACACAGTAAGCACTCAATAAATATGGCTGACTGAATGAATGAATGAAGCCTGTAAGCTCAGTATTATCCTCAACTCACCTCTGATTACCTTGTTTCTACCTTAGCACTTAGTACAGTGCCTCCAATATAGTAAGTGCTTAACAAATTCATTCATTCATTCATTCAATCATATTTACTGAGCACTTACTGTGTTCAGAGCGCCGTACTAAGTGCTTGGGAAGTACAATTCAGCAACAAGAAGAGACAATCCCTGCCCGGGGATGGGCCCTCGACAAGGCCTTGATGGTGGGGACAGTAAGTGTCCTCTCATTCCTCAGGGACTTGTGTAAAGGCCGCTGGCCTGAGTTCCGCCCCAGGCCCACCGATTCCACCCACTTCCCCTTCTCCAGACACCCAGCATGGCAGAGCCGGAGCCAGACCCTGCTCCGCCGCTGGGGAGAATATCCAGATTATTATTATTATTCAACCCCCATATTCAATCTATATGAATCCATATTCACTCACCAAATCTAGTTGGTTCAATCTTCACAAAAATGCTAAAATCCACCCTTTTCTCTCCAACCAAACTGCTGCCACATTAATTCAATCCCAACTGGATTACTGTATCAACCTCCTTGCTTACCTCCCTGTTTCCTGTCTCTCCACATTCCAGTGCATACTTCATTCTGCTGCCTGGACATTTATCTATAAAAATGTTCAGTCCATTCTTCCCTACTCCTTAAGAACCTTGAGGAGGTTGCCCATTCACCTTTGCACCTAACAAAAACTGCTTATTATTGGCTGTAAAGCATTCAATCACCTTGCCCCATCCCACTTTACTTCACTGGTTTCCTACTACAACCCAGCCCACACACTTTGCTCCTCTAATACCAAACTACTCACCATACCTCAATCTCAGTCTTAACTCCAGTGGTTACCCATCCACATCCACATCAAAAAAGACTCCTCACTACTGGATTTAAAGCACTCAATCACCCTGCCCTCTCTGACCTCACCTCGCTACTCTCCTACTATAATCCAGTCCATACACTTCACTCCTTCCCACACTTCTCCCTGTGCCTCGTTCTCATCTCAACACTGACTCCTTGTCCACAGCCTGCCTGTGTCCTGGAATGCCTTTCCTCCTCAAATCAGATAATTACTCTCCCCCACCTCAAAGCCTTATTGATGGAACATCTCCTCCCAGAATAAGCCCCCTTTCCACTTCTTCCATTCCTTTCTGCATCCCCCGACTTGCTTCCTTCGTTCTTCCCCTGTCCCAGCCCCATTCATTCATTCATTCAATCATATTTATTGAGTGCTTATTGTGTGCGGAGCACTGTACTAAGCGCTTGGGAAGTACAAGTTGGCAACATATAGAGACGGTACCTACCCAACAGCGGGCTCACAGTCTAGAAGGGGGGGACGGACAACAAAACTAAATATACAAACCAAATAAAATAAATAGAATAAATATGTGCAAGTAAAATAAATAAATAAATAAATAGAGTAATAAATACATACAAACAGGTGTTGTGGGGAGGGGAAGGAGGTAAGGCGGGGGGATGGGGAGGGGGAGTAGGGGAAGAGGAAGGAGGGGGCTCAGTCTGGGAAGGCTTCCTGGAGGAGGTGAGCTCTCAGTAGGGCTTTGAAGGAAGAGAGCTGGCTTGGCGGATGTGCGGAGGGAGGGCATTCCAGGCCAGGGGGAGGACGTGGGCCGGGGGTCGACAGAGGGACAGGTGAGAATGAGGCACAGTGAGGAGTGGAGGGTGCAGGCTGGGCTGTAGAAGGAGAGAAGTGAGGTGAGGTAGGATGGGTCGAGGTGATGGAGAGCATTGAAGCCGAGCACAGCACTTACCTACATATCTGTAATTTATTTATATTAACGTCTCCCACAACAAACAGTAAGTTCAGTATGGGCAGGGAATGTGTCCATTTATTGCTGTATTGTTCTCTCCCAAGCACTTAATATAGTGTGCTGCATATAGTAAGCACTCAATAAATACGATTAATTGAATGAATGAATGAAAGCCCTCTCACCCATATCCTGGAACACCCTGCCTCTTCACATCTGGAAAACAATCACTCTCCCCTCCTTCAAAGTCTTATTCAAGGTACGCCTCCTCCATCCCATCCCTTGCCCCCAGTGACCTGGCCACCTACTTTGTTATAAAAATTGACATTACTAGGCGTGAGCTCCCTAAAATCTCCTCTGCCCCTCCATAATCCCTCTCTGCTCGAGTCCCCTCTTCAGCTCTCCCACCCTTCCCAGCAATATCACTAGAAAAGATCTCCTGTCTCCTCTCACAAACTATCCCCATCTGACCATTCCTTCCCTCCTTCCCACCTTAACAACACTCTTGCCCTCTCCCTCTGCTCTCCCTAACAGTCATTCTTCAACTGTTTGCTCTCCAGTGGCTTCCTCTCCACTGCTTTCAAATGCCCTTATCTCCACTATCCTAAAAAAAACCTCCCTTGACCTTACATCTCCCTCCAGGTACTGCTGCATCTGCCTCCGACCATCCCTCTCCAATCTCCTTGATCAGTGTCTACACCCACTTTCTCAAATTCCTCTCCTCCAATTCTCCTCTGGACCCCTTCCAATCTGGCTTCCATCCCCTTAATTCCACTGAAACTACCCTCTCAAAGGTCACCAATGATCTCCTTTCCGCCATATCCAATGACCTCTACTTCATTCTAATCCACCTCACTTCTCAGCTACCTTCAACACTATCGTCCAACCCCTTCCCTTGGAAACATTATCCAACCCTGGCCTCACTGACACTGTCCTCTCCTGGTTCTCCTCTTATCTCTCTGGGCTGTCACTTTCAGTCTCCTCTGTGGGCTTCTCCTCTGACTCCCTCCCCTAACTGTGGGGGTCCCTTAGAGAACTCATTGTTTCCATGGCTTTTATTACCACCTCTGTGAGGATGGTACACAAAACTACATTACCATCCCTGATGCCTGTCCTTCTTTTCAGTCTTGCATTTCCTTCTGCTTTCAAGGCATCTCTACTTGAATGTCCTCCCATTACCTCAAGCTAAACATGTCCAAAACAGAACTCCTTATCTTCCCAACCAAACCCGCCCCTTGGCTTTCCCATCACTGTAGACAGCACTACCATCCTTCCTGTCTCACAAGTCCATAACCTTGGTGTTACCCTTGACTCCTCTCTTTCATTCAACCCACATTTTCAATCCTTTCAGTGCCACCTTCACAATATCACTAAAATCCAAATTACTACTATGTCAATCAATCAATCAATCAATCAATCAATCAATCGTATTTATTGAGTGCTTACTGTGTGCACAGCACTGTACTAAGCGCTTGGGAAGTACAAGTTGGCAACATGTAGATACAGTCCCTACCCAACAGTGGGCTCAGTCTATACAATCATTCATCCTATCCTGCCTGGATTACTGCATCAGCCTCCCTGCAGACCTCCCTAGCTCCTGTCTCTCCAAACTCCTGGCCATACTTCACTTTATGGCCCAGATCATTTTACTAAAAAATGTCCAGGCCATGTCTACCCGTTCCTTAAAAAACACCAGTGCTTGCCAGTCCATGTCTGCATCAGGAAGAAACTTCTCATCATTGGCTTTAAGGCATTCAATCACCTCGGCCCTTTCTACCTCAACTCGCTCCTGCCCTAATATAACCCTCCGCACTCTTCACTTCTCTAATTCTCCCTCATTCTGCTTCGATCTCATCTATCTCACTGCCAATCCCTCGCCCATGACCTGCCTCTGGCCTGGAATGTCCTCCCTCCTCAAATCCAACAGGCAATTATTATCCCCCACTTCAAAGACTTATTGAAGGCACATCTCTTCCAAGAAGCCTTACCTGACTAAGCCCCCTTTCCACTTCTCCCACTCCTTTCCACATCAGCTTGACTTGCTCCCTTTGTTCTTCCCTCATCCCAGGCCCACAGCATGTATGTACATACCTGTAATTTATTCATTTGTATTAATGCCTGTCTCCTCTCCTCTAGACTGTGAGTTTGTTGTGACAGGGAATGTGTCTGCTTATTGCTGTACTGTACTCTCCCAAGCACTTAGTACAGGGCTCTGCAAATAGTAGGCACTCAATAAATGCAACTGAGATAGATGGACGGATGGAAGAATGAATGAATGAAGAGGATTTCCCTAATTAAACCCTCATTCTTTCTTCTCCCACACCTTCAGCATTGCCTTTGCACTTAGATTTGCACCCTTTACGTCTCTCAAGGCCGCTGTTATTCATGATTTATTAATTTACATTAATATTTGTCTCCCTGTCTAGACTGTATGCTTGATGTGGGCAGGAAACAATCTATTAACTCAGTTATATTGCACTCTCCCAAGCATTTAGTGTAGTACACTCTAAAGAGTAAACTCCCCCCAAAGATTAATACATTGATAAATGCTAAATAGTAGTCCTGAATATATAATACTTAACCTACAAAGGAAGAAATTAAATGAAATTAAATCATACCTGTGTATTTTGGAAGTAATGTCTCCAAAGAGGTCGAATTTTATCTTGGCCTCCAACATCCCACACTGTGAAACAAATGTTTTTATATTCTACTGTTTCAACATTAAAACCTATGATGAAAACAAAAAGTGGTCATTTCAATACCTAGATTTCGTTTGTAAGTCCTAATGATTTCTTGGAATTAACTGAATCAAATTCCAAAAGTTCTCAGATTTTTGACAAAATTGGTAACTATAAACTGTATAAATATGAAACACTGAAAGTTAGAGCCATAAGGAATATAATTAACAGGGAGCTTGATTCTTGAATAAAATTATGAATTACTGTAGCAATGAATGCCTACTCGATGCATGAAACTGCAATTAAAATATGAAGAAAAATAAAGGAACAAGTTTCAAAATCTCAAGGAGCTTATCCTCTAATGGGAGGGACAAATATAAAGATATATTCATCAAAGGAGATTTACCGCTCCTTTATTATGGGCAATAACAGAATAAAAAACTAGCTGCTGTGTGGACAGTTGAAATTGGGAAACTGAAGCAAGGAGGGAAGAAGAAAAGCTTAAGAACTTGGTAAGAAGGAATCCCAGGCAACTGCTATCCATGTTCCAGCAGAAACCTGGAATCTGTCTGTCCATCCATTCAACCAGACAATCATATTTTTGGAGCACTTCCTGGGCGCAAAGCACTTTACTAAATGCTTGGGACAGTATTCACTCATTCATGCATGCATGCATTGATTCATTCAATCGTATTTACTGAGCACCTACTGTGTGCAGAGCACTGTATTATGCACTTAAGAAGTACAATTCAGCAACAAATAAAGACAATCCCTGCCCACAATGGGCTTACAGTCTAGAAGGGGGGTAGACAGGCATCAAAACAAGTAAACGGGCATCAGTGGCATCATTATAAATAAACACTATTATAGATATATGTACATCATTAATAAAATAAATAGAATTATAATTATAAGTATGTACATTCATTCATTCATTCATTCAATTGTATTTATTGAGCACTTACTGCGTGCACAGCACTGTACTGAGCGCTTGGGAAGTACAAGTTGGCAACATATAGAGACAGTCCCTACCCAACAGCGGGCTCACGGTCTAGAAGGGGGAGATGGACAACAAAACTACACATACAAACCAAATAAAATAAATATGTAGAAGTAAAATAAATAAATAAATAGAGTAATAAATATGTACAACCATATATACATATATACAGGTGCTGTGGGGAGGGGAAGGAGGTAAAGCAGGGGGCATGGGAAGGGGGAGCAGGGGAAGAGGAAAGAGGGGGCTCAGTCTGGGAACGCCTCCTGGAGGAGGGGAGCTCTCAGTAGAGCTTTGAAGGGAGGAAGAGAGCTAGCTTGGCAGATGTGCGGAGGGAGGGCATTCCAGGCCAGGGGGAGGACGTGGGCCAGGGGTCGAAGGAGGGACAGGCGAGAACGAGGCACAGTGAGGAGATTAGCGGCAGAGGAGCGGAGGGTGTGGGCAGGGCTGTAGAAGGAGAGAAATGAGGTGAGGTAGGAGTGGGCGAGGTGATGGAGAGCCTTGAAGCTGAGGGTGAGGAGTTTTTGCCTGATGTGTAGGTTGATTGGTAACCACTGGAGATTTCTGAGGAGGGGAGTAACATGCCCAGAGCGTTTCTGCACAAAGACGATCCGGGCAGTGGCGGAGGGGAATAATAAAAATGATAATAGTGATGGCATTTATTAAGCCCTTACTATGTGCAAAGCACTGTTCTAAGTACTGGGGAGGTTACAAGAAGCATTCATTCATTCATTCATTCAATCATATTTATTGAGCGTTACTGTTTTCAGAGCACTGGACTAAGCGCTTGGGAAGTAGAAGTTGGCAACACAGAGAGACTGTCCCTACCCAACAACGGGCTCACAGTCTAGAAGAAGTGAGAAGCAGTGCGGCTCAGTGGAAAGAGCGCAGGCCTTGGAGTCAGAAGTTGTGGGTTCCAATCCCAACTCCGCCAACTGTCAGCTGTGTGTGACTTTGGGCAAGTCACTCAACCTCTCCGGGGCCCAGTTCCCTCCTCCACCAAATGGGGATGAAAACTGAGAGCTCCCCGTGGAACAACCTGATCACCTTGTAACCTCCCCAGTGCTTAGAACAGTGCTTTGCACATACTGCTTAATAAATGCCATTATTATTATTATTATTACAAGGTGATCAGACTGTCCCATTGAGGGTTCACAGTCTCCATTCCCATTTCACAGATGAGGGAACTGAGGCTCAGAGAAGTAAAGTGACTCTCCCAAAGTAACACAGCTGACAAGCGGCTGAGCTGGGAACCCACGACCTCTGAATCCAAAGCCCGGACTCTTTGCACAGAACCATGCTGCTTCTCAAAGAGGGGAGGGGAAGAGAGGATGGAAGAGAGAAAGAAATGGGGGGAGGGGAAAGATGGGAGGGGGGAAGGAGGGAGAGGGGAGGGGGAGGGGGGAAGGGAAAAGAGGGAGGAGTGGGGAGATAAAGAGGGGAGGGGGACAGAGGAAGGGGAAGAGAGAAAGAGGGGAGGGGAAGGGGGAGAAAGAGGGGAGGGGGACAGAGGAAGGGGAAGAGAGAAAGAGAGGAGGGGAAGAGAGGAGGGGAGAAAGAGGGGAGGGGGACAGAGGAAGTGCAAGAGAGAAAGAGGAGAGGGAAAAAGAGGATGGAGAGAGGGAGAGAGAGAGAAAGCGGGGAGAGGGCAGATGAAGGGGGACAGAGAAAGAGGGGAGGGGGAGAGAGAGAAAGAGGGGAGGGGGACAGAGGAAGGGAAAGAGAGAAAGAAGGGAGGGGAAGAGGGGATGGGGAGAAGAGAACGGGGAGAGGGGAGGGGGAGGGACAGAGAGAGAAAGAGGGGAGGGGGACAGAGGAAGGAGGAGAAAGGGGGAGGACAGATGAAGGGGGACAGAGAAAGAGGGGAGAGGACAGGAAGGAGGAGGGAGAGGGGGGAGGGGACAGAGGAAGGGGAAGAGAGAAAGAGGGGAGGGGAAGAGAGGAGAAGAGAGAGAGACAAAGAGGGGGACAGAGGAAGGGGAAGAGAGAAAGAGGGGAGGGGAAGAGAGGAGAAGAGAGAGAGACAAAGGGGGACAGAGGAAGGGGAAAAGAGAAAGAGGGCAGGGGAAGAGAGGAGGGGAGAGAAAGAGGGGAGGGGGACAGAGGAAGGGAAAGAGACAGCACACAAGTGCTGTGGGGTGGGGAAAGTGCTTGTGGAACAGGGAGTACAAAGTGCTTGAGAAAAAGCTTTATAAGGAACATGAAAAAGACAAAATAGACACAGGGTCAAGTCCTGGGAAAATAGGCAGGCTACCATAAAAAATAGCTGCTTGTGTGCTCAATAAGGACAGGAGTATTACTACACCATGTTGGCCTTTTCACCCTCAGAGGCACACTCAGGAAAACTGCATATATGAGAATTAGTAAGATAAATGATTTGGCTCAGAGTCCTAAGAACTTAATAAGGAAAGATTTGGCAGAAGAGTTGAGATTTAAGGGAAATGGGGAGGGGGAGAGCTGTGGTCTGTGTAATGTAGGGAGAGAGGGATTTTAAAGTTGAGGAAGGGAATGGGTGAGCCAAGAAAACACAGCAGGAGAGTCTAAAGTGGGACAGCAAAATGGCTGGCTTGGGAGGAGCAAAAATAAAGAATTGGGGCACAGCAAATGAGGACAACAAACAGAAAAAGATGAGTTATGAAGTGGGAAGCCTTGAAACAGGTGAAGGGTTTTGAGGAGATGAGAAAATCTCCAGAGCTAATGCTACAAAGGAAGCTACTGCTATTAAGCTGGTCAATGTGCTCTGAAATTAAAACTGTATAAAATATGATAAACTGTCATTACTCTAAACTCAGCACCTCTAAATCAGAATTATAACTTGTTTGGACTAACTAGAAACTTGTCTGAATTTTAAAATCCTTCCATTTTTATTCAGATAAGTAAAATAAACCTTTACAGGGAGAGATTAATTATTATCTTCTTACCTATAGTCGGAATAGTCGTAACGATCTCCCCTAACTTCAGTTTATAAAGAATAGTTGTTTTGCCAGCAGCATCCAAACCAACTAAAGAACAAGAAAAATTAATTTTAGTTCCAAAGAATGCATTTTACTTTGCAACATCTACTGTGCTTGTACTTTGAAAAGGGGCACATATCGTCTCCAGAAATAACTGATCAAATGAGAATTATGGTCTTACTTTTTTCTGATTCCCAATTTCAATGCATACTTCAAAAATAAGGATACAAAAAGTAAACTGAAGCTTTTATTCTACACCTGAACAACTTTTGATTTTAAAGTGTTTGTAACAACAAACAGACTTATCAAAATTAACAAATCTGTGCTTTCAAGACGCTATAAAGATTTGGGACATGAAAATGTAAGGCATAACCCATTTCATCCCACAGGATCTCCACAATCACATACTGCCAGGACCCTAAGCTCAATAATAATTAGTAGTAGTACTAGTAATAATAATAATGATAATAATAATAATAATGTTTATTGTATGGTTACTGAGTGTAATGCACTGGTTCTGGCATTTGTGAAAGTACAACAAAAATACATCACACATTTCCTGCTCCAAAATATGTTTACATCTTAGAAAGGGAAACAAACACCAATGGCTTTTGGAAGGAAAACGTTATGTACACCAAGTTTGCTAGGGCACGAGGGGATGTGTGTACTAAAATTATTGTACTAGACTGTGAGCTCACTGTGGGCAGGAATGTGTCTATTTGTTGCTATATATACTCTCCCAAGCGTTTTGTACAGTGTTTTGCACACAGTAAGCATTTAATAAATACAACTGAATGAATGAATGAGCATGAGACCTCTCTCCTTCTACTCATTCATTCATTCATTCATTTATTGAGTGCATACTATGTGCAGAGCTCTGTGCAGGGCTCCGTACAGTTACATTCCCTGCCCATACCAAGCTTACCCTCCCGTGGGCAGGGTTTGTGTCTATCAACTCTTTCATATAAATACTCTTCGAAGCACTTAGTATAGCACTCTGTACACAGGAAATACCACTGGTTGGTTGATTGATTGACTTATTCTGGACAGTTACGCATTTCCTCCTGCTTTCAGGACATGTTGTTGCCTGTCCTGCTGAAAACTCTTTTTTTGTGGCATTTGGTCAGAACTTATACTATTTTCCAGGCACTATGTGTCAGGCTACATTCCTTTCTGCTGCCTGCTTATTTTCCTAAAACACAGTTCAGCTCATATTCCCCCACTCCTCAAACCTCCAGTCGTTGCCCATTCAACTCTTTCATTCATTCAGTTGTATTTATTGAGCATTTACTGTGTGCACAGTACTGTACTAATAAGCACTTGGGAGAGTTCAATATAACAATAAAAACTGACACATTCCCTACCTACAAGGCGCTTACTTAAAGTTTATATGGGAAGACAGACATTAATATAAAATAAATTACAGATAAATACTAAATGCTGTGGGGTTCGGATGAGGGATAAATAAAGGGAGCAAGTCTGGATGATGAATAAGGATGATGAATAAGGGAGTGGCAGAAGAGGAAAGGATGGCTTATTCGGGAAGGCCTCTTTGAGATGTGCCTTCAGGAAGGCTTTGAAAACAGAGAGAACAATTATAAAACCTCCTTATCCTGGACCTTATGGCACTAAATTAGCTCTTCCTCTCTCTCCTTCCTTACCTCTCTGATTTCCAACTACAACCCAAACCACTTCACTCCTCTGACATCCAAGTACTGACAGCACCTCGATGTTGATTTGAAAAGCAGCATGATTTAGTGGAAAGAGCACAGGCTTAAGAGTCAGAGATCATGGGTTCTAATCCCGGCTCCACCACTTATCAGCTGTGTGACTTTGGGCAAGTCACTTAACATTGGGCAAGTCACTGGGTCTCAGTGACCTCATCTGTAAAATGGGGTTTAAGACGGTGAGCCCCACATGGGACAACCCGATTACTTTGTATATCCCCCAGTGCTTAGAACAGTGCTTGGCACATAGTAAGCACTTAACAAATACTATTATTATTATTATTCATTCAACTGTATTTATTGAGCACTTACTGTGTGCAAAGCAGTGTATTAAGTGTTTTATTATCTGTCTTTCCAAGAACACTTCCTTATATACTAACTCTAGGGGTTGGAACTCCCACCTCCTTCATATCAAACAGCTACAACTCTCCCCAGCTTCAATGTCCTTCTAAAATGACCCCAGTCCATGAGGTTTTTCCCCTTAACTAGCCCCCAGTTCTATTTGCCTTTCCTTCTGTGTTGCTTATGCACTTGGATACCTCCCCCTTAAACACGTGCTATTTAACCCAACACTGTGGCTACAAGACTTACGTATATATGTCCTTACACTCTCCCATTTCCCCTACGAGAATTTTTTTCTGTCATTAAAAAAATTATTGTATTTGTACTTTCCAAGCGCTTAGTACAGTGCTCTGCACACAGTAAGTGCTCAATAAATATAACTGACTGAACGAATTGAATGAATGAAGGAAGGAAGGAAACAGGGAATTCCTCATGAGTAGGAAATATGTCTATCACTGTACTGTGTTATTTTCTCCCAAGTGCCTATTACAGGGACAAACTTTCTCCTTAAACTCCCTAACCCCTTGCCCTCTTCAAGTATCCCTCATCCTAAAAAACACTCCCTTGATCCCTCCAATTATCAGCCCATCATCCTGACCCCACTTTCTTTCCTCCAACAATCTCCTGTAATCAGACTTCCTCCCCCTTCACCCCATGGAAACCACTCTTACTATGGTCAACAATAACCTTCTTCTTGCCACACCCTTGGTCACTACCCAATTCTAATCCTCCTCTACATTTCTGCTGCCTTCGACATTATGAACCATTTCAACAACACTGTCCAGGAGTATAGCAGGTAGATGCTCCTCACAGATATGTCTTTGTTTTCCTATAATAACAACAATAGTAATGCTGGTATTTGTTAAGCACTTACTTTGTGCCAGGGACTATTCTAAGCACTGGGGTTGATCCAAGGTCATCAGGTTGGACCCAGTCCCTGTCCCACATGGGACTCAGTCTTAATCCCCATTTTACAGATGAGGTAACTGAGGCACAGAAGTGAAGTGATTTGACCAAGGTCACACAGCAGACAAGCGGCGGAGCTGAGGTTAGAACCTTCATCCTTATCATTCCCCAGCCCATGCTCTATCCACTAAGCCATATTACCGTGCACCTTAATTTGTTCTGAAGAGTTCTTAGATTTGGGAATGTTAAAAATGAAGATCCCTCTAAATTTCACTGAGATGTGTAGAAAAAGATGGTTATTCATCTTTTTTCATGTGCATGTATACACATATCCTTCAAAATGATCCTTCTCAGGTACTGAGGACTTGCTGAAAATGATCATTTTTCTAAAAAACATGTTTCCTCACTCCTCAAGAATCAATCAATCAATCGTATTTATTGAGCACTTACTGTGTGCAAAGCACTGTACTAAGAGCTCAAGAACCTCCGGCAGTTGCCTATCTACCTCAACAACAAACTAAAAGTCATTATTCATTACTTCAAAGTACTCAAACACCTTGCCCCATCCCAATTTATCTCCCTGGTTTTCTTCTACAACCCAGGATGTTCCTCTAACCACAGGCTACTCACTGTACCTGGATCTAGTTTATTTTATCCACATCCTGCCTGTGGCCTGGAACTCCCTCACGCTTCAGGGGGTCACTTTTCCCTGCTCAAAGCCTTATAAAAATCTCATCTCCGCCAAGAGATCTTCCTCAACTATGCCCTCTTTTCCTCATAATTAAATATTACAAATTAGTTATTTATACTAATGTCTGTCTCCCCCATTAGGCTGTAAGCTTTTTGTGGGCAGGAAATGTGTTGTATAGTACTCTCCCAAGTGCTTAGTACAGTACTCTGCACATGGTAAGGCTTCAATAAATACCACTGGTTAACTGATTGCTTGATTCTTCTAATCCCTCTCACTTTTTTATAATCCTTGGAGGAAGCATGGTTTAGTGGACAGAGCTTGGGCCTGGGAGTCAGAAGGATCAGGGTTTTTATCCTGGCCCTGCCACATAAGAATAATAATAATAATTATGGTATTTGTTAAGCCCTTACTATGAGCCAAGCACTGTTCTAAGCACTGGGATAGATACCGTTTAATCAGGTTGGACACAGTCCTTATCCCACATAGGGCTTCCAGTCGATTAAGAGGAGGTAATTGAGGCCCAGAGAAGTTAAGTACTTTCCCAAGGTCACACAGCAGAATGTGGTGGAGCCGGGATTAGAACATAGATCCTTCTCTCAGGCCCAGGCTCTATCCTCTAAGACATGCTACCAATGTCTGCTGTGTGACCGTGGGCAAGGACTGATTAACCTGTATTTTCCCCAGCACAATAACAGTGCTTGGCAAATAGTAAGCACTTAACAAGTACCCATAATTTACTTAATGGCAAATGATATTTGTGAAGTGCTTACTATATGCCAGGTAGTGTACTAAGGGCTGCAGTAGACTCAATCAGATTGGACACAGTCCCTGACTCACAGTCATAATCTCCATTTTAAGGATGATATAACAGGCACAGAAAAGTTAAATGACTTATACAAGGTGAAAAGGCAGACAAGTTGCGGAGTCAGAATTAGAACCCAAGTCCTTCTGACTCCCAGGCCTGTGCTCCATTCACTAGGCCACATCTGTTTTTCCCTCTAGTTGATAAGTTCCTTGTGGGCAGAGAATCAACTCTGTTATATTGAACTATCCCATATGCGTAGTACAGTGCTTTGCATACAGTACGCTTTCAATAAACACCACTGATTGATTGACTGATTACCCTATTACCACTCACTTTCGTGTCATACTTGCACTTGGATTTGTACCCCTTATTTACCCCAACCTCAGCCCCATAGAACTTACAGTAAGTACTACTGACTGACTGACTGAATGCTTGCATATTGTAGTAAATGAGAGGAATTTTGGTGCAGTTTTGAAGCCACTCAAATGAGAAGTGCCCTCTCCCCTTCCACTTTCTAAAAGACTTTGATAAGTTTTAAAAGCAGTGTTTTATTATTAATAATAGTGATAATAATAATGATGATGGTATTTCTTTAGAGCTTACTATGTGCCAAGCACTGTTCTAAGCACTGGGGTAGATACAAGGTAATCAGGTTGTCCCATATTCATTCATTCATTCAATCACATTTGAGTGCTTACTGTGTGCAGAGCACTGTACTAAGCACTTGGGAAGTACAAGTTGGCAACATATAGAGATGGTCCCTACCAACAATGGGCTCAGGCTCATCATCATCATCAATTGTATTTATTGAGCGCTTACTATGTGCAGAGCACTGTACTAAGCGCTTGGGAAGTACAAATTGGCAACATATAGAGACAGTCCCTACCCAACAGTGGGTGCACAGTCTAAAAGGGGGAGACAGAGAACAAAACCAAACATACTAACAAAATAAAGTAAATAGGATAGATATGTACAAGTAAAATAAATAAATAAATAAATAGAGTAATGAATATGTACAACCATATATACATATATACAGGTGCTGTGGGGAAGGGAAGGAGGTAAGATGGGGGGATGGAGAGGGGGACGAGGGGGAGAGGAAGGAAGGGGCTCAGTCTGGGAAGGCCTCCTGGAGGAGGTGAGCTCTCAGTAGGGCCTTGAAGGGAGGAAGAGAGCTAGCTTGGCGGATGGGCAGAGGGAGGGCATTCCAGGCCCGGGGGATGATGTGGACCGGGGGTCGATGGCGGGACAGGCGAGAACGAGGTACGGTGAGGAGATCAGCGGCGGAGGAGCAGCGGGTGCGGGCTGGGCAGTAGAAGGAGAGAAGGGAGGTGAGGTAGGAGGGGGCGAGGTGATGGAGAGCCTTGAAGCCCAGGGTGAGGAGTTTCTGCCTGCTCACACTTTTAATCCTCATTTTACCAATGAGGTAACTGAGGCACAGAGAAGTTAAGTGATTTGCCCAGGTTCACACAGCAGACAGGTGGCGGAGGTGGGATTACAACCTACATCCTCAGACTCCCAAGCCCACGCTCTTTCCACTAACCCATGCTGCCTCTCTTTTCTTATATAAAATCAATTTATCAGTTCTTGTAAGAAGATCACAAATATGAAAAATGGAATAACTGATTTGGTAGCATAATGATACCTATGTGTTAAAACTTAGGTGTTGGATGCTTTTAAAATATAGATTTTCAGAAAAATACTTTCCACAGCTTTATAAATTTATAAAAATCCTTCACAGAAATATCATCATCATCAACAACATATTTACTGAGCAAGGAATGCAGAGCATTATACTAGGTGGTTGAAAGAGTACAGTACAATAGAGTTAGTAAACACACTCCCTGCTCACAATAGCTTTACAGTCTTGTGGGGGGAGACATACATTAATAAAATATAAATAATTTACAATACGTAATTTTCAAATTTGTACATAAATGCTGTGGGGTTGAAGGTGGGATTGAAAGTAAATCCTACAAATTAACCAAAACCTAACATCAACACTGTCTTCCTGATTTCAAACTACTCATATTAGCTTTTTTTAAAGTCCAATATTTTTTATTTGTTTCTAAGACCTGCAGAGAAATGGAATATCAGGAAGGAAAAAGGAAGCAGATTGATAAACCCTGGGCCTAAAAGCCAGGGAACCTGGTTTTTAATCCCAGCTTTGCTATTTGTTTGCTACGTGCAAGTCACTTAACTGTTTCCTGCATTCACCTGATCGTATTTATTGGGCACTTACTGTGTGCAGAGCACTGTACGAAGCACTTCAGAAGTACAAGTCAGCAACATATATAGACAGTCCCTACCCAAAACCGGCTCACAGTCTAGAAGGGGAAGACAGACAACACAACAAAACATGTAGACAGGTGTCAAAATCGTCAGAATAAATAGAATTATAGTTATGTGCACATCATTAACAAAATAAACAGAATAGTAAATATGTACAAGTAAAATAAATAGAGTAATAAATCTGTACAAATTTATAAAAGTGTTGTAGGGAGGAGGACAGGAAAAAGGGGGCTCAGTCTGGGAAGGCCTCCTGGAGGAGGTGAGCTCTCAGTAGGGCTTAGTTTCATCAACTGCAAAATTGGGATTTTGCTCTCCGATAACAAGGCCATATTAACTTGTATCAACTCCACCTTTAAACAGTGCTTGACACACACTCTACCAGCTTAATAAACACCCAAACGAACAAATACCCAAAGTACATATGTTTCTCCCTTCCCTAATGAAGTAACATAAAGTCTTGCCATTACTCCGCTTTGCTGAAGCCCAACTGACTGAAATTGGTATATGTGGAGATAGAAGAGTTACACTTCAGAAGTGTACTGAAGGCACCTAAACCCTGGCCCTATATACACTGCTCCTGATGTTGAATGATGAGGCACACACTTTAATCACTTTTCGGGAGCCATGTTAGCTTCTTCTACAAGGAGCAAGAAGCTGGGCTTCCAGGCAGCAATGGAAGGCTAATCTCCACTGTCTCTCTTCAAGGGCTACTCTAGTTCATGGAAAGGTATGGTAATTACGTATGTATGTTACGGATTGGGGCTACTGCCCTCACCCATAAGGAAGTCCCACCCTCAACACTTGCAAATATATATGTATATCTAATTGATTTATTAACTTCATCTATTTTAGTTCTTTTCCACAATGTATTACGTTGCTAAGAAATTTCAAGTATGGCCTACATTCCAATATCATTCAAACCCAAATTTGCTGTTTGCCTTCTACACTGCCATTGAAACATTTCTCATACAGTTAGCTGGGGGCTCTAGTCAGGCACTTTTCTAAGAAAGATGTATAGCCTAGGAAGGCAATTCCCTGATATTTAAACATATTGCATAAAAAGTGGAGACTTCAATCCATTAAAGTTTTTTCCCATCATTTCAATTCCTACAAATCAAAAAAAGAAAAAGGTTTAGGATACTTTTCAAGAGCCACAATCCTTTTGCAGTTATATTTTAGCTTTAGAACAATCAACCAATCAAGGTATTTATTGGGCGCTTACTATTACTTTTACTGAGAAGCAGTGTGGTTCAGGGGAAAGAGCCCGGGTTTGGGAGTCAGAGGTCGTGGGTTCTAATCCCGGCTCCCCTACTTGTCAGCTGTGTGACTCTGGGCAAGTTAACTTACTTCAGTGTGCCTCAGTTCCCTCATCTGTAAAATGGAGATTAAGACTGTGAGCCCCCGAGGGACAACCTAATCTCCCTGAAACCTTCCCTGCGACTAGAATAGTGCTTTGTACATAGTAAGTTCTTACTAAATGCCATCATTATTGTTATTATTATCCTCTGTGCCTCAGTTCCCTCATTTGTAAAATGGGGATGAAGCCTGTGAGCCCCATGTGGGACAACCTGATCACGTTGTATTCCCCCCAGCGCTTAGGACAGCGCTTTGCACATATTAAGCGCTTAACAAATACCATTAATCATTCAATCGTATTTACTGAGCGCTTACTGTGCGAAAAGCACTGTAATAAGCCTTTGGGAGACACAAAACAACAGAATGCCTATTTTCACTTTCAAAAGCCGTAACTCCACCCAATCCTGTTTACCCATATAGCAACAATGTCATGAGAAAACGACGCGGGGGCTAGAGGGCTCAGCCGGAATATCAAATTGGCAGGAGTTCGGCCAATAGAATTATCTGAACTCTAATCGGACGACATTACCTACTTCTTCCTCTCCATAGGTCTTAGGTTCCAGCATTCCCTGACACTCACCCATTAGAATGCGCATCTGCTTCTTGCCGAAAAGCCGGGAAAAGAGGGAGGATATCGTGAGGCCCATCTAAAACAGCGCGAATCGACGTCGCAGTTGGCGGGGAATCTCCTGGTTTTCTCACTTGGTTTCTTGGGAGAAGTAGGAGGAAAGAAGCGCAATACCGTTGCTGTGAAAGGCGCTGGGAAACTCCGTGAAACCGTAAAATGGGTCTCCGTAAAGCTAAAGCTACTACTGCATTGGCGAGTTGAAGCTACTGCTGAAGATGGGCCCTAACGCCGGCACTCTCTTCAAGCTCGTCACGTCACAGCAGCAATGAACGCCTTAAGCGTGGTTTCCTTTTCCTCAACACTTCCTACGTTTCACTTGAATGCATTAGAAGCTCATACGCCTGCGCATAATTACGCCACGTGTCCTTCGTTTCAGCTATTGGGTAGAGGAGGAAGGGAAGTTGCAGAATGGAGGAAGGACGCAACGTAACCGGGGAAAGAAGTACGCCAGTGTTTTCTCCCTTTGGAAGATGATTAGATTTGACAACATCGCCAGACTACAAGTTTAGTTATTTTTAATGGTAAATGTTAAGCGATTACTATGTTCATTCAATCGTATTTATTGAGCGGTTATTATGTGCAGAGCACTGTACTAAGCGCTTGGGAAGTACAAGTCGGCAACATATAGAGACGGTCCCTACCCAACAGCGGGCTCACAGATGTGCTAAGCATTTGGATAGATTCATTCAATTGTATTTATTGAGGGCTTACTGTGTGCAGAGCACTGTAATAAGCGCTTAAGTACTAAGTGCTTAGATGCAGTAGTAATAATGGCATTTGTTCAGCGCTTACTATGTGCAAAGCGCTGTTTTATGCTCTGGAGTGGGGGAATACAAGGTGATCAGGTTGTCCCACATGGGGCTTACAGCCTTAATCCCCATTTTACAGATGAGGTAACTGAGGCTCAGAGAAGTTAAGTGACTTGCCCAGGTCACCCAGCTGATGTGGCGGAGTAGGGATTAGAACTCATGATCTCTGACTCCCAAACCCATTCTCTCTCCACTGAGCCACACTGCTTCTTTAATCAGGTTGCAAGCTAATAATAATAATGATGATGATGGCATTTGTTAAGCACTTACTATATGCAAAGCACTGTTCTAAGCTCTGGGGTGATATCTCTCACAGTCTCTCCTTTGCTGCTTTCAAACGTGCCTAAGCCTTCTGCATATTAAAAAGACCTCTCTGCCACAACCCCTTTAGGGATTGCCCCATATCCCTGCTTCCATTGCTATTTCAACTCTAAGAATAGGTAGTTTACGTCTGTTGCCATTATTTGTGTTCTACCTGCCTTGCCTTTTTTAAATAGTATCAGTTAAGTGCTTATTATTTGTCAAATACTGTTCTAAGTGCTGACATGGATACAGGTGAATTAGGTTGGAAACAATCACTATCCCACATGAGGCTCACTGACAAAGTAGAAGGGAGAATAGGAGACTGTGGCACTGAGAAGTGAAATGACTTGTCCAAGGTCACTCAGAAAGTATTTGGCAGAACTGGGATTAGAAACCAGGCCCAACTCCCAGGTCCATGCTCTTTCCACTTTGCCATGTTGCGTCTTTGCTTTAATTGACTGACTGCTTAGTTCAGCACTGTGCTCACAGTGTGTTCAATAAATATGATTGATTGATTGATTCTTTGCAAAGATTAAGTGCTCAATAAATACCATTAACTAAAAAAAACTTCCCCTCTAAGCTCAGGGAATGCGTACTAAGTCTTTATATTGCACTCCTTCAAAGTGCCCAGTATAGTGTTCCGCACACATTAAATGAATACGATTGATTGATTGATTCTTGGCAGTGGCTATATGGGAAAGCTGGGAAGCAAGATAGAGGAGAATGATGTTTGATATAAAATGCCAGCAAGAAATCCACATTGAAATGTTCTAGAGCAAGAAGAAATGCAAGGTTTACAACTGATATTATGATGGGTAAATTAGGTAGATTTTAGAATTAAACTGATTAATAATAATATTTTCATTAAAGCATCACTAGTGACACATCTCCAAGAGGCCTTCCCTGACCAAGCCCCACTTTCCTTGCCCCCCTCTCCCTTCTGGGTTGTCTATGTCCCCTTGGATCTGTGACCTTTGGATTTCTGATATTTGCCCCTCCCCCACCCCCATGCAAACCCACAGCACTTACGTACATATCTTTAAATTATATACTGTAATTTATTTGTTTATATTGATGTCTCTCCCCTTCTGTAAGCACATTATGGGAACCCAGCAGTGTCCTCAGAGGAGCTCTCCTCCCTCCTCTCAAGTGCTACTCCGGCCACCTGTGCTTCTGACCCCATTCCCTCTCATCTCATGAAATCTCTCGCTCCATCCCTTCTCCCCTCCTTAACTTCCATCTTCAACCGCTCACTCTCCACTGGTTCCTTCCCCTCTGCCTTCAAACATGCCCATGTCTCTCCCATCCTAAAAAAACCCTCTCTTGACCCCACCTCACCTTCTAGTTATCACCCTATATCCCTCCTACCATTCCTTTCCAAACTCCTTGAACGAGTTGTCTACACGCGCTGCCTAGAATTCCTCAACAACAACTCTGTCCTCGACCCCCTCCAGTCTGGCTTCCGTCCCCTACATTCCATGGGAACTGCCCTCTCAAAGGTCACCAGTGACCTCCTGCTTGCCAAATCCAACGGCTCATACTCTGTCCTAATCCTCCTCGACTTCTCAGCTGCCTTTGACACTGTGGACCACCCCCTTCTCCTCAACACGCTATCTGACCTTGGCTTCACAGACTCCGTCCTCTCCTGGTTCTCCTCTTATCTCTCCGGTCGTTCTTTCTTAGTCTCTTTTGCAGGCTTCTCCTCCCCCTCCCTTCCTGTTACTGTGGGGGTTCCCCAACGTTCAGTGCTTGGTCCCCTTCTGTTCTCAATCTACACGCTGCTCTCTCCCCCTCCCTCCAGGCTCGCATCTCCTCCTGCCTTCAGGACATCTCCATCTGGATGTCTGCCCGCCACCTAAAGCTCAATATGTCAAAGACTGAACTCCTTGTCTTCCCTCCCAAACTTTGTCCTCTCCCTGACTTTCCCATCTCTGTTGACGGCACTACCATCCTTCCCGTCTCACAAGCCCGCAACCTTGGTGTCATCCTCGACTCCGCTCTCTCATTCACCCCTCACATCCAAGCCGTCACCAAAGCCTGCTGGTCTCAGCTCCGCAACATTGCCAAGATCCGCCCTTTCCTCTCCATCCATACCGCTACCCTGCTCGGTCAAGCTCTCATCCTATCCTGTCTAGACTACTGCATCAGCCTTCTCTCTGATCTCCCATCCTTGTGTCTCTCTCCACTTCAATCCATACTTCATTCTGCTGCCCGGATTATCTTTGTCCAGAAACGCTCTGGGCATATTACTCCCCTCCTCAATAATCTCCAGTGGCTACCAATCAATCTGCGCATCAGGCAGAAACTCCTCACCCTGGGCTTCAAGGCTCTCCATCACCTCGCCCCCTCCTACCTCACCTCCCTTCTCTCCTTCTACTGCCCAGCCCACACCCTCCGCTCCTCCGCCGCTAATCTCCTCACCGTACCTCGTTCTCGCCTGTCCCGCCATCGACCCCCGGCCCACGTCATCCCCCGGGCCTGGAATGCCCTCCCTCTGCCCACCCACCAAGCTAGCTCTCTTCCTCCCTTCAAGGCCCTACTGAGAGCTCCCCTCCTCCAGGAGGCCTTCCCAGACTGAGCCCCTTCCTTCCTCTCCCCCTTGTCCCCCTCTCCATCCCCCCATCTTACCTCCTTCCCTTCCCCACAGCCCCTGTATATATGTATATATGGTTGTACATATTTATTACTCTATTTATTTATTTATTTATTTATTGTACTTGTACATATCTATTCTATTTATTTTATTTTGTTAGTATGTTTGGTTTTGTTCTCTGTCTCCCCCTTTTAGACTGTGAGCCCACTGTTGGGTAGGAACTGTCTCTATATGTTGCCAATTTGTACTTCCCAAGTGCTTAGTACAGTGCTCTGCACATAGTAAGCGCTCAATAAATACGATTGATGATGATGATGATGATGAAGAGAAAATGTCTAATAATAAAAATAATAATCATGGTATTTATTAAGCACTGACTTTGTGTCAGGTACTGTAATAAGCACTGGGGTGGATACAAACAAATTAGGTTGGGCACAGTCCCTGTCCCATGTGGGGCTCATAGTGTCAATCCCCATTTTGCGGATGAGGTAACAGAAACACATAGAAGTAAAGTGACTTGCCCATGGTCACACAGCAGACAAGTGGTGGAGCCAGGATTAGAACCATATTGCACTGCGCTCTCCTTAGTGTTAAGTACACTGCCCTGCACAGAGTAAGAGCTCAATAAATACCACTGACTGATTGATTGGATGGAGAGGAAAGGGCGGATCTTGGCAATGTTGCGGAGCTGAGACTGGCAGATTTTGGTGACGGCTTGGATGTGAGGGGTGAATGAGAGAGCGTAGTCGAGGATGACACCAAAGTTGCGGGATTGTGAGACGGGAAGGATGGTAGTGCCATCAACAGTGATGGGAAAGTCAGGGAGAGGGCAGGGTTTGGGAGGGAAGACAAGGAGTTCAGTCTTGGACATGCTGGGTTTTAGGTGGTGGGCGGACATCCAGATGGAGATGTCCTGAAGGCAGGAGGAGATGCGAGTCTGGAGGGAGGGGGAGAGAGCAGGGGCAGAGATGTAGATCTGGGTGTCATCAGCGTAGAGATGATAGTTGAAGCCGTGGGAGCGAATGAGGTCATCAAGGGAGTGAGTGTAGATCGAGAACAAAAGGGGACCAAGAACTGAACCTTGGGGAACCCCCACCGTAAGGGGATGGGAGGGGGAGGAGAAGCCTGCAAAAGAGACTGAGAATGAATGACCGGAGAGATAAGAGGAGAACCAGGAGAGGACGGAGTCTGTGAAGCCAAGGTTGCATAGCATGTTGAGGAGAAGGGGGGTCCACAGTGTTGAAGGCAGCTGAGAGGTCAAGGAGGATTAGGATAGAGTATAAGGCGTTGGATTTGGCAAGCAGGAGGTCATTGGTGACCTTTGAGAGGGCAGTTTCCGTGGAATGTAGGGGATGGAAGCCAGATTGGAGGGGGAACAAGACAGATTTGCAGGGAGGGAGTGGGTGGGAAAGCAGGCAGGTTGGGGAGGTGGTCAGATAGAGGGATTTCACAGCTGGTGAGTTTAAGGAGGCTGCAGTATTGAAAACATGGGCACAAACAGATAAGCTTAGAGCTGCTGCAACAGTGAATACATGCACACAGATAAGCTTTAGGAGGCTGCAATACTGAAAACATGCCCACAGATAAGCTTATGGAGGCTGCATTGACTGTTGAAAACATGCCCACAAATGAATACGCTTAAGACGGCCTGACAGTGAAAACATGCAAACAGGTAAACTTAAGGTGTCTGCAACATTGAAAACATGCAATCAGATAAGTTTAAGGTGCCTACAACATTGAAAACTTGCAGACAAACAGAGAAGGCTTTGGCAGTCACCACCTCGAAAACACACGAACAAATGGGTAAGCTCAAGGCGGCACCCGATCACAGAGTGTCCGAGGAGTGGAAATTTGGCTCAGCCAGCACAGTAGCAAATCAAGGTGATAGAGAAGGGAGTGAGAAGAGGAAAAGAGGGCTTAGTCAGGGAAGACCTCCTGGTGGAGATGTGCCTTCAATAAGGCTTAGAAGTTGGGGAAAGTAACTGTCTGTCAGGTATGAGAAGGAAGAGCATTCCAGGCCAGAGGCAGGATATGAGTGAGAGATTGGCAGTGAGATAGACAGGATCATTCATTCATTCATATTTATTGAGCACTTACTGTGTGCAGAGCACTGCACTAAGTGCTTGAAAAGTAAAATAAAGACAATTCCTGCCCACAGTGGGCTTACAGTCAAGGGGGGGAGAGAGACATCAAAACATGTAAACAGGCATCAATATAAATACATAGACTGTAGATATACCTCTCTTATGAATCATGCCTTACTGTGGCAGAAGAGTTCATGAAGTCCAATGAAGCTTAGAGCTATGCCATTGAGAGATACTCTCACTAACGTTTCCCATAATGGAAAGGTCTAAGAGGAAGCGTCAGACAAAGTTAATTCACCTGTGCTGGGCAGCAGCAGTATGGGAAAGCATCAGAGGTAGTTGATCAAATGATCAAAATGTTAATCAAAAACAACACCAGACTCAAGTTTTCACTGTGTGGAGGGAGGCAATGGTAAAACTACTTCTGTATTTATACCAAGAAAACTCTGTGGATACACATTCCAGAATGACTAGGGATATAGTGCTGGAGGATGAGCCCCTGAGGTTGGAAGGCACTCAATGAACTAGTGGGGAAGTGCACACAATGTATCAGAGTGTTGTAAGTGTTTACGACATGGCCAAAATAAAGCCTTCAGGACCTCTGGTCGCTGATGTTGCCATATGAGTGATCCGAGGCTGTAACGACAGCCTTATTATTGGAACATGGAATGTGTGTAGTATGAACCAGGGAAAGTTGGAAATAGTCGAGAATGAAGTGGACTGATTGAAGATCAACAGCCTAGGAGTAAGTAAAGTGAAATGGACTGGTATTGGGCATTCCCAATCGAATAAGCATATCACCTACTACTCTCCCATGCTGAAAAAAGAAGAATTGGTGTAGCTGTATTTGTGACAAAGAAAATTGCTAAGAAAGTTATCAGGTATAATGCTGTCAATGACCAATTGATATCTGTTTGATTCAGGGGAAAACCATTCAATATGAGGATACTTCAGGTGTATGCCCCAACAATAGATGCAGAGCAAGAAGAAATAGATAGGATTATCGATGAAGTGCAGAGAGAGATTGAGAAAAGCTATCAGCAAGGTGTGATGATTATCATTGGGGATTGGATGCAAATTTAGTAATGGTATGGAAATGAAGGTTGTGGGAAAATATGGCCCTGAAAATTGGAATCAAGCCAGGGACTGATATTGGTTTCTGTGAATCAGATTATTTTTTATTGCCAACACCTTCTTTATCCAACCTAAACGATAACTGTAAACATGGAGTTCACCACATTGACTATATAGAAATCAGATAGACTATATTATTTGCAGAAAGAGATGGAGGAGTTCTATTTTGGCAGCAAAAACATGGTCTGGAGCTGACTGTGGAACAGATCATGAGCTGCTAATGTGTAAACTCAGGCTAAAATTTAGAATGATCAATTATGCCTTATGGCTGCCCAAGTATGATCTGAAAAATATCCCCTTTATATTTAAGGATCATGTAAAAAATAGATATGAGGCACTTAATCTCACAGACAAGGTACCAGAGAAAATGTGGACGGAGATTAAAAATGTCATTAAGGAAGAAAGTGACATAGAATTGCAAAAGGTCAGGAAGAAGAAAAAGCCAAAATAGATGTCAAATATAATTCTGGAAGTAGCCAAAAAAAGGAAGGAAGCAAAAATCAAATGACAAAAGAACCTGGTTAAAGAACTGAACCGAGAATTCCAGCGCTCTGCCAGGAAGGGCAATCAGGAATAATATAACAGCATATGTAAAGAAATGGAAGTCAATAACAAATGTGGGTGGACAAGATCACTATTTCAGAAGATTAAGGAAATTGGAACATTTTGTCCTCATATTGTCTTTGTCAAAAACAAAGATGGACTGACAATAAATGATACCAGTGGAATCAAACAGAATTGGAAAGAATACACACAGGAACTGTACTAGAAAGACAGCAATGTACAAGAGGTATTTGAAAAAGCTTCTTTTGAATTAGAGTCACTCATCATAGAAATTGAAGTTAGATCAGCTTTCAGTAAGGCACCTGGCTTTGATAGGCTTCCTATTGTGGTGTTTGAGGCAGCTGGACAGGAATCAGTTAAAGTCCTTTCTAAATTATGTCAACAGGTATGGCTAATCATCCAACAGCCATCTGACTGGAAGAGATCAGCTTATGTTCCAATACTGAAGAAAGGAGATACAACTAAATGCGACAATTATAGTTTCCTTGATCTCACAAGACAGTAAAGTACTGCCAAAAGTTATATACTGTCGAATGGAGACCTACATGAAACGTGAGTTGCCCAGTGTTCAAGCAGGATTCCGGAAAGGACGAGGGACACGAGACATTATTGTTGATGACCGTTGGATAAGTGAAAGGACAAGCAAGTATCAAAAGGAAGTCAGCATATGCTTTATTGATTATAGTAAGGCCACTGACTGCTTGGTTCATGAGAAACCAAGGAAAATGGCATGCCAGACCATTTAATTGCATTAATGTGGAACCTTTATGACAAACAGGAAGCTACAATAAGAACAGAATATGGAGAAAAAGACTGGCTTCCCATTAGTAAGGGTGTGAGACAAGGAAGTATCTCATCACCTTATCTGTTCATCCTTTACACCAATTACCTAATGAGAGAAGCCAGATTGGATGAAGATGAATGGGGAGTAAAGATTGGAGGAAGGAATATAAACAACCTTCGTTATGCTGATGATATGACCCTACTAGCCTAAAGTGAAGAAGGTTTGAAGGGCTTATCATTAAAAGTTAAGGAACAGAGCAAAAAGATGGGCCTATATTTAAATGTCAAGAAAACAACAGTCATGACAACTGGAAGCTTTAATGCATTTGTAGTTGGACAGAGAGAAGATTGAAATAGTTGACAATTTTTCTCTCCTGGGATCGATATTCAATAATAAAGGAACTAGTAGCCAAGAAATATATTGAAGATTAATGTTAGGAAGACTTGCTATGAAAAATCAGGAAGAAGTCATGAAATGTGCTGATGTTACAATTGCCACAAAAATACAAATTCATTCATTCATTCATTCAATCGTATTTATTGAGCGCTTACTGTGTGCAGAGCACTATACTAAGCGCTTAGGAAGTACAAGTTGGCAACATATAGAGATGGTCCCTACCCAACAACGGGCTCACACTCTAGAAGGGGGAGACAGACAATAAAACAAAACATGTGGACAGGTGTCAAGTCATCAGAATAAACAGAAGTAAAGCTAGATGCACATCATTAACAAAATAAAGAGAATAGTAAATATGTACAAGTAAAATAAATAGAGTAATAAATCTGTACAAACATATATACAGGTGTTGTGGGGAGGGGAAGGAGGTGGGGGGGGGGATGGGGAGGGGGAGAGGAAAGGGGGGCTCAGTCTGGGAAGGCCTCCTGAAGGAGGTGAGCTTTCAGTAGGGCTTTGAAGGGAGGAAGAGAGCTAGCTTGGCAGATGTATGGAGGGAGGGCATTCCAGGCCAGGGGGAGGACATGGGCTGGGGGTCGACGGCGGAACAGGCGAGAAAGAGGCACAGTGAGGAGGTTAGTGGCAGAGGAGCAGAGGGTGCTGGCTGGGCTGTATAAGGAAAAAAGGGAGGTGAGGTAGGAGGGGGCAAGATGATGAAGGGCCTTGAAGCTGAGAGTGAAGAGTTTTTGTTTGATGCATAGGTTAACTAGTAGCCACTGGAGATTTTTGAGTAGGGGAGTAACATGCACAGAGCATTTCTGCACAAAGATGATCCAGGCAGCAGCTTGAAGTATAGACTGAAATGGGGAGAGACAGGAAGATGGGAGATCAGAGAGGAGGCTGATACAGTAATCCAGTCGGGAAAGGATAAGAGATTGAACCAGCAGTGTAGCAGTTTGGATGGAGAGGAAAGGGCAGATCTTGGCGATGTTGTGGAGGTGAGACCGGCTTGTTTTGGTGACGGACTGGATGTGAGGGGTGAACGAGAGAGCAGAGTCGAGGATGACACCAAGGTTGCGGGCTTGTGAGATGGGAAGGATGGTAATGAATGTCATCTACAGTGATGGGAAAGTCAGGGAGAGGGCAGGATTTGGGCAGGAGGATTGTCAACTCTATGGTGCTTCCAGTAACAATGTATGGATCCTCCGTGAAAAAACAGGATAGAAAGAACATTGATTCTTTTGAAATGTAGTGTTGGAGAAGGCTTTTGTGAATACCATGGACTGTCTGAAAAACAAATAAATGGATTTTGGAGCAAATTAAACCAAACTGGTCTTTGTAAGGCCAGATGACTCGACTTATTTTGGACACATAATCAGGAGGACTGGAGAAGACAATAATGCTAGGAAAAGTCCAGAGAAAATGTGGAAGAGGAAGACTAGCAGCTAGATGGATAGAGACCATAATAATGATAACAGAAAAACAATTAGAGAGGTTACAGATTATGGTAGAGGACAGGATATTCTGGAGAAAGTATATCCATAGAGTCTCTATGAATCAGAAATGATTCAACATCTCTAAATAATAATAGATATATACATTCCTCTTTCCTTTCCATCCAAACCGCTACCTTGCTGGTTCAGTCTCTCATCCTATCCCGACTGGATTACTACATCAGCCTCCACTCTGATCTCCCAACCTCCTGTCTCTCCCCACTTCAGTCTATACTTCACTCTGCTGCCTGGATCATCTTTGTGCAGAAATGCTCTGCGCATGTAACTCCCCTCCTCAAAAATCTCTAGTGGCTGCCTGTCAACCTAAGCATCAAGCAAAAACGCCTCACTCTCGACTTCAAGGCTCTCCATCACCTCACCTCCTCCTACGTCATCTCCATTCTCTCCTTCTACAGCCCAGCCTGCACCCTCCGCTCCTCTGCTGCTAACCTCCTCACTATATCTCATTCTCGCCTGTCCCTTGTCAACCTGCGGCCCATGTCCTTCCCCTGGCCTGGAATGCTCTTCTTCCACACATCCACCAAGCTAGCTCTCTTCCTCCCTTCAAAGCCCTACTGAGAGCTCACCTCCTCCAGGAGGCCTTCCCAGACTGAGCCCCATTTTTCCTCTCCTCATTCCCATCCCCCCATCCTACCTCCTTCCCCCCCAACAGCACTTGTATATATATTTGTACAGATTTATTACTCTATTTATTTTACTTGTACATATTTACTATTCTATTTATTTTGTTAATGATGTGCATTTAGCTTTAATTCTATTTGTTCTGACGATTTTGACACCTGTCTACATGTTTTGTTTTGTTGTCTGTCTCCCCTTTCTAGACTGTGAGCCTGTTGTTGGGTAGGGACCATCTCTATATGTTGCTGACTTGTACTTCCCAAGTGCATAGTACAGTGCTCTGCACACAGTAAGTGCTCAATAAATACGATTGAATGAATGAATACATATATACATAAGTGCTATGTGACAGGTGCAGGGGGAGAGCAAAGGGACCGAGTCAAGGTGGTGTGAAAGGGAGGAGGAGCAGAGGAAAGGGAGCTTAGTCTAGGAAGGCCTCTTGGAGGAGTTGTGCCTTCAGTAGGGCTTTGAAGGCGGGAAAAGTGATTGGTGGATTTGAGGAGAAATGGTGTTCCAGGCCAGAGATAATACAGTGAGAAGATCAGCATTAGAGGAGTGGAGTGTGTGGGCTGGTTGTAGTAATAGGGAGATTAGCACAGTCAGGTGGGAGGGGACAAAGTGATTGAGTGTTTTAAAGCCAAGGTTAAGGAGTTTCTCTCTGATGCAGCAGTGGATAGGCAGGCAACCACTGGAGGTTCTTGAGGAGTGGGAAAACTTGATCTGAAAGTTTTTTCAGAAAAATGATCTGGGCAGAAGAGAGAAGTATGAACTGGAGTGGGGAGAAACAGGAAGCTTCTCCATCTGCTGCAAAGATCATTTTTCCAAAAATAGTTCATCCGTGTAATGTGTCCAAAACAGAACTCCTTATCTTCCCACCCAAACCCTGTCCACTCCTTGACTTTTCCATCACTTTAGATGGCACCACCATACTTCCTATCTCACAAGTCCATAACCTTGGCTTTATTCTTGAATCTTCTTATTTAACCCACATATTTAATCCATCACTAAATCATTTCAGTGTCACCTTCACAACATCGCTAAATTCCGCCCTTTCCTCTTCATCTAAACTGGTACCATGTTAATACAATCGCTCATCCTATCCCACCTGTATTACTGCATCAGCTTCCTTGCAAACCCCCCAGGCTCCTGTCTCTCCCAACTCCAGTCCATGTTTAGCTCTGCTGCCCAGATCATTTTTCTACAGGAATGTTCAGAACATGACTCCCCACTCCTTAAAAATGTCCAGTGGTTGCCCATCCAGAAACTCCTTAAGATTGTCTGTAAAGCACTCAATCACCATGGCCCCTTCTACCTTACCTTGCTACTCTCCTGCTACAACCCAGCCCACACACTTCAATCCTCTAGTGCTAACCTTCTCTCTGTGCCTTGATCTCACCTATCTCATCTCCAACCCCTCACCCACATCCTGCCTCTGGCCTGGAATGCCCTCCCTCCTCAAATCTGACAGTTATTCTCCCCACTGCTCCAAAGCCTTATTGATAGCACATCTTTTCCAAGATACCATCCCTGATTAAGCTCTCCTTTCCTCTTCTCCCACTCCCTTCTGCTTCACCCTGACTTACTCCCTTTGTTCTTCCCACCTCCCAGCTCTACGGCATTTATGTAAACATCTGTAATTTATTTATTTGTACTGATGTCTGTCTCCTTTCCTCTAGACTGTAAGCTCACTGTGGGCAGGGAATATGTCTGTTTGTTGTATTGTACTCTCACAAGCACTTAGTAGTGCTCTGCTCACAGCAAGTTCTCGGTAAGTAGGTAGTGGTTGGTAGGCAGAGAAGGACCCTGTGAAAGAGACTAATGAGAAGCCAGTGAGGTAGGAGGAGATCCAGCACTGGACAGGGTCAGTGTCAATGAAGTGGTTAGATAGGGTAGATAGCTTAGAGAATTAGCATGGCCTAGAAAAAAAGGCCAGGCCTCGGAGTCAGAGGACCAGGGTTCTAATCCTGGTTCAACTACTTGTCTGCTGAATAACCTGTGCAGGTGTCTTAAATTCTTTGTGCTTTAGTTACCTCATCTGTGTAACAGGGATTAAGAGAATGAGTCCATGTCAGATAAAGACAGTTTCCAATCTGATTATTTTCTATCTACCCCAGTGTTTAGCACAGTGACTAGCACAGTAAATTCTCCTCCCAAACCCTGCTGCATTGCCCTGACTCACTTTATTCAACCTCTGTCAATTCACTCATTCAATCATTTATTGAGTGCTAATCTTATTTATTGAGTGCTTACTGTGTGCAGAGCTCTGTACTAACTTGGGAGAGTACAATACAACAATAAACAACAGTCCCAGCCCCACAGCATTTATGAACATATCTGTAATTTATTTATTTATGTTGACATCTATTTCCCTCTCTAGAGTGTAAGCTTGTTGTGGGCAGGGGCTGTGTGTGTTTATTGTTCTACTATACTCTCCCAAGTACTTAGTACAGTAAGTGCTTAATAAATATGAGTGAATCACTCACATTCCTCTCCCCTGTAAATCTGTATTACTACCTCACAGAGACCTCCGCTATCTTCACCCCATACATCTTTCTGAGCACCTCACACCCCACTTCGCCCCCCTTTCCTCTCTACCCAATCTTGATGATCAGATTACTGCTCTCAACTCTACCCTCTCTACTCAGCTCAACTCCCTCTCTCCTCTTTCCCTTGGCTGCTCTCGTACCACTAACCCACAGCCTCGGATGACTGCCACTGTCCACCTCCTTCACTCATGCTTAAGTTGCTGAATGCTGCTGGTGAAAGTCTAAACACCAAGCCAACCTCGTTCACTTCAAGTTTATCCTTTCCTGCCTTAACTCTGCCCTCTCCTCTGCCAGACAAAACTATTTCTCCTCCCTTATTGACACCCCTACCCATAATCCCTGTCAGCTCTTCCGTACATTTAATTCCCTTCTCAGGCCCCCTGTTCTTCCCCCTCCTCCTTCCCTCACCCCTAACGATCTGGCCTCGTACTTCATTAGTAAAATTAACTCCATCAGGTCTGAGCTCCCCAAAGTCACTCCTCCCCTTCTCCAACCACCCCACTCTCAACCCTCTCCACTACGCTCCCATCTTTCCCAGCAGTATCCTCAGATGAGATCTCCTCTCTCCTCTCAAGTACTACTCCAATTTCCTGTGCTTCAGACCCCATTCCCTCTCATTTTATGAACTCGCTCTCCCCATCCCTCCTCCCCTCCTTAACTTCCATTTTCAACCACTCTCTCTCCACTGGTTCCTTCTCCTCTGCCTTCAAACATGCCCACGTCTCCCCCATCCTAAAAAACCCTCTCTTGACCCCACCTCCCCTTCTAGTTATCATCCTATCTCCCTCCTACCATTCCTTTCCAAACTCCTTCAATGAGTCATCTACATGCTCTACCTCAAATTCCTCAATGCCAACTATCTCCTCGACCCCCTCCAATCTGGCTTCCGTCCCCTACATTCCACGGAAACTGCCCTCTCAAAGGTCACCAGTGACCTCCTGCTTGCCAAATCCAACAGCTCATACTCTATCCTAATCCTCCTCGACTGCTCAGCTGCCTTCGACACTGTGGACCACCCCTTTCTCCTCAACACGATATCCAACCTTGGCTTCACAGACTCCGTCCTATCCTGGTTCTCCTCTTATCTCTCCGGCCGTTCATTCTCAGTCTCCTTTGTGGGCTACTCCTCCCACTCCCATCCCCTTACTGTAGGGGTTCCTCAAGGGTCAGTTCTTGGTCCCCTTCTGTTCTCTATCTACAGTCACTCCCTTAGTGAACTCATTCACTCCCACGGCTTCAACTATCATCTCTACACTAATGATACCCAAATCAAATCTCTGCCCCTGCTTTCTCTCCCTCCCTTCAGGATCGGGTTTTCTCCTGCCTTCAGGACATCTCAATCTGGATAATCTGCCCACCATCTAAAACTCAATATGTCCAACACTGAACTCCCTACCTTCCCTCCCAAACCCTGCCCTCTCCCTGAATTTCCCATCACTGTAGGTGGCACTACCATCCTTCCCATATCACAAGCCTGCAAACTCAGTGTCATCCTTGACTCTGCTCTCTCATTCACCCCTCATATCCAGTCCGTCCCAAAACCTGCCGGCCTCACCTCCATAGCATCACTAAGATCCGCCCTCTCCTCTCCATCCAAACCACTACCCTTCTGGTTCAATCTCTCATCCTATCCTGACTGGATTACTGCATCAGCCTCCTCTCTGATCGCCCATCCTCCTGTCTCTCCCCACTTCAGTCTATACTTCACTCTGCTGCCTGGATCATCTTTGTGCAAAAATGCTCTGGGCATGTTACTCCCCTCCTCAAAAATCACCAGTGGCTAACAGTCAACCTACACATCAGGCAAAAACTCCTCACTCTCGGCTTCAAGGCTCTCCATCACCTTGCTCCCTCCTACCTCACCTTCCTTCTCTCCTTCTACAGCTCAGCCTGCACCCTCTGCTCCTCTGCCGCTAACCCCCTCACTGTGCCTCATTCTCGCCTGTCCTACCATCGAACTCCGGCCCACATCCTCCCTCTGGCCTGGAATGCCCTCCCTCCATACATCCGCCAAGCTAGCTCTCTTCCTCCCTTCAAAGCCCTACTGAGAGCTCACCTCCTCCAGGAGGCCTTCCCAAACTGATCCCCCTCCTGCCTCTCCCCTTCCCCATCCCCCCACCCTACCTCCTTCCCCTCCCCAAAGCACCTGTATATACGTTTGTACAGATTTATTACTCTATTTATTTTACTTGTATATATTTACTATTCTCTTTATTTTATTTTGTTAATATGTTTTGTTTTGTTGTCTGTCTCCCCCTTCTAGACTGTGAGCCCGTTGTTGGGTAGGGACTATCTCTATACCTTGCCACCTGTACTTCCCAAGCACTTAGTACAGTGCTTTGCACACAGTAAGCACTCAATAAGCTCTGGCCTTCCCAGACTGAGCCCCCTCCTTCCTCTCCCGCTCCTCCCCCTCCCCATCCCCCCACCTTACCTCCTTCCCCTCCCCACAGCACCTGTATATATGTATATGTTTGTACATATTTATTACTGTATTTATTTATTTATTTTATTTGTACATATTTTTTATTTTACTTTGTTAATATGTTTTGTTTTGTTGTCTGTCTCCCCCTTCTAGACTGTGAGCCAGCTGTTGGGTAGGGACTGTCTCTATATGTTGCCAACTTGTACTTCCCAAGCACTTAGTACAGTGCTCTGCACATAGTAAGCACTCAATAAATACAATTAAATGTATGAATGAATGAATAAATACGATCGAATGAATGAATGAGTGAATGAATGAATGAATGAACAGACGAACGAAAGATCGAATAAATGTCATAACCAAAATATTTCTAGGAGAAGGTGGGGGACCAAAGGCAGCTCAGTGGTTGAAGAAGAGTAGGATGGAGTACAGGTGAGAGGATTTGAGGAGATCATTTGTGGTTTTAGAAAGGTCAGTTTGCATAGAGTGACAAGAAGGAGTCATCATCAATCGTATTTATTGAGCGCTTACTGTGTGCAGAGCACTGTACTAAGCGCTTGGGGAGGGCATAAACCAAAACCTGTGTGGATCCCCCAGGGATACTGACCTGGCTTTTCCTTCCAAAGAAGACACAATCAAGGAAGCAAGCAGTAGTATTTACTGAGTGCTTACTTTTTGCAGAGTACTGAACTTAAGCATTTGGGAAACTTCATTGTCAGGAGTCATGTCTTTACTTTCAATGAGTTTAAGACCTAGTTGCAGAGATAAGTAGGGAGAAATGAGAATAAGAATACGTATGTAAGTGCATTGGTTGTGAGTATCCAATTGCTTACATGATACTACTACTACTGCAACTAATAATAATAATGGTATTTATTAAATTCTTACCATATGCCAAACACTTGTACTAAGCTTTGGGGTAGATACAAGTTAATTAAGTTAGAAACAGACCCTGCCCTACATAGGGCTCACAGAACAGTTACCAATAAATGTGATTGATATAATCCTCATTTTCATTCAGTCGTATTTATTGAGTCCTTACTGTGTCCAGAGCAGTGTACTAAGTGCTTGGAAGAGTACAATATAACAATAAACAGGCACATTCCCTGCCCACAAGAAGCTTACATTATGGAGTATGACTAGCACTCAATAAATATGATTGAATGAATGAATTGAGGGGGTTGAATAAAGCAAGTCAGGGCAATGCAGAAGGGCTTGGGAGAATTTACTATGTGTCCATTCATTCACTCACTCACTCATTCATTCATTCATTCATTCTGGTGAGAGATACCCGGCACCGAACCTGGGAGCCAGAGGGCAGGAGATGGGCCCAGGGTGAGAAAGTTGGATCTGGGTGAACAGTGCAGGGAGGAGGAGAAGGAGGAAGAGACCATGGAGTTTGGGGAGAGGTGGAGGAGGACCAAGTGTGTACAATGTGGCAGTAGAAGCAGAATGGCCTGGTGTAAAGCCCACTAGGCTGGGAATTAGAGTACCTGGGTTTTTGTCCTTTTGTCTGCTGTTGGACCTTGGGTAAGTTGTTTCACTTCTCGGGCCTCACTTACCTCATCCGTCAAATGGGGATGAAGACTGTGAGCCCCATATGGAACATGGCTTTGTCCAACGTGATTAGCTTGTACCTACCCCAGAGCTTAAGAACACTGCCTGGCACATGGTAAGCACTTAACAAATATTACTTTAAAAAAGGCCCTGAAAGAGCATGGAAAGCTCAATCCTCTTGACAACAGTGAGGCGGGCGGGGGGTCACTTAGGGGATTGATGTTGTTGTGGAAGAGACGGGCTGTAAGGGGTGGTGAGGGGGGCAGGAGCAGGAGAGGAGAGTCCTGGGACATGTGGAAGTGTCTGGAGAAGGGGAATTTGATGTACATAGAAAATACATTAAAAATAATAATGGTAATAGTAAAAATAGATAAAAATAACTAGTGGCAGGTAAAGTGTGTGGTTTGCACCTTGGGTTAACAACATGTTAAGTTTAATGCCCTTGGGCTTATGCTTCCTGGGATCCCAACCAGCCAGCCAGATAGGCTCCATACAGAGATATACCAACAGGGGCCCCAGGTAAGACACCTTTTAAGAATGTAACATAAAGGACCTGAAATTGATAGATTAGGATAATTAGGAGGAACCTAGATGTAACAGTCAACAAGTACAGTATAAAAAACTGGAGGAAACACCTGTTGCTGCTGCTCACTGTTGCACTTGATGTTTTTCTGTATGTTAATAAATGTTTTCTTATTGTGATACTTAATATCGTGGTTTATTCCTTCTGTAAAGTTGTCAGGACTTCCAACCCCATCCCTAATTGATACTACACTGAGAAGTAACAGAAGAGAACAATTGACTATTTTCTATGATATATATTAAGCGCTATGTTGGGACTGAACAGTGTTTGACATATAGTAAGCACTTATTATTATTATTATTATTATTACTACTAAGGCTAGGTAAGACACAAGCCATTCAGATTGGACATCAATCATATTCTGCAGGGGCTCACAGTCTTAGTCTCCATTTTACAGATGAAGTAACAGTGCAATGAAAAGTTACGTGACTTGGCCTAGGTCTAGAACTGTTACAGAGCTGGGATTAAAGCCCAGGTCCTTCTGACTTCCAGCCCAGGGATCTATCCAGTAGGCCATCCTGCTTCTCTATTGTCACATTCACTATTCGTCACATCCTTGTTATTCTACATAAATTACTTATTCTTGTTACTTAATGTATCCTTAAGTTACTTATTCTACTTAAATTACATGTTTTTAGAGAAAGATGAATTAACCAACCTAGACTAGAATCAACAAGGGAAAATAAAGCTGTTTTAGTAAACTCATTTCTCAAGTTCCCGCTGTTAGTGTTCCTCAAAGACTATTTTACAGGAAGAGTACCATTTTATTAGTAACACATTAATAGAAGCTAAAATAATCTTCCACTGAAAGAATCCTGAAACCTGGGTCTGAATAAAGACCACTCTACAATCTGGGTTCCAAAACTGAATGCCAATAGTTTCTTGCTTCTGGTTAAAAAATGAAAAGACCTATTTGCTATTTACCAAGTTTATTAATATACTAAATTTAAGCAATTTGAGATCTTTTCCCCAAAAGAAGTTAACTCAATTTTGGAAGAAGAGGGGGTAGAAAGGGATAAAGAATGGTGATGAAAATCTTACCTGTCCATAGTTCAAGAATACCTAATCTGCCCTGCTAATTTATTTGCATAAACTAGTTGAAGTGGTTGGAGAAAGAAAAGCCATTAATAAGATTTAAATTTATTACATTTTATTAATATCATGTAGGTCTTTTTACAGAAGAGCTTGACCCACTTTTAAAGAACATACACTTCTTGAAAATACAGAGACAAATTTAAGAATCGAACAGCTGCATTACAGGAAAACTGATTTTTTTCACTGAAAAGTCAGATGAAAGGCAATGCTAGGGAAAAGATGAGGAATAGTTTCTGTAACAAGAAAATACCACAACCTACAAAGAAAAAGTGTAGAACATATAGTAAAGCCCTAAAAAATATAAAAAGTTTCTCCCACTAAGTCCTCTGTTGAATACTGATGTAATAATCACAATTTAAGCAGCAGAGAAGAGAATCGTAATTCGTGGAAATGTCTTCTTTTTGCAATTACATCAGCAAACTGTTCAAATAATAATTTGAAAATTTCCATATCCAAAGGCAAAAGACACCCTTTTAAGAAAGTGAAAAATAATTGTGTTTCCTGGCCTCCAAACTTTAAAATTCCTTGTTGCTATTACATCACAATGAACAAAATTCTCTTCTCATTTTAAACACTGTTACAATCCAAGAATGTACTCTTTCAAAGATATACACATTTTTAAATGACTGTAAATATTAAAATGTACCATTAAGAAAGGCAGGCATTAAGTACAGCATGGTAGTAAATAGGTGCTGTAAAAACACCCAATTAGTTAAAAGTAACAAACATTAAAATACATACAAAATAGAATAACTTAATTGGGACAGACTGGTAGTAGTTATCAATCTCCCTGTTTGAATCTCCCTTACAAGTGGTAAGGGAAAAAACACAGGTTTAAAATTTTTTTAAAGTTTCAATTCACAGTAATGGTATTTTTCAATTGAACATTACAGCAAACATCAGAACTGATTTTACTAATGAATAGTTTGGTTATCGATAGACAGATAGGATAACTTGAACTTATGTACTGGATAAGGCATATGTTAGTCATATATAGGGTAATTTATTTATTATAGTTTATTTGACAAGAAATTCTGTTAGACGGCCCAAGTGAAATATTGGTATGTGAAGGAATCTGTTCCACCCAAATACATCTCAGCAGCTACAGCTTTCTGCAGATGGCTTTGCTTGCACATTTTTGTCTAGTTTAATGGGTTCAGGAAATTCGTTGTAAAGTTCCACTTCTGCTTCCTGGATGAGAAACAAGTAGAAAATTTTACTTGGGCTGATTTTAAAAGGTGGTCAAAAGACAATCCTGACCCAACACTTACTTTCCAGCTTCAGGCTTGGCAGTTTATTCCCCCACACTGATGCTGCTCCAGCTGGTTCTGAATCCCAAGTTAGAAGGGTATACTCTACACCCTTGGGGTTGCTTGGCTGAGGTAGGGCCTGGGGCTGGGAATCAGAGCTCTCGGAGTAAAGCAGAGTTGAATCTGAGATCACTTGGGCTCCCTAGCTCTTGGCTACCATTTTGGTGTCAGCAGGACTATACCTCAGGGACAAGTCCATTGTAGTTGATGCAAAAAATCTCAGCGTGGAACTGGTGTCCTGCTTTCTCTTCTCCCAGACCCTTACTTGCTCTGGCTTGCTCCATGTAGGTAGGGTGCTTACTCTCCTCTCCTTCAATTCCTTATTTAACGTTCATTTCTTCCAAAAGACCTTCCCTAACTAAGCCCTTTTTCCTTTCCTCAACTCCCTCTGCATCACCCTTGCTCCCTTAATTAGCTGTGCATCCCGTTCCCACAGCACTAATGTCCATATCTGTCGTTTATTTATTTATATTAATGTATGTCTCCTCTTCTAGACTGTAAGCTCACTGTGGTCAGGAAATGTGTCTGCTTATTGTTTTTTGGTATTCTCCCAAGTGCTTGGTACAATGCTGTGCACACAGTAAGCGTTCATTAAACACGACTGACTGATTGATTGTTGCTTAGTGAAGGTTCCTTAGGGTTTGCCCAGAGGGTAAAGGAGAGGAAGGAGAGGAAAGGAGCAAAGGAGAGGAAGAGGCTAAAAGAGAATCAATCAATCAATCAATCAATCAATCAATCGTATTTATTGAGCACTAACTGTGTGCAGAGCACTGTACTAAGCGCTTGGAAAGTACAAGTTGGCAACATATAGAGACAGTCCCTACCCAACAGTGGGCTCACAGTCTAAAAGGGGGAGACAGAGAACAAAACCAAACATACTAACAAAATAAAATAAATATAATAGATATGTACAAGTAAAATAAATAAATAAATAGAGCAATTAATATGTACAAACATATATACATATATACAGGTGCTGTGGGGAAGGGAAGGAGGTAAGATGAGGGGGATGGAGAGGAGGACGAGGGGGAGAGGAAGGAAGGGGCTCAGTCTGGGAAGGCCTCCTGGAGGAGGTGAGCTCTCAGTACGGCCTTGAAGGGAGGAAGAGAGCTAGCTTGGCAGATGGGCAGAGGGAGGGCATTCCAGGCCCCGGGGTCGATGGCGGGACAGGCGAGAACGAGGCATGGTGAGGAGATTAGCGGCAGAGGAGTGGAGCGTACGGGGTGGGCTGTAGAAGGAGAGAAGGGAGGTGAGGTGATGGAGAGCCTTGAAGCCGAGGGTGAGGAGTTTCTGCCTGATGCGCAGATTGATTGGTAGCCACTGGAGATTTTTTAGGAGGGGAGTAACATGCCCAGAGCGTTTCTGGACAAAGACAATCTGGGCAGACGCATGAAGTAAGGATTGAAGTGGGGAGAGACACGAGGATGGGAGATCAGAGAAAAGGCTGGTGCAGTAGTCCAGACGGGATAGGATGAGAGCTTGAACGAGCAGGGTAGTGGTTTGGATGGAGAGGAAAGGGGACCGGCAAGCTGAGACTCCAGCTGCGGAGCTGGAGTTGTGGAGCTGAGACCGGCAGGTTTTGGTGATGCCTTGGATGTGAGGGGTGAATGAGAGAGCGGAGTCGAGGATGACACCAAGGAGTCAAGGATGACACCAAGGTGGAGGGTGGTGGGGAGGCAGCTTTGGGGAATGGAGCTGTAAGAAAGAAGCGAAGTTGGGGAGAGGATGTAAACAGGAGAGGGAGAAATGCTGGTGATGATAGACGCAGAGAAGGGACAAATTGGTAGACAGAGATGCTAATAGGAGGGGGGAGGGTTGTAGCTACAGAACTCTTCATCTTCACCTGTAAAATAAAGACATCGGCCCTTGCGATGCATTTAGTAATCAGTCAATTGTATTTTCATCCAAATGTGAGTGGACAAGAAAAGGTCTACTGCAGTTGTTTTCATGGACAAAATGTACAAGAGATTCTCTCCCAAAGGTGGTACCAAAAGTGGGGACAAAAATGCATTCTAGGAAATCCTAAGTAGAGCCTTTTTATCCCACTTTATTTCTTTCAGATACATATCTAAAGGGAATTTTGTATTTACATTCATAAATGAGTCCCAAATATCCATTTAAATAAAAAGGCTAACTTAAAACATTGATCCACAGTGATAAATATTTTCTTGAATTGCTGTGATAAAAAGACCCATCTATAATGTCTTTCCTTTATATTATCTCTATTTCTGTTGTTAATTTAAAATAACTTCTTCACGCAGAGCTGTCAACTTCCTCTTGGATGAGAATGTTCGGTTTTATGCTTTTTGTTACTGTTAGCATCATCCAAAAATAATTCAAAGCCTTCCTCTCATTGAAATTCTTTTAGCTGGATAAGTAGAGGCGTCTATAGAGTAATTCTTAATTTTAGCCTAATCCTAATCAGTGGCCTAGGGATAAGGGCCATTAATCCAGATGCCCAAAGCAGAAATTAGATTTGTAATTACTAATTTGTAATTTCCCGTCAGTGATACTTGTTGGGTTTTTTTAAGCTTGTCTGCATCCACATACAGTGCAAAGCAAATCCCAGGGCTGTGCAGCTGAATTCTGATTCTTTTCTTTTTTTTACACCCATTCCTCTTTTATGGAACAAGAGCATCATGGTTGCAAATGTTTAAGATGCTCACGGTTGGTGACTGTTGTTGTTTTTACTGTTGCTATAACATATTGCAAGAGAAGCAGCATGGCTCAGTGGAAAGAGCACGGGCTTTGGAGTCTGAGTTCATGCGTTCATATCCCAGTTCCACCAACTGTCAGCTGGATGACTTTGGGCAAGTCACTTAACTTCTCTGTGCCTCAGTTCCCTCATCTGTAAAATGGGGATTAAAACTGTGAGCCCCTGTGGGACAACCTGATCACCTTGTAACCTCCCCAGTGCTTAGAACACTGCTTTGCACGTAGTAAGTGCTTAACAAATACCATCATCACCATCATCATCATCATTCTAAATGCTTGGAGGGAATAGACAGTCTAGGCAAATGCAATCAATGCCACTGTAACACGGAAGCCAACTCTAGGCTGGGAAAATAGATGTGATTACCCCAACAATACCTGAGCTACAGGAGAGCCCCCCAGACATTTTTGGCCTGTTAGCCCCACACCATTCGATCAGATGGTGCTCCTCTAGCTTAACCAGAAAATGGCATTAGCAGCTTCCCTGGATCTGCCCAGTCCCACTATATACAATAATTTTTTATTATTTTGATATTTGTTAAAAACTTGCTATGGGTCAAGCACTGTAGTAAGCATTGGGATAGATGAAGTTAATCAGGTTGAAAGTCCCTTTCCCACAAGGGACTCCTGCTCTCTACCCCTCCCTCCAGGCTTGCATCTCCTCCTGCCTTCAGGACAGGAGATCTCCTCCCTCCTCTCAATTGCCACCCGTCCAAATGCACTTCAGACCCCACTCTCTCTCCCTTCCCCTCCTTAACTTCCATCTTCAACCGCTCACTCTCCAATGACTTCTTCCACTCTTGTCTTCAAACAGACCCACGTCTCCCCCATCCCAAAAAAACCCTCCCTTTACCCCACAGCTCCCTCCAGTTATCGCTCCATTGCACTCCTACCATTGCTTTGCAAACCCCTGGAGAAGGTCATCTACACTTGCTGCCTTGAATTTATCTCCTCCAACTCTTTCCAGGACCCCCTCCAATCTGGCTTTTACCTGCTCTACTCCACTGAAACCGCCCTCTCAAATGTCACCAATGACCTCTTGATGGCGGTGGCGGCGGTTCTGGATCGCCACCAAGGTCGCCGGGTGACTAAAGAATTAGTCAAAACAGCATGTGACTATTAAAAGTTTTAATGGTTTGTGGGTAAGACCAAATAGGGGGTAAGGCACCCGGCGGGCTCCTTTCCTTAAGGGAAAAGGCGCCAAGTGCCTGATGTTACAAGCTTATATACTGTTGTTGCTAATCACAGTGATTGGTGCAGAATTGGCGCAGTGGGGACTGGATGGGTGCAGATTTGGTGCAGAGCTGGGCGGTGTCTATCTCCTTATTTGGTTTGGTTCCCAGGACCCAGCCAATGGGCTGCAGGGTCTAAGGCCCATACCAAATATGGCAACAGGACCACATACGCTCGAACAATGTCTGCAAGTTTCCATGGTGCATGGGGCCCCATCACTCTTTCTTGCCAAATCCTTCTCCTCCTTGCCATCCTAATCCTCTTCAACCTCTCAGCTGCCTTTGACACTGTCAACCATTCCCTTCTCCTCTCCAGGTTCTCCTCTTATCTTTCTGACCATTCATTCTCAGGTTCCTTCGCAGACTCCTCCTTCTCGTCCCATCCCCCAACTGTAGGGGTTCCTCAAGGGTCAGTTCTTGGTCCCCTTCTATTCTCCATCTATATTCACTCCCTTGGTGAACTCATTCACTTCCATGGCTTCAACTACCATCTCTATGCCAATGATACCCAAATCTATATCTCCTCCCCTATTCTCCCTCCTCCCTCCAGGACTGCATCTCCTCCTGCTTTCAGGACATCTCCACTTGGATGTCCTGCCATCTAAACTTCAATATGCCCAAGACTGAGCTCCTTATCTTCCCTCCCAAACCCTGTCCTCTCCCTGACTTTCCCATCACTACCATCCTTCCCATCTCAAAAGCCCAGAACCTTGGTGTCATCCTTGACTCCACTCTCTCATTCACCTCTCATATTCAATCCGTCACCAAAACCTGCTGGTCTCACCTTCACAACATTGCCAAGATCTGCCCTTTCCTCTTCATCCAAACCGCTACCATGATAATAAAATCACTCATGCTATCCCAGCTGGATTACTGCATCAGCCATCCTTTTTGAACTCCCAAACTCCTGTCTCTCACCACTTCAGTCCATTATTCATTCTGCTGCCTGTATTATATTTCTACAGAAATGTTCTGGGTATGTCACCCCCTTCCTCAAAAATCTCCAATAGTTGACTATCAACATCCGTATAAAGCAAAAATCCCTAATGGCTTTAAAGGTCGCCATCACTTTGCCTCTTCTTACCTCACCATTCTTCTTTCCTTCTACATCCCAGTCTGCACACTCCACTCCACTAGTGCTAACCTTCTCACTATGCCTCATTCTCACCTGCCCTGCCATCAACCCCTGGCCCACATCCAATCTCTGGCCTGGAATGCCCTCCCTCCTCAAATACACCAAACAATCACACTTCCCCCCTTCAAAGCCCTATTGAAGGATTATCTCCTCCAGAAGACCTTCCCAGACTACTGAGTGCTTCTCCCCCTTTTCCTCTGTTCCCACTCTTCTCCCCATCTCGACTCGCTCCCTTTGCTCTACCCTCTCCCCGCTCCACAGCACTTGTGTATATATGTACATATCTGTAATTCTTTTTATATTAATGCCTGCTTACATCTTTTGCTGTGTCTATATCTATAATTCTACTTATTTATACTGATGCTATTGATGCCTGTTTACTTGTTTTGATGTCTGTCTCCCCCCCTTCTAGACTGTGAGCCCATTGTCTCACCGAAGGTCTGTCTCTCTTTGTTGCTGAATTGTACTTTCCAAGCGCTTAGTATAGTGCTTTGCATAAAGTAAGCACTCAATAAATACTACTGAATGAAAGAATGAATGTGACTGTTTATTTCTGCATTGTAATAATCACAATAATAATTTTGGTATTTGGTAAGTGCTTACTATGTGCAAAGCTCTGTTCTTAGTGCCAGGGAGGATACAAGGTGATCAGGTTGTCCTATGTGGGGCTCACAATCTTAATCCCCATTTTACAGATGAGGTAACTGAGGCACAGAGAAGTTAAGTGACTTGCCCAAAGTCACACAGCTGACAAGCGGTGGAGCTGGGACTTGAACTCATGACCTCTAACTCCAAAGCCCATGCTCCTTCCACTGAGCCATGCTGCTTCTCTACAAACACACCCAATAAATACAGTTGATTGATTGACTGAGTGCTTACTGGGTATAGGACACTGTACTAAGTGCTTGATTGAGTACAATATAAAAGAGTTGGGAAACATTTTCCCTGTTCACCAACAAGTTTGTACTCTCCCAAGGATTTAGTACAGCACTCAGGACACAGAAAGCACTCAATAAATATGACTGACTGACTGAATAAATGATTGAATGAATGACTGAATGAAACTCTTGCCCCTCTATTCCACTTATGATCTCTACACTGTTATATTTGGTTGCCTCCCTTTATCTGTAATTTTAGGCTCTTGGACTAATAACTTAGAAATCAGCATGGCTCAGTGCAAAGAGCACGGGCTGGGGAACCAGAGGTCATGGGTTCTAATCCCAGCTCCACCACTTGTCAGCTGCGCGATCTTGGGCAAGTCACTTAAATTCTCTGGGCCTCAGTTCCCTCATCTTTAAAATGGGAATGAAGCCTGTGAATCCCATGAGGGATAACCTGATTACCTTGTATCTACCCCAGCACTTAGAACAGTGCTTGACACATAGTAAGTGCTTAACAAATACCAAAATTATTATTATTATTAATATTGGATCTGCATTCTACACTGTTTTCACAGATCATCTTCCTGAAATCCCATTCAGTCCACATTTCTCTCTCCTCAAAACCCCCGCACAGTTTTCGTATATCCCCTGTAAATAAAAGCTCCTCAGCATAAGCCTCAGGACTCTACCAAATTCTCATTCTAGTCCCCTCAATCAGTGATATTTATTTATTCATTTATTAATTCATTTAATCATATTTATTGAGTGCTTACTGTGTGCAAAGCACTGTACTATGTGCTTGGGGGAGTACAAGGCAACAACAGACACATTCCCTGTCCAAAACAAGTTCACAGTCTATTCATTCATTCATTCATTCAATCGTATTTATTGAGCGCTTACTGTGTGCACAGCACTGTACTAAGCACTTGGGAAGTACAAGTTGGCAACATATAGAGACGGTCCCTACCCAACAGTGGGCTCACAGTCTAGAAGGGAGAGACAGAGAACAAAACAAAACATATTAACAAAATAAAATAAGTAGAATAAATATGTACAAGTAAAATAAATGAATAAATAAGATAATAAATATGCACAAACATATATACATATATATATGTATATAGGTGCTGTGGGGAAGGGAAGGAGGTAAGGTGGGGGGATGGAGAGGGGGAGGAGGGGGAGAGGGAGGCAGGGGCTCAGTCTGGGAAGGCCTCCTGGAGGAGGTGAGCTCTCAGTAGGGCCTTGAAAGGAGAAAGAGAGCTAGCTTGGCGGATGTGCGGAGGAAGGGCATTCCAGGCCAGGGGGATGATGTGGGCCGGGGGCTGACGGCGGGACAGGCGAGAACGAGGCACAGGGAGATTAGCAGCAGAGGATCAGAGGTTGCGGACTGGGCTGTAGAAGGAGAGAAGGGAGGTAAGATAGGAGGGGGCAAGGTGTTGGAGAGCCTTGAAGCCGAGGGTGAGGAGTTTCTGCCTGACGCGTAGGTTGATTGGTGGCCACTGGAGATTTTTGAGGAAGGGAGTAACATGCCCAGAACTTTTCTGGACAAAGACAATCCGGGCAGCAGCATGAAGTATGGATTGAAGTGGGGAGAGACAGGAGGATGGGAGAGCCTAGAGGGGGAAACAGACATTAATATACATAGCTAACTAACTAACTAAAAATAAACAAGGAAATAACAGATATATACATACTTACTAAGAACTTACTATGTCCAGAGCATTCATTCATTCAATCGAATTTACTGAGCACTTACTGTGTGTAAAGCACTGTACTAAGCACTTGGGAAGTACAAGCTGGCAACATATAGAGACAGTCCCTACCCAACAATGGGCTCACAGTCTAGAAGGGGGAGACAGACAACAAAACTAAACATAGGCACAGGTGTCAAGTCGTCAGAACAAATAGAAATAAAGCTAAATAGACATCATTAACAAAATAAATAGAATACTAAATATGTACAAGTAAAATAAATAGAGTAATAAATCTGTACAAACATATATACAGGTGCTGTGGGGAGGGATGGGGAGGAGGAGAGGAAAAAGGGGGCTCAGTTTGGCAAGGCCTCTTGGAGGAGGTGAGCTTTCAGTAGGGCTTTGAACAGAGGAAGAGAGCTAGCTTGGCATATATGTGGAGGGAGGGCATTCCAGGCCAGGGGGAGGACGTGGACTGGGGGTCGATTGCAGGACAGGCGAGAACGAGGTACAGTGAGGAGGTTAGCGGCAGAGGAGTGGAGGGTGTGGGCTGGGCTGTAGAAGGAGAGAAGGGAGGTGAGGTAGGAGGGGGCGAGGTGATGGAGAGCCTGGAAGCAACAGTGAGAAGCTTTTGCTTGAACACTGTACTAAGCTCTTGGGAAAGTCTACTATAAGAGAGTAGACATGTTCCATCACTACAAATGGCTTACTGTATTTAGGGGGAGACATAAAATTAGAGTAAATTTTGGAACTGTCATAGGTACTGTGGGACCTAGGATGGGGTGAATATCCAGTCTTTAAGGGGTACAGATCCAAGGGATCAGCAAGGAGGCTGATACAACAATCAATGTGGTAAGGGATAAGTGCTTGCTTCCATGTAGAAGCAGTTAGCATGGAGGAGAAAGGGAGGATTTTAGCAATGTTGTGAAAGTAAACCTGACAGGATTTAATTCAGCAGAAGCAGCATGGAGAAGCAGCCTGGCTTACTGGAAAGAGTACATTCTTGGGAATCAGAGGTCATGCATTTTAATCCCGGCTCCGCCACTTGTCAGCTGTTTGACTTTGGGCAAGGCTCTTCACTTCTCTGTACCTCAGTTACCTTATCTGTAAAATGGGGATTAAGACTGTAAGTCCCACATGGGACAACCTGATTACCTTGTATCTATCCTAGCACTTAAGATCAGTACTTGGCACATAGTAAGCACTTAACAAATACCATTATTATTATTATTATTATTATTGTTGGATAGAGCATGGGCCTAGGAGTCAGAAGGTCATGGATTCTAATCCTGGCTCTGCCACATGTCTGCATGTCTGCTGTGAGGCCTTGGGCATGCCACATCTGGGCCTCAGTCACTTCATCTGTAAAATGGGGATGATTAATATTATAATCATATTTGTTAAGTGCTTACTACGTGCCAGGCACTGTATTAAGTGTTAGGGCAGGTACAAGCAAATTGAGTTGGACACAGTCACTTTCTCACAGTTTCAATCCCCATTTTACAGTTGAGGTAACTGAGGCAAAAAGAACTGAACTGATTTGCCCAAGGTCACACAGCAGATAAGCAGCAGAATTGGGATTAAGGGTATGAGCCCACTGTGGGACAAGGACTGTGTCCAACCTGACTACCTAGCATCTACCCCAGTGCTTCAAACAGTGCTTGGCACATAGTAACTGCTTTGCAAGTATTCTTATTTTTAAAAAGTATTATTATTTATTTATTCATTCATTCATTCAATCATATTTATTGAGCACTTACTGTGTGCCAAGCACTGTATTAAGAACTTGGCAAGTACAAGATGGCAACATATAGAGATGGTCCCTACCCACAACAGGCTCACAGTATACATGGGGGAGACACACAACAAAACAGAACATGCAGACAGGAGTCCAAACTGTTAGAATAAATGGAATTATAGCTATATGCACATCATTAACAAAATAGAGTAGTAAATACGTACAAGTAAGATAAATAGAGTAATAAATATGTACAAATATATACAAGTGTTGTGGGGAGGGGAAGGAGGTAGGGCGGGGGAGGTGATGGGGAGGAGAGGAAAAAGGGGGCTCAGTCTGGGAAGGCCTCCTGGAGGAGGTGAGCTCTCAGTAGGGCTTTGAAGGGAGGAAGAGAGCTTGTTTGGTGGATATGTGGAGGGAGGGCATTCCAGGCCAGGAGAAAGACGTGGGCCAGGGGTCGACAATGGGACAGGTGAGAACGAGGCACAGTGAGGAGGTTAGTGGCAGAGGAGAAGAGGTGCGGACTAGGCTGTAAAGGAGAGAAGGGAAGTGAAGTAGCAGGGAGAGAGGTGATGAAAGACTCTGAAGCCAAGAGTGAGGAGTTTTTGCTTGATTCACAGGTTGACAGGCAACCACAAGATTTTTGAGGAAAGGAGTGACATGCCCAGAGCGTTTCTGTACAAAAATAATCCAGGCAGCAGAGTGAAGTACAGACTGAAGCAGGGAGAGATAGGAGGATGGGAGATCAGAGAGGAGGCTAAAGCAGTAATCCAGTGGGGAAACGATGAGAGACTGAACCAGCAAGGTACTGGTTTGGATGCAGAGGAAAGGGTGGATCTTGGCAATGTTGTGGAGGTGACACCGGCAGGTTTCGGTAACAGATTGGATGTGTGGGGTGAATGAGAGAGCAGAGTCGAGGATGACAACAAGGTTGCAGGCTTGTGAGACGGGAAGGATGGTAGTGCCATCTACAGTGATGGGGAAGTCAGGGAGAGGACAGGGTTTGGGAGGGAAGATATGGAGCGAGCTCAGTCTTGGACATATTGAGTTTTAGATGGCAGGCAGACAACCAGATGGAGATGTCCTGAAGGCAGGGGGATAACCGAGCCTGGAGAAAGGGAGAGAAAGCAGGGGTGGAGATGTAGATTTGGGTGTCACCAGAGTAGAGATGATAGTTGAAGCCACGGGAATGAATGAGTTCACGAAGGGAGTGAGTATAGAGAACAGACGGGGTCCAAGAATTGACCCTTGAGGAACGCCTTCAGTAAGGGGATGGGAGGGGGAGGAGGAGCCCGCGAAGGAGACTGAGAATGAATTGCTGGAGAGATAAGAGGAGAACCAGGAGAGGACGGAGTCTATGAAGCCAAGGTTGGATAGGTACCTCTCCCTTCCCCCCACCCCTCCTACAATTCCATTTTAAATATGAATCAGTTTTAACACCAGTTATCAGAAAAGGTACATTTCTTTTGGATTTTTTGTGGGGATTAATAAGTCATAAATTTTGCTTTTTGTCCAGTGGGAACTGCTTGACTTGAAGGTCATAAAGACCTTCCAGTATATTTGACACTCAAAACACTTCATATTACTGATGCTGCTACTGATGAATCTCAGTCCAGTCACAAATTCTTGAAGGACTGAGACTCCATTCTGTGGAGTCCACAATAGACTGTGAGCCTGTTGTTGGGTAGGGACCGTCCCTATACATTGCCAACTTGTACTTCCCAAGCGCTTAGTACAGTGCTCTGCACACAGTTAAGTGCTCAATAAATATGACTGAATGAATGAATGATGATGGAACATGTGTTTACTGTGGGTCAACCACTGTTTTGAGCACTGAGGTAGATACAAGTTAAACAGGTCAGATGCAGCCTCTGACCCATATGGGGCTAACAAGCCTTAAGTAGGAGAGAAAACAGGTACTGAATCCCCATTTTACAGATGAAGAAACTGAGGCACAGAAAGTGAAGCATCCTGCCCATGGTCACACAGAAGGCATATGGCAGTACTGTATGTGCCAAACATTATACTAAGTAACCCCTGGGATAGGTACAGTAAAATCATATCAGCTATAGCTTTTGCCCCATTTGCAACTCACACTCTAAAGACAGAGAACATCTTCATTTTACTCGTGAGTGTATGTCACTAAAATGTGAAGTGGTTTGCCCAGTCACCCAGCAGATAAATGGCATAGGTGGGATTAGAAGTCAGGTCCTTTTGATTCTCACGACCAAGCTGTTTCTATTTGGCAATGCTGCTTCTCCATCAAAAGCTCATAATTAATGGCTGATTTTCATAAATGCTGACCACCTGAAATCCCTCCATTTTGTGGTTCCTCTCCTCCTCCCCCTCCCCCCAGGCCCTACCTCCTTCCCCTCCCCACAGCACTTGTGTATACTGGTACAGATTTATTACTCTATTTTACTAGTACACATTTACTATTCTATTTATTTTGTTAATGATGTGCATATAGCTTTAATTATATTTGTTCTGACCGATTCTGACACCTGTCTACATGTTTTGTTTTGTCTGTCTCCCCCTTCTAGACTGTGAGCCCATTGTTGGGTAGGGACCATCTCTCTATGTTGCCAACTTGAAACTTCCTGACCGCGTAGTACAGTGCTCTGCACACAGTAAGTGCTCAATAAATATGATTGAATGAATGAATGTATGAATGAATGAATGAATGAACAGTGTGTTGAGGAGAAGGGGGTGGTCCACAGTGTCAAAGGCAGCTGAGAGGTGGAGGAGGATTAGGATAGAGTAGGAGCTATTAGATTTGGCAAGAAGGAATTCATTGGTGACCTTTGAGAGGGCCGTTTCGATGAAGTCTATTATTTTAATATATAATATATATATGTAATATTATATATTATATATTATTATTATTATTGTATGTGGGTTAAATGACAGAGAGGAGTTAAGGATAATGTGAAGGTTATGGGCTTATAAGATAGGAAGGATGTGGTTTGAGCAAGAAGAAAGGGTTTGGTTGGAAAGATAAGAAGTTCAGTTTTAGCCATATTAAGTTTGAGGCTTCAATGGGGATTCAATACATGTTCTCCCAACTATTTACACTGGGAGTCCCATGTGCAACCTGATGATCTTATATCTACCTCAGCTCTTTTTAAAGTGCTTGGCACATAGCACTACACAGATATAGTTATTATTAACACAATTATTATATGGAGCGGGAGGGACGACTAGGTCAGAGGGAAATATGGTAAAATAGAGATATAGATGAGATTGAGGCACAGTGAGCAAACTGGAGCTAGAAGTATGAAACGTGCAGGTTGGGCTTTAATAGGAAATCAGAGAGGAAAAGTAGGAGGAGGTGGATAATTAAGTGCTTTAAATTCAGCAGCAACGAGTTTCTGTTTGATGTTACGGTGGATGGGCAATGACTGGAAGTTTCTGAGTTGTAAGTAGACTGGACAGATGAACAGATGGATGGATGGATAGATCTGTTGCTGAACTGCACTTTCCAAGTGCTTAGTACAGTACTCTGCACACAGTAAGCGCTCAACAAATATGACTGAATGAATGAATAAATGAATAGTAATTCAGGCAGCCTAGTGAAGTATGGACAGGAGTACGGAGAAACAGGAGGTAGGCAGGAAAATCAGTAAGGAGGATACAGTACAGTACAGTACAGTACAGTACAGTACAGTGATACAGTAGTCAAAACAGGACTAGAATATTGTTTGGATCAGCACAGTAGCAGTTTGGAAGGAGAAGGGTGGGTTTTAGTAATGTGAAGGTTCCACCAACAGGATCTGGTGACAGCTGGAACACGTGGATTGAATGAGAGAGATGAATTAAGGATAATATCAAGGTCACTGGCTAGTAAGAAGGGGGATAGTGGTATTAATTACAGTGATGGGAAAGTCAGAAGGAAGATGGGGTTTGTGGGGAAAGAGGAGGAGTTCTGTTTTGGACATGTTAAATTTGAGGTGATGGTGGGACATACAAGCACAGGGGTCTTGATGGTTGGAGGAAATGCAGGACTGCAGAAAGGGAGACAGATCAGGGCTGGAAAATAGATTTCGGAATCATCAGCAAAGAGGTAGTAGGTGAAGCCATGGGAGTGAATAAGTTCTTCACAGGAGTGGGAGTAGATAGAGAATATAAGGGAACTCAGAACTGAACCTTGAGAGGCACCCACAGTTAAGGGGTGAAAGGCAGAGGAAGAGCACACAAAGGAGACTGAGAATGAATGGTCAGAGAGATTCGGGGAGAACCAGGAGAGGATGGTGTTAGTGAAGCCAACTTTAGACAATGTTTCCAGGAGAAAGACATGGTCAACTGTGTTGAAAACACCTTAGAGTTTGAGGATAATCAGGATGGATTAGAGGCCATTGGATTTGGCAAGGAGATCACTGGTGACCTTTTAAAGGGCAGTTTCTGTAGAGTGAAGGGGATGGAAGCCATATTGAAAGGGATCAAGGAGAGAATTGGAGGAGAGGAACTTGAGACAATGGGTGTAGACAACTCACTCATAGAGGTAGGAGAGGAATGGTAGGAAGGGTGATACCTGGAGGGAGCCGTGAGGTCAAGGGAGGGATTTTAAGGCTAGGGGAGGCATTGGTGTGTTTGAAAGCAATGGGGAAGAAATCTTTGGAGAGATAACAGCTGAAGACAGCTGTTAGGGAAGGAAGAAGGGAGAAGGCAAGTGTTTTGATAAGGTGCTAAGGGATGGGGCCAGATGTGCAGGTGGAAGGTTTGTTTTGTTGTCTGTCTCCCCCTTCTAGACTGTGAGCCTGCTGTTGGGTAGGGACCGTCTCTATATGTTGCCAACTTGTACTTCCCAAGCGCTTAGTACAGTGCTCTGCACACAGTAAGTGCTAAATAAATATGATTGAATGAATGAATGCATGAATGAATGAGGTGGAGGATTTTGAGAGAAGGCAGGAACTCTCCTCTTGACATACTGATGGGAAGCATGGGGGAGTTGAAGAACGGCAGGAGTGGGGAGGGATTGGGAAGGGGCTTCACTTCACTTCTCTGAGCCCCAGTTACCTCATCTGCAAAATGGGGATTAAGACCGTAAACCCCAAGTCGGACATGGCCCCTTTCTCACTTGATTAGCTTGTATCTGTCCTAGTGCTTAGGACACTGCTTGCTTACTGTGGTAAACACTTAACAAATACCATTAAAAAGAAACTTAAAAAATCCCTATGAGTATTCTGGATGTGAATTTAAGGCAACAAAAATAAACAAACAACTTTGGTTTTAAAGCAAAGTATTTTGAGACAATGTATATCTGTTAACATAATCCTGTAATTATACCTATAGCACCCTGCTGTTTTTTGTTTTTACTGTATTTGATGCACATGGTTAGCATCTAATCAATACCATTACTACTACTGCTACTGCTACTGCTACTGCTACTGCTACTGCTACTACTACTACTACTACTACTACTACTACTACTACTACTACTACTACCACCACCACCACTACTATCATTACTAAATCAAGCCCTATCAGTGCTTAGAATGGTGCCTGGCACATAGTACATGCATAACGTGCATAATAAAGCACGGGCTTTGGAGTCAGAGGTCATGGGTTCAAATCTCGGCTCTGCCAATTGTCAGCTGTGTGACTTTGGGCAAGTCACTTCACTTCTCTGGGCCTCAGTTACCTCATCTGTAAAATGGGAATTAAGACTGTGAGCCCCACATGGGGCAACCTGATACGGTTTGTATCCACCCCAGCGCTTTGAACAGTGCTTTGCACGTAGTAAGTGCTTAATAAATGTCATCATTATTATTAATAACAAAAACCATAATTATTATTATATGCTTGCTCCTTAGACTTTCAAAGTCCACCAGATTTCTACCTCATACTTGTCAAAGCAGTAAAAAATGCAATAACAATAGAAATAGGAGTACTTCTTATTAAGTGCTTGCTCTGTTCTAAGCACTGGGAAAGAAATACATGAACAAGGTACAGAAATGGTTCCGAGCCCCGAAGGACTTAGTATCTAAGAATAAGAAAGGAGCAGCAGGATTTCAGACTACTCACCACTCTGACCTACAGCCCTGAAGTTACAACACAAGTGAGGCCAGAGCACGGGTTGATGGAAATTCAGTATCTATTTAGTTTGTATCTTTTCCAGCACTTAATACACTGTCTGGCATAGTATGGTTCAGTTTAAGTGTCTTTTTTTTAAAAAAAAAAAAGAGAAAGAGATTAAAATCCCCAAGAATCAATTTAAGGATGGAGAAAGAGAAGGAATGTGACAAAGAGATATAAATGGTTCAGAAAGTTGGGCAGTGGATGACTTTGACTAGTATCTTAAATGTGACTGCAACTACAACTGCAAATGCAACTGCCATTAAGTTACTGCCAGAATAGCTTGAATATGATATGCGGTTCAGATCTTAACTACAACCAAACTTAAATGACAAGGAATTGGAATCCCTCTCAAATGAGGAACGAATTACAAAAATTTCCATAAAAATGAAGGTTAAAGGTTGCAACCTTTATTGAAGACTTCAAAATTTATGAAAGGGAAGGATTAAACTGTAAGCTTATTATGGGAAGGGAATGTAACTGCTAATGCTGTTGCATTATACTTTCCCAAGCACTTACCATAGCACTGTTCACATGCTAAGCACTCAATAAATATGAGTGATTGATTGACTGACAGGGCAACTGAGAATTGTAATTTTCCGGTAAGAGAAAGTATCCACTGAAACCTAGATTCTGAACAAAAGGAAATACTTCTTAATGAGGGTGAAAGCCTGAAATTCATTAGCCTGTAAACTCCTTGTGTTGTATTTTCCCAGGAACTTTGAACAATGCTCTGTCCACAGTAAGTGCTCAAATATTCCATTCACTATAAGGAAATTATGCCTGACAAAAATTTTATCATTTAAGAAAATCTGGGTGATTTAAGGGATAATTGGTCCACATTCCACTTTCGCACTATCCTTATAATCGACTGCTTCAGCCAACCTGTAATTTATTTTATTCCCTGTCTCCCTCTCCAGATCATATATTTTGACTGCTAATTATTTTACTGTCCCAAGCACTTAGAACAGTGTTCCAAACCAAGTGGATTGTAACCTCCTTATGGGCAAGAATCATGCCTGTTAATTCTATTTTCTCCAAAGTGCACAGCCAACATTCTGCCAGAGTAAGTGTTTATAAATATTATTGACTGACTGAAGATGAATTATAAGAAAAATATGGGGGGAAAAATCTGGGATGTTAGATGGTCCATATCAAACATTAAGATGAATGTCAAAGAGACAAAGAAGACCATCATTTAATATTAACTTCTTTACATAATCAGTCCACCATTGCTAAGAGACCCAGTAGTGAATTACTGCATGCTCTATATGGTAGATATAATTGAATAATTAATAAGACATTGTCTAGAGGAAGTATATTACCTCCCAGATGCCCACCTGTTTAAAAGCATTTCTTGCAATTGTCTGAAAAGCCTGTTCCACATTGATAGCTTCTTTGGCACTGGTCTCAAAGTAGGGGATGTTATTTTTGCTGAAACACCAAGCTTGTGCTCGTTTTGAAGCAATCTGTAAAAAAGAAGAGGAGGTGAAAGCTCTTGCATAAAAATGGTCTCAACAAAATAGAGACCAGTTAAAATCAAACAGAATCTTAATCCATGGGATTTTCCAGAGGGCTTTTCAGGTTATATTCACCTTTTCAAAGGTTTTTAGTCATTATGGAACTGCCCACTACTCTAGCCAGCCTTCTTCCTCCTACCAGTCATCATGGGAGTAGATAACCACACAATGTTAGAATGAAAGGTGATACAAAGCCAGAGCCATGCAATGATGACCTACAAAACTGGCTAAACAATGTCCCAACAATGATGTTTATAATAACATTTAGAACTCTGTCAAGGCTGTGGGAGTCTGAACCAAGGAAAGTGGCTTGGAGTAAGGAATAAACTGAGGGAAGGCCCCTTCTACAATTCTGAGTAACTACCTGGTTTTTACTACTTGGTAACTACTTCTAGACTGTGAGCCCATCTTCTAGACTGTGAGCTGGTTGTTGGGTATGGACCGTCTCTATATGCTGCTGATTTGTACTACCCAAGCGCTTAGTACAGTGCTCTGCACACAGTAAGCGTTCAGTAAATACGATTGAATGAATGGTTTTTAATGTTACTCTGGACTTTTGAATTATTTAAGTTGGTCTTAGTGTAAGTTACTTATACGCATTTTTTTAACATAGCTCCACTTCCCACCAGAATCCATAGGCCTTGTGAGGTTGGCGCAATGTCCAGCTATCAATCTTAACAGCTTTAGTTATCACAATGCTTTGTTCAAGGTGAACACTTAATGAAACTAATAATAATACTGTCCTACTTTGACTGTGAACCCCACAGGCACTGAATATTTTTTTTATGTATTTGTTAAGAACTTACAATGTACCAGGCTCTGTATTAGGAGCTGAGATAGATACAAGCTAAGTAGGTTGGACAGAGTCACTGTCCAACATGGGGCTCTCAGGCTTAATCCCCATTTTACAGATGAGGTAACTAAGGCACAGAGAATTTGTAACTTGCTGAAGGTCACAGAGCAAACAAGAGGCAGAGCCTAAATTATAACTCAGGTTCCCTGAATCCCAGGCCCCTTCCCTGACCTTCCCTTCCCTTTCCTTTCCTTCCTTCCTGCATTCATTCAATCATACTTATTGAGCAATTACTGTGAGCAGAGCACTGTATTAGCTCTTGGGAAAGCTCAACATAGCAATAAACAGACCCATTCCCTGCTCCCAATGAGCTTACAGTCCAGCACTTATTACAGTGCCTGGCATATTGTGTTTAACAAATTCATCATTGTTATTATTATTAGAGGGGGAGACAGACATTAATATAAATACATAATTACAGATAAGTCATGTAGGGTTGGGAAGCAAGTATATAGGAAGCAAGTCAGGTGGACACTGAGAGTGGGAGAAGAGGAAAGGAGGGCTTAGTCAGGGAAGGCCTCTTGGAGGATATGTGCCTTCAGTAAGGTTTTGAAGTGGGAAGAGTAATTGTCTTCTCCATTTGAGAAGGGAGGGTGTTCCATGCCAGAGGCAGGACAAGGGCAGAGAGATAGACAAGACGGAAGAACAAGTGACTAGGTCAGGCTGTTTCTACAATTTAGACTGCAACTAACATGTATCTACCCCAGTGCTTAGATCACTATCTGATAAATAGTAAGTGCTTAACAAAGAAAGTTATGATTATGATTATTAATAATATTTTTTGGAGATTTTTGAGGAGGGGAGTAACATGCCCAGAGCATTTCTGGACAAAGACAATCTGGGCAGTGGTGTGAACTATGGACTGAAGTGGGGAGAGACAAGAGGATGGGAGATCAGGGAGGAGGCTGATACAGTAGTCCAGACGGGATAGGATGAGAGCTTGAACGAGCAGGGTAGCGGTTTGGATGGAGAGGAAAGGGCGGATCTTGGCAATGTTGCGGAGGTGAGACAGGCAGGTTTTGGTGACGGCTTGGATGTGAGGGTTGAAGGAGAGATTGTAGTCGAGGATGACACCAAGGTTGCGGGCTTATGAGTCGGGAAGGATGGTAGTGCTGTCAACAGTGATGGGAAAGTCAGGGACAGGGCAGGGTTTGGGAGGGAAGACAAGGAGTATGCCAACTATACTCCAGGAAAAATAAAGTGCCAGGTTTTCTTATATTTTATGTCCTTTCCTAACTTAAACTATAAGCTCATAAAGGTGTTCCAAAAGATTTGAGATTTTTCTATTTTTAAATGGAATTGTTTTTGCTGACCAAGAACTTACTTGTCTATTTTCTAAGTCAATCTTGTTTCCCAAAACAACAAAGGGGAAATTTTCAGGATCCCTGGGACCGGCCTGAATGAGAAATTCATCCCTCCAGCTATCCAAGGTTTTGAATGAGTTAGGTGCCGTCACATCAAATACCAGAACACAGCAATCTGCTCCTCTGTAGAAGGCTACTCCAAGGGACTGAAACCTTTCCTGACCTGCCGTGTCCCAGATCTGTGGAAAAATCAATCAATCAGTCAATCAATCTTATTTATTGAAGACTTACTGCATGCAGAGCACTGTGCTAAGCATTTGGAAGAGTAAAGTATAACAGAGTTGGTAGAATGTTCCTCACAGCGCCCCCATAGACGCCCCCTGCTTCCACCTCCCCCCCTTTAAGCGACCTTCCTTAAAGTGCCCCCCATCCCCTCCTTCCCGGGTCCGGACCTGACTGACTCTCCCCGCCCCCTCCTCCGGGAAAAAGGCCCTTGTTGTCACTAAGTTAACGACAACCTCATTCGCACCTACTCAGCCCTCCCAAGCTATTTGGCTGTTCACTCCTCTCCCCAGGTATCTCTCCTCCGTGACCCCCCCTTAACAGGTCCACCCTACTCCAGCACACAATAGTTTGTATCTGCTCTCTATGACATCATTATCTGCCAATTTTATTATTGCCACAGCATATTAATCGTTAACTACCCCCTGTGATGCCACCACCTTATTTATATCATTGCTACTGTTTTATTGCTTCTGCACCTCAATTGTTAACCTCCCGCTGTACTGCTGTACTGTAAATCGCCCTGCTGACCTCACCATGAACTTTCAATTCCCTTCCTTCCAACTGCCATTCCCATTCCTCACCTTCCCCTTCCCCTCTCCCACGCATCTTTTTCCCTCCCTCTCCCCCACCAAGACCACTCCCCCTCACCTCCTACCAAGGATCCCTCTGTACCAGCACCAATCCTCCACTCCTCCCTCCCAGCCACCGGAGCCACTGGAGATTTTTGAGGAGGGGAGTAAGGCTCGTTCAAGCTCTCATCCTATCCCGCCTGGACTGCAGTATCAGCCTCCTCTCCGATCTCCCATCCTCTTGTGTCTCCCCACTTCAATCCATACTTCACGCCGCTGCCCGGATTGTCTTTGTCCAGAAATGCTCTGGGCATGTTACTCCCCGCCTCAAAAATCTCCAGTGGCTACCAATCAACCTACGCATCAGGCAGAAACTCCTCACCCTCGGTTTCAAGGCTCTCCATCACCTCACCCCCTCCTACCTCACCTCCCTTCTCTCCTTCTGCAGCCCAGCCCGCACCCTCTGCTCCTCTGCCGCTAATCTCCTCACCTTGCCTCGTTGTCATCCCGCCGTCGACCCCCGGCCCACGTAATCCCCCCGGCCTGGAATGTCCTCCCACCGCACATCTGCCAAGATAGCTCTCTTCCTTCAAGGCCCTACTGAGAGCTCACCTCCTCCAGGAGGCCTTCCCAGACTGAGCCCCCTCCTTCCTCTCCCCCTCGTCCCCTTTTCCATCCCCCCGCCTTGCCTCCTTCCCTTCCCCACAGCACCTGTATATATGTATATATGTTTGTACATATTTATTACTCTATTTATTTATTTATTTTACTTGTACATATCCATTCTATTTATTTTATTTTGTTAATATGTTGTGTTTTGTTCTCTGTCTCCCCCTTCTAGACTGTGAGCCCACTGTTGGGTACAGACCGTCTCTATGTGTTGCCAACTTGTACTTCTCAAGCGCTTAGTACAGTGCTCTGCACACAGTAAGCGCTCAATAAATACGATTGATTGATTGATTGATTCCCCGTCCACAATGAGTTTACAGTCTACAGGGCGACACATTCATTCACTCATTTGTTCATTCATTCAATCGTGTATGGTAGTGCTTACTGTATGCAGAGCAGTGTACTAAGTGCTTGGTAAAGTACACTACAACAGTAAACAGACACATTCCCTTCCCACACGAGCATATAGTCTGGGAGGGAGAGAGACATCAATACAAATAAATTACAGATATGTATATAAGTGCTGTGAGAATAGGAGGGGAAAGAACAAAGGGAGCAAGTCAGGGAGACAGTGGGAGTGGGAGAAGAGGAAAGCAGGGTGTCTAGTCTGGAAAGGCCTTTTAGAGGAGTTGTGCCTTCAGTAAGGCTTTGAAGGGAGGGAGAATAATTATCTGTCAGATTTGAAGAGGGAAGGAGTTCCAAACCAGAGGCAGAACGTGGGCAAGGGGTCGGCAGCAAGAACAGGATCAAGGCACAGTGAGAAGGTTAGCACTAGAGTAAAGTGTGTGGGCTAAATTGTAGGAAAGAAATGTGACTAGGTAGGAGGGGGCAAGACGGTACAGTGGTTTAAAGCCAACAGTGAGGAGTTTTTGTTTGATGCAGAGGTGGATGGGCAACCACTGGAGTTTTCTGAGAAGCAGACTGATTTGATTTGATTTTTGTAGAAAATGAGCCAGGCAGCAGAGTGAAGTATGGACTGGCAGGAGAGAGACAGAACATTGGGAGGTCAGCAAGGAGGCTGATGCAGTAATCCAGGTGTGATAGGATGAGTAACCATATTAACGTGATAAAAGTTTAGAGGGAGAGGAAAAGGCAATGTAGCAATGCTGTGAAGGTAGAACCGATAGGATTTAGTAATGGACTAATTATATGGTTTGAATGAGAGAGAGGCGTCAGGATAACGCCAAAGTTATGGGCACAGACATTAATATAAATAAATAAATTACTGATATGTTCATAAGCCCCTGGGGATGGGAAGGGTGAGTAAAGAGTGCAAGTCAAAGTGCAATGTAACACAGAAGAGAGTGGGAAAAGTGGAAACAAGGGCCTAGTTGGAGAACGTCTCTTGAAGGAAATGTGCCTTCAATAAAGTCTCACCCTAGGAAGTGGAAGGGTGTTTCAGGCCAGAGGCAGGATGCAGGTGAGGGGTCAGCAGCTAGACTAATGAGATAGAGATAATAATAGTAATAGTAATAATAATAATAATAATAATAATAATAATAATAATAATAATGGCATTTGTTAAGCACTTACTATGTGTGAAGCACTGTTCTAAGCGCTAGGGGGATACAAGGTGATCAGGTTGTCGCACTTGGGGCTCAAAGCCTTAATCCCCATTTTACAGATGAGGTAACTAAGCCTCAGAGAAGTTAAGTGACTTGCCCAAGGCCACCCCGCAGACATGTGGCAGAGCTGGGATTAGAACCCACGACCTCTGACTCCCGAGCTCTTTCCACTGAGCCACGCTGCTTCTCACGAGATGAGAAGTAATGAGTAGCTTAGCTTTTGAAGAGTTGAAATGTGTAGGCTGAGTTGTAGGAGGATATCAGGGAGGCAAGGTAGGCTTAGGCTGACTAAGCTGACACACTACTTTAAAGCAAATGGTAACGAGTTTCTGTTACTGAGACGATGGAGGGGCAATTACTGGAGGTTCTTAAGGAGTGGGAAAACACAGTCTGAATGTTTCTTAAAAAAAACGATCTAGGCAGCAGACTGTATACGTGGTATTTGTTAAGAATTTACTTTGAGCCAGTTGCTGTAGGACACTGTGTCCCCCTGCTTTCCCTCCCCCGACCATAAGTGACCTTCTTTGGGGAGCCTCCACTCCCTCCTTCCATGTTAGGACTGGACTGGATGTGACTGATTTCCCCCACCCTCATCTCTGGGGAACAAGGCCCTTGTTCTCACCATTTTACTTTAGCAACTACGCACACTCACTCCTACTCAGGCCCCCCATGTTATGTGGCTGTTTACTCCTCTTCCCAAGCGTTTCCTCTCCCCTGAACCCCCAAACAGTTCTGCCCTTCTCCAGAACTGCCATCCACAGAACTCCATCCTCCAGCACCTCAGAGTCAATTTTGCCAAGAGCCCTTGGACTCTCCTTGCCATTAGCCTTTCTGATTTGATTGACCCATGGACAATTCAACCTTCTGCTCTGGGCATCATTACTGTTGCTACTGCATGTTAATTGTTAACTGCACTCTGGGATGTCATCATCTGGTTATTTTATTGTTGCTATTGCATGTTAACTGTTAACTGCTCCCTGGCTAGGTGGCGAGAACCCGGGCTTGGGAGTCAGAGGTTCTAATCCCAGCTCTGTCACTTGTCAGAGCTAGGCAAGCCACTCAACTTCTCAGCCTCAGTTACCTCATCTGTAAAATGAGGATTAAGACTGTGAGCCCCATGTAGGACGCCTGATTACCTTGTATTCCCCCCAACACTCAGAACAGTGCTTCACACATAGTAAGTGCTTAACAAATGCCATTATTATTATCATCTGTTTATTTTATTGTTGCTATTGCATGTTAATTGTTAACTGCTTGCTGTGCTGTCATTTATCTCGCTGACCTCACCATGAACTATCAACTCCCCTGCTCCAATCTGCCTTTCCCAGTCCTCACCTTCCCCTTTCTCTCTCCCTCCCCGCTCTTTCCCTCCCTTTCCCCCATCCCCACTCCTCCTCCCCACCCCCTCCCCAGAATCCCTCTGTACCAGCACCAACCCTCATCCCCTCCCTTCCAACCCTCTTCCCTCCCCTCTCCCCAACCCGGCCCCATCCCAGTTCTCCTTTCTCATTGCCACCCTTCATCCCCCTCTTCCTGCCCAGGCCCCCACCAACTCATTCCCATCCAAACCCTCCCCATCACTTGCACCCTTCCTCCTTCCTCCCCTCCCTCCACAGCTGCTGCCAAGTGTGGCCTATGGAAACCCCAGCTTATTATAGGTAAGCTCCCGTTCATCCCTGACCTGTTCGGAACCTTTCCCACTGCTTTCTCCTCGCCCTTACTGAGACCCAGATGACATAGTCATCTCACCCCAGATGACATAGTCTCTTCTGCTGCTCTCTCCAGAGGAGGCCTCTTCTCCCACTCCCCCAGACTTTCCAGGAAAGGAGGAGGTGTCAGTTTCCTTCTCGCACCCCAATGTTGCTTTCACACCATCCCTCCTCCTCCTTCTCTTTCCTTCCCCTCCTATAAAGCCCATACTATTCGACTCTACCACCCTCTCCAAATTCTTGTAACTGTAATCCAGACACCGCCCCCCGGCCCTACCTCCACCTTTTTTTTAACGATTTTGACCCCTTTCTCACCTTCCTTCTCTCCTTTTCCACGCACACTCTGATCTTCAGAGATTTCAACATCCACAGTGATGACCCCGATGACTCCTCTGCCACCTGCCTTCTATCTCTCCTTGACTCTACCAAACTACTGCTCCACCCCACCTCACCCACTCACCAATTTGGTCACACCCTCGTCCTCAACATCTCCTATCACTGCACTATCTCCATCCTCACCAATTCTGCAATTCCTCTTTGATCATAACCGTCTAACCTGCCTCCTCTCTCTCACTCCTTCTTCCATAAATCTATATTACTTTCTACAGAGACCTCCGCTGTCTCAACCTCACACATCTCTCTCAGATCATCACACCCCACCTCGCCTCCCTATCTTCTCTACCCACTCTTAATAACCAGATTACTGCTCTCAACTCCACCCTCTCTACTCAACTCAACTCACTCATCCCCTTTCCCTTCGCTGCTCTTGTATCACTAACCCACAGCCTTGGATCACTGCCACTATCCGCCTCCTTCGTTCTTATGCTTGAGCAGCTAAACACTGCTGGCGAGTGTCTAAACACAAATCCAACCCTTTACACTTTAAATTTATCCTTTCCTGACTTAACTGTCCACTCCTCTGCCAGGCAAAACTATTTTTCTTCCCTTATTGACACTCATGCCCATCACCGCAGTCAGCTGTTCCGGACATTTAACTCCCTCCACAGGCCCCGTTCCTCCCCCTCCTCTATCCCTCACCCCCAACGATCTGGCCACCTACTTCATTAGTAAAATTAACTCCGAATGTTAATTGCTAATGCTGCCATCATATGTTGTTAACTGCTGTCTGCGATGTCATCATGTGCTTATTTTTTGCCATCACATGGTAGTTATCTGCCCTCTGTGACATCATCTGCATATTTTATTGTTGCCATAGCATGTTAATTGTTAACTACCCTCTGTGATGCCATCACCTACTTATATCATTGCTACTGTGCTATTGCTTCTGCATTTCAACTGTTAACCTCCCGCTGTGCTGTCATTTACCTTGCTGACCTCACCATAAACTATCAAGTCCTTTGCTCCCAACTGCCCTTCCCATTCCTCACCTTCCACTTCCCCTCTCCCACCCAGCTTTTTTTCTCCCTTTCCCCCACCAACACCCTCACCCTCACCCCATACCCAGGATCCCTCTGTACCAGCGCCAACCCTCAACTCCTCCCTCCCAGCCGCCTCCCTCCCCTCCTCCCCGCCCCCACCCCATCCCAGTTCTCCTTTCTCATCGCCACCCCTCTTCCCAATCTAGGCCCCTGCCAACTCATCCCAATCCAAACCCTCCCCACCCCTCACACCCTTCCCCCCACCCCTCCACAGCTGCTGCCAAGTGTGGCCTCTGGAACCCCCACTCCATTATAGGTAAGCTCCCCTTCATCCTGGACCTATTCGTTTCCAGCTTTCTACTCCTCCTCTCCCTAACTGAAACATGGCTGTCTCCGGAGGACACGGTCTCTTCTGCAGCTCTCTCCAGTGGAGGCCTCTTCTTCTCCCACTCCCCCAGACTCACCGGAAAATGAGGAGGTCATCTACACTGGTTCCTTCTCCTCTGCCTTCAAACATGCCCATGTCTCTCCCATCCTAAAAAAAAACCCTCTCTTGACCCCACCTCACCTTCTAGTTATCGCCCTATCTCCCTCCTACCATTCCTTTCCAAATTCCTTGAATGAGTCGTCTACACACGCTGCCTCAAATTCCTCAACGCCAACTCTCTCCTCGACCCCCTCCAATCTGGCTTCCGCCCCTACATTCCCCAGAAACTGCCCTCTCAAAGGTCACCAATGACATCCTGCTTGCCAAATGCAACAGCTCCTACTCTATCCTAATCCTCCTCAACCTCTCAGCTGCCTTCAACACTGTGGACCACCCCCTTCTCCTCAACACGCTATCCAACCTTGGCTTCACAGACTCTGTCCTCTCCTGGTTCTCCTCATCTCTCTGGCCGTTCATTCTCAGTCTCCCTCGCGGGCTCCTCCTCCCCCTCCCATCCCCTTACTGTAGGGGTTCCTCAAGGGTCAGTTCTTGGTCCCCTTCTGTTCTCTATCTACACTCACTCCCTTGGTGAAATCATTTGCTCCCATGGCTTCAACTATCATCTCTACGCTGATGACACCCAAATCTATACCTCTGCCCCTGTTCTCTCTCCCTCCCTTCAGGCTCGGGTCTCCTCCTGCCTTCAAGACATCTCCATCTGGACATCTGCCCACCATCTAAAACTCAATATGTCCAAGACTGAACTCCTTATCTTCCCTCATAAACCCTGCCCTCTCCCTGACTTTCCCATCACTGTAGAAGGCACTACCATCCTTCCCGTCTCACCATTCTTCCCGTCTCGCAACTTTGGTGTCATCCTCGACTCTGCTCTCTCGTTCACCCCTTACATCCAATCTGTCACTAAAACCTGCCGGTCTCACCTCCGCAATATCGCCAAGATCCGCCCTTTCCTCTCCATCCAAACTGCTACCCTCAATCTCTCATCCTATCCCGACTAGATTACTGCATCAGCCTCCTCTCTGGTCTCCCGTCCTCCTGTCTCTCCCCACTTCAATCTATACTTCACGCTGCTGCCCGGATCATCTTTGTGCAGAAGTGTTCTGGGCATGTTACTCCCCTCCTCAAAAATCTCCAGTGGCTACCAATCAACCTACGCATCAGGAAAAAACTCCTCACTCTCGACTTCAAGGCTCTACATCACCTTGCCCCCTTCTACCTCACCTCCCTTCTGTCCTCCTACAGCCTAGCCCACACCCTCCGCTCCTCTGCTGCTAACCTCCTCACTGTGCCTCGTTCCTGCCTGTCCTGTTGTCGATCCCCAGCCCACGTCCTCCCCCTGGCCTGGAATGCCCGCCCTCCACACATCTGCCAAGCTAGCTCTCTTGCTCCCTTCAAAGCCCTACTGAGAGCTCACCTCCTCCAGGAGGCCTTCCCAGAGTGAGCCCCCTCCTTCGTCTCCCCCTCCTCCCCTTCCCATCCCCCCGCCTTACCTCCTTCCCCTCCCCACATCACCTGTATATATGTTTGTACAGATTTATTACTCTATTTATTCTACTTGTACATATTTACTATTCTATTTATTTTATTTTGTTAATATGTTTTGTTTTGTTGTCTGTTTCCCCCTTCTAGACTGTGAGCCCGCTGTAGGGTAGGGACCATCTCTATATGTTGCCAACTTGTACTTCCCAAGCGCTTAGTACAGTGCTCTGCACACAGTAAGCACTCAATAAATACGATTTAATGAGTGAATGAACTCCATCCAGTCTGAGCTCTCCAGTCACTCTTCCTTCTTCTCCAACCACCCTGCTCTCAACCCCCTCCGCTACTCTCTCATCCTTCCCAGCAGTATCTTCAGATGAGATCTCCACCCTCCTCTCAAGTGCTACTCCATCCACCTGTGTGTCAGACCCCATTCCCTCTCATCTAATGAAATCTCTTATCCCTCTCCTCCTCCCCTCTTTAACTTCCATTTTCTACTGCTCACTCTCCACTGGTTCCTTCCCGTCTGCCTTCACACATGCCCACATCTCCCCCATCCTAAAGAAACCCTCTCTTGACCCCAGTGCCCCTTCTATCACCCTATCTTCCTCCTACCCTTCCTTTCCAAACTCCTAGAATGAGTCATCTACACTTGCTGCCTCAAATTCCTCAACTCTAATTGTCTCCTAAATCCCCTCCAATCTGTACCCTACACTCCACCGAAACTGCCCTCTCAAAGGTCCCCAATGACCTCCTTCTTGCCAAATCCAATGGCTCCTACTCTATCCTATTCCTCCTCGACCTCTCAGCTGCCTTCGACACTGTGGACCACCCCCTTCTCAACATGCTAACCAACCTTGGCTTCACAGACTCTGTCCTCCCCTTGTTCTCCTCTTATCTCTCTGGCCGTTCATTCTCAGTTTCCTTCGTGGTCTCCTCCTGCCCTTCCCATCCCCTTACTGTAGGGCTTCCTCAAGGGTAAGTTCTTGGTCCCCTTCTGTACTCCATCTATACTCATTCCCTTGGTGAATTCATTTGCTCCCATGGCTTCAACTATCACCTCTACGCTGAAGACACCCAAATCTACATCTCTGCCCTTGCTCTCTCTCTCCCTCCTTTCAGGCTCATATCTCCTCCTACCTTCAGGACATCTCCATCTGGATGTCTGCCTGCCATCTAAAACTCAACATGTCCAAGACGGAGCTCCTTATTTTCCCTCCCAACCCTGTCTTCTCCCTGACTTTCCCGTCACTGTGGACCACTACCATCCTTCCCATCTCACAAACCCGCTACCTGGTGTCATCCTTGACTCCGATCTGTCATTCACCCCACACAATCAATTCGTTACCAAAACCTGCCAGTCTCACCTCCACAACATCGCCTTTCCTCTCCATCTAAACCACTACCTTGCTGGTTCAATCTCTCATCCTATCCCGATTAGATTACTGCATCAGCCTCCTCTCTGGTCTCCCATCCTCCTGTCTCTCCCCACTTCAATCTATACTTCACGCTGCTGCCCGGATCATCTTTGTGCAGAAGTGCTCTGGGCATGTTACTCCCCTCCTCAAAAATCTCCTGTGGTTGCATATCAACCTTCAAAGCAAGTAAAAACTCCTCAATCTCAGCTTCAAAGCTCTCCATCACCTTGCCCCTTCCCACCTTACCTCCCTCTCTCCTTTTACATCCCACTCCACACACTCAACTCGTCTGCCGTTAACCTCTTCACTGTACCTCATGCTCACCAGTCTGGGGAAGGGGGTGGGGGGGGGTCTAGGCGGGGGAGGTTTCAGGGCCGCCCCTGAGCTTGAACATGGTGGCGGCTGAGGGGACCCCTGCGGAGCGCCTCCCCCGTCACCTCCCCGCGCCACCGTTGAAGCATCTCACCTCCTTCCCTTCCCCATTCATTCATTCGTATTTATTGAGTGCTTGCTGTGTGCATAGTACTGTGCTAAGCGCTGGGGAAGTACAAATCGGCAACAGCACATCCCCACAGCACCTGTATATATGTATATATGTTTGTACATATTTATTACTCTTGATTTTACTTGCACATGTCCTATGTACTCTTATTACGCTTGACTTTACTTGTACATGTCCTATTTATTTTATTTTGTTAGTATGTTTGGTTTTGTTCTCTGTCTCCCCCTTTTAGACTGTGAGCCCACTGTTGGGAAGGGACTGGCTCTATATGTTGCCAACTTGGACTTCCCAAGCGCTTAGTACAGTGCTCTGCACACAGTAAGCGCTCAATAAATACAATTGATTGATTGATTTACTCTATATATGTACATATGTTTGTACATACTTATTACTCTATTTATTTATTTTACTTGTACATATCTATTCTATTTACTTGTACTCCCCAAGAGCTTAGTACAGTGCTCTGCACACAGTAAGTGCTCAATAAATACGATTGATTGATTGATTCCTCTCCCCCTCGTCACCCTCTCCATCCCCCCATCTTACCTCCTTCCCTTCCCCACAGCACCTGTATATATGTATATATGTTTGTACATATTTATTACTCTATTTATTTACTTGTACATGTCTATTCTATTTACTTGTACTTCCCAAGCACTTTGTACAGTGCTCTGCACACAGTAAGTGCTCAATAAATACAATTGATTGATTCCCAAGTGCTTAGTACAGTGCTCTGCACACAGTAAGCGCTCAATAAATGCGATTGATTGATTGATTGATTGATTGACCCTTGGACAATGTTCTACCTCTGGTCTGGAATGCCCTCCCTCCACACATCCCCCAAACTAGCTCTCTTCCTACCTTCAAAGCCCTACTGAGAGCTCACCTCCTCCAGGAAGCCTTCCCAAACTAAGCCCTTCCCTCTTCCTCTCCTCCTCCTCTCCTCCCTATCGCCCCTCTCCTTCTGTCCTTCCCCCTTACAGCACTTGTTTATATTTGTACATATTACTCTATTTATTTTATTAATGATGTGTATATTTGCACATACTTATTACTCTATTTATTTTATTAATGATGTATATGTAGCTAAAATTCTATTTATTCTGATGGTGTGACACCTGTCTGCTTGTTTTGTTGTGCTGTCTGTCTCTCCCTTCTAGACTGTGAGCCAATTGTTGGGTAAGGACTGTCTCTATATGTTGCCGAATTGTATTTTCCAAGCACTTAGTACAGTGCTCTGCACACAGTAAGCGCTCAATAAAGACGACTGAATGAATGAATAAGTGAATGAACACTGGAGTAGAGATTAGGTAATCGGGTTGGAAACAGTCTCTATCCCACATGAGGCTAACATTCTTAAATACCCATTTTACAGATGAGGGGACTGAGGCACAAAAGTGAAATGACTTGCCCAAGGTCATAAAGCAGACAAGTGGCCAAGTGGCCTAATGGATACAGCAATCAATCAATCAATCAATCAATCGTATTTATTGAGCGCTTACTATGTGCAGAGCACTGTACTAAGCGCTTGGGAAGTACAAATTGGCATCACATAGAGACAGTCCCTACCCAACAGTGGGCTCACAGTCTAAAAGGGGGAGACAGAGAACAGAACCAAACATACCAACAAAATAAAATAAGTAGGATAGAAATGCACAAGTAAAATAAATAAATAAATAAATAGAGTAATAAATATGTACAACCATATATACATATATACAGGTGCTGTGGGGAAGGGAAGGAGGTAAGACGGGGGGATGGAGAGGGGGACGAGGGGGAGAGGAAAGAAGGGGCTTGACAGCACAGGCCTGACAGTCAGAAAAATCTGGGTTCTAATCCCAGATCTGATACGTGTTTGCTGTGTGAACTAGGCCAAGTCATTTAACTTCTCTGTGCCTCAGTTACCTCACCTGTAATATAGGGATTAAGATTACGAGCCCCATGTGAGACAGGGACTGAGTCCAACCCAATTAGTTTCTATCCACCCCAGTGCTTAGAACAGTGATTGGCACACAGTAAGCGTTCAACAGGTACCATAATAATTATTATTATTACTATTATTATTACTATATGGTGGAGGTGGGATTAGAATGGACAACCTTCTGCTTCCCAGGCCCATGCTCTATCACTGTGCCATGCTCCTTGCCAAGAACCTCCGGTGGTTTCCCATCCATCTCTCCAGCAAATAAAAACTCCTTACCATACGTTTTAAGGAACTCCATTATCTCTCTTCCTCATAAATTACCTTGCTGATTTCCTAATATGACCAAACACATCTCTGTAATTTACTCCTCCATTGCCAACCTACTCCCAACCTACTCAGTCTATCTCACCATCACCCTCCTAAGCAGATTCTCCTCTGGCGAGCAACTCCTTCCCCTCTATATCTGACAGACTATTAGCTTCAAAGCCTTATTAAATTCAATTCTCCTCCAAAAGACCTTCCCTGACTAACCCCATGTCCCTCACTCCCCCTTCCCTTCTGCCTCACCCTGGCACTTCATTCATTCATTAAGTCGTATTTATTGAGCGCTTACTGCATGCAGAGCACTGTACTAAGCACTTGGGAAGTACAAATCGGCAATATATAAAGACGGTCCCTACCCAACAATGGGCTAACAGTCTAGAATGGGAGACAGACAACGAAACAAAACAAATAACACAGGTGCATGGTACATACTTGGATCTGTACCCTTTAAGCACTTGGATATTCACCTCACCCTCAGCCCTATAGCACTTAGATATGTATCCATAATTTATTTCAATGCCTGACTCCACTAGTCTGTAAGATCCTTATTAATTGTATTGTTGTACTGTATTCCCCCAAGGACTTAGTACAGTGCTCTGCATACGTACGTGCTTAATAAATACTACTGACTGATAAACGGATTGATTGATTTGAATATGAAATGGCAATAGCCAGAGCTATTCATTCATTCATTCATTCATATTTAGTGAGCACTTACTGTGTGCAGAGAACCGTATTAAGCGTTTGGGAAGTACAAGTCGGCAACAAATAGAGACAGTCCCTACCCAACAATGGGCTCACAATCTAGAAGGGGTAAACAGACAAAACAAAAATGTAGACAAGTTTCAAAACCATCAAAATAAATAGAATTATAGCTATATGCATAAACTTAAATCTCTCCTCTGGAAAAACCCCTTATAATAAATGATGTAAATTTAATTTTAAATTTGGAGTCATTCATTTCTGGAAGGATTGATTCAAATCCTGGATCTGGTCTCTTCCAATTTACTATGACAGACAGCAAAACTGTAACAACAAAAGCAGTTATAAACAACAATAATTGAAATATACAGTGACCTATAAAACTTAATCATAATATTCATTATTATCAGCATCATCATCATTGTCATGTCACGGTATTCGTTAATTGCTTACTGTGTGCCAACCCCAGTACTAAGTGCTGGGAGAGATATAGGAAAATCAGGTTGGACACAGTCACAGGGCTCATAGTCTGAAGGGAAGGAGAACAAGGATTATATCCCCATTTTACCGATTAGGAGAATGAGACAACAAAGAGATTAAGTGACCTGCCTAATGTTAAACAGCAGCAAATAAGCAGAGTCAGGATTAGAACCTGGGTCTGTAACCCTCTTTACACTATATACCTTATTGTGGGTGGGGAACATGTCTACCAACTCTGTTATATTCTATTCTCCCAAGCTTCATTCATTCAACTGAATTTATTGAATGCTCATGTGTGCAAAGCACTGTACTACAAGCTTGGAAAGTACAATTCAGCAACAGAGTGCAGTACTGTGCTCTGCACACAGTAAAAGCTCAATAAATACAATTAATCAATTAATTAAATCCACCTCTGCCACTTGCCTACTAAGTGTTCTTGGGCAAGTCAAATAAATTCTCTGGCCTTCAGTTTCCTCAACTGTAACATGGGATTTAAATAAATGCCTGTTTCTGCCCCCTTCTCTCCCCACATAAGAAACTGTCTATGTTCCTTAGAATGTGGGTCCCAAGTGGACCATAATCTGGCTACCTTGTACCCAGTCCAGTGCTTAGAACAGTTCTTAAAATGGTAAGAACTGAACAAATATTAAACAAAATTATTATTATTTGTATGTCTCACTCTTTAGCTAGTAAACTACTTAAGACTAAGGTTAGACTGTAAGGTCACTGAGGTCAGGGAATATGACACAAGCACATAGTACACTACTCTGCACACACTAAGTGCTCAACAAATGCAACTGAATTGATGCTGTATGCATGCCATGGGCGGCCCTATTGAGAGGGAATCCAACCAGCAGATAGAACCTAGTTGGCATGTTTAGCATGATTTTCAGCACCTGCGTGGGCTTGAAATCTAGGGGGACCTACCCGAGTAAGTACTCATTAAAACAGAACCTAGTTCCCGAAAACTAGTTCATAAATGGCACCTTCTGTCACAATTCAACCCCCTGTCTAGACACAAGTGCCATATCAACCTCTCCCTCACCTGCGTTAGTTCTACCTTCTCCTCTGCCCCAAAACAACTTCTCCATCCTTGCTGACACTGATAATACCCAAAACAGAACGCCTCCCCTTCCCACTCAAAACCAGCTCTCTCCTGTCTGTCTCTCCTTCCTACCACTGTCGACAAAGCTATAATAATAATAATAATAATAATAATAATAATGGTATTTGTTAAGCGCTTACTATGTGCAAAGCACTGTTCTAAGCGCTGCAGAGGTTACAAGGTGATCAGGTTGTCCCACGGGGGGCTCACAGTTTTCATCCCCATTTTACAGATGAGGTAACTGAGGCACAGAGAAGTTTAGTGACTTGCCCAAAGTCACACAGCTGACAGTTGGTGGAGCTGGGATTTGAAGCTATCATTCTGTCTATATAACAACTCCATAGCGTTGGCAAGAGCCTTTGCTCTACTGCCTCAATCAATCCACATATTGAGTCTCTCACCAGATCCTGAAGATATGTCTCCCTGACAGTGCTAAAATCTGCTTGTTCCTCTGCAGAGCAACTGCTAAAATGCTCATCTAAGCACTTATCATAGGTTTCACCTTCATTACTGCAGCAGCCTTCTAATGTTCTCCCAACCATGACAACAGTTTCAAGACCCACTGTAATGCACTGCTTGGTTCCAGGTTGTTCCAGGCCTCAAGGCAGTGCACATCTTGGCCCGATCGACTTCATGGGAATGTGAATGTGAATGTGAATCACATTCAGGTGACTCTTCCATAAGCTGCCTGATCAGGAGAGCTCATATCTGGAAATACGGGGACAGTGTGAATTTAAGGGTCCCATATCCACACGATAACAGTCGTGTTGTATGTTCACCATTTACTATCTATTCACCCTGATGTCCTCTCCCATGCACTTGGTCCTCTGCCCTACACATAGTTGGTTCTAAGCTCCATCAGCGCAGTGACTACCTCTAGTAGACCCTCCAATATGCCCTGAACAGCGCCCATCTCAGAGTAAATGCTCCATAAATACAGTCCATTAACTACTATATCCCATGCTCAGCACCAATACAATCATTTTCCACGGAACTTCACTCTAAACGCCGATTTGTACTTCCCAAGAGCTTAGTAGAGTCCTCTGCACATAGTAAACGCTCAATAAATACAGTTGAATGAATGAATGAATGAATAAATGAATGGTCTGCAAATTCTAAGCATCCAAGCCAGCAAATCAAAAATGTAGACAGAAAGGACGCGAGCCTGAAATCAGAGGACTTGGTTCTAATTCCCGCTCCATTACATGTCGATTTTGTGACATGTGACCATTTTGGTTTTCGGACATGTTGACCAAATTGACAAGTCCATTTTGTGTCGACTTTGGTAAAGGCGGTCCCCTTCACTGTATTCTGGCAACTCTTCTGTAAAATGGAATTAAGACATGAAATGTGTCCAATTTAATCAGTTTGGATCTACCTCAGAGCAGAGTACAGTGTTTGGCCCATTGTAAACACTAAGCAGAAAGCATGCTTCACAGGAAAAGAGGGGAATGTGGACTGCCATTTCCAGACGAGGGAAGCCAGCTGGAATGTCCACTGATCGTGAAGTCCAGAGCCTCCCTAAATAGGAAAGACCATCTGGACCCAGAACTCTCTTCCTCTCTTCCAAGCTCTCTTCCTCTACCAGACTGAGCCCCCCTTCTCCCTCCCCTCCTCCTTCTCCTCTCCCCATCGCCCCTCCCACCTCGTTCCTACCCCCTTCCTCGCACCACAGCTCTTGTATATTTTTCTATATATTTATTACTCTATTTTATTTGTACATACTTACTATATTTATTTTATTAATGATGTATAAATAGCTATAATTCTATTTATTCTAAGGGTATTGAAGCCTGTCTACTTGTTTTGTTTTGTTGTCTGTCTCCCCCTTCTAGACTATGCGCCCGTTGTTGGGTAGGGACCATCTCTATATGTTGCCGATCTGTACTTCCCAAGCGCTTAGTTCAGTGCTTTGCACACAGGAAGTGCTCAATAAATACAATTGAATGAATAAATGAACTGAATGGATGAATTTTGTATCCTTGTAAAACTATACTCTCTTTAAGAGGAAAAATTGATATGGGATGTTAAGAGAGAGAAATGACTTTTCTTTTTCCTCTCTTAGTATGATTCAAAATAAAATAATATCCTTTCCAAAATACCTTGTCGTAATCTTTTAAAGGGTAGTTGTTGTTGTGATGCTGAGAGCTTCAGATATGCCTGAACATTTTATAGAAATTATGAAGCAGCTGTTTGTTTTTTTCTCCCTCGCCTATTTTCATCTGCTCTTGCTGGGCCCATCTTAAATAGTCACTGCTTAGATATAGAGCTGCCCGTTTCCTAATACTCCTTTTCTTTATCAAACACAAGACCAAAAACCTCATGTTAAGGGCCTTAAGATACTGAACACCAAAATAAGAGGGGGAGAGTTATAGTGTTGAAACTAACACCACCCTATGATGTCTAAAATAAAGAAATGTAATATAGTGATATTTCACCTGCAACAAAAAACAGGTTCACAGGAACATTTCAGAGCTATATCACTAAAAAATATGGTGCTCCTTACCTGCATTGTAACTAGTCTGTCATCCACCATCACCTCCTTTGTCAGAAAGTCTGCACCTATTGTGGCTTTGTATTGATTACTGAACTTTTTGTTTACATACTGATTCATGAGGGATGTCTTTCCCACCCTGTACCAAACAGAAAAAAGAGGGTTTGCATGAGATGAAACGTTTACATGTACTGATGTTCAGTATTAATTACAACCAGCTCTTCTATTTTGATGACATGCTTTTTCAACAAGAAACTCTGCATCAAAGAATATTCACTGCTAGAATCTTCTCCGAAGGTAAGCAATCACTGATACCCACATCAGATTTAGTTTAACCTTTCTTCTCCCCTGGTTATAGCTTAAATAACCTTGTGGGATCAGCATGGTTTAGTGGAAAGAGCACGGGCTTGGGAGTCATAGCTCGTGAGTTCCAATCCCAGCTGCTCCATATCTTATCAGCTGTGTGACTTTGGGCGAGTCATTTAACTTCTCTGCGCCTCAGTTACCTCATCTATAAAAAGGGTGATTAAGACTGTGAGCCCCACATCGGACAACCTGTTTACCTTGCAACTACCTCAGCACTTAGAACTGTGTTTGGCACACAGTAAACACTTAACAAACACCATCACCATTATTATGAGAAGCAGCATGGCTCAGTGGAAAGAGTATGGGCTTTGGAGTCACAGCTCCGCCACTTGTCAGCTGTGCAACTCTGGGCACGTCACAACTCTGTGCCTCAGTTACCTCATCTGTAAAATGGGAATTAAGACTGTGAGCTCCACATGGGGCAACCTTATTACACTGTATCTCCCCCAGCGCTTAGAAAAGTGCTTTAAGCATAGTAGGCACTTAACAAATACCATTATTATTATTATACAACTAGGTCACACACAGCTGACAATTGGCGGAGTTGGGATTGGAACCCACGACCTCTGACTCCAAGGCCCACGCTCTTTCCACTGGGCCACACTGCTTCTCACTGCTTCTAGACTGTGAGTCCGTTGTTGGGTAGGGACCGTCTCTCTATGTTGCCAACTTCTACTTCCCAAGTGTCCAGGGCTCTGCACACAGTAAACGCTCAATCAATATTATTGAATGAATGAATGAATGCTTCTTGTAACCTCCCCAGCACTTAGAACAGTGCTTTGCACATGGTAAGCACTTAATTAATGCCATCACTATTATCATTATTATTATTCCCCTCTGCCGCTGCCCGGATCATCTTTGTGCAGAAACACTCTAGGCATGTTACTCCCCTCCTCAAAAATGTCCAGTGGTTACCAATCAATCTACACATCAGGCAAAAACTCCTCACCATCGGCTTCAAGGCTCTCCATCACCTCACCCCCTCCTACCTCGCCTCCTTTCTCTCCTTCTACAGCCCAGCCCGCACCCTTCTCCTCTGCCGCTAATCTCCTCACTGTGCCTCATTCTCGCCTGTCCCGCCATCGACCCCCGGCCCTCATCACCCCCCTGGTTTGGAATGCCCTCCCTCCGAAAATCCGCCAAGCTAGCTCTCCTCCTCCCTTCAAAGCCCTACTGAGAGCTCACCTCCTCCAGGAGGCCTTCCCAGACTGAGCCCCCTCCTTCCTCTCCCTCTACTCCCCCTCCCATCCCCCCCACCTTACCTCCTTCCCTTCCCCACAGCAACTGTAAATATGTATATGTTTGTACATATTTATGACTCTATTTATTTTACTTGTACATATTTATTCTATTTATTTTATGTGGTTTATATGTTTAGTTTTGCTGTCCATCTCCCCCTTCTAGACTGTGAGTCCGCTGTTGGGTAGGGACCGCCTCTATATGTTACCAACTTGTACTTCCCAAGCGCTTATTACAGTGCTCTGCACACAGAAAGCGCTCAAGAAATACGACTGAATGAATGAATGAATGAATGAATTTGACAGTACTCCCCCTTCAATCCATATCACTTATATACATTCGTAATTAATTTTATCATTTGACTCCCCTTCTAGACTGGGCAGGGAACATGTCTACCAACTCTACTCTGTTACACTTGCCAAGTACATGCTTAGAGGGTACAGATCCAAGTGTATGAGCAAAACAGAAAGGAAAAGAGTAGAGGAAATGAGAACTTAGTTGGGGAAAGGCCTCCAGGAAGAGATATGACATGTTACAACTGGCCAGAGCATCCTCAAATGATAAATACTTACCCCGAGTCTCCTAGGATGATAACTTTCAGCAATACCTTCTTCCTAGATGTCATCTTCAAACTAGAAAACCAAGAGAGAAGTACTATAAGTCTGATACATAGCTGAATTATATATAATAATAATAATAATAATGATGATGGCATTTGTTAAGCACTTACTATGTGCAAAGCACTGTTCTAAGCGCTGGGGGGATACAACGTGATCAGGTTGTCCCACTTGGGGCTCACAGTCAATCCCCATTTTACAGATGAGGTAACTGAGGCTCAGAGAAGTTAAGTGACTTGCCCAAGGTCACACAGCAGACATGTGGCGGAGCCAGAATTCAAACCCAAGGCCTCTGACTCCAAAGCCCGGGCTCTTTCCATTGAGCCACGCTGCTTCTCTAATATAATATAATATATAATTATATATTACATAATATATATTATATATTATATAATAAATAATTATAATATATTATAATATATTATATGATATATAATTATGATATATAATTATATATTGTATAATTATATTATAATTATTGAATTATAATATAATTCAATCAATCAGTCAATCATTGGTAGTTATAGAGTGCTTTCTGTGTGCAAAGCTCTGTACTAGCATTTAGGAGAGTACAATAACAGAGTTGGTAAAAATGTTCCTTGTCCACAAGGAGCTTACAGTCTAGCAAGAGTAATTATACTCTGGTTTTCAATAGTACTTTTATTCCCAAAGCACTCTCATACTATTTAGCTTATTTTTGCCCTCATAACAACCTATTAAGGTAAGTAAGAAAGGCAAGTATTTTTATACAAATTTTGCAGATGAGAACACTGAGGTACAGTGAAGTTTAGTCACTTGCCCACAGTCATAATGTAAGTTAGAGTTACAGCTCATACTTGAACCTAGGTCCTCCGGCTCCTAGACCAGAGCTTTACCATTTCATTATGTTGCTTCTCCTAAACTTGGGCTGAGAAGGACACAGTATTTTGAAAACTGAAAGGATGATCAGAGCTACCTACCTCATTTTTCTGATTCTGTTTTGATCAGACTGGGTAAGTTAAACCTGTTAATGATTCAACAATTAAGACTACATGAAAACTGACTATCAGAAACACTTGAAATTTTAAAACAAAGAACTTGAGCACTAAAGAACTGGAATATAGAACATGAAGTAGGATTAGACAGATGTAGTGTTCTCTCCTAATTCCAGTCAAAATTTAAAAAGTCATGTGATTTTGACAGTTTAAAGCTATAACTGACTTTAGGCACTGGAAATTATGGAGCCTATATGGGGTTTACAGTCAAAGTGAGAGGGAGACTGTAACTGTAGACTGGACGGTGTCCAATCTGGTTAGCTTGCACATGGCCTTTGGAAGTCCCGCTCCATTATAGGTAAGCTACCTTTCATCCTGAACCTATTCCTTTCCAGCTCTCTACTACTCCTTGCCCTAACCAAAACATAGCTCTCTCTGGATGACATGGACTCTTCTGCTCTCTTCAGTGGAGGCCTCTTCTTCTCACAGTCCCCCAGACTCAATGGAAAAGGAGGAGGTGTGGGTTTCCTTCTAGCTCCCCAAGGTCACTTTCAATCAATCAATCAATCGTATTTATTGAGTGCTTACTGTGAGCAGTGCTTTCACACTATCCCTCCTCCCCCCTCCTTTTCCTTCCCTTCCTTGTAGCCTATTCCTCTGCTCTCCCGACCCCATCTATCTTTCTCAGCACATCACACCCCACCTCACCTCCCTTTCCTCTCTACCCTATCTTGATGATCAGATTACTGCTCTCAACTCTACTCTCTCTACTCAACTCAACTAGTTCGCTCCCCTTTCCCTTCGCTGCTCTCGTATCACTAACCCACAGCCTTGGATCACTGCCACTACCCGCCACCTTCCTCTTATGCTTGAGCTGCTGAACGATGCTAGTGAAAGTCCGAACACCAAGCCAACCTTGTTCACTTCAAGTTTATCCTTTCCTGCCTTAACTCTGCCCTTTCCTCTGCCAGGCAAAACTATTTCTCCTCCCTTATTGACACCCATGCCCATCATACCTGTCAGCTCTTCCATTCATTTAACTCCCTTCTCAGGCGCCCTGTTCCTTCCCACCCCCTATCCCTCACCCCCAACGATCTGGCCTCCAACTTCATTAGTAAAATTAACTCCATCAAGTCTGAGCTCCCCAAAGTCACTCCTCCCCCTTTTCCAACCGCACTGCTCTCAATCCTATCTGCTACTCTCCCATCCTTCCCAGCAGTATCTTCAGATAAGATCTCCTCCCTCCTCTCTAGTGCTACTCCGGCCACCTGTGCTTCAGACCCCATTTCCTCTCATCTATGAAATCTCTCGCCCCTCCCCTCCTCCCCTCCTACACTTCCATCTTCAACCACTCACTCTCCACTGGTTCTTTGCCCTCTGCCTTCAAACATGCCCATGTCTCCCCCATCCTAAAAAAAACCCTCTCTTGACCCCACCTCCCCTTCTAGATATCGCCCGATCTCCCTCATACCATTCCTTTCCAAACTCCTTGAATGGGTCGTCTACATGCGCTGCCTTGAATTCCTCAACACCAACTCTCTCCTCGACCCCCTCCAATCTGGCTTCCATCCCCTACACTCCCCAGAAACTGCCCTCTCAAAGGTCACCAATGACAACCCGCTTGCCAAATCCAACAGCTCCTACTCTATCCTAATCCTTCTCAACCTCTCAGCTGCATTCAACACTGTGGACCACCCCCTTCTCCTCAACATGCTATCCACCCTTGGCTTCACAGACTCTGTCCTCTCCTGGTTCTCCTCATCTCTCTGGCCGTTCTTTCTCACTCTCTTTTGCGGGCTCCTCCTCTCCCTCCCATCCCCTTACTGTAGGGGTTCCTCAAGGGTCAGTTCTTGGTCCCCTTCTGTTCTCTATCTACACTCACTCCCTTAGTAAACTCATTCGCTCCCACGGCTTCAACTATCATCTCTACGCTGATGACACCCAAATCTACATCTCTGCCCCTGCTCTCTCTCCTTCCGTTCAGGCTCGGGTCTCCTCCTGCCTTCAAGACATGTCCATCTGGATGTCTGCCCGCCATCTAAAACTCAATATGTCCAAGACTGAACTCCTTATCTTCCCTCGCAAACCCTGCCCTCTCCCTGACTTTCCCATCATTGTAGACGGCACCACCATCCTTCCCATCTCACAAGCCTGCAACCACGGTGTCATCCTCGACTCTGCTCTCATGTTCAACCCTCACATCCAATCTGTCACTAAAACCTGCTGGTTTCACCTCCGTAACATCGCCAAGATCCGCACTTTCCTCTCCATCCAAACCGCTACCTTGCTGGTTCAATCTCTTATCCTATCCCGACTGGATTACTGCATCAGCCTCCTCTCTGGTCTCCCATCCTCCTGTCTCTCCCCACTTCAATCTATACTTCACGCTGCTGCCCAGATCATCTTTGTGCAGAAGTGCTCTGGGCATGTTACTCCCCTCCTCAAAAATCCCCAGTGGTTACCAATCAACCTATGCATCAAACAAAAACTCCTCACTCTCGGCTTCAAGGCTCTCCATCACCTTGCCCCCTCCTACCTCACCTCCCTTCTCTCCTTCTACAGCCCAGCCCGAACCCTCCGCTCCTCTGCCGCTAACCTCCTCACTGTACCTCGTTCTCCCCTGTCCCGCCGTCAACCCCCAGCCCAAGTCCTCCCCCTGGCCTGGAATGCCTTCCCTCTGCACATTCGCCAAGCCTTCCTCCCTTCAAAGCCCTATCGAGAGCCCAGCTCCTCCAAGAGGCCTTCCAGGACTGGGCCTCCTTTTTCCTCTTCTCCTCCCCATTCCCCCCACCCTACCTCCTTCCCCTCCCCCACAGCACCTGTATATATGTCTGTACAGATTTATTACTCTATTTATTTTACTTGTATGTATTTACTATTCTATTTCTTTGTTAATGATGTGCATCTAGCTTTATTTCTATTTATTCTGACAACTTGACCCCTGTCCACATGTTTTGTTTTGCTGTCTGTCTCCCCCTTCTAGACTGTGAGCCTCTCCACTTGTTGCCAACTTGTACTTCTCAAGCGCTTAGTACAGGGCTCTGCACACAATAAGCGCTCAATAAATAAAATAAAATAAATAAGTTAAATGAATGAATGAATACTAAGCACTTGGGAAAGTACAATTCAACAATAAAAGGTGATATTCCGTGCCTAGAATGAGTTTACAATTTAGGGGGTGCAGGGGAAAAAAGGCAACAAAACAAATAAATAAAGTTACAGATATGTACATAAATGATGCAGCGCTGAGAGGTGGGAAGAGCAAAAGGAGCAAGTCAGGGTAATGCAGAAGGGAGTGGAAGATGAGGAACAGTGGGGTTTAGTCTGGGAAGGCCTCTGGAGGAGATGTGTCTTCAAAAGGCTTTGAAGGCCATGAGAGAGTGATTGTCTGTTAGATTTGAGGAAGGAGGGTGTTCCGGACCAGAGGCAGGATGTGGGTGAGGGGTCGCCAGCAAGACAGGCAAGATCACAGCAAAGTGAGAGCTTAGCACTAGAGGAGTGAAGGTTAGAACTAGAGGAGTGAACCGTGCCCATTGGCCTCACCAGTTCTAGATATTTAATTCCCTCCTCAAACCTCCTTTCCCCCTGCCTCCAATATCCCTTAATCCTAATCACTTGGCCACCAAAGCTACTGAAAAATTTACACTATCAGATATGACCTCCCTAAAACCTTCTCTGTCCCCACGCTTCCTGCCCTTCAACTCTCCAAAATAATAATAATTTTGGTATCTGTTGAGCACTTACTATGTGCCAGGCACTGTATTAAGCACTGGGGTGGATACAAGCAAATCAGGTTGGACAAATTTCCTGTCCCACAAGGAGCTCACAGTCTCAATCCCCATTTTACAGATGAGGTAACTGATGCACAGAAGTGAAGTGACTTGCCCAAGGTCACATAGCGGACAAGTGGCAGATCCTGGATTAAAACCCATGATATTCTGATTTCCAGGCCCGTGCTTTATCTATTATGCTATCCTGCTTCTCCACCTTTCCTAGCAGAATCTCTAGAGGAGATTGTCTGCTTTCTCTCTAAATCTACCTAAGCATCTGACACCACTCCTTTCTTCCTTAGTGAAAAGAAGTTAGGCTTGAGTCAGAGGTCGTGGGTTCTAATCCCGGCTCTGCCACTTGTCTGCTGTTAGACATTTGGCAAGACACTTAACTTCTATGGGCCTCAGTTCCCTCATCTGTAAAAGGAGGATTAAGATTGTGAGCCTCAGGCGGGACAACCTGATAACCTTGTATCTACCCCAGCACTTAAAAACAGTGTTTGGCACATAGTAAGCACTTAACAAATACCATCATCATCATTATTATTATTACTATTACCAAAACATTTGACCCCTCCTATTATCCCTCCCTAACACTATATTCAACTTGTTTGCTCTCCAAAGGCTTTTTCCCCTTAAACACATTCATGTCTCCCCTATCCTAAAGAAACCCTCCCTCAACCCCATGGCTCCCTCCAGTTATTGCTCCATCTCCCCCATATCATTCTTCCCTAAACTCCTTGAGTGAGTTGTCTACAACCACTATCTCAAGTTCCCCTCCTCCAATTCTCTTCTTGACCCCCTCCAATCTGGCTTCCACAGTATGTTGCCAACTTGTACTTCCCAAGTGCTTAGTACAGTGCTCTGCACACAGTAAGCACTCAATAAATACGATTGATTGATTGACTGATTCACTCTACAGAAACTACTCTCTCAAAGGTCACAAATGATTTCCTTCTTGCCATATCCAATGACTACTTCTCCATTCTAATCCTCTTAGTCTACCCAGACTGAGCCCCCTCCTTCCTCTCCCCCTCATCCCCCTCTCCATCCCCGGGTCTCACCTCCTTCCCTTCCCCACAGCACCTGTATATATGTATATATGTTTGTACATAGTTATTACTCTATTTATTTATTTATTTATTTTACTTGTACATATCTACTCTATTTATTTCATTTTGTTAGTATGTTTGGTTTTGTTCTCTGTCTCCCCCTTCTAGACTGTGAGCCCACTGTTGGGTAGGGACTGTCTCTATATGTTGCCAACTTGTACTTCCCAAGAGCTTAGTACAGTGCTCTGCACACAGTAAGCGTCAATAAATATGATTGATTGATTGATTGACATTGATTTTAGCAGCCTTGGCAGTGTGGACTAAACACCATGCGAACCTCGTTCACTTCAAGTTTATCCTTTCCTGCCTTAACTCAGCCCTCTCTTCTGCCAGACAAAACTATTTCTCCTCCCTTATTGACACCCATGCCGATCACCCCCGCCAGCTCTTCCGTACATTCAACTCCCTTCTCAGGCCCCCGGTTCCTCCCCCTCCTCCTTCCCTCACCCCCAACGATCTGGCCTCCTACTTCATTAACAAAATTAAATCCATCAGGTCCGACCTCCCCAAAGTCTCTTCCCCCCTTTCTCCAACCCCCCGGCTCTCAACACTCTCTGCTACTCTCCCATCCTTCCCAGCAGTATCCTCAGAGGAGCTCTCATCCCTCCTCTCAAGTGCTACTCCAGCCACCTGTGCTTCTGACCCCATTCCCTCTCATCTCATGAAATCTCTCGCTCCATCCCTTCTCCCCTCCTTAACTTCCATCTTCAACCACTCACTCTCCACTGGTTCCTTCCCCTCTGCCTTCAAACATGCCCATGTCTCTCCCATCCTAAAAAAACCCTCTCTTGACCCCACCTCACCTTCTAGTTATCGTACCATATCCCTCCTACCATTCCTTTCCAAACTCCTTGAACGAGTTGTCTACACGCGCTGCCTAGAATTCCTCAACAACAACTCTCTCCTCGACCCCCTCCAGTCTGGCTTCCGTCCCCTTCATTCCACGGAAACTGCCCTCTCAAAGGTCACCGATGACCTCCTGCCTGCCAAATCCAACGGCTCATACTCTGTCCTAATCCTCCTCGACCTCTCAGCTGCCTTTGACACTGTGGACCACCCCTCTCCTCAACACGCTATCTGACCTTGGCTTCACAGACTCTGTCCTCTCCTGGTTCTCCTCTTATCTCTCCGGTCATTCTTTCTCAGTCTCTTTTGCAGGCTCCTCCTCCCCCTCCCATCCTCTTACTGTGGGGGTTCCCCAAGGTTCAGTGCTTGGTCCCCTTCTGTTCTCAATCTACACGCACTCCCTTGGCGACCTCATTCGCTCCCATGGCTTCAACTATCATCTCTACGCTGATGACACCCAGATCTACATCTCTGCCCCTGCTCTCTCCCCCTCTCTCCAGGCTCGCATCTCCTCCTGCCTTCAGGACATCTCCACCTGGATGTCTGCCCGCCACCTAAAGCTCAACATGTCCAAGACTGAACTCCTTGTCTTCCCTCCCAAACCTTGTCCTCTCCCTGACTTTCCCATCTCTGTTGACAGCACTACCATCCTTCCTGTCTCACAAGCCCGCAAACTTGGTGTCATCCTCGACTCCGCTCTCTCATTCACCCCTCACATCCAAGCCGTCACCAAAACCTGCTGGTCTCAGCTCCGCAACATTGCCAAGATCCGCCCTTTCCTCTCCATCCAAACTGCTACCCTGCTCATTCAAGCTCTCATCATATCCCGTCTGTACTACTGCACCAGCCTTCTCTCTGATCTCCCATCCTCGTGTCTCTCTCCACTTCAATCCATACTTCATGCTGCTGCCCGGATTATCTTTGTCCAGAAACGCTCTGGGCATATTACTCCCCTCCTCATAAACCTCCAGTGGCTACCAATCAATCTGCGCATCAGGCAGAAACTCCTCACCCGGGGCTTCAAGGCTCTCCATCACCTCGCCCCCTCCTACCTCACCTCCCTTCTCTCCTTCTACTGCCCAGCCCGCACCCTCCGCTCCTCCGCCGCTAATCTCCTCACCGTACCTCGTTCTCGCCTGTCCCGCCATCGACCCCCGGCCCACGTCATCCCCCGGGCCTGGAATGCCCTCCCTCTGCCCAACCGCCAAGCTAGCTCTCTTCCTCCCTTCAAGGCCCTGCTGAGAGCTCACCTCCTCCAGGAGGCCTTCCCAGACTGAGCCCCTTCCTTCCTCTCCCCCTCGTCCCCCTCTCCATCCCATCTTACCTCCTTCCCTTCCCCACAGCACCTGTATATATGTATATATGGTTGTACATATTTATTACTCTATTTATTTATTTATTTATTTTACTTGTACATATCTATCCTATTTATTTTATTTTGTTGGTATGTTTGGTTTTGTTCTCTGTCTCCACCTTTTAGACTGTGAGCCCACTGTTGGGTAGGGACTGTCTCTATGTGTTGCCAATTTGTACTTCCCAAGCGCTTAGTACAGTGCTCTGCACATAGTAAGTGCTCAGTAAATACGATTGATGATGATGATGATGGACCATTCCCTTCTCCTGGAAACATTATCCAATCTCAGCTCACTGATATGTTCCTCTCTGGTTTTCCCCCTATCTGATCAATTATTCTCCATCTCCTTTAACTCCTACCACCTAAGCATGGGTGTCATTCAAAGTTCAGTTCTGGGTGCCCTTCTATTCTCCATCTACACTCACTTCCTTGGAGAGCTCATTCACTCACATGGCCTCAACTACCACCTCTATGCACATGATACCCAAATCTCCACCTCCAGCCCTGATCTCTCTCCAACTCTGCAGTCTCACATCTCCCCCTACACCACAAACACACTGGACATTCCAACGTAATACTGATTGACAACTGAGTAGCTCAAGCTGGGGCGTCGGCAGGCTTAGGGAACAAGCAGTGCCCAAGGAGCTTATTCCAGGACAGGCCTCTGCCCACTGCCCCTCATTACCCTGTTCTCACCTTGAGGACCCCTTAATCTTGTCTGGCAGGTCCTTTTGAAGTCCACCTGTCCCTTCTCTCCTGCTTATCTACATGGCACTGTAGGTGTAATAATTTAATCAGTTTCTAAATCTGCACTACTTAAATAGCCATCACGATCAATCACCATTTTAAAAATAATAATAATAATAATAATGGCATTTGTTAAGCATTTAGTATGTGCAAAGTACTGTTCTAAGCACTGGGAAGGATACAAGGTGATCAGGTTGTCCCACGCGGGGCTACCAGTCTTAAATGCCCATTTTGCAGATGAGGTCACTGAGGCCCAGAGAAGTGAAGTGACTTGTCCAAGGTCACACAGCTGACAAGTGGCGGAGCCGGGATTTGAACCCATGACCTCTGACTCCCAAGCCCGGGCTCTTTCCACTGAGTCACGCTGCTTCTCCATTTTCAAGTTCAGCCATAATGTGTGTTTCACTACATATTTTTATTAGGATATGCTGACCAAATTAGGTAGCATTCTTCCAAAATATGTCTAGATACACTATGGTGTGATGTTTACAAAAACAATGTATACTCAGAAATAGACATTCATTCATTCATTCATTCAATTGTATTTATTGAGTGCTTACTGTGTGCAGCGCATTGTACTAAGCGCTTGGGAAGCACAAGTTGGCAACATATAGAGACGGTCCCTACCCAACAATGGGTTCACAGTCTAGAAGGGGGAGACAGACAACAAAACAAAACATGTAGACAGGTGTCAAAATCGTCAGAACAAATAGAATTAAAGCTATATGCACATCATTAACAAAATAAATAGAGTAGTATATATGTACACGTAAAATGGAGTAGTAAATATTTACATATATATACAAGTGCTGTGGGGAGGGGAAGGAGGTAGGGTTGGGGGGGATTGGGAGGAGGAGAGGAAAAAGGGGGCTCAGTCTGGAAAGGCCTCCTGGAGGAGGTGAGCTCTCAGTAGGGCTTTGAAGGGAGGAAGAGAGCTACCTTGGTGGAGTGTGGAGGGAGGGCATTCCAAGCTGAGGAAGGATGTGGGCTGGGGGTCAATGGTGGGACAAGCGAGAACAAGGCATCATGAGGAGGTCAGCAGCAGAGGAGCAGAGGGTGCGGGCTGGGCTGTAGAAGAAGAGAAGGGAGGTGAGGTAGGAGGGGTGATGGAAAGTCCTGAAGCCGAGCGTGAGGAGTTTTTGTTTGATGCGTACTTTGACTGGCAGCCACTGGAGATTATTGAGGAGGGGAGTAACATGCTCTGAGCGTTTCTGTACAAACATATTCTAGGAAGCAGAGTGAAGTACAGACTGAAGTGGGGAGAGACAGGAGGCTGGGAGATCAGAGAGGAGGCTGATGCAGTAATCCAGTCGGGATAGGATGAGAGATTGAACCAGCGAGGTAGCGGTTTGGATGCAGAGGAAAGGGAAGATCTTGGCAATGTTGTGGAGGTGAGACTGGCAGGTTTTGGTGATGGATTGGATATATACATATCTGTAATATATATCCCTCTCCTAACTGCAAGCTCATTGTGGGCAGGGAATGTGTCTGTTATATTGTTATATTCTATTCTCTTAAGCACTAAGTACACTCCTCTGTACATAATATGCATTCAATAAATACGACTTACTGTCTTTTCAACCACTCACTCCTGCATCGCTGTGACTAGCTCCCTTTGTCCATCCCCTCTTCTAACCCCACAGCACTTATGTACGTCTGTAATTTTATTTATTTATATTAATGTTTGTCTCCCCCTCTAGACTGTAAGCTTGTGGTGGGCAAGGAACATATCAGTAATTGTTATACTTCACTCTCCCAAATGCTTACTACAGTGTTCTGCACACAAAAAGCACTCAATAAATATTTAAGCCACTAAATATGGTCAGTTCTATCGTCACAACACCAAAATCCGCCCCTTTGTTTCCATCCAAACTGCTATGACACTAATGCAAGCACTTATTCATTCATTCATTCATTCATATTTGTTGAGTGCTTACTGTGTGCACAGCACTGTACTAAGCGCTTGGGAAGTACAAGTCAGCAACATATACAGATGGTCCCTACCCATCAACAGGCTCACACTCTAGAAGGGGGAGACAGACAACAAACAAAATATGTAGACAGATGTCATACCTATCAGAATAAATAGAATTATAGCTCTATGCACATCATTAATAAAATAAATACAGTAGTAAATATGTAGAAGTAAAATAAATAGAGTAATGAATATGTACAAATATACACAAGTGCTGAGGGGAGGAGAAGGAGGTAGTGCAGAGGAGGGGGACGATGGGGAGGAGCATCCCACCTTGATTATTGTATCAGCCTCCTTGCTGACCTCCCTGCCTCCTCTTTCCACTCCAGTCCATAAACCATTCTGTTGCCCAAATAATTTTAATAATAATGATAATAATAATAATAATAATAATGGCATTTGTTACGCATTTACTTTGTGCCAAGCACTGTTCTAAGTGCTGGGGTAGATACAAGGTAATCAGGTTGTCCCACGTGGGGCTCACAGTTTTAATCCCCATTTTACAGACAAGGTAATTGAGGCACAGAGAAGTTAAGTGACTTGCCCAAAGTCACACAGCTGACAAGTGGCAGAGTTGGTACTAGAACGCACATCCTGATTCCCAAGTCCGTGCTCTTTCCACTAAGCCACGCTGTTTCTCAGTTTTTCCTTCAAAAATGTTCAGACATTTCCCCACTCCTCAAAAAACTCAAGGATTGCCCAATCACCTCCACATCAAGCAAAAACTCCTCTCCACTGGCTTTAAAGCATTTACCCACCATACCAGCTTCTACCTCAACTTGCTGCTCTCCTACCACAACAGAGCCCGCACACTTCGCTCCTCTGGTGCCAACATTCTCACTGTATCTCGATCTCATCCATCTCACCCTTGATCTCTTCCCCACATCTTTCCTTTGGCCTGGAATGCCCTCCCTCCTCATATCAGATAACTGCTCTCCACTTCAAAGCCTTACTGAAGGCACATCCCCTCCAAGAATCCTTCCCTGAGTGAGCCCTCCTCTCATCAGTCCCTTCTGCATTGCTTACTTGCTCCTCCATTCATCCACCCTCCCATCCATAAAGCATATTGTATATATTTGCATATATCTGTAATCTATTTATTTATTTATATTAATACCTGTCTCCCCCTCTAGACTGTGAGCTCATGTGAGCAGGAATGTGTCTGTTTGTTGTTCTATTGTACTCTTCCAAGCGCTTTGCACACAATAACCACTCAGTAAATATGAATGAATGCATGAATGAATGAATGAATACGACTTACTAGCTGACTTCACCACCAGTGAAAAGCACTGCCTCCTCACCCCTGCTAGGGAGAGAATGAAGGGGGCAAGGGAGATTTTAGGGCATTTAGGTCTTATGGTTTCCATTTTACTAATAGTGTATGTGGGCAGGTCATTAGGAGATGAACATGGGGTAAAGGAATGGGGAGTTTGGTGGGAATTATTGGTCTGAAACAACTAGCAAGGAAAATGGGCATGGCAGACAATAAGGATGGAGAAATAATGTTGCTGGACAAGGAGAGGGCAGAGTTAAAGATGGTAAAGATAGATATCAGGTGTGTAAGATAAGCCTGATACCTAGATTTCTGCCACCAGTGCTCCACAGCTTGTGCAGAGAAGTGGAGGAAGCCTTCTGTGGAGGTGATCCAGTGTTTACAGTGCTCTGCACATAGTAAGCGCTCAATAAATACGATTGATGATGATGAGCAAAGGATCAGGGAAACAAGTGACTGACTTCACTGTAGAGGGCAGTGTTGAGGACCTCAATTTGGGGTTTTTGTAGTTTGGATGGGGAAAAAAATTGGATTGAGTCCAAAGACTGAAGGTCTCTGTGGGGAACAGAACAGATTTGCGGGGTGAGACACAGGGTATGGGAAGGAATCCTAATCCTCCTCGACCTCTCAGCTGCCTTTGACACTGTGGACCACCCCCTTATCCTCAACACGCTATCAAACCTTGGCTTCAAACCTTGGCTTCACAGATTCCATCCTCTCCTGGTTCTCCTCTTATCTCTCCAGCTGTTCATTCTCAGTCTCCTTTGCGGGATCCTCCTCCCCCTCCCATGCCCTTACTGCACGGGTTCATCAAGGGTCAGTTCTTGGTCCTCTTCTGTTCTCTATTTACACTCACTCCCTTGGTGAAATCATTTGCTCCCATGGCTTCAACTATCATCTCTAGGCTGATGACACCCAAATCTATATCTCTGCCCTTGCTCTCTCTCCCTCCCTTCAGGCTCAGATTTCTTCATTCATTCATTCATTCAATCGCATTTATTGAGCACTTACTGTGTGCAGAGCACTGTACTAAGCGCTTGGGAAGTACAAGTTGGTAACATATAGAGACGGTCCCTATTTATTAAGTGCTTACTATGTGCAAAGCACTGTTCTAAGCACTGGGGAGGTTACAAGGTGATCAGGTTGTCCCACGGGGGCTCACAGTCTTCATCCCCATTTTACAGATGAGGGAAATGAGGCACAGAGAAGTTAAGTGACTTGCCCAAAATCACACAACTGACAATTGGTGGAGTTGGGATTTAAAACCACGACCTCTTACTCCAAAGCCTGTGATCTTTCCACTGCACCACACTGCTTCTCCTGCCTTCAAGACATCTCCATCTGGATGTCTGCCTACAATCTAAAACTCAATATGTCCAAGACTGAACTCCTTATCGTCCCTCCCAAACCCTGCCCTCTCTCTGACTCTCCCATCACTGTAGACAGCACTACCATCCTTCCCTTCTCACAAGCCCGCAACCTTGGTGTCTTCCTCTACTCTGCTCTCTCGTTCACCCCTCACATCCAATCTGTCATCAAAACCTGCCAGTCTCACCTCCGCAACATCGCCAAGATCCGCCCTTTTCTCTTCATCCAAATGGCTACCCTGCTTGTTCAATCCCTACCCAACAGTGGGCTCACAGTCTAGAAGGGGGAGACAGACAAAAAAACAGAACAAGTAGACGTGTCAATAACATCAGAATTAATAGAATTATATCTATATACACATCATTAATAAAAATGCATAAATATACACAAGTGCTGTGAGGAGGGAAAGGGGGTAGGGCAGAGGGAGGTAAGGGGGTGATGGGGAGGAGGAGGAGGAGAGGAAAAAGGGGGGCTCAGTCTATGAAGGCCTCCTGGAGGAGGTGAGCTCTCAGTAGAACTTTGAAGGGAGGAAGAGAGCTAGTTTGGCGGATGTGTGGAGGGAGGGCATTCCGGGCCAGAAATAGGACATGGACAAGGAGTCGATGGCAGAACAGGTGACAACGAGGTGCAATGACGAGGTTAACAGCAAAGGAGCAGAGTATGTGGACTGGGCTGTAGAAGGAGAGATGGGAGGTGAGGTAGGAAGGAGCAAGGTGATGGACAGCTTTGAAGCCCATAATAAGGAGTTTTTGCTTCATGCGAATATTGATAGACAACCACTGGAGATTTTTGGGAAGGGGAGTGACATACCATGCTCTTATCTCTCTGGCCATTCATTCTCAGTCTCCTTTGTGGGCTCCTCCTCCCATCCCTTACTGTAGCGATTCTGCAAGGGTCAGTTCTTTGTCCCCTTCTGTTCTCTCTCTATACTCCTTTGGTGAATTCATTCATTCCCATGGCTTCAATTATAATCTATACACTGATGACACCCAAATCTACATCTCCGCCCCTGCTCTCTCTCCCTCCTTCCAGGCTCGTATCTCCTCCTGCCTTCAGGACATCTCCATCTGGATGTCTGCCCGCCATCTAAAACTCAATATGTCCAAGACTGAATTCCTTATCTTCCCTCCCAAACCCTGCCCTCTCCCTGCACTATCATCCTGCCCATCTCACAAGCCTGCAACCTTGGTGTCATCCTGACTCTGCTCTCTCGTTCACCCCTCACATCCAATCTGTCACCAAAACCTGCCAGTCTCACCTCCGCAACATCGCCAAGATCTGCCCTTTCCTCTGCATCCAAACTGCTACCCTGATGATTCAGTCTCTCAACCTATCCTGACTGTATTACTGCATCAGCCTCCTCTCTGATCTCCCATCCTCCTGTCTCTCCCCACTTCAGTCTATACTTCACGCTGCTGCCCAGATCATCTTTGTGCAGAAATGCTCTGGGCATTTCAAAAAAATCCTCCTCAAAAATCTCCAGTGGCTACCAGTCAACCTACACATCAGGCAAAAACTTCCTATTCTTGGCTTCAAGGCTCTTCATCACCTCACCCCCTCCTACCTCACCTCCCTTCTTTCCTTATACAGCCCAGCCTGCACCCTCCACTCCTCTGCCGCTAACCTCCTCACCGTACCTCATTTTTGCCTGTCCTGCTACAACCCCGGCCCACGTCCTCCCCCCTGGCCTGGAATGCCCACCCACTGCACATCTGCCAAGCTAGCTCTCTTCCTCCCTTCAAAGCCCTACTGAGCTCACCTCCTCCAGGAGGCCTTCCCAGGCTGAGCACCCGCTTTCCTCTCCCCCTCCCCATCCCCCCGCAATACCTCCTTCCCCTCCCCACAGCACCTGTATATATGTCTTTACGGATTTATTACTTATTTATTTTATTTGTACGTATTTACTATTCTATTTATTTTGTTAATGATGTGCATCTAGCTTTACTTCTACTTATTCTGATGACTTGACACCTGTCCACATGTTTTGTTTTGTTATCTGTCTCCCACTTCTAGACTGTGAGCCCATTGTTGGGTAGGTACCGTCTCTATGTTGCCAACTTGTACTTCCCAAGTGCTTAGTACAGTGCTCTGCACATAGTAAGCACTCAATAAATATGATTGAATGAATGAAAGTTGGGGATAAGGCTGCGGTCAGATAGACGGGTTTCAGAGTCGGGGAAGGTAGCGTTTGTACAAGGAGTTGAAGAGTGAGAAGAAGCAGGCAATGGAAAGGACACTGGGAACATCCACATGGATATAAAAGTCCCCAAATATCACTGTAGAAATGGAGGAGAGAAGTGTTTAGTACAGTGCTCTGCACATGGTAAGCACTCAATAAATACCATTGACTGGTTGATTTAATGTCTGTCTTCCTTTGTAGACTGTAAATTCCTTGTGGGCAAGGATCATAACTACAAACTATGTTGCATGGTATTTTTCCCGCTGCTTAAGTACAGTGATTTGTACACAGCCCAAGTGCTTGATGAATACCACTAACTGAACAAATTTTCAGAAAAATATATTAATCTATGAGAGTATTTGTTAATATTTACAATGTGCCAAACACTAAACTAAGCACCTAGGTCTATTAGGATGGTCTGGTTTTCATCTTAGGCAGTACCTGATGAGATACTAAAGACTGAAATACCAATTATAAAATACCTCAGCCCTACAACAAATCAGCTTTCACATAACCAGCATGGCACAGTGGGTAGAACACAGCCCTGGGAGTTAGAAGGTTATGGGTTCTAACGCTCTGGGCATGTCACTCCACTCTTCAAATATCTCCAGTAGTTGCCTGTCAACCTACCAATCAAGCAAAAACTCCTCACTCTCAGCTTCAAGGCTCTCCATCACCTCACCCCCTCCTACCTCACCTCCCTTCTCTCCTTCTACAGCCTAGCCCGCGCCTTCCGCTCCTCTGCTGCAAACCTCCTCACTGTACCTCATTCTCCCCTGTCCCACCGTCGACCCCTGCCAACGTCCTTCCCCTGGCCCGGAATGCCCTCCTTCCACACATCCGCCAAACTAGCTCTCTTCCTCCCTTCAAATGCCTACAGAGAGCTCACCCCCTATAGGAGGCCTACCCAGACTGAGCCCCCTTTTGCCTCTCCTCCTCCCCATCAAGCCCCCCGACCCTACCTCCTTCCCCTCCCCACAGCACTTATATATATTTGTACATATTTATTACTTTATTCATTTTACTTGTACATATTTATTATTCTATTTTATTAATTATGTGCATATAGCTATAATTCTATTTATTCTGACGGTTTTGACACCTGTCTACTTGTTTTGTTTCGCTGGCTGTCTCCCCATTGTAGACCGTGAGCCCGTTGTTGGGTAGGGACAGTCTCTATATGTTGCCGACTTGTACTTCACAAGAGCTTAGTACAGTGCTCTGCACAAAGTAAACGCTCAAAAAATACAATTGAATGAATGAATGAATAATCCCGCTCCACCACTTGTTCCCTGGGTGACCATGGGCAAGTCAGTTTACCTCTCTGTGGCTCAGTTATCTCATCTGTAAAATGGGGATTGAAACTGCGCCTCATAAAGGACTGGGACTGTGCCCAACCCAATTTATTTGTATTCAACCCAGTGCTTAGTTCAATGCCTGGCACATAGTAAGTGCTTAACAAATACCCTAATTATTATTATTATAACCAATTAAACAATCAGTTGTACTTAATCAGCATTTACTCTTTTGGAAGCACTGTAAAGAAGCACTGTGATTTACTAGATAGAGCACAGGCTTGGTAGTCAGGGCCTGGGTTCTACTTCTGGCTCTGCCACATGTCTGCTCTGTAATCTTGGGCAAGTAACTTAATTTACGTGGGGTTCAGTTACCTCATCTGTAAAATGGAGGTTAAGAGTGTGAGCGTTATGTGGGGCAGAGACTGCCTCCAACCTATTTAACTTGTATCTACCGTGTTCTTAGAACAGTGCTTGGCACATAGTGTTTAACAAGTACCATAATTATTGTTATAAGATAAGGACAATACAAAAACTGACTGGAAGATGAAAAGACTATGTAAGAAGGTGCAGGGGAAATTTTGGGTAAACCACACCTAACAGATCATCTTTCACCTAATAAATAATAATAATGGAATTTAAGTGCTGACTATGTGCCAAGCACTGTCTAAACACTTGGGGGGGATACATGGGGCTCACAGTTTATCCCCATTTTACAGATGGGGTAAGTGATGCACAGAGAAGTGAAGTGACAAAGTAACACAGCAGACAAGTGGTAAAGCCGGGATTACAATCCACGCCCTCTTGACTCCCCAACCCGCGCTACATCCCAATAACTAGGCGATTCCTGCTTCCAGAGTTCATTCATTCATTCACTCAATCGTATTTATTGAGCGCTTACTATGTGCAGAGCACTGTACTAAGCGCTTGGAAAGCACAACACGTCAACAGATAGAGACGGTCCCTACCCAATAATGGGCTCACTGTCTAGAAGGGGGAGACAGACAACAAAACAAAACCGTCAGAATAAACAGAATTATAGATAGATGCATATCATTAATAAAATAAATAGAATAGCAAATATGTACACGTAAAATAAATAAAGCAATAAATCTGTACAAATATATAAAAGTGCTATGGGGAGTTCGTTTAAGCGCCTCTAAAATAGTAAGATTATTTTCAACGCCAGGTACATATTTTCGGTCCCAATCAGACGCACTGATAGCCACTGACAAACTTTTTTGTTATTCCAAGTACTGTACTGAATAGCACTATAGATGAAAACGTAATATCACTGGCTCACGACCGGCGCTCTACACTAACGACTTTCAACACCTATAATGAAGGGAAAAATCCAAAATGACCTCCGAAGCACCGGATAAAGTTGCCAACTGGCCCTGTCTAATCCTTATTTCCACAGGGACTTGACCTTTCCTGTCCGTAATGAGAGAAGGGGAAAGAGAGTTACGCCTACAGATCTAGGACGCCTGCCTCATCCCTGATATAAAAAGGACAGGAGTAAAATAATTTCATTCTAAGAAACTCGTTAACCACTGATTGAGTAGATATGAAGAAGGATCCGCATCTTACCGTATAAAGTTTTGCTGAGTGGCCGTACGCTAAGGAGTCGTTTCGAGTCGAAAATTCCAGCAGTTACTCGTGTACCTATTATACGCTCTTTGCACGTCTACAATGTCCCTAATCGGAGGTTTTACAGTTCAACCCCTGACCTCGCTCACTTCCGCTCTGGCCCAACCCCAAGCGGAAATGACTGTTACGGGACTTCAAACCTCAAGTCTCGCGAGTTACGTCACTGTCAAGAGCTTAATGATTGGACTTTGAATCTCGACCGATTTTACTATCCACAGCGCAGCACAACTTGAGTTTGTTTGTAGACCAAGGAGAAAAGTGGTTGGGGAAATTTTGCCAAACTTTTCAATGAAATTAGGAGTCTATATTTGACACACGAGAGCTATGGAGTGGGAGGGAATCATGAACAATACTTTCCTGGATCCATAGTTTCAAAGAAATTGTTGAAGCACTTTTTTATAATGGCATTTATTAAGCACTTATTATGTGCAAAGCACTGTTCTAAGCGCTGAGTAGGATACAAGGTGATCAGGTTGTCCCACGGGGGGCTCACAGTCTTCATCCCCATTTTACAGATGCGGTAACTGAGGCACAGAGAAGTTAAGTGACTTGCCCAAAGTCACACAGCTGACAGTTGGCGGAGCTGGGATTTGAACCCATGACCTCGGATTCCAAAGCCCATGCTCCTTCCACTGAGCCACGCTGAAAGCATTTTTTTCTCAGGCCATTACCCGTGATGTTTCCCTCCGACGCTCTCATACCACTAACCCACAGCCCTGGATCACGGCCACTGTCCGCCTTCTTCGCTCTTATGCTCGAGCTGCCGAACGCTGCTGCAGAAAGTCTAAACACCGTGCCAACCTCGTTCACTTCAAGTTTATCCTTTCCTGCCTTAACTCAGCCCTCTCTTCTGCCAGACAAAACTATTTCTCCTCCCTTATTGACACCCATACCCTTCACCCCCGCCAGCTCTTCCGTACATTCAACTCCCTTCTCAGGCCCCCTCCTCCTTCCCTCACCCTCAACGATCTGGCCTCCTACTTCATTAACAAAATTAAATCCGTCAGGTCCGACCTCCCCAAAGTCACTTCCCCCCCTTCTCCAATCCCCCGGCTCTCAACACTCTCTGCTACTCTCCCATCCTTTACAGCAGTATCCTCAGAGGAGCTCTCATCCCTCCTCTCAAGTGCTACTCCAGCCACCTGTGCTTCTGACCCCATTCCCTCTCATCTCATGAAATCTCTCGCTCCATACCTACTCCCCTCCTTAACTTCCATCTTCAACCGCTCACTCTCCACTGGTTCCTACCCCTCTGCCTTCAAACATGCCCATGTCTCTCCCATCCTAAAAAAACCCTCTCTTGACCCCACCTCACCTTCTAGTTATCGCCCCATATCCCTCCTACCATTCCTTTCCAAACTCCTTGAACGAGTTGTCTACACGTGCTGCCTCGAATTCCTCAACAACAACTATCTCCTCGAGCCCCTGCAGTCTGGCTTCCGTCCCCTACATTCCACGGAAACTGCCCTCTCAAAGGTCACCAATGACCTCCTGCTTGCAAAATACAATGGCTCATACTCTATACTAATGCTCCTCGACCTCTCAGCTGCCTTCGACACTGTAGACCACCCCCTTCTCCTCAACACGCTATCTGACCTTGGCTTCACAGACTCCGTCCTCTCCTGGTTCTCCTCTTATCTCTCCCGTCGTTCTTTCTCAGTCTCTTTTGCAGGCTCCTCCTCCCCATTCCATCCCCTTGCTGTGGGGGTTCCCCAAGGTTCAGTGCTTGGTCCTCTTCTGTTCTCAATCTACACGCACTCCCTTGGTGACCTCATTCGCTCCCACGGCTTCAACTATCATCTCTACGCTGATGACATCCAGATCTACATCTCTGCCCCTCCTCTCTCCCCCTCTCTCCAGGCTCGCATCTCCTCCTGCCTTCAGGACATCTCCATCTGGATGTCTGCCCACCACCTAAACCTCAACATGTCCAAGACTGAACTCCTTGTCTTCCCTCCCAAACCCTGCCCTCTCCCTGATTTTCCCATCTCTGTTGACGGCACTACCATCCTTCCTGTCTCACAAGCCTGCAATCTTGGTGTCATCCTCGACTCCGCTCTCTTGTTCACCCCTCACATCCAAGCCATCACCAAAACCTGCCAGTCTCAGCTCCACAACATTGCCAAGATCCGCCCTTTCCTCTCCATCCATACCGCTACCCTGCTCATTCAAGCTCTCATCACATCCCATCTGGACTACTGCACCAGCCTTCTCTCTGATCTCCCATCCTCGTGTCTCTCTCCACTTCAATCCATACTTCATGCTGCTGCCCGGATTATCTTTGTCCAGAAACGCTCTGGGCATATTACTCCCCTCCTCAAAACCTCCAGTGGCTACCAATCAATCTGTGCATCAGGCAGAAACTCCTCACCCTGGGCTTCAAGGCTGTCCATCACCTTGCCCCCTCCTACCTCACCTCCCTTCTCTCCTTCTACTGCCCAGCCCGCACCCTCCGCTCCTCCGCCGCTAATCTCCTCACCGTACCTCGTTCTCGCCTGTCCCGCCATCGACCCCCGGCCCACGTCATCCCCCGGGCCTGGAATGCCCTCCCTCTGCCCATCCGCCAAGCTAGCTCTCTCCCTCCCTTCAAGGCCCTGCTGAGAGCTCACCTCCTCCAGGAGGCCTTCCCAGACTGAGCCCCTTCCTTCCTCTCCCCCTCGTCCCCCTCTCCATCCCCCCATCTTACCTCCTTCCCTTCCCCACAGCACCTGTATATATGTATATATGGTTGTACATATTTATTACTCTATTTATTTATTTATTTATTTTACTTGTACATATCTATTCTATTTATTTTATTTTGTTGGTATGTTTGGTTTTGTTCTCTGTCTCCCCCTTTTAGACTGTGAGCCCAATGTTGGGTAGGGACTGTCTCTATGTGTTGCCAATTTGTACTTCCCAAGCGCTTAGTACAGTGCTCTGCACATAGTAAGCGCTCAATAAATACGATTGATGATGATGATGATGATCCAACTTGTACTTCCCAAGAGCTTAGTACAGTGCTCTGCACACAGTAAGCTCTCAATAAATACGACAATGAATGAATGAATGAAAGGGAGTAAGTCAGGATGATGCAAAAGGGAGTGGGAGTTGAGGAAAAGTGGGGCTTAGTCTGGAAAGGCCTCTTGGAGGAGACATTGTCTTCAATAAAGCTTTGAAGCTGGGGGCAGTAATTGTCTATCAGATATGAAGAGGGAGGGCATTCCAGGCCAGAGGAAGGATGCGGGTGAGAGGCTGGTGGTGAGATAGACAAGATCGGGGAACAGTGAGAAGGTTAGAAGGAAACAAACTACGCAGGCTGGGTTGTAGAAGGAGGGAAGTGAGGTGACTAGCCAGGGGCAAGGTGATGGCAAATGGTAATGAGTTTTTGTCACTGGAGATTTTTGAGAACAGTAGTGACATGTCTTGAACATTTCTGTGGAAAAATGATGAGGGCAGCAGAATGAAGAATGGACTGGAGTGGGGAGAGACATTCCATTCCAAACTCCTTGACTCAGTTGTCTACAATTACAGCTTTCATTTCCTCTCCTCCAACTCTCTCCTCGACCCTTTGTAATCTGGCTTCTACCCTCTCCATACTAAGAAAACACAGCCTGCCCCACTTAAAAGTCACTAATGATCTCTGTCTTTCCGAATCCAACAGTGTCTACTTCATCCTAATCCTCCTTGACCAATTAAGCAATCATGTTTATTGAGCACTTACTGTGTGCAGAGCACTGTACTCAGTGCTTGGGAAAATACAATATAACAGACACAATCTCTGCCCACAGTGAGCTTACAGTTAGGTAAGGGGGAACACACTTAAATATAAATAAATAAATTACAGATATGTACAGAATTACTGTGGGGCAGAGAGCGGAGGTGAATAAAGGGAGCAAATCAGGGTGACTCAGAAGGGAGTAGGAGAAGAGGAAAAGAGGGGCTTAGAAAGGAGGGGCTTAGTCAGTAAAGACCTCCTGAAGGAGATGTGCCTTCAATAAGGATTTGAAGGTGGGGAGAGAAATCATCTGTCAGATTTGAGGAGAAAGGATGTTCCAGACCAGAGGATATAGGTGTGGGGTTGGTGACGAGACAGACAAGACTGAAGAAGAGTGAATAGGTTAGCATTAGAGGAGCTAAGTGTGTGGGATGGGTACTGAGAAGTGTGCGTAGGACAGTAGTGAGGTGAAGTAAGAGGGGCAAGGTGATTGAGTGCTTTGAAGCAAATGGTGAGGAGTTTCTCTTTGTTACAGAGGTGGATGGATGGGCAACCACTGGAGTTTCTCGAGGTGTGGGGAAACATGTCCTAAATGTTCTTGCAGAAAAATGATCTGGGCACCAAAGTGAATTATGGACTGGATTGGGGAAGATAAAGGCAGCTGGGAGGCCAGCACGGAGGCTGAGATAATAATCAAGGTGGGATAGGTTAAGTGAATGTATCCCAAGCGCTTAGTCCAGTGCTCTGAGCACAGTAAGTGCTCAATAAATATGATTGAATGAATGAATGAATGCTTCTTTTAACCTCCCCAGCGCTTAGAACAGTGCTTTCCACATAGTAAGTGCTTAATAAATGCCATCACTATTATCATTATTATTATTCCCCTTCGCTACTGCCCATATCATCTTTGTGCAGAAACACTCTGGGCATGTTACTCCCCTCCTCAGAAATCTCCAGTGGTTACCAATCATCCTACGCATCAGGCAAAAACTCCTCACCCTCGGTTTCAAGGCTCTCCATCACCTCACCCACTTCTACCTCACCTCACTTCTCTCCTTCTACAGCTCAGCTGCACCCGCCACTACTCTGCCGCTAATCTCCTCAGTGTGCCTCGTTCTCGCCTGCCCCTCTGTCGACCCCCGGCCCACGTCTTCCCCATGGCCTGGAATGCCCTCCCTCCGCACATCCGCCAAACTAGCTCTCTTCCTCCCTTCAAATCCCTACTGAGACCTCACCTCCTCCAGGAGGCCTTCCCAGACTGAGCCCCCTCCTTCCTCTTCCCCAACTCCCCCTCACCACCCAGAGTTCCAGAGAGCCTAAATCCCCACCATAGACTGTGTTCCTTTGTCTCATTCGATGGATTATCAAGTAAAGCCAAGAGATTTTGCCCTTGTTCAGCCTTAAGATTTGTTAATGTACAACAGATTCCAAAGTGTGAGTCAGATGTTCTGTACCTTTCTTATGTCCAATGTGTATTTTTAGTAGGACTTCTAGATAACTAATGGTGGAATTAGGGATTGGGGATGGGATTAGCGTGGCTCAGTGGAAAGACCCCGGGCTTTGGAGTCAGAGGTCATGGGTTCTAGTCCCAGCTCAACAACTTGTACTTCCCAAGCGCTTAGTACAGTGCTCTGCACACAGTAAGCGCTCAATAAATACGATTGATTGATTTACTGATTGATTGATTGACTGAATGAATGAATGAGTTTGGAGAGGAATGGTAGGAGGGAAAGGGGGAGCATACTGGAGGGAGCCATGGGGTCAAAGGAGGATTTTTTTAGGAGAGGAGAGACATGGGCATGTTTGAAAGTAGTGAAGAAGAAGCTTTTGGACAGCAAAAAATTGAAGATGACTGACAGGGAGGGATGAACTGTTTTGATAAATTGTGAATGAATGTGGTAGGATGCACTGATATTTAATAATTATGGTAATAATTATGGTAATTGTTAAGTGCTACTATGTGCCAAGCACTTTTCTAAGACCCGGGTGATACAAGGTAATCATTTTGGACACAGTCCCAGTCCCTGTCACTCATGGGGCTCACAATCTTGACCCCCATTTTACAGATGAGGTAACTGAGGCACAGAGAAGTTAAGTGACTTGACCTTTCAACTGTCTTTCTGTCCACCCCATTTTCCTGGAAACATTATCTAAGCAGTTTGGCCTAGTGAAAAGAACACCAGCCTAGGAGTCTAAGGGCCCTTTTTTTCTTAATCATATTTGTTAAGTGCTTACTATGTGGCAGGCACTATTCCTGGTACTGGAGAAGATGCAAGTTAATCAGGTTGGACCGAGTCCTTGACCAACCTGGAGCTCACAGTCTTAATTCCCATTTTATAAATGAGGGAATTGAGGCACAGAGAGGTTGAGAGACTTGCCCAAGATTACACAGTTGACCTTTGGTGGAGTCTCAGTGTAAAGAGCACGGGGTTGGGAGTCAGACATCATGGATTCTAATCCCGGCTCTGCCATGTCTGCTGTGTGTCCTTGGGCAAGTCACTTAATCCTCTGAGCCTCAGTTACCTCATCTGTAAAATGGGGATGAAGACTGTGAGTCCCACATGGGACAACCTGATCACCTTGTATTTCCCCCAGCACTTAGAACAGTGCTTTGCACGTAGTAAGCGCTTAACAAATGCCACATTATTATTATTATTATTATTCTGACTGCCAATAAATGGGGAAGCAGTGTTGCCTAGTAGTTAAAGCGTGGGCCTGAGAGCTAGAGGACCTAGGTTCTAATACCAGCTCTGCCATTTGTCTGCTGCGTGACCATGGGCAAGTTGCTACATTTCTCTGTGCCATTGTTACCTCACCTGTGAAATGGGGATTAAGACTGTGAGCCCCAAGTAGGACATGGACTGTGTCCAACTTGATTATTTTATATCTACCCCAGTGCCTAGTACAGTTTCTGGAAGGCCTCTTAGGAAAGGTATTACTTTAGGAAAGCCTTGGGAGTGGGAAAATGGAAGTCTCTTGGATATGAAGTTGAAGGGATGTCCAGGCTAGAAGAAAGATGGGGGCAAGGAGTTGGTGGTAAGATAAATGAGATCAACAGAAAGTGAATAAATCAGCATTAAAAGAATGATATGTGTTGGCTGGTCTGTAGTAAGAGGTCACTCAGAGAAGGAGGGGGATTGCTGGTTAGTGCTTTTAAGCTGATGGTAAGGAGTTTCTTTTTGATGAGGAATTAGAATTAGAAATGTTTGACGTAATGAAATTAGAAATGTAAGCTGTGGTCTGAATTTCTTTTAGAAAAATTATCCAGGCAGCAGAGTGAAGTATGGATTGGTGTGGGGAGAGACCAGAGATACGAAGGTTAGCAAGGATCCTGATGAGTTACGGCAGAGTAAGATAAGTGCTCCAGAGTAATTATGCTGTTCTTCCTCCAACTTAGAATGTGAGCCCCATGTGGGAGAGGGACTTTGTCTGACCTAATTATCGTGTATCTATCCCAGTGCTTAGAACAGTGCTTACCAAATATCATAATAAGCACTTAACAAATAGCAGCAGCAGCAGCATGACCACAATTTGGATGCATTCAACTGAAATCCTAGGACACTCATGAAGGACAGGGAAACAATAAATTTTGATTCTCTCTTCCCCAGACCATGAAAGGAAATCCCTGAATACAGCTCTAAGCAGACCCCCGGGGAACAGGACTTATTTAGGAGGATTAATCAATCTTATTTATTGAGCATTGGCAAAGTGTAAAGCAGTGTACTAAGCACTTGGAAGGGTACAGTACAGCCGAATTAGCAGCCATGTTCTCAACCCAGGCCTTGTATGGAAAGTAAGGCTTTTTAGATAATAATAATAATAATAATAATGATGGCATTTGTTAAGTGCTTACTATGTGTGAAGCACTGTTCTAAGCACTTGGGGGGGATACAATGTTAACAAGTTGTCCCATGTGGGGCTCACAGTCGTAATCCCCATTTTACAGATGAGCTAACTGAGACACAGAGAAGTTAAGTGACTTGTGCAAGGTCACACAGCAGACATGTGGAGGAGCCAGGATTAGATCAATGACCTCTGACTTCCAAGCCTGTGCTTTTTCCACTGAGCTATGCTGTAGTGTTGTCTATGTCATGAGCCTGTCTCACAAAGTCAGGCACTTATTCTATATGGCCGTCCCTGGTACTATTTCACCCCATCAGGCACTATCCTACAGGTCCATCACTGGTACTGTCTCACTCCATCAGGCACTCAATTACAATTCAAACCACAATAAAACCAAACCACCATGGTATATAGCAGAAAGCTTTATTCAATTCTCAGTTGAATTGAAGGGGTTACTGCATATGTTGGAGGAGTTGATGCATATGTTGGAGGGGTTAATGCAGGTGTGTGGGCGCATGCGTACACACACACACACATGCATGCACGCACACACGCAATCGCGCATACACACACACACACACACACACACACACACACACACACACACACACACACACACACACACACAGTGTTACCCTGTCTTATTCTCCAAGTTCCATTCAGATGGTCCCACGTTGTAGAGGTTTGAGGAGTCAGCTGCTTGCAGCACATCATCTTGGTGCAAGTCTTTAGGCATTCCTTGGCGGCCATGCCATAGGCATCTTGGCTCAGGTGGTTTTTGCTATGACCTGGGGAAGGATTCTTCAGCTCTTGGTGACTACCTGCTTCAGTTGTTCGGTCCCCTTGTTTGGCGGTTGTTCGGCTTGGCGTGGCATGACACCACATGAAATGACACAAACATGACACTAACACTATGGTCTGGCTCTTCCCCCTTTTATCCACTTATGTTGTTTGTGTCAGAGGGGTCACAGAGGGTCCTGATTTGCTGCTTCAACTTGCCTGCTGTCTCTAGCCCTATACCAGGTAAAGCCTGGGGGGAACAGCTACCCCTACCCCCAAGCCCACCCCACAGGCTGTTTTTGAAAGGTAGCTTATCTCATGTACCACTGGCAGTCCTCCTTTTGCCCGATGGCAAGATGGTTCTGTGTATCCTTTAAGGTCGTCCTTCTATGTCACTGGTCCCTCCCAAAATTCCTCCTTCTAGGTTGTTGTTCACAGGTTCAAATGATAGTTGCTCATAAAACAGCTTCTGTGTTACAAAGTGGAGTAACTCTTGCTCACCAAAGTTTATTCATTCTTTCAACTGTATTTATTGAGTGCTTACTGCATGCAGATCACTGTACTAATTGCTTGAAAAGTACAATTCAGCAACATATAGAGAGAGTCCCTACCCAACAATGGGCTCACAGTCTAGAATGGGGAGATGGACAGCAAAACAAAACAAGTAGGCAGGTGTCAATACCATCAAAATAAATAGAATTATAGATTTATACACATCATTAATAAAATAAATAGAGTAGTAAATATATACAAATATATACAGGTGCTGTGGGGAGGGGAAGTGGGGAGGGTAGAGTGAGGAGCCCACTGCTGGGTAGGGACCATCTCTATATGTTGCCAACTTGTACTTCCCAAGCATTTAGTACAGTGCTCTGCACACAGTAAGCGCTCAATAAATATGACTGAATGAATGAATGAATGAGTGGGAGCGATGGAGAGGGGAGGAGGAGCAGAGGATAAGGGGGGGGCTCAATCTGAGAAGGCCTCCTGGAGGAGATGAGCTCTCAGTAGGACTTTGAAGGGAAGAAAAGAGCTAGTTTGGAGGATGTGTGAAGGGAGGGCATTCTAGGGCAGAGGTAGGATGTGGGCCAGGGATCAACAGTGGGAAAGGCAAGCACAAGGCACAATGAAGACGTGAGCAGAAGAGGAGTACAGTGTGTGGGCTGGTCTGTAGAAGGAGAGAAGGGAGGTGAGGTAGGAGGGGGCAAAGTGATGGAGAGCTCTGAGGCCCACAGTGAGGAGTTTTTCCTTCATGTGAAGGTTGATGGTCAACCACTGGAGATTTTTGAGGAGGGGAGTGACTTGCCCAGAGTGTTTCTGTAGAAAGATAATCCAGGCAGCAGAGTGAAGCATAGCCTGAAGCGGGGAGAGAAAGAAAGAAAAAAAAAGGAAGGAAGGGATGGAGGGAGGGAGGGAGGGAGGGAGGGAGGGAGGGAGAGAGAGGCAGGGAGGGAGGGATTAAGGGAGGGAGGGAGGGAGGGAGGGAGGGAGGGAGGGAAGGAGGAAGGAAGGAAGGAAGGAAGGAAGGAAGGAAGGAAGGAAGGAAGGAAGGAAGGAAGGAAGGAAGGAAGGAAGGAAGGAAGGAAGAAGGAAAGAAAAAGAAAGAACGAAAGGAAGGAAGGAAGGAAGGAAGGAAGGAAGGAAGGAAGGAAGGAAGGAAGGAAGGAAGGAAGGAAGGAAGGAAGGAAGGAAGGAAGGAAGGAAGGAAGGAAGAAGGAAGGAAGGAAGGAAGGAAGGAAGGAAGGAAGGAAGGAAGGAAGGAAGGAAGGAAGGAAGGAAGGAAGGAAGGAAGAAAGAGAAAGAAAGGAAGAAAGAAAGAAAGGAGGAAAGAAAGAAAGAAAAAGAAAGAAAGGAAGAAAGAAAGGAGGAAAGAAAGGAAGAAAGTAAGGATAGGGAAGAAAGAACGAAGTGGGGGCAAAAGTTCTGATAAGGCACAAAGGAATGGGGTCAGATGAGCAGGTAGAGGGGGTGGATTTGAAAGGATGCAGGAGAGCTCCTCTAGGCAAACTGCTAAGAAGGTTGGGAGAGTAGAAGAGGGGGCCGGAATGGGGATCTCCCATTCTCCTGTCTCTCCTCATTTCAGTCTATACTTCACGCTGCTGCCCGGATCATCTTTGTGCAGAAATGCTCTGAGCATGTTACTCCCCTCTTCAAAAGTCCCAGTGGCTGCCTGTCAACCTATGCATCAAGCAAAAACTCCTCACTCTCAGCTTCAAGGCTCTCCATCACCTCGCCCCATCCTACCTCACCTCCCTTTTCTCCTTCTACAGCTCAGGCCACACCCGCCACCCCTCTGCCGCTAACCTCCTCACTGTACCTCATTCTTCCCTGTCCCGCTGTCAACCCCTGGCCCACATCCTCCCCCTGGCCTGGAATGCCCTCCCTCCGCACATCTGCCAAACTAGGTCTCTTCCTCCCTTCAAAATCCTACTGAGAGCTCACCTCCTTCAAGAGGCCTTCCCAGACTGAATCCCCTTTTTCCTCTCCTCCTCCCCATCCCCCCGTCCTACCTCCTTCCCCTTCCCACAGCACTTATATATATGTTTGCACAGATTTATTACTCTATTTATTTTACTTGTACATATTTACTATTCTATTTATTTTGTTAATGATGTGCATTTAGCTTTAATTCTATTTGTTCTGACAACTTGACACCTGTCCACATGTTCTGTTTTGTTGTCTGTCTCCCCCTTCTATATCGTAAGCCCGTTGTTGGGTAGGGACCATCTCCATATGTTGCCAACTTGTACTTCCTAAGCGCTTAGTACAGTGCTCTGCACACAGTAAGTGCTCAATAAATAGATTGAATGAATGAATGAATGGGGAGGGACTGAAGAGGAGCGGGGTGATTCTGGGGAGCTCATGTCTGATAGTGTCATTCAGTATCAACCTGATTGCCTTGTATCTACCCCAGCACTTAGAACGGTGCCTGGCACACAGTAAATGCTTAGCAAATATAAAAAATTAGATTGGCATTTTGGAGTGGAGATTATGGGCAAGGATTTGGTAGCAAATTAGGGAGAGGAGGTATGAGGTAGGAGGGGGGCAAAGTGACTGAATGCTTTATAGCAGATGTTAAGGAGTATCTGTATGATGCAGAGTTAAATGGGCAACCACTGTAGGTTCTTGAGGAGTGGGGGAATATGGACTAAATGTCTTTGAAGAGAATTGATCCATGCAACAGAGTGAAATATAGACTGGGTGGTGAGAGACAGGAGGTAGGGAGGTCAGCAAGGAGCTGATGCAGTAATAATGATGGGATAGAATAAGTGCTTGGATTAATGTGGTACCAATCTGGATGGAGAAGAAAGTGTGGATTTTAGCGATGTTTGTTAAGGTTGAACTGATAGGATCTGGTGACAGACTGAGTGAGTAGTTTGAATGAGAGAGATAAATGTAGGATAATGCCAAAATTAATTAACAGGGAGTATTGTGGTGTTGTCACAGGGAGGGTGGGGTTTGGGTGGGAAGAGGAGTAGTTCTGTTTTGAGCAGGTTAAATTTGAAGTGCTATTAGGACACCCAAGTAAAGATGTCCTGAAGGCATGAGGAAATGTGGAACTGCAGAGGTGGAGACAATACAGGGCTGAAGATCTAGATTTCAGAATCATTTGCCTCTAGAAGGTGGTTGAAGCCATGGAAGTGAATGAGTTATCCACAGAAGTGGGTATAGATATAGAAGGAATCCAGAACTAAGCCTTGAGGGACTCCCACATATAAGGGGTGGGAGATAGAGGAGGGGTCCACCAAAAAGACTGAGAATGAGTGGCCAGAGAGATAGGAGGATAGTATAGCTCCAGGTTCACCAACACACCCCTCACATAGGGAAGAAACTGCTCTTCCTCTTGTGATCATCCTGGGTTCCTGCTTTCCCAGCTTCATGGGGAAGTCCCTCCTCCTTCTCCTCTGGCTACCCCTTTTGTTCACCTGACCATGTAACCTAGTAATTCCATATGGAATTTAGACTGTGAGCCCACTGTTGGGTAGGGACTGTCTCTATATGTTGCCAATTTGTACTTCCCAAGCGCTTAGTGCAGTATTCTGCACAGAGTAAGCACTCAGTAAATACGATTGATGATGATGATGATATGGAAAACAATCACTTGTATTTACTGACTGCTTTCAGTGTGCACAACACCAGTCTGGCTTTGGGAAACCACAAAACTACAGAATTGGTAGACACATTCCCAGGCTACAGTGAGCTTACAGCCTGGATTAAGCTAAGTAAGCTTAATAAATGCTTACATTTTACTGTGGTATATTTACCTCATTGTTCCTATCATTTCTACCTTACCAATATTTCTTAGTACAGTGCTAAGTGCTTAGTACAGTGTTCTGCACACAGTAAGCACTCAATAAATATGATTGATTGATTTCTAGAATCCACCTTTTCTTCTCCATTCAAACAGCTACCACCTTGATAATAATAATCATACTTATTATTATGGAATTCGTTAAGCACTTACTATTTGTCAGGCACTGTTCTAAGCGTTGGGGTGGATATAAGCAAATCAGGATGGACAGTCCCTGTCCCACATGGGGCTCACGGTCTCAGTCCCCATTTTACAGGTAAGGTAACTGAGGAAAAGAGAACTGAAAGAACTTGCCCAAGGTCACAAAACAGACAAGTGGCAGAGTTGCAGTTAGAACCCATGACCTTCTCACGTCCAAGCCCATGCTCCATCTACTGTGCCATGCTGTTTCTCATAATTTCTCTTGCTGCTTCATCCAACCACTTATCTATCCTGCCTTGGCTACTGCATCTGCCTCCTTGTTAACTTCCCTGCCTCCTATCTTTCCCCTTTCTGGTCCTTACTTCACGCTCCTGCCTAGAGGACATTAAAAAAAAAAAAATCCAGCCCATGTACCCACTCACAAAAAAATCTCAAATAATTGCCAAACCACTTAAATTTCAGACAGAAACTATCATCAGTCAATTAAGGAATCAGTCACTCATTCAATCAACAAGTCATATTTACTGAAAACAATGTGTGGAGAGAACTGTACTAAGCACTGGTACAATACTAATACAATACTAAGTACAATATAACAGAGTTGGCAGACACATTACTACCTACAGATGCTATATAATCTAAACACGGAGGCAGCCATTAATATAAATAAATCAATTATAAATATGTACATAAGTGAGCTGGGGATGAGGGAAGGGTGAAAAAAGCATGCAAAACCAAGAATAAGGGCAATGCAGAAGGAAGTGGGAGAAGAGGAAATGAGGGCTTAATCAAGGAAGGCCTCTTGAAGAAAAGCAGCGTGGCTTAGTGGAAAAAGCACGGGCTTTGGAGTCAGAGGTCATGGGTTTGAATCCAAACTCCACCACATGTCTGCCTGTGTGACCTTGGGCAAGTCACTTAACTTCTCTGAGCCTCAGTTACCTCATCTGTAAAATGGGGATTAAGACTGTGAGCCCCATATAGGACAACTTGATCCCACTGTATCCCCCCCAGTGCTTAGAACAGTGCTTTGCACATAGTAAGTGCTTAACAAATGCCATTATTATTATTATTATTATTATTAAATGGGCCTGTTGTTGGGTAGGGATTGTCTCTATTTGTTGCCAGATTGTACTTTCCAAGCGATTAGCACAGTGCTCTACACATGATAAGTGCTCAATAAATATGATTGAATGAATGAATGAAGTAAGGCTTTGAAGGTGTAGAGAGTGAATCTGTCAACTATTAAGAGGGAAGGCATTCCAGGCCACAGGCAGGAAATGGACAAGAGATTGGCAGCAAAATAGATGAGATCAAGGTATAGTACGTAGGTTGGCATTAGAAGAGTGAAATTTGTGGGTTGGGTTGTAGTAGGAAATCAGGGAGGTAAGGTAGAAGGGGCAAAGTGATTGAGTTCTCTAAAGCCAATGGTTAGGAGTTTCTATTTGATGTGGAGGTAGATGGGTAACCCCTGGAGGTTCTTTAGAAGAGGAAACATGGATGTTTCTGTAGAAAAATGATCCATGTAGCCAAGCAAGTATGGTCTGGAGTGTGGAGAAACTGTAGACTGTAAATTCATTCAACCTTCATATTCAGGGAATTCATGGAATATGTGACAAGGAATATGATTGTTTACTGCTTCCTAGTGCTTAGTACAGTGCTGTTCACATAGCAAATTGCTCAATGAATACAAATGAATGAATGAATGAAATGTGATTGAATGAATGAATGACAGACAGGAGGCAGGGAGGTCAATAAGGAGCAATCAAGTAATCAATGCAGTAATCAACACGATAAAATAAGTGCTTGGATTAATGTAGTAGCAGTTGGGTTGTACAGAAAATGGTGGATTTTAGTGATGTGAAGATTGAACAGGCAAGACTTAGTAACATTTAATACGTAGGTTGAATTAGAGAGATGAGTAAAGGATACTACCAGGGTTACAGGCTAGTGAGACATGAAGGATGGTGCCCTCTTACAGGAGGAGGATAGGGTTTAGGTGGGAAGATCAGGAGAAGATGGGTAGCCACTGGAGGTTCTTGTTTTGGATATGTTAAGCTTGAAGTGTCAGCAGGACATCCAAGTAGATATGTCCTGAAGGCAGGAGGAAATGCAAGATTGCAGAGGAGAGAGATCAGGTCTGGAGATGTAGATTTGGGAATCATCTGACAGAGACGGCCGTTGTGGCCATGGGAGTGAATGAGTTCTGTAAAAGGAGTGGATGGAGATGGAAAGTAGAAGGGGACCCAAAACTAAACCTTGAGGGACTCCCATATTTACGGGACAAGAGACAGAGGAGAAGCCCATGAAAGCGACTGAGAATGAATGGTCAGAGAGATAAGAGAAGAATCAGCAGAAACAGTCAGTGAAGTCAAGGATGGATGTTTCCAGGATAAGGGTGTTGAACGCAGCTGAGAGATTGAGGAAGATTAGAATGCAAGACACGTCATTGGATTGGGCAAGAAAGTCACTGCTGACCTTTGAGGTGGCAGTTTCTGTGGAGTTAAGGTGGGGAAGACCGATTGGAAGGGGTTAAGGAGAGAACTGGATGAGAGGAACTTGAGATGGCTGGTTTAGAAAGTTTCCATTCCTTCACACCTTAAAATAATAATAATAATGACGGCATTTATTAAGCACTTACTATGTGCAAAGCACTGTTCTAAGCACTGGGGAGCTTACAAGGTGATCAGGTTGTCCCACGTGGGGCTCACAGTCTTAATCCTCATTTTACAGATGAGGTAACTGAGGCATAGAAAAGTTAAGTGAGTTGCCCAAAGTCACACAGCTGACAAGTAGCAGAGCCGGAATTTGCACCCATGACCTCTGACTCCAAAGCCTGTGCTCTTTCGGCTGAGCCACACTGCTTCACTAAAACTCTTGCCCATCTCCCTTTTTCCCTCCCCAACAGCCATCTTTAACCATTCACTCTTCGATGGCTTCTTCCCCACTGCCTTCAAACATGCCCATGTCTCCCATATCCTAAAAAGACCCTCCTTGACCCTAATACTCCCTCCAATTATCACCCCCATCTTCATCCTACCATTCCTTTCCAAACTCCAAACATCTACTGCCTCAAATTCCTCTGCTCCAATTCTCTCCTTGACTCCCTCCAATCTGGCTTCTGTCCCCTTCATTCCACAGAAACCACCCTCTTAAAGGTCACCAATGAGTTCCTTCTTGCCAAATCCAATGGCCTCTACTGCATCCTAATCCTCCTTGAACTTTTAGATGCCTTTGACATTGTGGACCACCTGGAAACATTATCCAACCTTGGCTTTACTGACTCTGTCGTCTCCTGGTTCTCCTTTTATCTCTCTGGCCCTTCATTCCCAGTTTCCTTCATAGGCTCCTCCTCTGCCGCCCCACCCACTAACTGTGGGGTTCTCTCAAGATTCAGTTCTGGGTCCCCTTCTTTCTCACTCCCTTGGAGAGCTCATTTGCTACCATGGCTTCAACTACCACCTATATGTGGATGACACCCAAATCTTTATCTCCTCCCCGACCTCTCTCCTTCTCTCCAGGCTCACATTTCCTTCTGCCTTTCAGACATCTCTACTTGGATGTCATCCCATCACCTCAAACTTAACATATCCAAACAGGGCTACTTATCATCCCACACAAACCCTCTCCTCTCCCTGACTTTCCCAACACTGCAGATAACACCACCATCCTTCTTGACTCACAAGCTCATAACCTTGGTGTTAGTATTGACTCCTCTCTCTCATTTAACCTATATATTCAATCCTTCACCAAATCCTGTCAGTCCCACCTTCACAAAATCACTAAAATCCACCCTATCCTCTCCATCCAAAATGCTACCATGTAAATACAATCACTCACCTTATCCCGCCTGGATTACTGCATCAGCCTCCTTGCTGACCTCCCAGACTCCTGTCTCTCCCCACTCCAGTTCATATTTCACTCCACTGCCTGGACATCTCCCTACAAAAAACATTCAAGACACGTCACCCCCTTCCTCAAAAATCTCCAGTTGTTGCCTATCACCTTTGCATCACACAAAAACTTCTCACCACTGGTTTTAAAGCACTCCATCATCTTGCCCCTCCTACCTTGCCTTATTTCTCTCCTTCTTCAACCCAGCACTCAACTTTGCTCCTCTAGTGCTACCCTTCTCACTGTGCTCCAGTCTCATCTATCTCCCCACAGACCTCTACCCCACATCCAGCCTCTAGCCTGGAATACCCTCCCTCTTCATATCTGACAGACAATTATTCTAACCCCCTTCAAAGTCTTATTGAAGGCACATCTCCTCCAAGAAGGCTTCCCTGACTAAGCTCCACTTTTCCTCAACTCCCACTCCCTTCTAAATTACCCTGATTTTCTCCCTTTCCTCTTCCCCCAACTCCCAGCCCCACAGAACTTATGTATATATCTGTAATTTTATTTATTTGTACTGATGTCTGTTTCCCCTCTCTAGACTGAGAGCTTACTGTGGGCACAGAATGTTGCTGTTAACTATTGTACTGTACTTGTCCATGCGCTTAGCACAGTGTTTTGCACACAGTAAGTGCTTGACAAATGTGATTGAATGAATGAATGAATGAAAAGCAGTGAAGAAAAAGGCAATGGAGAGTGAGCAGTTGAAAATGGAAGTCAGAGAAGGAAGAAGTGCGGGGGAAAGTGCCTTGATAAACTGCAAAGGGATAGAGATGGAGGCACAGGTGGAGTGGGTGGATTTTGAGAGGTGAGAGATCTCTTGAGATACCACTGGGAAAGATGGGAAAGTTGAAGAAGGGGCAGGAGGAAGGGAGGAACTGGAGTGAAGAGGGGGAGATTTCAGGGAGGAACACGCCAGATGTTTTCAATTTTCCCAATAAAACACATGGCCAGGTCATTAGGGGCAAGAGATGGGGAAGATTGGAAGACAAGGACTTTGATGTGAGAGTTAAAGTTCTTGCAGTCCACCATCCTCCTTTTGGCCTGAAACTCACTCCCCATCCATGTGTGCCAGTCAACTTTTCTTCCGACCTTCAAAGCCTTAATAAAATCACATTACTCCAAGAGGCCTTTCCTAACTAGGCCTCTTTTTTAATGGTATTTGTTAAGCACTTATTATGTGTTAAGAACTATTCTAAAGCACTAGGTACACAAAATAATCATATTCACTTCCTGCCCTAGATGGGGCTCAGAGTTTAAGTGGGAGGTAGAACAGGTATTGGATCCCCAGTTAGCAATTGAGGAAACTGAGGCACATAAAATTAAATAATCAATGATATTTAATAACAATAATAATAATTATGGTATTTGTTCAGTGATAACTATGTGCCAGACACTGTACTAAGCGGTGGGGGGGGGTACAAGCAAAATCAGGTGGACAGGTTGGACACCATCCCTGTCCTATGCAGGGCTCACAGTCTCAATCCTCATTTTAAAGATGAGGTAACTGAGGCACAGAAAAATGAAGTGACTTGCCCAGGGCCACATGGCAGACAAGTGGTGGAGCAGTGATTAGAATACATGATCTTCTGACTCCCAAACCCATGCTGTTTCAGAACACTTACTTAATAAGCACTGCACTAAATGTTTGGGGGAATATAATTCAACAGAATTGGTAGACACATTCCCTGCCCACAACAAGCTCATTGTGTAGAGGAAATAAAAAGCATATCTTCAAGAGGCCTTCCCTAAGCCCTCATTTCCTCTTCTCCTACTCCCTTCTGCATCACCCTTTGCACTCGGATTTGCATCCCTCCTCAGTCTTACAGCACTCAGAACTTAGAACTTGGCTCATAATATGCGGTTAACAAATACCATAATTATTATTATTATTATTGAAATGCAGGGGAGCATGTGCAACCCCTGCAGATTGATGAAGAGGGGGGTAACAGGAACTGAATGTCTTGTTAGAGGAATGATCTAAGCAGCAGAATGTAATAAGGAATGGAGTGGAAAGAGAGAAGACAAACAGGTCAATGAGGAGACTGATAAAGTAATCAGGGTAAGATAGGGTAAGTACTTTGATCAACACAGTAGCAGTTTGGATGGAAAGGGGATTTTAGTGATGTCGTGAGTTTGAATTGACAGGATTTGGTGACAGATTGAATATGTGGGCTGAATGAAAGAGATAAATAATAATAATGGTGTTTCTTAAGCGCTTACTATGTGCCAAGCACTGTTGTAAGTGCTGGGGTAGATACAAGGTAATGAGGTTGTCCCACAAGGGGCTCACAGTCTTCATCCCCATTTTACAGATGAGGGAACTGAGGCTGAAAAGCTCCTTTTCATCCTTGACATGTTCCTTTCCCGCTCTCTCCTTCTCCTCCTTCTCCTCCTCCTCCTCCTCACCCTTACTGAAACTTGACACACCCCGGATGACACGATCTCTTCTGCTGCTCTCTCCAGTGGAGGCCTCTTCTTCTCCCACTCCCCCAGACGCCCCGGAAAAGGAGGTGGTGTCGGCTTCCTTCTAGCACCATAATGTCACTTTGGCACTATCCTTCTTTCTCCTTCCCTTTCCTTCCCCTCCTTTGAAGCCCATATTATTCACCTCTACCATCCCCTCCAGATTCTTGCAGCCATCATCGACCACGCCCCTGGCCCCACCTCCAACTTTTTTTAACGATTTTGACCCCTTTCTCACCTTCCTTCTCTCCTTTTCCATGCCCACTCTGATCCTCGGAGACTTCAACATCCACATGGTTGTCCCTGGTGACTCTTCTGCCGCCTTCTATCTCTCCTTGAAGCTGCCAACCTTCTGCTCCATCCCACCTCACCCACTCACCAACTTGGTCACACACGACCTAATCATCACCTACCGTGGCACTATCTCCACTGTCACCAACTCTGAAATCCCTCTCTCTGATCATAACCTTCTCACCTGCCTCCTTACTCACACTCCTTCCCACTGTAAATCTATATTACTACCCTACAGCGATCTCCACTTTCTAGACCCCTTCCATCTGTTTCAGCGAATCACACCCCAACTAGCCTCCCTATCCTCTCTACCCACTCTTGACCAGATTACTGCTCTCAACTCCACCCGCTCTACTCAACTCGCTCACTCCCCTTTCCCTTCTTTGTCCTCACACCAACCCACAGCCTTGGATTACTGCCACTGTAGGCCTCCTTCACTTTTATGCTCGAGCTGCTGAACACTGCTGGCAAAAGTCTAAACACCAAGCCAAGCTTGTTCACTTTGAATTTACCCTTTCCTGCCTTAACTCTGCCCTCTCCTCTGCCAGACAAAACTATTTTTATTCCCTTATTGACACCCATGCCCATCACCTACATCAGCTGTTCCGGACATTTAACTCCCTCCTAAGGTCCCCTGTTCTTCCCCCTCCTCCATCCCTCACCTCCAACCATCTGGCTTCCAACTTCATTAGTAAAATTAACACCATCAGGTCTGAGCTCTCCAAAGTCACCCCTTCCTCTTCTCCATCCCCCCCGCCCCCGCCACACTCAACCCTCTCCTCTACTTTCTCATCAGTATCTTCAAATGAAATTTCCTCCCTCCTCTCAAGTGCCACCCCATCCAATAGTGCTTCAGCCCCCATTCCCTCTCATCTTATGAAAACTCATGCCCCTTCCCTCTTCCTCTCCTTAACCTCCATCTTCAACAGCTCACTCTCCACTGGTTCCTTCCCCTTTGCCTTCAAACATGCCCACATCTCCCCATCCAAAAAAACTCTCTCTTGACCCCACTGACCCTTCTAGTTATCACCCTATCACCCTGCTACCCTTCCTTTCCAAACTCCTTGAACAAGTAATCTACAATCGCTGCCTCGAATTCCTCAACTCCAACCCTCTCCTTGACCCCCTCCATTTCCGTCCCCTATGCTCCACCGAAACTGCCCTAAGGTCACCAATGACCTTCTTCTTGCCAAATCCAATGGCTCCTGCTCTATCCTAATCCTCCTCGACCTCTCAGCTGCCTTCGACACTGTGGACCACCCCCTTCTCAACAAGCTATCCAACCTTGGCTTCACAGACTCCGTCCTCTCTTGGTTCTCTCTTCTTATCTCTCTGGCCGTTCATTCTCAGTCTCCTTCATGGGCTCCTCCTGCCCCTCCCATCCCCTTACTGTAGGGGTTCCTCAAGGGTCAGTTCTTGGTCCCCTTTTGTTCTCCATCTATACTCACTCCCTTGGTGAACTCATTCACTCCCATGGCTTCAACTATCATCTCTACGCTGATGACAGACACCCAGATCTACATCTGCACCCCCGTTTTCTTTCCTTCCCTCCAGGATTGTATCTCCTCCTGTCTTCAGGACATCACCTGGATGTCTGCCTGTCTCCTAAAACACAACATGTTCAAGACTAAGCTCCCTATCTTCCCTCCCAAACTTCCCTCCCTGACTTTCCCATCATTGTGGACGGCACTACCCATCCTTCCCATCTCACAAGACTGCAACACTGGTGTCATCCTTGATTCTGAGCTCTCATTCACCCCACCCAACCATCTATTACCAAAACCTGCCAGTCTCACCTCCACAACATCGCCAAGATCCTCCCTATTTTCTCCATCCAAACTGGTTCAATCTCTCATCCTATCCCGACTGGATACTGCATCAGCCTCCATTCTGATCTCCCAACCTCCTGTCTCTCCCCACTTCAGTCTATACCTCACTCTGCTGCCCGGATTATCTCTGTACAGAAATGCTCTGGGCATGTCACTCCTCTCCTCAAAAATATCCAGTGGTTGCCTGTCAGTCTTCAAATCGAGCAAAAACTCCTCACTCTCAGCTTCACGGCTTTCCATCACTCGCTCCCTCCTACCTAACCTTACCTCCTTCTACAACCCAGCCCACACACTCTGCTCCTCTGCTGCTGCTAACCTCCTTAATATGCCTCGTTCTTGCCTGTCCCGTTGTCGACCCCTGGCCCTCGTCCTTCCTCTGGCCTGGAATGCCCTCCAAAGTTTTAAAGTTGATGGTGAGGAGTTTCTGTTTGAGGCAAAGGTGGGTGGGCAGTCACTGGAGGTTCTTCAGGAGAGGGATATGTGCAAGGAATGTTTCTGTAGAAAAGTGATCTGGGCAGCTGAGATCTGTTTTGGAGATGTAAAGTATGAGGTGTTGGCAGGGCATTAGAGTAAAGATGTCTTGAAGGAAGGAGGAAATGACAGACTGTATAGAGGAAAAGAGATTAGGGTTGGAGATGTAGAGGTGTAATTAAAGCCTTGGAAACAAATGAGTTCTCCAAGGGACTGGGTGTACATGGAGAAAGAGATGAACCCAGAATTGAGCACTGAGTGACTTCTGCAGTTACAGTATGGTAGGCAGAGGAGAAGCCTGCCAAAGAGACTGAAAATGAGCACCAAGAAAGGTATGAGATCCAGAAGAAGATAGTGTCAGTGAAGCCAAGGTTGGCTTCCAAAGGTTTCCAAAATGGGGCAGTCCACAGTTTCAAAGAGGGCTGAGAGTTTGAGGAGGATTAGGATGGAGTAGGGTCGTTTGATTTGGCAAGAAATAAATCACTGGTGACCTTTGAGAGGGTCATTTCTTTGGATTGGAGAGGATGGAAGACATTGGATGGGGCACCATCCAAGAAGAGAAGAGAACTGGAGGAGAGGAATTTGAGACAGCAGGTATAGACAACTCGCTTGAGGAGTTTGGAGAGTAATGGATGGAGGGATATGGGGTGATAACTGGAGGGAGCTGTGGGGTAAAGGGAGAGACTTTATAGGATGGAGAAGACATGGGTATACTTGAAAGCAGTGTTGAATAAGTCTTTGGAGAGTGAACAGTTGAAGATGGAGTCAAAGAGAGAAGAAGGGAGGGGGCAAGTACTTTGATACAGTGTGAAGGGATTGGGTCAGGTGTGCAGGTGGAGGGAGTGGATTTTGAGAGAAGATAGGAAAGGATTGGAGAGGAGCAAAGAAGATTAGAAAGATAACTTCTAATAGTTTCAATGTTCTCAATAAAGTAGGTGGCCAAATCATTAGGGGCAAAGAGATCAGGGAGATGAGGGGGCAGAGGGCTTGGGGTAGGTATTGAATTTCTGGAACAACTGGTGAGGGCAATGGGCATGGGTGTCAATTAGAATGAAGAAATAATTTTGTCTGGCAAAGGAAAGGACAGAGTTAAAACACACAAGGAAAACTTGAAGTGGACGAGGTCAACCTGATATCCGGTTTCCGCCAGCAACATGCTGCAGCTCCTGCACAGGACTGAAGAAAGTGAACTGTTGAGGTGATCCAGGGTTGTGGGTATGTGGTATAATATCAAAAAAGGAACAGGAAAGCAAATAAATTGTGAGGGTACAAGTAAACATGCCTCCTGCTGTCCAAGAGCTTACAATCTTACTAGAGGAGACACAATGTAAAATAAATTACAGATATGAGGAAGTAAGGGAGTAGTAAAAATTATAATCCTTACTATAAATTGAAGAAATCTAAATTACCCTGGGAGTAGAAGACACAGGGTCAAGAATGGTTTGCTTAACTGACTTAAGCGGGAGAGGAACAGGACCCCTTGACTTATACAATCTGTCTCTGTCTTCCTCATTCTCACCTACAATCACATTTGGCTAATTTTAGGTGCTGCTGATTCTTCAAGAGTAGAAAGAAAAATCACCCAGCATCATAAATGAAGGTAGGTGCCAAAATGGAATATACTTGAAATCTATCTTTCAAGAATAGGTCTGAGATTTATTTAAATCCAAGAGCAGGATTCTGCCTTGTAAATGGTGGAAAAAATTAATAACTATCCTGCCAAGCACTCAGGGAAGTTCTGAACTTGTTCTGGATTTCTTTTCCAACGAAGTTGTTGTTTATTTAGAGTAAGATTTTTGCAAAAATGCAAAATATGTGCCTTATTCAACAAGCCACGACCTTCTGACTCCCAGGCCCACGCTTTATCCACAACACCATGCTACTTCCCAGCACCAGCTCATATGTTTTTTTGATAATAGTTGTAGTAGAAGCAATGGTATTTTTATTAACTGCTAACTTTGTTGTGGAACACTTGCTAAATTCTGGAAAAATAGGCAGATGAAAACCGAACATGGCTCTGGCACTCAAGGGACTCAATTTATAATAATAAGGGATGGGAGAGGGAGTAAACGGCAGATACATATGGAAGGATGGAGCAATAAAAACAAAAGCAATACAAAAGACAATCTGATAATCCTTAATTTACCTCAGTACAGTTCTTGGAACAGAATAAGTGCCTAACAAATATTATTATTATTATTGTTATTATCCTAAGTGCAATGATACATTGGATGTCCTTCCCCTCTCACAAGCCCGCAACCTTGGTGTCATCCTTGATTCCATTCTTTCATTCATCCCACACAACCAATCCGTCACCAAAACCTGCCAGTCTCACCTCCACAACATTGCCAAGATCTGCCCTGTCCTCTCCATCCAAATTGCTACCTGGCTGGTTCAATCTCTCATCCTATCCTGACTGGATTACTGCATCAGCCTCCTCTCTGATCTTCCATCCTCCTGTCTCTCCCTGCTTCAGACTATACTTCACTCTGTTGCCTGGATTATCTTTATACAGAAACACTCTGGGCAGTTCACTCCCCTCCTCAGAAATCTCCAATGGTTGCCTGTCAACCTCTGAATCAAGCAAAAACTCCTCACTCTTGGCTTCCTCTCTCCATCACCTTGCCCCCTCCTACCTCACCCCTCTTCTCTCCTTCTACACCCCAGCCCACACACTCCACTCCTATGCCTCTAACCTCCTCACTGTGCCTCATTCTTTCCTGTCCCATCATTGACCCCTGTCTCACATCCTTCCTCTGGCCTCGAATGCCCTCCCTCCACATATCTGCCAAACTAGCTCTCTTCCTCCCTTCAAAGCCCTTCTGAGAGCTCACCTCCTCCAGGAAGCCTTCCCAGACTGAATTCCCCCTTTTTTCCTCCCCTCTCCTCCTCCTCCCCTCCCCATCACCCCCCCATGCCCTACCCACTTCCCCTCCCCACAGCATTGTATATATTTGTACATATTTATTACTCTCTATATTTGTACATATTTACTATATTTATTTTATTAATGATGTGTTTATAGCTATAACTCTATTTATTCTAATAGTATTGACACCTGTCTACTTGTTTAATTTTGTTTTGTTGTCTGTCTCCCCCTTCTATACTGTGAGCCCGTTGTTGGGTAGGAACTGTCTCTATATGTTGCCGATTTGTACTTCCCAAGTGCTTAGTACAGTGCTCTGCAAACAGTAAGCCCTCAATAAATACAAATGAATGAATGAATGAATAAATATAAGAGGGTTAGGGCATTATGTTTCAGGCTCCTTGCAACTCAGTATTCAATAGCCACAACTTATGGAGACAGTCACAGTCATAGTAGCCACAGTTTTTAAGTAGAGATGGCCTTGCATTTCCTCTGACTAACTCTCCTGACTGAAAAAAAGTGGCCAAAGAGTGTCCCAGTGTTTGTGGACAGTAAGGTGATCTCTCTCCCTCGTAGCAGACTCCAATTTATGCTTTTGGTTGTTGCCACTGCTTCCTCACCATCCCATTCACTGAATCAATCAGTCATTCAATCAATGGTATTTCCTGGGCTTTTACTATGTGCAGAGCACAGTATTAAGTGATTGGGAGAGTTCAATACCACAGAATTAGTGGACATGTTTACCACAGAGAGTTTACCATCTAGAGGGAGAGGCAGATCTAAATATAATAATTAACAGTATATAATTTAAAGATATGTACAATGGGCACTGTGGCATTGAGGGTGGGCAAATATCAAATGCCCAAGGATTACTGATTCAAGTACATAGATGACATAGAAGAGAGAGGGAGCCAGGGAAAGAGGGCTTAATTGGGGTAGGCTTCTTAGAGGAGATGTAACCGTAATAATGTTTTGAAGGTGGGGAGTGAAGAGGTCTGGCAACTATGGAGACTGTAGACTGTATGTTCACTGTGGGCAGAGAATGTGTCATATTTCTGTTATACACTCTCCCAAGAGCTTAGTTAGTGCCCTGCATAGTAAGCACTCAATTAGTATGATTGACTCACTGATGACTGATGGAGTGGAAGAGAGTTCCAGGCTAGTGCGGCACATCCACCAAGCTAGTTCTCTTCCTCCCTTCCAGGCCCTACTGAGAGCTCAACTCCTCCAGGAGGCCTTCCCAGACCGAGCCCCCTCCTTCCTCTCCCCCTCCTTCCCCTCTCCATCCCCGCGCCTTTCCTCCTTCCCCTCCCCACAGCACCTGTATATATGTATATATGTTTGTACATATTTATTACTCTATTTATTTAGTTATTTTATTTGTACATATTTATTCTATTGATTTTATTTTGTTAATATGTTTTGTTTTGTTCTCTGTATCCCCCTTCTAGACTGTGAGCCCACTGTTGGGTAGGGACCATCTCTATATGTTGCCAACTTGTACTTCCCAAGCGCTTAGTACCGTGCTCTGCACACAGTAAGCGCTCAATAAATATGATTGAATGAATGAATAGTGGGGAGGTCCTGTTGGTGGCCAGAAAGAAAAGATCAGGGCAAAGTGAGTAACTTGGCACTAGCGGAATGACATGTGCAAGCTGGGCTGTGCAAGGGTATCAGTCAGGTGAGAAAGGGTGGGGTGAGACTACTTGAGTGTTTTAAAGCTGGTGGTAAGGAGTTCCTATTTGATGTGGTGGTAAATAGATAGCTATTAGAAGTACCTGAGGCATGGGGAGATATGGATTTAACTTTTTTTCATTTACAGAAATGATCCATGCAAGCAGAAAGAAGTATGGACGGGAGTGGGTAGGGACTGGAGACAGGGATGTCAGCAAGGAGGCAGATGCAATAGTCAAGGTGGGATAGAATTAGTGCTTGGATCAGCATCATGGCAGTTTGGATGGAGAGGAAAGGGCAGATTTTAATACTGTGAAGGTAGAACAAACAGGTTTGGTGACATGATTTGGTAAAATGAGAGAAATTAATTGTGGACAACTCAAGGTTATAGGGTTGAGGGATACGGATGATAGTGGTACTTGCAATTATGGGAAAGAGATGGGGAAGAGAGGATTTGGGTGGGAAGAAGAGTTCAGATTTGGACTTGTATAGTTTATGGTGTCAGTGGGACATTCAGATAGAGATGTCCTAAAGGCAGGAGGAAACATGAGAGAGGTCAAGGCTGGAGATATAGATTTGTGATGGTAGTTAAAACCATGGGAGCAAATGAGTTTTCCAAGGGGGTGGCATGACTTACGGGAAAGAGCACGGGCTTGAGGTCAGAGGATGTAGGTTCTAATCCAGGCTCTGCGCTTGTCGGCTGTGTGACTTTGCGCAAGCCATTTCAATTCTCTGTGCCTCAGTTACCTCATCTTTAAAATGGGAGCCCCACTGGGACAATCTTGTATCTACCCCAGCACTTAGAACAATGCTTGGCAAGTAGTTAGCACTTAACAAATACCATAATAATAACTATTATCATTGTTATTACTATTAAATGGACAATAGAAGAGGACCTAGAACTGACCCTTGAGGAACTCTCACAGTTAGAAGGTGAGAGGCAGAGGAGGAGCCAGCAAAAGACACTGCAGGAGTGGTCAGAGAGACAGGAGAAAAACCGAAAGAGGCACTGTCAGTGAAGTCAAGATTGGATTGTCTCATGAATTGGGTGCTGTACAGTGTAAAAAGCAGCTGAGAGGTCTAGGATGGTTAGGATAGAGATTAGACGCCGACAGATATGGCATGAAGAAGGCCACCGGTTACCTTTCAAAGGGCTATTTCCATCCTCCTCCTCCTCTCCATAACTGAAACCTGGCTTTCCCCAGATGACATGCTCTCCCTCTTGCTCTCCTCAGAGCAGGCATCATCTTCTTCCACTCCCCCAGTGGAAAAGGAGAAGATATTGGGTTCTTTCTCACCACTTTCAGACCATTCCACCTCCCCCATCCCTTTCTTTCCCTTACTTCAAAACACATATCATCTGCCTCTAACACCCTCTCCAGATTCCAGTATTGGCAATACTGGCACTTTCCAGGTCCCACCTAAACCTACATTCACTCCCTTGGATAACTAATTTGCTATCACAGCTTCAACTATCAACTCTTTGCGGATGATAACCAAATCTACATCACCTCCCCTTTCCTCTCTCCTTCCCTCCAGGCTCGCATCGCCTCCTGCCTTCAAGACACCTCTACCTGGATGTCCTTCCACCACTAAAACTCAACACATCCAAGACAGACCTCCTTATCCTCACACCCAAACTCTCAAAAACACCTCACTATTGGCTTTAAAGCTCTCCGTCCCCCTGCCCCCTACCTCATCTCCATTCTCTCCTTCTACACTCCTGCCTGCACACTCCGATCCTCTGATGCTAACCTTCGCACTGCCTCGATCTCGCCTATCTCACTGTCGACCCCAGCCCACACCCTACCTTTAGCTTGAAATACCCTCCATCCTCAAATCCGTTAAATAATCACTATCCCTACTTCAAAGCCATACTGAAGGTGCACCTTTCCAAGAGACCTTCCCATACAAAGCCTATTTTTCCTCAGCTCCGCCTCCCTTCTGCATCACCTTGACTCACTACCTTTGCTCTTCCCCTACTCTCCCTGTCCCACAGAACTTATATATATATCTCCAATTCTATTTATTTATATGAATACCTATTTACTTGTTTTGATGTCTGCCTCCCCCCTCTAGATTGTAAGCTTGTTGTGGACAGGGATTGTCTCTCTTTATTGCTGTACTGTACTTTCCAAGTGCTCAGTACAATGCTCTGCAAACAGTAAGTGCTCAATAAGTATGACTGAATGAATGTATGAATAAACCTCCAACTATTTTTAAAATATTGATCTCTTTCTCACATTCTTTCTTTCTCTATCCTACACTGATCCTTGAGGACTTCAATATCGTCTGCTGACCACTTCCTATCACTCCTTAACTCCACTGACCGTCTGCTCCACCTCACCTCACCAACTTAGCAACTTGGACATACTCGATCTCATCTCTATCCACGGTATAATCTCTACCCAAACCAACTCCCTCTTTACAACCATGACCTCCTCACTTCTCTACTCTCACACAAACCTCCTCCCCATAAATCTGTACTGTTCCCCCCCAGAGACCTCCAATCTTTTGACCCCATCCAATTTTCTCAACTCATTATGTCCCACTTAGCCTCCATATCCAAACTACCCTTCCCTGATAACCAAACTGATGCTCTCAACACCACCATCTCTTTTGATCTCAACTCACTAGCTCCCCTATCCCATCATTCATCTCAGAGCCAAAGCCCTGGATCAATCAATCAATCAATCAATCGTATTTATTGAGCGCTTACTGTGCGCAGAGCACTGTACTAAGCGCTTGGGAAGTACAAGTTGGCAACATATAGAGACAGTCCCTACCCAACGGTGGGCTTACAGTCTAGAAGGGGGAGACAGAACAAAACTAAACATATTAACAAAATAAAATAAATAGAATAGATATGTACAAGTAAAATACATAAATAAATAGAGTAATAAATATGTACAAACATATATACATATATACAGGTGCTGTGGGGAAGGGAAGGAGGTAAGACAGCGGGATGGAGAGGGGGAGAGGAAGGAGGGGGCTCAGTCTGGATCATCACTAAACCATAGCCCTGGATCACCCTGCACAGTCCACCTCATTTGCTCTTGCGCACAAGCTGCAGAGCACTGCTAGCGGAAATCTAAATGCCAGGTTGACTTTGTCCACTTCAAGTTTATCCCTGCATGCTTTAACTCTTCCCTCTCTTCTACCTGGTGAAAGTTATTATCCACCCTTATTGACAATGATGCTTATAGCCTCGCCAGCTGTTCCAGACATTTAATTCCCTCCTCAGACCTCCTGTTCCCCTGGCCTCCCCTTTCCTTTGCCCCCACTGACCTGGCCACCTATTCATTAAGAGCAGCAGTATGGCTCAGTGGAAAGAGCACGGGCTTTGGAGTCAGAGGTCATGGGTTCAAATCCCGGCTCTGCCAAATGTCAGCTGTGTGACTTTGGGCAAGTCACTTCACTCCTCTGTGCCTCAGTTCCCTCATCTGTAAAATGGGAATGAAGACTGTGAGCCCCGGGGGGACAACCTGATCACCTTGCATCCTCCCCGGCACTTAGAACAGTGCATTGCACATAGTAAGCGCTTAACAAATACCAAAATTATTATTATTATTATTATTAAGAAAACTGACACTATCAGGAGTGAGCTCCTAAAACCTCCCCTACCCCTCCTCAGTCCCTTCCTCCTCCTGCCCCCTCTTCAACTTTCTCATTCTTCCCAGCAGTATCTCTACAGGAGATCTCCTACCTCCTCTCAAAACCTAACCCTTCTACCCACATATCCAACCCCCTTCCTTCACACCTTATCAAAAAAATTGCCCCCTCCCTTCCTTGACAGCCAACATCAACTGTTTGCTTTCCGATGGCTTCTCCCCCACTGCTCTCAAACATGTACACATCTCCTCTATCCTAAAAAAACCCTCCCTTAACCCCACAACTCCTTCCATTTATTGTCCCATCTCCATCCAACATTCCTTTCCAAATTCCTTGAGTGAGTTGTCTATTCCTGCTGTCTCAAATTCCTCTCCTCCAATTCTCTCCTTGACCCCCCTTCAATCTGGCTTCCGTCCCCTTCACTCTACAGAAACCATCGTTTCCAAGATCACCAATGATCTCCAACTTGCCAAATCCAAAGGCCCTAATCTTCCTTGACCTCTCTGCTGCTTTCAACATTGTCGACCACCCACTTTCCTGGAAACATTATCCAACTATCACTGACAACTTCACTGACACTATCCTCTTCTTGTTCTCCTCTTATGTCTCTTATCTTTCAGTCTCCTTCATGGGCTCCTCCTCTGCCTCCTACCCTCTACTGTACCTCAAGGTTCAGTTCTGGGTTCCCTTCTATTTTTCATCTACCCCCACTCCCTTGGAAAACTCATTTGTTCATGTCCTCACCTACCACCTCTAAGCGGATGATGCCCAATCTACATCTTCAGCCCTGTTCTCTCTCCCTCCCTCCAGTCTTGCATTTCCTCCTATTTTGAAGACATCTCTACTTGGATGTCCTTCCGTCACCTCAAGCTTAACATGTCCAAAACAGAACCTCCTTATCTTCCCACCCAAACACTGTCCTTACTGTGACTTTCCCACCACTGTCAAAGGTGGCTCTGTGGAAAGAGCATGGTCTCGGGAGACAGAGATCATGGGTTCGAATCCAGGCTCCACCACTTGTCAGCTATGTGACCTTGGTATGTGATCTTTTAGACTGTGAGCCCACTGTTGGGTAGGGACTGTCTCTATATGTTGCCAATTTGTACTTCCCAAGCGCTTAGTACAGTGCTCTGCACATAGTAAGCGCTCAATAAATACGATTGATGATGATGCCTTAACTTCTCTATGCCTCTGTTAACTCATTTGTAAAATTGTGATTAAGACTGTGAGCCCCACGTGGGACAACCTGATCACCTTGTATCCCACCCAGAGCTTAGAACAGTGCTTTGCACAAAGTAAGCACTTAACAAATACCATCATCATCATTATTATTATTATTACCATCATCCCTCCCATCTCATAAGCCCATATCCTTGGCATTTTCCTTGAATTTTCTCTCTCAGTCAATCCACATTCATTCATTCAACTGCATTCAGCATTGTATTGAGCATTTAGTGTGTGCAGAGTACTGTACAAAACGATTGGGCAAATACAATGAAACAATGAACAGTAACATTACCTCCCCACAACGAGATTATAGTCTAGAGTGGAGGAGACATCACTAAATTCTGTGAGTTCCACCTTCACAACATTGCAAAAATCAGACCTCCATCCAAACTGCTTCCATGTTAATACAATCCCTCATTTTATCATGCCTGGATTACCATATCAGCTTCCTTGCTGACCTCCCGGCCTCCTTTCTCTACCCACTCCAGTCCACACTTCCCTCTGCTGCCTGGATTATTTTTCTATGAAAATGTTCAGGACATGTTTCCCCAGTCCTCAAAAAACCCCAGTTTTAAGCACAGTATATAAGTCCCTCCACTTACGCACCAAACAAAATCTCCTCACCATTACCTTCGAAGCACTCAATTACCTTGCTCCCTTCTTATCTCACCTTGCTACTTTCCTACTACAACTCAGGCCACACACTTCTCTGCTTTAGTGCTGTCCCTCTACTGGGCCTCCACCTTGTCTAGCTCACTGCCAATCTCTCACCCACAACCTCTCGCTGGCCTGGAATGTCCTTCCTTCTCGTGCCTGACAATTACTCTCTCCCCTTCAAAACCTTATTAAAGGAACATATCCTCCAACAGTCTTTCCTGACTAAGCCCTCACTTTCCTTTCCTCCCACTCTCTTCTGCATCACCCTGACTTGCTCCCTTTGTTCTCTCCTCTTCCCTGCTCCACAGTACTTACACACATATCTGTAATTTATTTATTTATATTACTGTCTGTCAACCCCTGTCATTCACCACTCCCCCAAATTGTAAGCTCACTGTGAGCAGAGAATGTGTCTGTTCATTGTTGTACTGTACTCTCCCAAGTGCTTAGTAGTGCTCTACACACAATAAGTGCTCAATAAATATGACAGAATGAATGAATGGAGTGAAGGGGGCAAAAGCCACATTGGAGGTGATCAAGGAGAGGATGGGAGGATGGGAGAAAAGGAAGCTAGTCAGGGAGATACAGAAGGGCATGAGGAAAAGTGGGGCTTTGATGAGGGGGAGAGTAACTTTCTGTCAGATTTGAGGAGGAAGGGTGTTCCAGGCCAGAGACAGAGACATGGACCAGGGGTCAGCGGCTAAACAGGTGAGATAAAGGCACAGTGAGGTAAGCACTAGAGGAACAAAGTGCGGGGACTGGGATGTAGAAGTAGAGAAGCGAGGTGAGGTAGGAGGGGGCAAGAAGATGGAGAGTTTTAAAGTCAGTGGTGAGGAGTTTTTGTTAGATGTGCAGGTGCATAGGCAATTTTTGAGGAGGGGGGTGACATGTCCTGAACATTTTTGCAGAAAGATGATCCGGGCAGTGGAGTGAAGTATGGATTGGTGTGGGGAGAGACAGGAGGTTGGGAAGTTAACAAAAGGAGGCTGATGCAGTAATCCAGGAAGGATAGGACGCATGATTGTATTAATATGGTAGCAGTTTAAATGGAGAGGAAAGGGAAGATTTTAGCTATGTTGTGAAGATGCGACCAACAGGATTTGGTGATGGAATGAATTTGGAGGTTGAATGAGAGAGAAGGGTCAAAGATAATGCCAGGATTTCAGGCTTGTGAGACAGGAATGATGGCATTGATGATGGTGGTGATGGGAAAGTCAGGGAGAAGACAGAGTTTGGATGAGAAGATAAGGAGCTCTGTTTTGGACTTGTCAAGTTTGAAGTGATGGGAGGACAACCAAGCAGAGACATCTTCAAGGTAGGAGGAGACGTGAGCTTTGAGAGAGGGAGAGACATCGGGGATGGAGAGGTAGATTTGGGTATCATCCACATAGAGACGGTAGATGAATCCATGGGAGCAAATGAGTTCTCCATGGGAGTGAGTGTAGATGGAGACAAACCTTGAGGGATCCCAACCACTGGGGGTGGGATGCAGAGGAAGAGCCTGCAAAGGAGACTGAGGGTAAATGGAGGAAAGAGAAAAACAATTTTTCTCCCTACCTACCTGCAAACATCTTGCTAAATTAACAGCTTTTTTTCCAGTGTTTCAATAGTGTTTATTATATGACCAGCACTCTTCTAAGGCAAAGTATGCATATATTAATCAGGAACAGTCTCTGTTTTACATGGGGCTCACAGTCTAAGGAAGTCATGGGTTCAAATCCCAGCTCCACCAATTGTCAACTGTGTGACTTTGGGCAAGTAACTTAACTTCTCTGTGCCTCAGTTCCCTCATCTGTAAAACAGGGATTGAGACTGTAAGCCCCATGTGGGATAACATGATCACCTTGTAACCTCCCCAGTGCTTTGAACAGTGCTTGGCACATAGTAAGCACTTAACAAATGCCATCACTATTATTATTGTTATTATTAAGGGGGAGCCAGAAATAGTAATAAATCCCCATTGTACAGATGACAAAATGGAAGCACAGAGAACTTAAGTTGTTTGCCCAAGATCATAAAGCAAGCATGGGGCAAATCTGGGATTAGAACGTCTGTCCTCTGACTCCCAGGGTTCTGCTCTGTCTACTAGGCCATGTTGCTTTTGTAGCAGTCATTTGTTAGTACCTCAAGACAGGTTTTTCTGAGGGAGGTGGCCCTATTAATAATAATAATTATAATAATAATAGCATTTGTTAAGTGCTTACTATGTGCCAAGCACTGTTCTAAGTGCTGGGATACAAGATAATCAGGTTGTTCCATATGGGGCTCAGTCTTAATCCCCATTTTACAGATGAGGGAACTGAGGCATACAGAATAATAATAATAATAATAATAATAATAATAATAATAATGATGACATTTGTTAAGCGCTTACTATGTGCACAGCACTGTTCCAAGCGCTGGGGGGGATACAAGGTGATCAAGTTGTCCCACGCGGGGTTCACAGTCTTAATCCCCATTTTACAGATGAGGTAACTGAGGCTCAGAGCAGACGTGTGGTGGAGTAGGGATTCGAACCCATGACCTCTGACTCCAAAGCCCGTGCTCTTTCCACTGAGACACGCTGAAGTTAAGTGACTTGCCCAATGTCACACAACAAACAAGTGGTGTAGCTGGGATTAGAACCCATGACCTATAACTCCCAGGCCCATGATCTCTCCACTGAGCCAGGCTTCTTCTCATCATCATTAATAATAATGATGGTATTTACTATCTTATTTCTAACTCAGATAGCCTGAGACAGAACAGATGTTGTATATCTCTTTTACATACATAATAATGATAATGGCATTTATTAAGTGCTTACTATGTGCAAAGCACTGTTCTAAATGCTGGGGAGGTTACAAGGTAATCAGGTTGTCCCACAGGGGCTCACAGTCTTAATCCCCATTCTACAGATGAGGTAACTGAAGCACAGAGAAGTTAAGTGACTTGCCCAAAGTCACACAGCTGACAATTTGTGGAGCTGGGGTTTGAACCCAGGACCTCTGACTCCAAAGCCCATGCTCTTTCCACTGAGCCACACTGCTTCTCATATATGAGAAGTGATGTGCCCCAAGTTGCACAGCTGAAAGGTAGAGGAGCAGAACCTAGAACCCGAGATCTAGAACCTCCCAGGCCTGTACTCTTGCATGAGGTCATGCTGTCTCCCCCAAAATAGTCCATTATAGGTTGAAAACCATCCTTGTGATGTAAGGTTATCAAAATGCTAAAGTTACTTGATGCTTTAGGCTTATTTTACCCCTCTGCAAAAGGGAGATCTTCAAGCCCTTACCCCCTTTTGGTCACTTGGTATTCATATGGTTTTTGTTCACCAGTAACCATGCAGAGATTTGGGTTTAAGTCATCAAGAGAAGATCATATAGTCTTACACTATGCCCTGACAGGAATCCATACCCCTGTCAGAAATCATCAAAGTCTCCCAGGGCGTTCTGTAAGATTGAAGCAGTAACAGAGAATTAACTTCTAATCTTTGCACCCTCCCCTCTGGGACACAGTAGACATGGCTGGGTCATGGGACACACAGCCAGGTCTTCCTCCAGGCAGGTAGTCCTTTCAATGACACTTTCCATTTTTATCACCAAGATGAATTTGGTTGGAGGATTTCTTGGAAGAAATGTGTCTCTTTCCATTTGTAAATGGCACCTAATGACTTTCCTTTCCAGAATCACAGCAGACTCCTGACTGGTCTGCTGATAACTGGAGGACTGTACACCTCTGAGAGAGGAATTCTCGTGGGTAAGAAGACTGGTGGCCCTCTAGAATCCTCTATAACTAGATTTAGGGGAGAGGAGAGAGGCAGCCAAGAGCTTCTGAGTTTGTTTGTTTTTTAAGAAACTAGACTTCCTTGGTTGTTGCTTTTTCTTTCCCACTATGTCACATACACACTTGAGTACAATCGCCCTGGACTGCCCCCACTCCCAGTCATCACAGATCATGTGGTGCTAACTTGTAATCAATCAATCAATCACTGTATTTAATAAGCACTTACTGTTTGCTTAGTATTGTACTTAGTCCTTGAGAGAGTACAATATAACAACATAAGAGAATTGGTAGACAGATTCCCTGACGATAATGAGCTTACAGTTTTGAGGGGGAGACAGACCTGATTTATTAATATAAATAAATAAATTAGGATAGGTACATAATTACTGTGGGGCTGAGGCAGGGGTAAGTAAATAATAATAATAATAATTGTGGTATTTGTTACATACTTACTATGTAACGGGCACCGTACTAGGTGCTGGAGTGAATACTAGCAAATCTGGTTGGACATAGTCCCTGTCCTGCAGAATGCTCACAGCCTTGTTGCCCACTTTACAGATGATGTAACTAAGGCACAGAAAAGTGACTTACCCAAGGCCATACAGCAGACAAGTGGCAGAGTCAGGATTAGAACCTATAACCTTCTGGCTTCCAGGCCTGTGCTCTATCCACTATGCCATAAAGGGAGCAAACCCAAGTGCAAGGGTGACAAAAAAACAAGAATGAGGGAAAAGAAAATGAGGGCTTAGTCAAGGAAGGCCTCTGGGAGAAGTATCTGCTATAGGCCTATGAAAGTGGGTAGTGTGATAGACTGTAGGATATGAAGAGGGAGGGGGTTCAAGTCCACCAGCAGGATGAGGGTGAGAGGTCAGCAATGACATAGATGAGACAGAGGTATAGTGAGTAGGTTGGCATTAGAGCAGCAAAGTGTGAGGACTGGATTGTAAAAGGAGAACAGTGAGGTAAGGCAGGAGGAGCAAAGTGATTGAGTACTTTAAAGCTGATGGTAAGGAGTGTCTGATGCAGAAATGGATAGGCAACCAAAGGCAGTCTTTGAGGATTGACAAAATATGGCCTGAATGTTTCTGTACAAAAATAATCCAGGCAGCAGAGTGAAATATAGATTGGAGTTTAGAGAGACATTCATTCATTAATTCAATCGTATTTACTGAGCACTTACTGTGTGCAGAGCAGTGTACTAAGCACTTGGGAAGTACAAGTCGGCAACATGCAGAGAACAGGTCCCTACCCAACAATGGGCTCACAGTCTAGAAGGGGGAGACAGACAAATCAGGAAGTAGGGAGGTCTGCAAGGAGATTGATACAACAATCAAGACTGGATAGAGTAAGTGCTTGCATTAACATGGCAGCAGTTTGGATGGAGAGAACAATCTGTGACCTTTGGATACTTGGTACTCATCCTACCCCCAATCCAACAACACTTATGTACATATCTTTAAATTATATAAATTATTTATTTGTATTAATGTTTGTCTCCCCCTCTAGAACTCTCATACTATTAGATGATTATTTGTTAAGCGCTTACTATGTGCCAAGCACTGTTCTAAGTACTGGGGGAAATATAATCTAATCAGGTTGTCTTAATTCCCATTTTACAGATGAGGTAACTGAGGCACAGAGAAGTTAAGTGACTTGCTGAAAGTTACACAGCTGACAAGTGACGAAGCAGGGATTAGTACCCACAACCTCTGACCCCAAGCCCAAGCTCTTTCCATGAGGTCACGTTATGCTACCTGTCATTTATTTCAATGTCTGAATTGTAAATATCTTGTGGGCAGTGGGTGCCTTCTTACACTATTGAACTCTCCCAATCATTACTGCCATGCTTCACACCATGCCCAATAAATGTAACCCATTGTTACTGAGAATCCAAGGGTTCCCAAAATCCAAGGGTTCCCTGTGGATGGGTTTGGTATTAATTCTAAGAGCTGAATAATAAAGGACTCAAGATGCTGAGATTCTGTCTGGCCTAGTGAACAGAGTATGGGCCTGGGAATTAGAAAGACCTGGTTTCCAATCCCAGCTCTGCCACGTGTCTGCTTTGTTACCCTAGGCAAGTCACTTCATTCTCTGTGCCACAGTTACCTCATCTGCAAAATGGGATTAAGACGAGGAGCCCTTTGTGGCCTTGGTCTCTGTCCAACCTGATTAACCTGTACCTACCCCAGCACTTAGTATAGTGCCTGGCCCATAGTAAGTGCTTAACAATTACAATTGTGGGGTGGGAGGGGGAGTGGCAATTCCCTTTCCCAGGTACTTTTCGCTTGCACCTAGATTGCTGATAAATTTACAAAGCCCCCGGAAAAAGCCTATTTGTACCTGGAGTTCTTGCCCGAGTTAAGTGAATCTATGAATTATCCTAACTTTTCTTCCCAGAGGAGAAGGATCTTTTTATGACCATCTAAGGCTCAGATTTATAATGATGATGGAGTTCAGTCAAGGCATCGAGATGGATTGACAACCTTCATGGAAGTACTGATTAAAGAGCTGCTCGTTTGCACAGTGCCACTTGTATGCTTATGTCCCTGTCGATTCACATTCCTGCTGGGGCATCATTTCACAAAGGTGGGCAGACCCATTAAGAATCCTGCAAAGCATCTGGCCAGAAAGGGCAGTGAGACTGCAGTAGGTCCAAAAAGCAATCCTCTGAAAAACATCATGGCCTAGTGGGTAAAGTCTGGACCTGGGAGTCAGAAGGACCTGGGTTCTAATCTGGTCTCTGCCACTTGCCTGCCCCATGACCTTGGGCAAGTCACTTCACTTCTCTGGGCCTCCATTACCTCATCAGCAAAACGGGGATGAATTTGTACTTCCCAAGCGCTTAGTACAGTGCTCTGCACATAGTAAGCGCTCAATAAATACGGTTGATGATGATGACTGTGAGCCCTATGTGGAATAGGGACTGTGTCTAAAGCGATTATCTTGTATCTACCGCAGCACTTAGTACAGTGCCTGGAATACAGTAAACACATAATAAATGTCATAATTATTACAACTATTATTACTATTACTAGTAATATTAGTAGTAATAGTAGTTAGTAGTAGGAGTAATATTTTGTGGTATGCATGGCACTAGCACTGTACTCTGGTGTAAATGGGTTCTAATGGCAAAAACCCTTGGCTTTCACATTGTGTTCTTATTCTAACTTAAATCAGTCAGTCAGTCAGTCGGTCATTCAAATGGATTGACTGAGCACTTACTATTTGCACGGTACTGTCCCAGGCGCTTGGGAGAGTACTCAGATTGGACGTAGTCCTTGTTCCACATGAGGCTCACGGACTTAATCCCATTTTACATACGTGACATCTGAGGCATAGAGAAGCTATGTGACTTGCCCAATGTCACACAGCAGATAAGTGGCAGAGCCGGGATTAGAACCAACATCCTCTGACTTCAGGCCTGTGCTCAGGTTCAGTACAACACACTGCTTCACTAAATGGAAACCTTAAAGCCTAACTAAATATAGAAGGGTCATTCCATCTAGCCTTATAGCCCATGACACCTGAGTAAAATGGGAATGTACTTGCTCAGATCATCACAAATTTCCTTTTATTGCTCCAAACCAGTCAAGCCCTTTTGAGTATTAAGATAAGCACTAGGAAGGTCACATTCGTAACGTGTGTTTTCCTGTTTTACTCATTTTGCCAACAGAACAAAGTGAAAAGTGTAATTTTAATTGTGAAGAAGACAACTTTGTAACAAATAGAAAATATTAACAAAGTTTCTGTTTGTTTCAAGCTCACCTCCCTGGCAGATTGGGGCCTCTATCAGCAAAAAAGGACTCAAAGGGAAATTTCATTGTGGCTCCTGGAAGAATGTCCAGAATTAAGGGGCTGGTCCAAGTATAAAATGTTCCACTCTATCCCAGTGACTCTTGAACGCCTTACAATTCTACGACAGAAGAACAGAGGAAAAGGGTACAGAAAGAGATGAGGGCAAGGACTGAGGAGAGCTGAACCCGATGCTGTGGCCTCGATCCAACTTTGCTTCTAATGAGGATTCCTCAAAATCTGGGAGAATACTAAACATAAGTTCTCTAGGCCTCTGGTTGCCTTGCTATCCAAGTCCTGGCCTGAGGGCGCAAAGTCTCCCACTTACTGCCTCCTTGGACTGATCTCAGGGTCTACAGATGCCTAACTTCACCGGGTTCTTTTCAATACTGGAGGGTGGAGAAGCTGCATGATCAAGTGCAAGGCAGGCCCAGGGTTTCAATGCTAGATAAATACGAGGGCAATACCATCCCATCTGCCCCTGATATTAAACTGACGACAGAAACTAGGGCCCCAGAGTATCTGGTGGGGTCACCAGGCTCAGGTGTGAGTGGTTTCTACACATACTGTGCTATTTACAGTTGACGGCCACGGCAAGCAACTTGTCTTTCTCCCGGAGCTCTTCGCGGAGCTTGGCTTCTGTGATCCGCAGTTGGTGGATGCTGGCCTTCATCTCCTTCATCTTCACCTCCATTAAAGCCAGGATGTCCCGTTGCTCGTTGAGCTTATGCAGTAACTCTTCCTCCGTTGTATACGAAGATAGCGAGTATGAATGGTCAGAAGTCATGTGCAGGAAGCCTTCCTCTCCCTCTATCATCAGTCGGACTCCAGCCACTGAACAATTAGCCTCAATGGTGTTGATCGATGAATGACCCAGTTCCAGCCCAGTTTCAGGGGCACGGTCAAATGCCATGAATCCCATCTGCCCAGTTATTTCTGCGGACTTTTTGGTGCCACCCATTAGCAGGAGTGGTGCTGCGGGAGTATGGCTGTCTTCCACAGCTGTCTGCCGAGTTAGTAGATTGGCTGCTGGGATAGAAACCAAGGGTTGCAGCTGAGGTTGCTGCGGCTGCTTCTGCCTTTGCCTTCTGCTCGGGGAGGTCCTGGAAGACCGGGACCCCTCAGGCGCAGGCTGGCAAGTGGCCTTACGCTCATTGACACCGCGCAGAGGGAAAATGGTGGGTATCCGCACTGTGTAAGTTTTACGGCCGCCCTGGAAATGGACACTGCACAGGCGATGGCCCGTGGTAGGCTGGAAGGTAGAAAAGCAGCCATTAACACCTGCACGGGAAACGTTCTTAAGCCAAAGTCGTCGCAACTCGGCGTCTTTGGGAAAAGTATAGAAGTGTAGCGCCTTGTCCCTATGTGAATTATTGTAGCAGCCCGGCACGCAGCAGGTGAAGCCCGGCATCGCAGTGGTCTGGATAGATTGTCCACCCAGGTTTCCTTCTGTCCTGAGGATAAAACCGCGGCACCAGCCTCCAGAGAATAGCTTCGATAATCTGAACCCGTCGGCCCCACCTGCTGTTCCCGGCGCCACGGGCTCCGGGAGAGGAAGACTGAGCACCGTACAATGCCTCACAACCCCCGTTTCCGCTTTACTGCTATTTGCATCCGGATCAGCTTCTGGTGAGAAAGAGTGACCCCGCGTCACTTGGCGTGACTGAACTTCCTGGGCTTCCGCCTCGTTTTTCTGGATTTCGGTTTACGGTGTGTTGATGACGCGTGATTCTTTGAGGTGATCGCATTAAGCAACGGTTTATGGAGTCGCTTTTCTAGACCTTCGCAAAGTGTATATTATCGGGTCTCCGGACCTCCCGAGTTGGGGGTGGTGTCGGGGGAGGGGGAGGCGGGACTTGGAGCCTAAAAGTCATGTGATACCATGCAGGCCGCCAGGGGCTCTTCCACTCTGCCTGTCAGAGCAGTACTGCCTGCGGCCGGAGCCCGGTAGGGAGGAGGTAGGTATCCGTGAGACCGGCTAAGGCCATAGAGGAAGAGTTTCGCTCTGGAGATAAAATGAAAGGATAAATGGGGTGGGAGTGGACAGGCGGGGAGGGAAATTATAATCCGGGTAGCTGAGTGAAGTATAGACTGAAGCGCGGAGAGACAGGAGGATGCAAGCATGACTCTAATCTGCCTTTTAAACCAGCTCTGGCTTCAGCACAAAAAGTTGTGCCGTTTTAGCACATTTGCACAAAAAGCAGTTTTGTTTTAATAATCTATTAATCATTTTGAAGATCTGACTCACCCCACCTTGGGCAACCTCAAGGCCGGGTTGTTTGTGAGAAAGAATAGACAAATAATCCAAGTATGACTTTCCACCACTTTCAGTTTTTGAGAATTAATTGCTAGGAAAGCGCCTGCCTTGGCCTCCTTCCGAAGCACCAGTCAAACATCAGTTTTGTGATGAGTACTGCCAGCGCATTGGAGATGATGGCCACAATTTATAATGGCCTACTTAAATATTATAAATTAGAGAGAACTTTTTTTCCAGATCCGTTCATTGTTCATTCATTCAATCGTATTTATTGAGCGCTTACTGTGTGCACAGCACTGTACTAAGCACTTGGGAAGTACAACTCAGCAACGTATAGAGATGGTCCCTACACAACAATGGGCTTACAGTCTAGAAGGGAGAGACAGACAACAAAACAAAACATCTAGACAGGTGTCAAAGTTGTCAAAATAAATATATAGCTATATGCACATCATTAATAGAGTAATGAATATGTACAAATATATACAAGGCTGTATGTCAGGAGGGTGATGGAGAGGGGAGGAGGAGAGGAAAATGGGGACTCAGTCTGGGAAGGTCTCCTGGAGGAGGTGAGCTCTCAGTAGGACTTTGAAGGGAGGAAGAGAGCTAGTTTGGTGGATGTGTGCAGGGAGGGCATTCCAGGTCAGGGGAAGGACATGGGCCAGGGGTCGAGAACAGGTGAGAACGAGGCCTAGTGAGGAGGTTAGCAGTGGCAGAGGAGTGGAGGGTGCAGAGTGGAGGGTGTAAAAGGAGAGAAGGGAGTTGTGGTAGGAAGGGTGAGGTGATGGAGAGCCTTGAAGCCGAGAGTGAGGAGTTTTTGCTTGATTCGAAGGTTGACAGGCAACTACTGGAGATTTTTGAGGAGGGGAGTGACATGTCCAGAATGTTTCTGTACAAAGATAATCCAGGTAGCTGAGTGAAGTATAGACTGAAGCAGGGAGAGACAGGAGGATGGGAAATAAAACCACCTACTTTCATGCATGACTTTAATGTGTCTTTCATTCATTCATTCATTTATTCAATCATATTTATTGAGTGCTTACTGTGTGCAGAGTACTGTACTAAATGCTCGAGAAATACAAGTTGGCATCATATAGAGACGGTCCCTACCCAACAGAGGGCTTACAGTCTAGAAGGGGGAGACAGACAACAAAACAAAACATATTAACAAAATAAAATAAATAGAATAAATATGTACAAGTAAAATAAATAAATACATAAAGTAATAAGTATGTACAAACATATACATATATACAGGTGCTGTGGGGAGGGGAAGGAGGTAAGGTGGGGGGATGGGGTAGGGGAGGAGGGGGAGAGTATCCTAAAGGCTCCTAGGTAAAGGTGAATGTAAACATACTGTATGAATACTGATAATACCGAGTCACCCTTTGGCCTCACAATAAGGACCAAGGTTGGCTCTGACTCAAAGTGCCAAAGTTCTCATACTTCAATATCAAACTATCACATCCATGTATCGGGGGTTCAAATGCTTCACTCTACTGTCAAAAAATACTAAGCCTCAGAGCAAAACACTAAGTCTGAAGAATACACAGTGCTTTCGCCAAACCCATCAAAACATCCACACAAGACAAACATTGTTCCCCCAAAAATAATATATTTCCAATAACAGCCTCCACTGGATCTCAAATGTAGCACTGTAATTTCAAAACTGCATTTACCAACCCTATTAGAGTGTATTCTCCCAAGTGCTTAGCCCAGTGCTCTGCACACAAGTGCTCAATAAATACCACTGAATGATGGGCAGATGTGTCAGAGCTATAATCTGTAGTATCTATGTGATTTTCTCCCATCACTGGATTCCTTTTCATGCTGTTGCTCATCTGGGAGGAAGTGATGGAGGGAGAAAGGGACAAGTCAAGGAAACAACTGCCTTATAAATCAATCAATCAATCAATCAATAGTATTTATTGAGCGCTTATTGTGTGCTAAGTGCTTGGGAAGTACAAGGTGGCAACATATAGAGACAGTCCCTTCCCAACAGTGGGCTCACAGTCTAGAAGGGGGAGATAGAGAACAAAACCAAACATATTAACAAAATAAAATAAATAGAATAGATATGTACAAGTTAAATGAATAAATAAATAAATAGAGTAATAAATATGAACAAACATATATACATATATACAGGTGCTGTGGGGAATGGAAGGAGGTAAGACGGGGGGGGATGGAGAGGGGGACGAGGGGGAGAGGAGGAAGGGGCTCAGTCTGGGAAGGCCTCCTGGAGGAGATGAGCTCTCAGAAGGGCAGTGGGAAGCTCTCGCACTCCCCCAGACTCACCAGAAAAGGAGGAGGTGTCGGTATCCTTCTCGCCCCCCAATGTCGCTTTCGCACTATCCCTCCTCCTCCTTCCCTTTCCTTCCCTTCCTTTGAAGCCCACATTATTCGCCTCTACCACCCCCTCCAGATTCTTGTAGCCATCATCTACCGCCCTCCTGGCCCCACTTCCAACTTCTTTAACGACTTTGACCCCTTCCTCACCTTCCTTCTCTCCTTCTCCATGCCCACTCTGATCCTTGGAGACTTCAATAGCCACATGGATATCCCTAACGACTCCTCTGCCACCTGCCTTCTATCTCTCCTTGACGCTGCCAACCTCTTCCTCCACCTCACCTCACCCACTCACCAACTTGGTCATACCCTCGACCTCATCATCCCCTACTGCTGCACTGTGTCCACACTCACCAACTCTGAAATCCCTCTCTCTGATCATAATCTTCTCACCTGCGTCCTCTCTCACACTCCTTCCCCCTGTAAATCCGTATTACTCCCTCACAGAGATCTCCGCTCTCTTGACCCCACCCATCTTTCGGGGCGCCTCACACCCCACCTCGCCTCCCTCTCCTCTCTACCCAGTCTTGATGATCAGATTACTGCTCTCAACTCTACCCTTTCTACTCAGCTAGACTCACTCGCTCCCCTTTCCCTTCGCCGCTCTCGTACCACTAACCCACAGCCCTGGATCACTGCCACTGTCTGCCTCCTTCGCTCTTATGCTCGAGCTGCCAAACGCTGCTGGCGAAAGTCTAAACACCATGCCAACCTCGTTCACTTCAAGTTTATCCTTTCCTGCCTTAACTCAGCCCTCTCTTCTGCCAGACAAAACTATTTCTCCTCCATTATTGACACCCATGCCGATCACCCCCGCCACCTCTTCCGTACATTCAACTCCCTTCTTAGGCCCCCGGTTCCTCCCCCTCCTCCTTCCCTCACCCCCAACGATCTGGCCTCCTACTTCATTAACAAAATTAAATCCATCAGGTCCAACCTCCCCAAAGTCACTTCCCCCACTTCTCCAACCCCCCGGCTCTCAACACTCTCCGCTACAATCCCATCCTTCCCAGCAGTATCCTCAGAGGAGCTCTCCTCCCTCCTCTCAAGTGCTACTCCGGCCACCTGTGCTTCTGACCCCATTCCCTCTCATCTCATGAAATCTCTCGCTCGATCCCTTCTCCCCTCCTTAACTTCCATCTTCAACCGCTGACTCTCCACTGGTTCCTTCCCCTCTGCCTTCAAACATGCCCATGTCTCTCCCATACTAAAAAAACCCTCTCTTGACCCCACCTCACCTTCTAGTTATCACCCCATATCCCTCCTACCAGTTCTTTCCAAACTCCTTGAATGAGTTGTCTACACGCACTGCCTAGAATTCCTCAACAACAACTCTGTCCTCGACCCCCTCCAGTCTGGCTTCCGTCCCCTACATTCCACGGAAACTGCCCTCTCAAAGGTCACCAATGACCGCCTGCCTGCCAAATCCAACGGCTCATACTCTGTCCTAATCCTCCTCGATCTCTCAGCTGCCTTCAACACTGAGGACAACCCCCTTCTCCTCAACACGCTATCTGACCTTGGCTTCACAGACTCCGTCCTCTCCTGGTTCTCCTCTTATCTCTCTGATCGCTCTTTCTCAGTCTCTTTTACAGGCTCCTCCTCCCCCTCCCATCCTCTTACTGTGGGGGTTCCCCAAGGTTCAGTACTTGGTCCCCTTCTGTTCTCAATCTACACGCACTCCCTTGGTGACCTCATTCGCTCCCACGGCTTCCATTATCATCTCTACGCTGATGACACCCAGATCTACATCTCTGCCCCTGCTCTCTCCCCCTCCCTCCGGGCTCGCATCTCCTCCTGCCTTCAGGACATCTCCACCTGGATGTCTGCCCGCCACCTAAAGCTCAACATGTCGAAGACTGAACTTCTCATCTTCCCTCCCAAACCTTGCCCTCTCCCTGACTTTCCCATCTCTGTTGACGGCACTACCATCCTTCCCGTCTCACAAGCCCGCAACCTTGGTGTCATCCTCGACTCCGCTCTCTCATTCACCCCTCACATCCAAGCCGTCACCAAAACCTGCCGGTCTCAGCTCCGCAACATTGCCAAGATCCGCCCTTTCCTCTCCATCCATACCGCTACCCTGCTCGTTCAAGCTCTCATCCTATCCCGTCTGGACTACTGCATCAGCTTTCTCTCTGATCTCCCGTCCTCGTGTCTCTCTCCACTTCAATCCATACTTCATGCTGCTGCCCGGATTATCTTTGTCCAGAAACGCTCTGGGCATAGTACTCCCCTCCTCAATAATCTCCAGTGGCTACCAATCAATCTGCGCATCAGGCAGAAACTCCTCACCCTGGGCTTCAAGGCTCTCCATCACCTCGCCCCCTCTTACCTCACCTCCCTTCTCTCCCTCTACAGCCCAGCCCGCACCCTCCGCTCCTCCGCCGCTAATCTCCTCACCGTACCTCGTTCTCGCCTGTCCCGCCATCGACCCCCGGCCCACGTCATCCCCCGGGCCTGGAATGCCCTCCCTCTGCCCATCCGCCAAGCTGGCTCTCTTCCTCCCTTCAAGGCCCTGCTGAGAGCTCCCCTCCTCCAGGAGGCCTTCCCAGACTGAGCCCCTTCCTTCCTCTCCCCCTCGTCCCCCTCTCCATCCCCCCCATCTTACCTCCTTCCCTTCCCCACAGCACCTGTATATATGTATATATGTTTGTACATATTTATTACTCTATTTATTTCTTTATTTTACTTCTACATATCTATTCTATTTATTTTATTTTGTTAGTATGTTTGGTTTTTCTTCTCTGTCTCCCCCTTTTAGACTGTGAGCCCAATGTTGGGTAGGGACTGTTTCTATATGTTGCCAATTTGTACTTCCCAAGCGCTTAGTACAGTGCTCTGCCCATAGTAAGTGCTCAATAAATATGATTGATTGATTGATTGATTGATTGATTAATTCTCTACTTGAGCCCCTGCAGTCTGGCTTCTGCCCCCTCCATTACATGGAAACGGTCCCCTTCTTCCTTCCCTCTTCCTTCTCTACCCCCCACTCTTTTTTTTATTTTAAACTTCTTTTGTTAAGTGCTCACTATGTGCCAGGCACTGTTCTGAGCGCTGGGTAGAGGTAGATACAAGGTAATCGGGTTGGATGCAGCCCGTGCCCTAGATGGGGCTCACAGTCTTACTCCCTGTTTTACAGAGAAGGGAACTGAAGCACAGAGAATTGAAGTGACTTTCCCAAGGTCACAAGGCAGACAGATGGTGGAGGCAGGATTAGAATCATTCATTCATTCAGTCAGTCAGCCAGTGAGTCGTATTTATTGAGCGCTTACTGTGCGCAGAGCACTGTACTAAGTGCTTGGAAAGTACAATTCAGGAACAGATAGAGACAGTCCCTACCCAACAACCGGCTCACAGTCTAGAAGGGGGGGAGACAGACAACGAAACAAAACAAGTAGACAGGCATCAATATAAGTAAATAGAATTATAGATATATATGCATCATAGTAAATGCATATATAGTAAATATGAAAAATTTTCATATTTAAGTATTTATAGTATATAAATATATACATATATAGTAAAATTCACTATATAGTAAATAGTGAATAGTAAGTATGTAAATACATACACAAGTGCTGGGGGGCGAGGGGGTAGAGCAGAGGGAGGGAGTCGGGGTGATGGGGAGTGGAGGGAGGAGCAGAGGAAAAGGGAGGCTCAGTCTGGGAAGGCCTCCTGGAGGAGGTGAGCTTTCAGTAGGGCTTTGAAGAGGGGAAGTGTGCTAGTTTGGCAGATGTGAGGAGGGAGGGCATCCCAGGCCAGGGGTAGGATGTGGGCCAGGGGTCGATGGTGGGACAGGCGAGAATGAGGCACAGTGAGCGGCAGCAGAGGAGCGGAGTGTGCGGGCTGGGCTGTAGAAGGAGAGAAGGGAGGTGAGGTAGGAGGGGGCAAGGTGATGGAGAGCATTGAAGCCAAGTCCTTCTGACCTCAGGCCCTTGTTCTATTCATTAGGCGACACTGCTTCTCTGTCCCCTGTCTCTGTCTCCCCCACATCCCCTATCTCTTGCCCCTATTGACCTTCTTCCCTCCCTAACCTCTGTCTTCAACTGTTTGCTTTCCAGTGGCTTTTCTCCTCACTGCTTTCAAACTTGCTCATATTTCCCCTTTCCAAAAAAACCCCTCCTTTGATCCCACGGCTCCCTCCTGTTAATAATATTAATAATAATAATAACGGTATTATTAAGTGCTTACTGTGTGTCAAGCCCTGTTCCAAGCGCGGGGGTAGATACAAGGTTGTATTAGGTTGCCCCACAGAGGGTTCACGGTCTTAATCCTCATTTTACAGATGAGTTAACTGAAGCACAGAGAAGTGAAGTGATTTGCCCAGGGTCACACAGCAGACAAGTTGTGGAGCCGGGATCAGAACCCGCCAACACCTTGATTGATTGAAAAAATCGAAACCAAAATAGATTCAGCTTTGTTTGGAGTATCCTCGACGTGTTTCCTTCCTTTTTCTCTGCCTTCGTATTTTTTAGGGGTCTCGGCGAAAAGCAGCATGGCTTAGTGGATAGAGTATGGGCCTGGGAGGCAGAAGGACCTGAGTCCTAATCCCGGCTACTGTGTGGACTCGGGCAAGTCACTTAAATTCTCTGGGCCTCAGTTACCTCATCGCTGAAGTGGGGATTAAGAATGTGAGCCCGATGTGGGACAGAGACTGAGTCCAACCTGATTAACTTGTATCTACCTCAGCGCTTAGAACAGTGCTTGGCGCGTAGTAAGCGCTTAACAAGTACCATAATAGTAATGATAAAAATGACGTCTCCCCCCCCTCCAGGAAGATAGACTGTGAGCCCATTGTTGGGTAGGGACCGTCTCTATATGTTGCCAACTTGTACTTCCCAAGCGCTTAGTACAGTGCTCTGCACACACTATGCACACAATAAAATATGATTGAATGAATGAATTAGGTTCAGCTCAGTTTGGGTGGTAGAGGATCTATTAAGAATTTTTATTCTGAGCTTTCTTTGATGGAAACAATGTGAAACTCAAGAGAAGTTTTGCGATTCATTTTCATTTTTTCAGACAGCTTTATATAACCGTCTATTTACATAATTTTGCCTTAAGCATTTAGGTTCCCTTTATTGGGAAAGAATAGGTAAATTCTTCTTCCCCGGGGTATTTTTTTAAGTAAACGTCCCTCTCTTGGATAGCACATCTCAGTGAAAAATATTCATCTCCTTTCTCCCCACCCTATGTCACCACCTCCTGCTGACACTTTAACCAGCTACCTTGACTTCTCATTCCCTAGAGCAATTAGGAATTCACCTAGTTTCTCCATCATGACACTTAACGTAGATATCTTTAAACTCCATTAGTGCTCCCAGAATATTTATTTATTTTCGGTCCTGTCCCGTCTACCAGAGTGCAAACTCCTTGGGCACTAACTCTGTTGTATTCGTCCAAGCACAAAATAATGCATTCTTTCACTCGTATTTATTGAGCACTGTACTAAGCGCTTAAAAAAAAAAGAATCAGGTTGTCCCTTCGGGGGGCTCACAGTCTTAATCCCCATTTTACAGATGAGGGAACTGAGGCCCAGAGAAGTGAAGTGACTTGGCCAAAGTCACACAGCTGACAATTGGCAGAGCCGGGTTTCGAACTCATGACCCCTGACTCCAAAGCCCGTGCTCTTTCCACTGAGCCACGCTGCTTCTCTACTGAGCCACGCTCAGTAGAGCATGCTCAATAATGCTCAATAAATACGAGTGACTGATTTACTGGTATAAGCAAGTGATCCAAAATTTAGCCCATTTGACAGGAACGAAACAATTGTTCTTGGTAACAGTTATAATGTATGTATACCTTTTTAATCCATTTCCAAGAAGTAATTTCTGATTTTTTTTAATGTCTTGGCCAGGAGAGTAATAACATGGTGGTGCCAGCCATGCAACTGGCAAGCAAGATTCCAGACATGTCTGTGCAGCTTTGGTCTTCAGCTCTGCTGAGAGGTGAGTTAAGCAACAGCATGGCTGAACAACCTAGTATGTGAAACTTTATCTTTAGGAATACCAGGAGTAACAGGAGAAATAAATACCTGATTGCATTCTCTGCAAGTTCCTAGGTAGAGCAATTGAAAATGGCAGCAGTACTGCTGATAAGTGATCCTTTTGAAGGACCTGGGAATAGAACTTTCCCAGCCTAACTGACCAAAGCTGAGTGAGTCTGATTTTATACTGCATTCTCAAACCCCCATTGCAGAACTCTCCCCAGAGTAAAACCTCAAAAATAGGAAGAAATGGGGAAAAAAAGACCCTCTGGGGGATTGTCTGTATTTCTCCCCTTTCCCTAAACTTTCATTTGGATATTTAAGCTCCAGAGGCATGAGATCAATTTTGAAGGTGAGAACTGTAAATAATGGGTGGAATGGAACTTTATTGGGTGAGTTGGAAATTTCTGCTCCACTGACAAATTTTTGTTTTTTACCCATTTTTATCTGGGGACTAAATGTCATGCTAAGAGAAATGGCATTCTCTTATTCCACCAGTGAAGTACAGATGCTTCTAAATTTATCACAGTAATCTCTGAACCATAGTTTATTGACATGAGTTACATGGTTGTCCGTCTGCTCAGTGTCCATTTTCTTTATCCAGCTTTCTCTCTGGAACTCATTTTTGCCATTACATATCTTGCATTCCAATTTATCTTGCATTATTTAAGAATTTGTTTAGTTATCGTCACTTTTTTTTCTTTCAGGTTTTATGTTCTTTTATCTTGATTTTTTCCAAAAACTGATTAAAAGCCATAGTAATACAGACTGCCTTAGAATCCAGGAGCTATTATAGCCTGGATTTTAAATCCCTTCCATTTGGTGACATGTATCCTGAGTCTTTTGGCAAAACCTAGAATCAAAGCTTGGCCTAGAGCATGGACCTGGGAGTCAGCAAGATCTGGGTTATAGTCCTAGCTCCACCACTTGTCTGCTTTTTGACCTTGGGCAAGTCACTTAACCTTTCTGTACCTCACATGCCTCAACCGTAAAATTGGGATTAAGACTGTGAGCCCCATCTAGGATATGGACTCTGTCCAAAACGATTAGCTTGTATCTATCCCAGTGGTTTGTACAGTGGCTGAAAAAAAAAAATTAGACGGTGCATTAGGAGGTAGACCAAACTTGAAGTCATCTTCCACTCCCTTCTGCGTCACCCTGACTCTCTCCTGACTTTGCTGTCCCCCACCTCCCCGCCCCACAGCACTATATCTGCAATTTATTTTATTTATATTGATGTATGTTTACTTGTACTGATGTCTGTCTGCCCCGCGCTAGACCGTGAGCTCATTGTGGGCAGGGGATTGTCTCTCTCTATTGCTCCGTTGTACTTCTCCAGGTGTTTAGTACAAAGCTCTGCACACAGTAAGTGCTCAATAAATACGATTGATTGAATGAATGAGTGAATTAATGAATGTTTAATTTCCACTTTAATTCATTCATCCTTCTCTTTCCTCCTACTTTTTTAAAAAAGTAAATCATTATTCCAACAGTAGAGCATATTTTGCAGTTTGCTCCATTTTGACTATTATTATCATCATTGTTAGGGTACTACGCGTCAAGTCCTATTCTAGGCATTGGGGTAGACATAAGATAATCAGGTAGGTCACAGACCTTGATCTGAATGGGTCTCACAGTCTAAGCAGGAGGGAGAAGAGGTATTGAGTCCCTATTTTACAGATGAGGAAACTGAGGCACAGAGAAGTAAAGTGAAGGGATTTTCCCAAGGTCACAGAGTAGGCAAATGCCAGAGCTGGAAGTAGTACCTAGATCTAACTCTTGACTCCCAGGTCTGTGCTCTTTCCCCTAAGCCATGCTGCTCCATTGCTATAGATTGGACCTACTCCATTTTGAATTATATTAAATTCTGTGCTTTCAGCATTTCTTTGTGTCTTTGCCTTCAAGACCTAAGTAAAGCTTGTGGGAATGCAATGGATGCACATGAAGCCTCTCAGCTTCATCAGAACTTCTCTCAGCAGCTTCTCCAAGATCATATTGAAGCGTGTAGCCTTCCAGAGCACAACCTTATTACGGTATGAAGACTCAGTCTTTTTTAAGCAGTATATTTATTTATTATATTATTATTATTGAGATATGTTTCCTGTGAAGTAAAATTTTGGGTTCTAAAGTCTTTCTTTTTCCTTGACATAAATACATTTTTGTCCTATTCTGCTTTTCAGTGGACAGATGGACCTCCTCCTGTACAGTTTCAGGCTCAGAATGGAACTACTACCAGCTTGGCCAGCCTCTTGTGAAAGAGGAATTCAGCCAAAGCATTGGGGAAAGGAGAATTGAAAGAAGGGGAAGAAAAAAACCATGTAATTTCTCAGGTAGTAAAAGCACTGTAGGAAAAATACAATATTCAAAAATACAAAAGTACAAAATACTATACGGCGTGTAGTCTTGTGCTCAGGAACCAAGAGCGTTTTTTAAGCTAGTTTTTACAATAATGCTTGGTATGTGTGCATGTGTTGCTGATTGTTATAAACATACCCGTCTTTTTTCACCTTTTAAGTTCCTGTGTTATAACGTATCTCGGGATTGAGAACACTATTAGGAGGAAATAGGTGGTGAAATATCAGTTTAATAGGTTTGTTTTGATTAGAATGCTACCCTGTTCTTGATTAGTTAAGTTCTTCTTAGGTTAAAAGCAGTAGAGCAGACACCCTGTTATGTAATACCAGGGTAATGTATGTAATATGTAATAATAACTCAAGAAGCAAGAAGTTGTCATTCTCCCTTGATGTCCCTTAATTATATCATGCCAAATGGTAATAAAATTAATAATAATACTGATAGTTGTTATGTACTTACTACATGCCAAGCATTGTTCTAAGCACTAGGGTAGCTATAAGTTAATCAGGTTGGACACAGTCCTTGCCCCTCATGAAGCTCACAGTCTAAGCAGGAGGAATTAGGATTTAATTCCCATTTTCCAGCCGAGGTAACTGAGGCCCAGGGAAGTTGTGACTTTCCCAAGCTCCTACAGAAGTTAAGTGGTGAAGCCAGGATTAAAACCAGGTCCTCTAACTGCCAAGCCAGGGCTCTTTCCAGTACTTCTCTTAATGTCCAAATTCACACCTGCCTCACTTTTCCCTGCCTTTGACTGTCTCCTGGGAATGGTTGTGGGGATCGTTGGTGATCCTTCCCTTTCCCCTTACCTTCTATTTAACATTTCCTCCCAAAATATATGGCCACTGCCATGTCACTCCTCCAGAAGCCCCAAAGAAGCACAGCCATCCAGCCCCAACTCCAACACACCAGCAGTTCCAAAAACAGCCTGTTTCTGGGGTGCAAGCAAGATGGGGGAAGAGGTGGACGTGGACCAAATCCCAAGGGGAGTCATTTTAGAATTCTTCTGTGCTGCAGAGCTGGATAAATCAGATTATTCTGATGGTTTTGACACCTGTCTACTTGTTTTGTTTTGTTCAATCAATCAATCGTATTTATTGAGCGCTTACTGTGTGCAGAGCACTGTACTAAGCGCTTGGGAAGTACAAGTTGGCAACATACAGAGACGGTCCCTACCCAACAACGGGCTCACAATGTAGAAGGGGGAGACAGACAACAAAACAAAACATGTAGACAGGTGTCAAAATCGTCAGAACAAATAGAATTAAAGCTATATATACATCATTAACAAAATAAATAGAATAGTAAATATGTACAAGTAATATAGAGTAATAAATCTGTACAAATATATATAAAATAATCAGTCAATCGATCAATCGTATTTATTGAGCGCTTACTGTGTGCAGAGCACTGTACTAAGCACTTGGGAAGTACAAGTTGGCAACATATAGAGACAGTCTCTACCCAACAGTGGGCTCACAGTCTAGAAGGGGGAGACAGAGAACAAAACCAAACATATTAACAAAATAAAATGAATAGATATGTACAAGTAAAATAAATAAATAAATAAATAAATAAATAAATACATAAATACATAAATAGAGTAATAAATATGTACATACATATATACAGGTGCTGTGGGGAAGGGAAGGAGGTAAGACGGCGGGGATGGAGAGGGGGAGGAGGGGGAGAGGAAGGAGGGGGCTCACTCTGGGAAGGCCTCCTGGAGGAGGTGAGCTCTCAGTAGGACCTTGAAGGGAGGAAGAGAGCTAGCTTGGCGGATGGGCAGAGGGAGGGCATTCCAGGCCAGGGGGATGACGTGGGCCGGGGGTCGACGGCGGGACAGGCGAGAACGAGGCATGGTGAGGAGATTAGCAGCAGAGGAGCGGAGGGTGTGGGCTGGGCTGTAGGAGGTCAGCTGTGTGACTTTGGTCAGGTCACTGAGCCCCCAGACTGAGCCCCCGTCTTCCTCTCCCCGTTCCCCCCACCCCCCCCGCCTTACCTCCTTCCCCTCCCCACAGCACCTGTATATATGTATATATGTTTGTACATATTTATTACTCTATTTATTTATTTATTTTGCTTGTACATATTTATTCTATTTATTTTATTTTGTTAATATGTTTTGTTTTGTTGTCTGTCTCCCACTTCCAGACTGCATGCCCGCCGATGGGTAGGGACCGTCTCCACATGTTGCCTGTCTCCCCCTTCTAGACTGGGAGCCCTTTGTTGGGTTGTTGTTGTGTAGGGACCGTCTCTATATGTTGCCGACTTGTACTTCCCAAGCGCTTAGTACACTGCTCTTCACACAGTAAGAGCTCAATAAATACGATTGAATGAATGAATGAATGTCATGGCCTCTAAAATCCATCAATAGTTGAGCACTACAATGATAATAATGCTGTTTTTTAGTAATAATAGTGTCTGTTAAAAGCCTACTTGTAGCAAGCACTTTACTAAGCAATGGGGTAGATGGAAAACAACCTAATAGTAATTGTGATATTTAAAGAGCTTACTATATGCCAAGAACTGTGCTAAGCGGAGAGTAGACACAGGATAGTCAGGACGGACACAGTCCTCATCCCATATGGGGCTCAATCGAAAGGGGAGAGAAAACAGGTATTTAATTCTGAGTTTACAGATGAGGAAGTTGAGGCACAGAGAAGTTAAGGGACTTGACCAAGGTCAAACAACAAGGAAATGGTGGATCCAGAATTAGAACCCAAGGCCCCTTGGCTCCCACTTCAGGCTGCTTCTCATTGTACTAAGTACCCGGAAGAGTTCATTAGTAGGAAAAGACATAATCCTTGCCTTAAAAAGAGTCCCAAAACGGTGGGTGGAACACAATTCAGAGCCTGAGGTGGCCTGGTCAGGTTGTTAAACCTGCCGGTCTCCCCTCCGCAACATCGCCAAGGTCCACCCTTTCCTCTCCATCCAAACCGCTTCCTTGCTGGATCAATCAATCAATCAATCAATCAATCGTATTTATTGAGCGCTTACTGTGTGCAGAGCACTGTACTAAGTGCTTGGGAAGTACAAGTTGGCAACATATAGAGACAGTCCCTACCCAACAGTGGGCTCACAGTCTAAAAGGATCAGTCGCTCATCCTATCCCGACTGGAGGACTGCATCAGCCTCCTCTCTGATGTCCCATCCTCCTGTCTCTCCCCACTTCAATGTATACTTTGTGCTGCTGCCCGGATCATCTCTGTGCAAAAACGCTCTGGCCATGTTACTCCCCTCCTCAAAAATCTCCACTGGCTACCAATCAACCTACGCATCAGGCAAAAACTCCTCACTCCTGGCTTCAAGGCTCTCCATCACCTCGCCCCCTCCTACCTCACCTCCCTTCTCTCCTTCTACAGCCCAGCCCGCACCCTCCGCTCCTCTGCCGCTAACCTCCTCACTGTGCCTCGTTCTCGCCTGTCCCGCCGTCGACCCCCGGCCCACGTCCTCCCCCTGGCTTATAATGCCCTCCCTCTGCATGTCCGCCAAGCTAGCTCTCTTCCTCCCTTCAAAGCCCTACTGAGAGCTCACCTCCTCCAGGAGGCCTTCCCACACTAAGCGCTCTTTTTCCTCTCCTCCTCTCCATAGCCCCCCTCTGCCCTACCTCCTTCCCCTCCCCACAGCACTTGTATATATTTGTACATATTTACTACTCTATTTTATTAATGATGTGCATATAGCTATATTTATATTTATTCTAACGGTTTTGACACCTATCTACAAGTTTTGTTTTGTTGTCTGTCTCCCTCTTCTAGACTGTGAGCCCGTTGTTGGGACCATCCCTATATGGTGCTGACTTGTACTTCCCGAGCGCTTTATACTGTGCTCTGCACACAGTAAGCGCTCAATAAATGCAATTGAATGAATGCCTGTCCAGAGCGTTTCTGTACAAAGATAAACCAGGCAGCAGAGTGAAATATAGACTGAAGCGGGGAGGGACAGGAGGATGGGAGATCAGAAAGCAGGCTGGTGCAGGAATCCAGGCAGGATAGGATGAAAGATTGAACCATCAAGATAGTGGTCTGGATGGAGAGGAAAGGGTAGATCTTGGCGATGTTGTGGAGGTGAGACCGGCAGGTTATGGTGACGGACTGGATGTGTGCGGTGAATGAGAGAGCGGAGTCAAGGATGACACCAAGGTTGTGGTCTTGTGAGATGGGAAGGATTATTTCTCCGTATTGACCCGCATGCTCATTGCCCTCACCAGGTTTTCCAGATGTTTAATTCCTTCCTCAAGCAATTTGCCCATATCTTGCCCCTATAGTGACTTGACCATGATAGAGAACAGAAGGGGACCAAGAACTGTCCCTTGAGGAACCCCTACAGTAAGGGGATGGGAGGGGGAGGAGAAGCCCATGAAGGAGACTGCAAATGAACAGCCAGAGAAATAAGAGGAGAACCAGGATTCAGCAACAGATAGAGACAATCCCTACCCAACAATGGGCTCACAGTCTAGAAGGAGGAGACAGACAACAAAACAAAACAAAGTTATGATCTGTGTATGTCCTTCCTACCGTTCATCTCCAAACTCGAGCAAGTTGTCTACACCTGCTGTCTCATGTTCCTCCCCTCCAATTTTCTCTTTGATCCCCTTCAATCTGGCTTCCATCCCCTTCACTTCTCAAAAATAGTTCTCTCAAAGGTAACAAATGCTCTCCTTCTTGCCAAATCTATCTACTCCTACTCCATTCTAATTATCTTCAACATCTCAGCTGCCTTCAACACTGTTAAACCACTCCCTTGTCCTGGAAACCTTATCCAGCCTTGGCTTCAGTGACACTGTCCTCTCGTAGTTCTCTTTCTATCTTACTGGCCTCTCATTCTCAGTTTCTTTTTTTTTTTTTTTTGTATTTGTTAAACACGATGATGATGATGATGGCATTTGTTAAATGCTTACTATGTGCAAAGCACGGTTCTAAGCATTGTGGAAGATACAAGGTGATCAGGTTGTCCCACCTGGGGCTCGGTCTTAGTCCCCTGTTTACAGATGAGGTAACTGAGGCACAGAGAAGTTAAGTGACTTGCCCGAAGTCACACAGCTGACAAGCGGCCGAGCCGGGATTAGAATCCATGAACTCTGATTCCCAAGCCTGGGCTCTTTCCACTGAGCCATGCTGCTTCCCATGAAGCAGCACATACTTGCCATGTGCCAAGCACTATATTAAGCACTGGCTAGATAAAGCAAATTAGGTTGGACATAGTTCATGCCCTACATGGGGCTCACAGTCTCAATCTCTGTGTTAGAGATGAGGTAACTGAGGCACAGGGAAATTAAGTAACTTGCCAGAAGTCACAGAGCAGACAAGTGACAGAGTTGGAATTAAAACCTAGGTCCTTCCGACTCCCAGGCCTGTGCTTTATCTGCTAGGGCAAGCTGCTTCTCCTCCTCTGCCTCCCAGCCCCCAACTATGGGAGTCCCTCAAGGTTCAGTTCTGGGTCCCCTTTTATTCTTCACCTACACTCAGTTCTTTGGAGAACTCCCTTGCTCCCATGGCTTCATCTATGACCTCTAAACAGATGATACCCAAATCTATATACCCAGTCTGATTTGTAGCTGGGGAAACAGCATGGTTTAATGGATAGAGCACAGGCCTGGGAGTCAAAAGTTCATGGGTTCTAAGTCTGGTTCCACCACATGCCAGCTATTCATTCATTCATTCATTCAATCATATTTATTGAGTGCTTAGTGTGTGCAGAGCACTGTACTAAGCGCTTGGGAAGTACAAGTTGGCAACATATAGAGATGGTCCCTACCCAACAACTGGGGGAGACAAACAACGAAACAAAACATGTGACCTCAGTTACCTCATCTGTAAAATGGGGATTAAGAATGTGAGCCCTATGTGGCACAGGGACTATATACAACCTGACTACCTTGTATCTACCACAGTGCATAGTACAGGGCACGGCACATAGGGAACACGTAACAAGTACCATCATTATTATTATTATTATTATTATTATTATCATAATCATTAATATTATCTCCTTTTCTGCAGTCTTGTATTTCCTTCTGCCTTCAAGGCATCTCTAATTGGATGATCTCAAACTTAGTATGTACCGTCACTTAGCAGCTCTCCAACTACAACCCATCCCATACATTTCAGTCCTCTATGTACTCTCCTTCAGTACTCACTATGCTCACTGGAGGAAGATGGCCTGCAAAGGACACTGAGAATGAATGGCTAGAGAGATAGGAGGAGAACCAGGCGAGGACAGAGTCAATGAAGACAAGGTTGAGATAGGAGGAGAACCAGGCGAGGACAGCGTCAATGAAGACAAGGTTGAGATAGGAGGAGAACCAGGCGAGGACAGAGTCAATGAAGACAAGGTTGGTTAACGTTCCCAGGAGAGGAGAGTGATCCACTGTGTCAAAGGCAGCTGAGAGGTCGAGGAGGATTAGGATGGATTAGGAGCCGTTGGATTTGGCAAGAAGGAGATCATTGGTGACCTTTAGTCCCTTTCTACATTTCTTCTGTCTTTCTCCATGCCCACTTTGATCCGTGGGGACTTCAGTATCCATGTAGATGTTCCTGATGACCTTTCTGCTACCTGCCTTCTATCACTCCTCAACTCCGCTGACCTCCTGCTCCTCCCCCACCTCTGCCACTCACCAGCTTGGTCACACGCTCGATCTCATCATCCCTCATCGCTGAACAATCTCTACCTTCACCAACTCTGAAATCCCTCTACCTGACCACAATCTCTTCACTTTGCCTCCTCTCTCACACACCTTCTCCCCATAAATCTGTACTATTTCCCAACAGAGACCTACGATCCCTGGACCCTATCCAATTTTCTCAACTCATCATGCCCCACTTAGCATCCACACCCAAACAACCTTTCCGTGATGACCAAACTGATGCTCTCAACACCACCCTCTCTACTGAACTCAACTCACTCAGTCCCCTATCCCTTTATCGATCTTGTACCACTAACTCACAGTGCTGAATCACCAGCATAGGCCACCCCCTTCGGTCTGGTGCTCGAGCCACAGAACGCTACTGGTAGAAATCTAGATATCAGGCCAATTTTGTCCACTTCAAGTTTACTGTTGTGGGTTTTATCCTTATCAAGTTTATGCTTATGTGCTGCCCTCTCCTTTGCCTGGCAACAGTATTTCTCTACCCTTATTGACACTCGTGTCCATCGCCCTCACCAGTTGTTCCAGACATTTTTAACTCCCTCCCAAGTCCCCCCAGCCCCCCAGCTTCCTCCATCCCTTCCTCTCGGTGACCTGGCCACCTAATTTATTAAGAAAATTGACACCATCAGGTGTGAGCTCCTTAAAATTGCCCCTGCCCACTCTCAGTCCCTCCCTCATTCGGCCCCCCTCTCCAAATCTTCCATACTTCCCAGCAGTATCTCTACAGATCTCCTGCCTCCTCTCAATGCCACCCCTTTCACATGCACATCAGACCCCATTCCTTTGCACCTTATCAAAACTCTCACCCACTCCATTCCTTCCGCCCTAACAGCCATCTTCAACTATTCAGCTCTTCAGTGGCTTCTTCCTCACTGCTTTCAAACATGCCCATGTCTTCCCTATCTAAACAAAAAACTCCCTTGATCCCATGGCTCCCTCCAGTTATCACCGCATCTCCCGCCAACCATTCCTCTCCCAACTTCTTGAGCGAGTTGTCTACCCCCTCTGTCTCAAATTCCTCTCCTCCAGTTCTCTCCTTGACTACCTCCAATCTGGTTTCTGTCCCCGTCACTTCACAGAAACCACCCTGTCCTAGGTCACCAATGATCTTCTTGCCAAATCCAGCAGCCTCAACTCCGTCCAAATCCTCCTTGACCTCTCAGCTGCCTTCGACACTGTGGGCCACCTCTTCTCCTAGAAATGTGATCCAACCTTGTCTTCGCTGACTCTGTCCTCTCCTCTTTCTCCTCTTGTCTCTTTAGCTGTTCATTCTCAGTCCCCTTCTTGGGCTCCTTCTCTGCCTCCCAGCCATAAATGTGGGGGTCCCTCAGAGTTTTCTTCTGAAACACCTTCTATTCTCCATCTACACCCAATTCCTTGGAGAACTCATTCATTCCCATTGCTTCAACTACCGTCTTTGATGCGGATGATACCCAGCTCTACAATTCCAGCCCTGATCTCTCTCCCTCTCTCAAGCTGGGGGGGCAGTGTAGCTGAGGGGAAAGAGCCCGGACTTTGGAGTCAGAGGCCATGGGTTCAAATCCCAGCTCTGCCAAATGTCAGCTGTGTGACTTTGGGCAAGTCACTTTATTTCCCTGGGCCTCAGTTACCTCATCAGTAAAATGGGGATTGAGACCGTGAGCCCTCCGTGAGACAACTTGATCACCTTGAAACCTCCCCAGTGCTTAGACTAGTGCTTTGCACATAGTAAGTGCTTAATAAATGCTATTATCAATCAATCAATCAATCGTATTTATTGAGTGCTTACTGTGTGCAGAGCACTGTACTAAGCGCCTGGGAAGTGCAAGTTGGCAACATATAGAGACGGTCCTTACCCAACAGTGGGCTCACAGTCTAGAAGGCGGAGACAGAGAACAAAACCAAACATGTTAACAAAATAAAATAAATAGAATAGATATGTACAAGTAAAATAAATAAATAAATAGAGTAATAAATATGTACAAACATATATACATATATACAGGTGCTGTGGGGAAGGGAAGGAGGTAAGGCAGGGGGTATGGGGAGGGGGAGAGGAAGGAGGGGGCTCAGTCTGGGAAGGCCTCCTGGAGGAGGTGAGCTCTCAGGAGGGCCTTGAATGGAGGAAGAGAGCAGCTTATTATTATTATTATTATTATTATTATTATTATTTATTTATTTATTATTCTGTCACAACTTCTCTGTGCCTCAGTTACCTCATCTGTAAAATGGGGATTAAGACTGTGGGCCCCACATGGGACAACCTGATTACCTTGTATCTATCCCAGTGCTTAGAACAGTGTTTGGCACAAAGAAAGCACTTAAAAAATGCCATAATCATTATTATTATTCAAGACATCTCTAAAATGGGGATTAAGACTGTGAGCCCCCTGTGGGGCAACCTGATCACCCTGCAACCTCCCCAGCACTTAGAACAGTGCTTTGCATGTAGTGAGCACTTAATAAATGCTATTATTATTATTATTATTATTATTATTATTATTATTATTATTATTATTATTATTATTGTAGGTCCTCCCATCACCCCAGAGTTAACTTATACAAAACAAAGCTCCTTATCTTCCCAGCCAAACCCTGTCCTCCCCGTTACTTTCCCATTACTGTAGTTGGCACTACCATCCTTTCGGTCTCAAAGCTCGTAACCTTGCCATTATCCTGGACTTCTCTCTCTTGTTCAACTCACAGATTCAGTCGGTTCCACCTTCACAACCTTGCTAAAATCAGCCCTTTCCTTTCCATCCAAACTGCTACTTTGTTAGCACTTATCCTATGCTTTCTGGCTTACTGCATCAGCCTCCTTTCTTACCTCCCAGCCTCCTGTCTCTCCCCCCTGCAGTACAACTTCACTCTACTGCCTAGATCATTTTTCTATAAAAACGTGTCACCCCCCGCCCACCTCAAAACACTCCAGCTGTTGCCCATCCAACTCCATATCAAACCAAAGCTCCTCACATTGTTTTTAAAGCACTCCACTAACTCGCTCCCCTACCTCACCTCGCTGCCTTTTACAACCCATCCCACACACTTTGCTCCTCTAATGCTAACCTTCTCACTGTATCTCAATCTTGCCTGTCTCACCACTGACCCCTAGGCCATGACCTGCCTGGGGCCTGGAAGCCCTCCCTCCTCAAATCCAACAGACAATTACTTTCCCTCCCTTCGAAGCCTTATTGAAAGGCGCGTCTCCTACAAGATGCCTTCCCAGACTAAGCCACACTTTTAATCATCTCTTACTCCCTTCTGCATCACCCTGACTTCCTCTCTTTTATCTTCCCCTGTCCTGCCCCTGCAGCACTTATCTACGTATCTATAATTTTATTTATTTGTTTGGCTGGCTTTCTCCCCGCATCTAGCCAGTAAGCTTGTTGTGGGCAGGGAATATCACTGTTGTTTTTTTTTTGTTGTTGTTGAATTGTACTTTCCCAAGCATTTAGTACAGTGCTCTGCAAAGAGTAAGAGCTCAGTAAATACAATTGAATGAATGAATGAACTCCCTAACTAGGGGGAATCCCTCAAGTTTCAGTTCTGGGTCCCCTTCCATTCTCCATCTACACCCATTCCCTTGGAGAACTCATTCCCTCTCATGGCTTCAACTACCATTGGTGATCCCCAATTCTATGTCTCCAATCCTGATCTCTCTCCCTCTCTGCAGTCTTTCATTTCCTCCTACCTTCAAGACATTCATTCATTCATTCATTCAATCGTGTTTACTGAGCGCTTACTGCTTACTTAGTTTACTGCTTGTTGAGCGCTTACTGCAGAGGGCTGTACTAAGCACCTGGGAAGTACAAGTCGGCAACATATAGATACGGTCCCTACCCAACAACGGACTCACAGTGTAGAAGGGGGAGACAGACAACAAAAGAAGACATGTAGACAGGTGTCAAAATCGTCAGAACAAATAGAATTAAAGCTATTTGCACATCATTAACAAAATAAATAGAGTAGTAAATTTGTACAAGTAAAATAAATAGAGTAATAAATCTGTACAAATATATATATATATATATATATATATATATATATATATATATATATATATATATATATATATATATATATATATATACAAGTTCTGTGAAGAGGGGAAGGAGGTAGGGCAGGGGGCTGGGAAGGAGGAGAGGGAGGAGAGGGAAAGGACATCTCTACTTGGATGACCTCCCACCACCTCAAGCTTAACATGTCCAAAAAGACCTCCGTATCTTACCATCCAACACTGTCTTTTCCCTGACTTTCTCATCACTGCAGATGGCACCACCATTCTTCCCCTCTCACAAGCCTGTAACCTTGCAGTTATCCTTGACTCCTGTATCTCATTCAACCCACATAGTCAACCTGTCACTAAATCCTGTCAGTCTTACCTTCACCTGACTGCCCTTTCCTTTCCAATCAATCAATCAACCAATCAATCAATCAATCAATCATATTTATTGAGCGCTTACTGTGTGCAGAGCACTGTACTAAGTGCTTGGGAAGTACAAGTTGGCAACACATAGAGATGCAGGAGCAGAATAAAGTATGGATGGAAGTGGAGAGAGATAGGAGGCTGGGAAGTCAGCAAGAAGGCTGATACCGTAACCAAGGCAGGATAGGATAAGTGATTGTATTAATGTAGTAGCAGTTTGGATGGAGAGGAAAGGGTGGATTTTAGTGATGCTGTGAAGGTGGAACTGACGGGATTTAGTGATAGACTGAATATGTCTTTTACTTCCCAAGAGCTTAGTACAGTGCTCTGCACACAGTAAGCACTCAATAAATACAACTGAATGAATGAATGAATGTGGAATGAGAGAGAGATGTTAACGATAATGCCAAGGTTATAGGCTTGTGAGACAGGAAGGATGGTGCAGCTGCCTACAATAATGGAAAAATACGTGGGAGGACAGGGTTTTGGTGGAAAGACAAGGAGTTCTGTTTGAACACATTAGGGTTCAGGTGAAAGGAAGTCATTCAAAGTAGAGATGTCTTGAGCCAGAAGGAAATATGAGATTGCAGAGAGGGAGAGAGAAGACTGGAAATGTAGCTTTGGGTATCAACAGTACTGATGCGGTAGTTGAAGCCATCGGAGCAAGTGAGCTCTCTGAGGGAGAGGGTGTAGATGGAGCATAGAATTGTGATGGGGATTGGAATTTTAGATGGAGAATTGTCACTGTCACTCTTCTAACTTGCCAACTCATTTACATTCCTAAGAATCTGTCCTGCACACCAAACAGACCTCATACTCTATCTATGCTTTAGACTGAAGCTCACTGTGAGCAGGGAATGGGTCTTCCAACTCTGTTTTACTGTACGTCACTCTACCAAAAACATTCAAGCTTTGTTTCCACTTTCCTCAAGAACCTCCAGTGGTTGTCCACTGACCTCCTCATCAATAGCAACATCTTAACACTGGCTTTAAAATAACTCAATTATCTTACCCCCCTCCTACCTTATCTCTCTGACTTACGGTAACAACCAGCATGTTCACTTTGCTCCTTTAAAACCAACCTACTCAGTGTATCTCGATCTTGTCTACCTCACTGACGACCCTTCAACCCACGTCCTGCCTCTGGCGTGGAAACTCCTCCCTCTTCATTATCAACAGACCACCAGTCTCCCCACCTTCAAAGCTTTATTAAAAGCACATCTCCTCTAAGAGGCTTTCCCCAACTATGCCCTCCTTCCCTCTTCTTTCACTTCCTTCTGCATCACTCTTGCACTTGGATTTGTACTCTTTACTCATCCTGCACTCAGTTCCACAGCACTTGAGTGCATATTTGTAATTTGTTTATTTATATTAATGTCGGTCTCCCCGACTAGTCTGTAAGCTCATTACGAGCAGGGAACGTGTCTGCTAATTCTGCTGAATTGTATTCTCCTGATTGCTTATTACAGTGCTCTGTACTTAGTAAATGCTCAATACATCTCATTGATTGCTTGATTGATTTCTGTTATATTATACTTTCTTAAGTACTGAGAACAGTGGCTCTGCACACACTATGCTCTTAATAAACATGGTTGGTTGACGGATTGATTGTTTGCTTGATGACTGTCCCCAGGGAGCTTTACCAGATTTAAAACGGAAAAGAGGATATTTCTATCCAGATTATGGCAGTGGGGACTCTCATGCAGGTTTCTTCTTCCATGGTTTTCTCATTTTACCAAAAATCAAGGTAATTGAAAGGAACACTTGCTCTCCAGACCCTAGTACTTCAGCTAGGGAAATGGAAAAACCAGCCTGTTTACATCTGCAAAGCACTGAAGTAGACACCTGGGCACATATAACAAATAAGGGAAATGGTCCCTAGCCAACAAGAGACTACTTCTAGTACAGAAATACCTGTTTATCCATGAAGATCCCATTCTTTTTTTCTTTTTTTTTTTTTTTTATTTGAGCCTCTCACTCAATAGAGCACAAACTGGTTGAAGATACAATCTTCTTCCAACTGAAGAAAAATACTTGGAGGTACTTTATTCAGAGGCCCAAACTCTACACTTGTCACCCCCAAAATAATGAATGAGCAATATGTGTTGACGACTACACGGGGGCCAAGAGAAGCAGTGTGGTCTAAGTGAATGAAGCACAGCTGCGGGAGCCAGAAGACCTGAGTTCTACTCCCAGCTCCATCACTTGCCTGCTGTCACCTTGGGCAAGTGTCTTAACCTCTCCTGCTGTCACCTTGGGCAAGTGTCTTAACCTCTCCTGCTGTCACCTTGGGCAAGTGTCTTAACTTCTCCTGCTGTCACCTTGGGCGAGTGCCCCAGTTTTCTCAATTGCAAAATGGGGGTCACTACCTATTCTCCCTTCTACTTTGAGTGTGAGCCCCATAAGGAACAGGAACTATATCCAGACTGATTAACTTATACATAGTAAGTGCACAGCAAGCACTTAAATACCGTAAAATAACAAAAGAAACAAAAAACAACCCCTCCCACAAAAAAAAGAGGTAGAGTTTAGGGAAGTGGATTTTTCCCAAGGATGAGAAACACTATGTGAATGCATACCTTAATTTATCATAAACAAAAATCCTATATAAGTAGGCTGACCAAGATATGAACTGTCTATTTATAGAACTGCTGTTCAAAGGAGCAGTACTCAACAAACGCCTGATGTCTGAGAGTTCCAAGTCCACACTCAAGAAAATAGTAATGAAATACTGGGTGTTCAGTACACAAAACAATCAATCTAGTAAATGTGTAAGCAAGAATTTTTACACCCACCTCTTGCAATGCTGTAGCTTTGTGTCCTGTGACAAGTCGACACATGATAATGTGCTCCAATAAAATAACTTGGAAAGAAGATAATATAGGACTGCAGTCTAACACTGAAAGGGAAGGAAAGGAGATCAGTGACTCTAAATATAAAATATGTAGGCCATTCCAAAATGACCACAAATGGTGATTTAGCTGTAATTCTAAAGGGCGTTACTCGTTCTAATGAATTTTCTGATATTTATACACTGATATCACAGAAAACCAAAACATTTTTCTGGTGAAACAAAGAGTATATATATATATATATATATGTATATATATAAAAGTAAGTAAGATAAATCTGAATATATATATATATATATGTATATATATATATATATTCAGATTTATCTTACTTACTTTTCCGCTTTTCTAATTGCATAAGTGCTTTGTCTGTGTATTTCTGAGCCTTCTCCAAATAGCCTGCTTGCATTGAGTGCATTACTGTAACCTGACACATAAAAAACAACAGGTTTAAAACATAAAATTTCATTAATTGCCCTGTATGTGATTTGACAACCTGCAGGTGGTGTCTTATATATTCTTCTAAGTACTGTTGTGGTGGTGGTAGTAGTAGTATTAGTGGTGGTAGAAGTAGTAGTACTAACAATAGCTGTAATAGCAGTAATAGTAATAACCTCCAATGGGTCCCCATAAAACCTCTACATCAAAGAGAAACTCCTCACCATTGGCTCAATCAGCTTGTGTCCTCCTATCTCACCACACTGACCTACTACAGCCCAGTTGGCCCACTTCACTCCTCACTTGGCCCTGATCTGATCTATATCACCACTGACTCCTTTCCCACATCCTCCCTCTAGCCTGAAACCCCCTGCTCTTCCATATACACCAGACAATCCCTCTCCACAGGTTCAAAGTATTATTAGGGTCACATCTCCTTCCAAAGACCTTCCCCAATTAAGTCCTCTTTTCCCCTGCTCCCTCTCCCTTCTATGTCATCTCTGCATTTGGATCTATGAGATTTGGGCATTTGAGATATGCCTGCCCCCAACCTCACAGCACTTATGTAAATATTTTTAAATTATGTAATACAAATTGTTTATGTATATTAAGGTACATTCATGTAATTAACATCCAGACAGTAAGTACATTGTTGGCAGGGACTGTATCTGCCAACTCTGTTGCACTGTACTCTCCCAACTTGCTTAGTACAATGCTCAGCATACAGTAAGGTCTCAGTAGAAACCACTGGTTGATAGTAACAGTTGTAGTAGGACCTTCCCTGAACCTTTTCAGACCTTCCCTCCTCTTGCCCCATCCTTGACTCTCCCATCATACCCAGCAGTATCAAAGGATTGCTGGCCTCCTCCTAAAATCTAACCCCTGCTCCTATGCCTCTGGCCTAAATTCTTCACACTTTATTAGAATACTTGCCCCTTCCTTCTTTCTTTCCTAACTACCACCTCCAACCATTCACTCCACAATGCCTCCTTCCACACTGCTTTCAAACATGTCCACCACTCTCCCATCCTAAAAAACCCTCCTTTGATTCCCGGCACCTTCCATATTATCATCCCACCTCCCTCCTATAATTCCCCTCTAAACTACTTAAGTGAGTTGTCTACACTTTTTTTCTTTTTTACCTCCACTGCCTCTATTCCACTTCTTCCCCCGAATCTCCTGCAATCTGGGTTCTAACCCCTCCACTCCAAGGAAATGAATCTCTCTGAAGTCACCAGTACCCACTCTCTTGCCAAACCCAATGGCTATTACTGAATCCTAATCTTCCTCAACCTCGAAATTGCCTTCAGCACTTTGGACTACTCCATTCTCCTGAAGATGTTACCTAACGGTGGCTTCACTGAACTGTCCTCTCTTGGTTCTCCTTCTGTGTCTCTAAATGCTCAGTCTCAATCTCTATGAGAAGCAACATGGCTTAGTAGAAAGAGCAAGGGCTTGGGAGACAGAGGCCATAGGTTCTAATCCCGGCTCCAACACTTGTCAGCTGTGTGACTCTGGGCAAATCACTTCACTTCTCTGTGCCTCAGTTACCTCATCTGTAAAATGGGGATTATGTCTGTGAGTCCTTCATGGGACTACCTGATTACCTTGTATCTCTACCCCAGCGCTTAGAACAGTCAGTGCTTGACACATAGTAAGTGCTTAACAAATACCACTAGTATTATTATTATTATTATTATTATTATTGTTATTATTTCTCAGGTGCTGCCTCTGCCTCCCACCCTCATATTATCTGAGTACCTTCAAGGCTCAGACCTGGATTCCTTTCTATTCCCCAGCTACACCCACTCCTTTGGAGATTCACTCCCATGGCTTCAACTACCATTTCTATTTGGATGGTTCCTAAAACTACCTCTCCAGGTCTCACCTCCCACCATCTTTGCACACTTACGTTTCCTCCTGCCTTCAGGACACCTGTACTTGAATGTCCCACCAACACCTTATACTTAACATGTCCAAACCAGAACTCCTCATATTCCCATTCAAACCCAGGCCTCCCCTTGATTTTCTCATCACTATAGTCAGCGCCACAATTCTCCCTACTTCACACACCCATAACCATAAGGTTATTCTCAATTAATACATCCACCACATTCAGTCTGTCACCAAGTCCTGTCAGTCCTACCTCCACAGCATCTCTAGAATCCTTTCCTTCCTCTTCATCCATGATAATCCAAGCACTGATCCTTTCTTATCTAGACTACTGAATCAGCTTCCTAACTGACCTCCCTGCATCCTGTCTCTTTCCACTCCAGTCTACAGTTTACTCTGCTGTCCAAATGGTTTTCCTTAAAACACTTTAGTCTACAAATCCTCTCTCCTCAAGGACCTCGAGTGATTCTCCATCAGCCTCTACTTCAATCGATCAATCAATCGTATTTATTTAGTACTTACTATGTGAAGGGCACTGTAATAAGGACTCGGGAGAGTACACTATTACAGAGTTGGGAGACACATTCCTTGCCCCCAGTGAACTTATAGTCTAAAGGAGGAGACAGGCATTAAAATAAAAAAATAAATTACAGATATGTATGTAAGTGCTATAGGTAGGAGGGAGGGATGAATAGAGACTGCAAAACCAAGTGAGAGGGAAATGCTGAAGGGGATGGGAGATGAGGAAATGAGGACTTAGTTGGGGAAGGCCTCTTGGAGGTGATGTGCTTTAAATGAGGGTTTGCAGGTGGGGAGAGTTATCATCTGTCGAATATGAAGTGGAAGGGTGTTCCAGACCAGAGGCAGGATGTGGGAAAGAGGTCTGCAGTGAGGGAGATACACTGAGTAGACTGGCATTAAAGGAGTGGACTGGATCATAGTAGGAAACCAGGAAGGTGAAGTAGGAGGGGGCAAGGTGTTTGAGAAGCAGCGTGGCTAAGTGGCAGGAGCACAGGCTTGGGAGTCAGAGGATGTGGGCTTTAATCCCGCCTTCATCATTTGTTCATCATCATCATCATCATCAACCGTATTTATTGAGCGCTTACTATGTGCAGAGCACTGTACTAAGCGCTTGGGAAGTACAAATTGGCAACATATAAGAGACAGTCCCTACCCAACAGTGGGCTCACAGTCTAAAAGGGGGAAACAGAGAACAAAACCAAACATACTAACAAAATAAAATAAATAGAATAGATATGTACAAATAAAATAAATAAATAAATAAATAGAGTAATAAATATGTACAAACATATATACATATATACAGGTTCTGTGGGGAAGGGAAGGAGGTAAGATGGGGGGATGGAGAGAGGGACGAGGGGGAGAGGAAGGAAGGGGCTCAGTCTGGGAAGGCCTCCTGGAGGAGGTGAGCTCTCAGCAGGGCCTTGAAGGGAGGAAGAGAGCTAGCTTGGCGGATGGGCAGAAGGAGGGCATTCCAGGCCCGGGGGATGACGTGGGCCGGGGGTCGATGGCGGGACAGGCGAGAGCGAGGTACGGTGAGGAGATGAGCGGCGGAGGAGCGGAGGGTGCGGGCTGGGCTGTAGAAGGAGAGAAGGGAGGTGAGGTAGGAGGGGGCGAGGTGATGGACAGCCTTGAAGCCCAGGGTGAGGAGTTTCTGCCTGATGCGCAGATTGATTGGTAGCCACTGGAGATTTTTGAGGAGGGGAGTAATATGCCCGGAGCGTTTCTGGACAAAGATAATCCGGGCAGCAGCATGAAATATGGATTGAAGTGGAGAGAGACACGAGGATGGGAGATCAGAGAGAAGGCTGATGCAGTAGTCCAGACACGATAGGATGAGAGCTTGAATGAGCAGGGTAGTGGTTGGGATGGAGAGGAAAGGGCGGATCTTGGCAATGTTGTGGAGCTGAGACCGGCAGGTTTTGGTCACGGCTTGGATGTGAGGGGTTAATGAGAGAGCGGAGTCGAGGATGACAACAAGGTTGCGGGCTTGTGAGACGGGAAGGATGGTAGTGCCGTCAACAGAGATGGGAAAGTCAGGGAGAGGGCAAGGTTTGGGAGGGAAGACAAGGAGTTCAGTCTTCGACATGTTGAGCTTTAGGTGGCGGGCAGACATCCAGATGGAGATGTCCTGAAGGCAGGAGGAGATGCGAGCCTGGAGAGAGGGGGAGAGAGCAGGGGCAGAGATGTAGATCTGGGTGTCATCAGCATAGAGATGATAGTTGAAGCCGTGGGAGCGAATGAGGTCACCAAGGGAGTGCGTGTAGATCGAGAACAGAAGGGGACCAAGCACTGAACCTTGGGGAACGCCCACAGTAAGAGGACGGGAGGGGGAGGAGGAGCCTGCAAAAGAGACTGAGAAAGAATGACCGGAGAGGTAAGAGGAGAACTTACTGAAGGCTCACCTCCTCCAAGGGGCCTTCCAAGCCCCCCTTTTCCTCAGCTCCCCCTCCCCCGCATCGCCCTGACTCACTCCCTTTGCTCTACACCACCCGCCTCATAGCACTTGTATATATATATATATATATATATATATATATATATATATATATACACATCTGTAATTCTTTTTATTTATATCAATGCCTGTACTTGTTTTGATGTAAACAGGTTTACTTGTTTTGATGTGTATATTTCTCTGTATTTATACTGATGCTATGATGCCTGTTTACTTGTTTTGAAGTCTGTGTCCCTTCATCTAGATGGTAAGTCCACTGTGGGCAGTGGGCTTTATTGCAGTTCTCTTTATTCCTGAACTGCACAGTCCAGGAGCACACAGTAAGTGCTCAAGAAATAAAACTGGATGAATGAATGAGCTCAGCTTAATGGCCTGTGAGACAGGTGGTGCTGTCTACAATGATGGGAAAATCAGGTGGAGGCCAGGATTTGGGTGGGAAGACATGGATTTCTGTTTTGGACATGTTAAGTTTGAGGTGTCGGTGGGACATGTATATAAAGATGTCCAGAAAGCAGGGGTAAATGTAAGACTCCAGAGAAGAGTGAAGCTGGAGTGGGGGAATCATCTGCCAAGAAATGGTAACTGAATCCCTGGGAGTGAATACGTGGGTGTTGATGAAGAATGAAAGGGGAACCAGAACTGAGCTTTGAAGGACTCCCACAGCAGTGGAGGATTCCGCTGATAATGAGACTGATAATGAACGGCCAGAGAGATAGAATCAGACAGAAACTCCTTACTAGCAGCTGTAAGCTTAAGCTTCAAGCAGCTCTTCTCTCCTACTTCAACCCAGCTCAAACACTTGACACGTCCAATGCCAAACTACTAACTGTAATTCAATCTCTTGTCACTGACTGCTTGCCCATTTCCGCTCTCGGTCCTGGAACTCACGCCACCAGTGAAGGCTCTTTCCCAACTCACAGGCTGTGAAGTAGCCAGTATAGCAATTGGGTTCTTTCTATTCACACTCTCCTTCCCCTGATAATAATAACGATGGCATTTCTTAAGAGTTTTCTATGTGCCAAGCACTGTTCTAAGTGCTGGAAAAGACACAAGGTTATCAGGTTGTCCCACATGGGGCTAACAGTCTTAATCCCCATTTTACAGATGAGGTAACTGAAGCACAGAGAAGTTAAGTGACTTGCCCCAAGTCACACAGCTGACAGGTGGTGGAACTGGAATTAGAACCCATGACCTCTGACTCCCAAGCCCGTGGTCTTTCCACTAAGCCACGCTGCTTCTCATGCTGCCTGATGTGACCAGCAACATGTCCATTCTTATATGGGTTGCCCTCCTATTATTGGGAACCCTTCAAACAAGAACCCCTGCTCTGGGTTGGTGGAACACCAACACCTTCCTTCAGGGAGCTACAGTTTCACCCAAACCCTTACCCAGCCCAATTGCTTATGTAACATGCCCAAGAATTTTACAGCTGGACCCTTCTCGATTAAGAAGCACATCCTCATCAACATGGGCGTCATATGGGTCACCGATAATGAGGAATAATTCGGCACCATTTTTCCCCCTTAAGGTATACCACGTGCCCTGGGACAGGTAAACGAACTGGCCAATCTGAATGAGGAATCTGTTAACCTAACCAGCTAGAACCTGGAAGTACTGAATACAGAAATCCGCACCCTTCGACTCATGACCTTGCAGAACAGGATGGCTCTGGACCACCTCCTCATGGCCAATGGGGAGGCACGTGAGGCGTTACCAGCACAAAGTGCTGTATACTAGCTATTCTGGTCCACCAGCTACAGAGCCCCACAGCCTCAAAGGGCTCTAAGCAGTGGGACTGGCTCAAATTGGGCAACTGGGGCTTGGGAAACTTGGGACCCACATTACAGTTAATCCTTCATGTATTCCTGCTGTTGTTTCCCTTGTTTCGTATAATCCACTTAATTTTCTGCTGCTTGTCTCCATGTAGGAGCTACTTGAGATGGAAAAATAATCACACTCCCCCACTTACTTATACTAATTAACAGGGATCATTATGCCTGTGGGCACCAGGAGGAGTGAAGGGTGCAGTTTTTGTGCATCTCACAAAAATAACTTAAATTTAATGCCCTTTGGCATAACCCACAGTGGTCCAGGGAAGATGTCTTCGAAGAACAGAAGACAATGGAACCGTAACTTGTAGATTAGGGCCACTATGCAGAAGAAGCTCAATAGTAAGAAGAAGAATGATGGCATTTATTAAGCGCTTACTATGTGCAGAGCACTGTTCTAAGGTCTGGGGAGTTACAAGGTGATCAGGTTGTCCCATTTATTAAGCCTTTACTATGTGCAGAGCACTGTTCTAAGCTCTGGGGAGTTACAAGGTGATCAGGTTGTCCCACTGGGGGGCTCACAGTCTTAATCTCCATTTTACTGATGAGGTCACTAAGGCCCAGAGAAGTGAAGTGACTTGTCCAAAGTCACACAGCTGACAACTGGCGGAGCCGGGATTTGAACCAGTGACCTCTGACTCCAAAGCCCAGGCTCTTTCCACTGAGCCATGCTGCTTCTCAATGTAACAATCAACAAGCATAGTATAAAAGCTGGGGAGAACCCGATCAATAGAGTCCGGGTTGGAGGAGACCTTTTAACCAGGGATGTCCAAGCTAGTCTCGGCCCTCACTCAGCTGCTCACTGTTATCCTAAAGAATGACAGTGACAGCCTGAGCAAGAGACCTTTTAACTGGGGATGCTCGTGTTGGCCTTAAGCCTGTACTCAGACTGAATACCAACAGAGATTAACCATCCTTTGGTAGGAAATTCTCAATGCCCCTGGGCTGAGGGCTTAAACAGGGTTAGAGATCACATCACCACTGGGTTGAGGGCTTAACAGAAGCAAGATCTGCTGTGACTGAAGTTCTGTGCTTGCTAATGTTTTCTTACTGTGATACTGAATATTGTGGTTTGTTCCATCAGTGAAGCTGAGTCACGTATCGTCTTGTCCCTAGGAGGCCTTACTGGGACATAGCAACCCTTAATTCACCCCATCCTCAGCCCCAAAACACATATCTATATCCGTAATTATTTATATTCATTCCTGTCTTCCCTCTACACTGTAAACTTGTTTTAGCTGTGTCTACTTACTCTATTGTACTCTTCCACATGCTGTGGACGCAGTAAGTGAACTATGTAAAAACACTGCCTCTACTTTTCCTCTCACCGAATTCATCCTCTTTAACCACTAGTTCTCTAATGGCTCCTTCGCCTCCACTTTCAAAAGGCCCTCATATCGCCTATCCTAAACACAAAATGAAATGAAACAAAACAAACACCTCTTTCCACCCTTCTGCACTCTCTATTGCCCCATCTCCCTCCTATTATTCCAGTCCAGTCCAAACTCCACTAGACAACTTTTACCTGCTCTCATCACTTCCCGGACGTATCCCCTGAAATGTGGTATCCTCCCTCTCCACTGCACTGAAACTACCCACTTCAAGGTCACCAACAACCTCCTTGCCAAAATTACTACATTCTACTTTGCTGTAATTATCTTTGATTGCTCAGCGATCTTTGAATACCATAAATCACCTCCTTCTCCTGGAAACATTATCTTAGACAAGGGAGGGAAAAGGACAGGCAAAGAAAAAGGGAGAAAGAGAAAGGAGAAGGTACAAATGGCGAAGGGACTGATGCCAGGTGATAGTAGCTTCTTTTGTCCCTGCTCCACAGTTGTCCAAGTACTTGCTCCTCCTCTGCCTGGTCTCAGGCACCCTAAGGTATCCACTGGTGGTGGTTTTGGCCAAGGTTGGAGCCCCAAAAGTGTATTGCTGCAGGAATAACTCAGTTCTACTACTGAGTTTCATTACTTCCTACCGCTGCACTATCTCCACCCTCACCAACTCTGAAATCCGTCTCTCTGATCATAACCTTCTCACCTGCCTCCTCACTCACACTACTCTCCCCTGTAAATCTATACTACTACCTCACAGAGACCTCCGCTCTCAATCAATCAATCGTATTTGTTGAGCGCTTACTATGTGCACAGCACTGTACTAAGCGCTTGGGAAGTACAAGTTGGCAACATAAAGAGACAGTCCCTACCCAACAGTGGGCTCACAGTCTAGAAGGGGGAGACAGAGAACAAAACCAAACATACTAACAAAATAAAATGAATAGAATAGATATGCACAAGCAAAATAAATAAATAAATAAATAGAGTAATAAATATGTACAAACATATATACAAATACATACATATATATACATATATATGTATACATATATACACACACACATGCGTATATATATACATATATATGTATACATATATATACACATATATATAACTCCTCACCCTGGGCTTCAAGGCTGTCCATCACCTCGCCCCCCTCCTACCTCATCTCCCTTCTCTCCTTCTACAGCCCAGCCCGCACCCTCCGCTCCTCCGCCGCTAATCTCCTCACCGTACCTCGTTCTCGCCTGTCCCGCCATCGACCCCCGGCCCACGTCATCCCCCGGGCCTGGAATGCCCTCCCTCTGCCCATCCGCCAAGCTAGCTCTCTTCCTCCCTTCAAGGCCCTGCTGAGAGCTCACCTCCTCCAGGAGGCCTTCCCAGACTGAGCCCCTTCCTTCCTTTCCCCCTCGTCTCCCTCTCCATCCCCCCATCTTACCTCCTTCCCTTCCCCACAGTACCTGTATATATGTATACATGTTTGTACACATTTATTACTCTATTTATTTATTTATTTTACTTGTACATATCTATTCTATTTATTATATTTTGTTAGTATGTTTGGTTTTGTTCTCAGTCTCCCCCTTTTAGACCGTGAGCCCACTGTTGGGTAGGGACTGTCTCTATATATTGCCAATTTGTACTTCCCAAGCGCTTAGTACAGTGCTCTGCACATAGTAAGCGCTCAATAAATACGATTGATGATGATGATGATGATGATGATAGACAAGATAGATAGATAGACAAGACCGAGGTATAGTAAGAAGGTTAGTATTAGAGGAATGAAGTGTGTGTGCTGAGTTGTAGTAAGAGAGTAGTGAGGTAAGGGAGAAGGAAGGTAATAAAATGCTTAAAAGTCAAAGGTGAGGATTTTTTGATTGATGAAATGGTGGAGATTATTAAGCAGAGGGCAAACGTGGCCAGAACATTTTTGTAGAAAAATGATCCTGGCAGAAGAGGGAAGTATAGACTGGAGTGGGGAGAGACAGGAGGCTGGGAGGTCAGCAAGGAGGATAATAATGATGGCATTTATTAAGCTGCTTACTACGTGCAAACCACTGTTCTAGGCGCTAGGGAGGCTACAGGGTGATCAGGTTGTCCCACGGTGGGCTCACAGTCAATCCCCATTTTACAGCTGAGGTAACTGAGGCACAGAGAAGTTAAGTGACTTGCCCAAAGTCACACAGCTGACAACTGGTGGAGCCGGGATTTGAACCCATGACCACTGACTCCAAAGCCCGTGCTCTTTCCACTGAGCCATGCTGCTTCTCAATGATATAGTAATTAAGGCAGGGTAGGATAAGTGATTGGATTAATGTGGTAGAAGTTTGGATGGAAAGAAAGCCCTCTCTTGACCCCACCTCATCTTCTAGTTATCGCCCCATCTCCCTCCTACCATTCCTTTCCAAACTCCTTGAACGAGTCATCTACACGCGCTGCCTCGAATTCCTCAACACCAACTCTCTACTCGACCCCCTCCAGTCTGGCTTCCGTCCCCTACGTTCCACGGAAACTGCCCTCCCAAAGGTCACCAATGATCCCCTGCTTGCAAAATCCAACAGCTCATACTCTATCCTAATCCTCCGCGACCTCTCAGCTGCCTTCGACACTGTGGACCACCCCCGTCTCCTCAACACGCTATCCAACTTTGCCTTCAAAGACTCTGTCCTCTCCTGGTTCTCCTCTTATCTCTCCGGTCGTTCATTCTCAGTCTCTTTAGCAGGCTCCTCCTCCCCCTCCCATCCCCTTACTGTGGGGGTTCCTTAAGGTTCAGTTCTTGGTCCCCTTCTGTTCTCGATCTACACTCACTCCCTTGGTGAACTCATTCGCTCCCAAGGCTTCAACTATTAACTCTACACTGATGACACCCAAATCTACATCTCTGCCCCTGCTCTCTCCCCCTCCCTCCAGGCTCGCATCTCCTCCTGCCTTCAGGACATCTCCATCTGGATGTCTGCCCGCCACCTAAAACTCAACATGTCCAAGACTGAACTCCTTGTCTTCCCTCCCAAACCCTGCCCTTTCCCTGACTTTCCCATCTCTGTTGACGGCACTACCATCCTTCCCGTCTCACAGGCCCGCAAACTTGGTGTCATCCTTGACTCCGCTCTCTCGTTCACCCCTCACATCCAAGCCGTCACCAAAATCTGCCGGTCTCAGCTCCGCAACATTGCCAAGATCCGCCCTTTCCTCTCCATCCAAACCGCTACCCTGCTCGCTCAAGCTCTCATCCTATCCTGTCTGGACTACTATATCAGCCTGCTCTCCGATTTCCCATCCTCTTGTCTCTCCCCACTTCAATCCATACTTCACGGCGCTGCCCAGATTGTCTTTGTCCAGAAGCACTCTGGGCATGTTACTCCCGTCCTCAAAAATCTCCAGTGGCTACCAATCAACCTACGCATCAGGGAGAAACTCCTCACCCTGGGCTTCAAGGCTGTCCATCACCTCTCCCCCTCCTACCTCACCTCCCTTCTCTCCTTCTACAGCCCAGCCCACACCCTCCGCTCCTCTGCCGCTAGTCTCCTCACCGTGCCTCGCTCTCGCCTGTCCCGCCGTCGACCCCTGGCCCATGTCATCCCCCCAGGCCTGGAATGCCCTCCCTCCCCACATCCGCCAAGTCAGCTCTCTTCCTCCCTTCAAGGCCCTGCTGAGAGCTCACCTCCTCCAGGAGGCCTTCCCAGACTGAGCCCCCTCTTTCCTCTCCCCTTCCTCCCCTCTCCATCCCCCCCGCCTTAGTTGCTCCCCTTCCCCACAGCTCCTGTATATATGTATGTATGTTTGTACGTATTTATTACTCTAATTATTTATTTATTTTACTTGTACATATCTATTCTATTTATTTTATTTTGTGAATATGTTTGGTTTTTTTCTCTGTCTCCCCCTTCTAGACCGTGAGCCCACTGTTGGGTAGTCGTCTCTATATGTTGCCAACTTGTACTTCCCAAGCACTTAGTACAGTGCTCTGCACACAGTAAGTGCTCAATAAATATGATTGATTGATTGATTGATTGATTGGTTGATTGATTGATTGGAAAGGAAAGGGCAGTCAGGTGAAGGTAAGACTGACAGTAAGGGGATGGGAGGGGGAGGAGGAGCCTGCTAAAGAGACTGAGAATGAACGACCGGAGAGATAAGAGGAGAACCAGGAGAGGACAGAGTCTTTGAAGGCAAAGTTGGATAGCGTGTTGAGGAGACGGGGGTGGTCCACAGTGTCGAAGGCAGCTGAGAGGTCGCGGAGGATTAGGATAGAGTATGAGCTGTTGGATTTTGCAAGCAGGGGATCATTGGTGACCTTTGGGAGGGCAGTTTCCGTGGAACGTAGGGGACGGAAGCCAGACTGGAGGGGGTCGAGTAGAGAGTTGGTGTTGAGGAATTCGAGGCAGCGCGTGTAGATGACTCGTTCAAGGAGTTTGGAAAGGAATGGTAGGAGGGAGATGGGGCGATAACTAGAAGATGAGGTGGGGTCAAGAGAGGGCTTTTTTTCCATCCAAACTTCTACCACATTAATCCAATCACTTATCCTACCCTGCCTTAATTACTATATCATTGAGAAGCAGCATGGCTCAGTGGAAAGAGCACGGGCTTTGGAGTCAGTGGTCATGGGTTCAAATCCTGGCTCCGCCAATTGTCAGCTGTGTGACTTTGGGCAAGTCACTTAACTTCTCTGTGCCTCAGTTACCTCATCTGTAAAATGGGGATTGACTGTGAGCCCCCCGTGGGACAACCTGATCACCCTGTAGCCTCCCTAGCGCCTAGAACAGTGGTTTGCACGTAGTAAGCGCTTAATAAATGCCATCATTATTATCCTCCTTGCTGACCTCCCAGCCTCCTGTCTCTCCCCACTCCAGTCTATACTTCCCTCTTCTGCCAGGATCATTTTTCTACAAAAATGTTCTGGCCACGTTTGCCCTCTGCTTAATAATCTCCACCATTTCATCAATCAAAAAATCCTCACCTTTGACTTTTAAGCATTTTATTACCTTCCTTCTCCCTTACCTCACTACTCTCTTACTACAACTCAGCACACACACTTCATTCCTCTAATACTAACCTTCTTACTATACCTCGGTCTTGTCTATCTATCTATCTTGTCTATCATCATCATCATCATCATCATCAATCGTATTTATTGAGCGCTTACTATGTGCAGAGCACTGTACTAAGCGCTTGGGAAGTACAAATTGGCAATATATAGAGACAGTCCCTACCCAACAGTGGGCTCACGGTCTAAAAGGGGGAGACTGAGAACAAAACCAAACATACTAACAAAATATAATAAATAGAATAGATATGTACAAGTAAAATAAATAAATAAATAGAGTAATAAATGTGTACAAACATGTATACATATATACAGGTACTGTGGGGAAGGGAAGGAGGTAAGATGGGGGGATGGAGAGGGAGACGAGGGGGAAAGGAAGGAAGGGGCTCAGTCTGGGAAGGCCTCCTGGAGGAGGTGAGCTCTCAGCAGGGCCTTGAAGGGAGGAAGAGAGCTAGCTTGGCGGATGGGCAGAGGGAGGGCATTCCAGGCCCGGGGGATGACGTGGGCCGGGGGTCGATGGCGGGACAGGCGAGAACGAGGTACGGTGAGGAGATTAGCGGCGGAGGAGCGGAGGGTGCGGGCTGGGCTGTAGAAGGAGAGAAGGGAGATGAGGTAGGAGGGGGCGAGGTGATGGACAGCCTTGAAGCCCAGGGTGAGGAGTTATATATATGTGTATATATATGTATACATATATATGTATATATATACGCATGTGTGTGTGTATATATGTATACATATATATGTATATATATGTATGTATTTGTATATATGTTTGTACATATTTATTACTCTATTTATTTATTTATTTATTTTGCTTGTGCATATCTATTCTATTCATTTTATTTTGTTAGTATGTTTGGTTTTGTTCTCTGTCTCCCCCTTCTAGACTGTGAGCCCACTGTTGGGTAGGGACTGTCTCTTTATGTTGCCAACTTGTACTTCCCAAGCGCTTAGTACAGTGCTGTGCACATAGTAAGCGCTCAACAAATACGATTGATTGATTGAGAGCGGAGGTCTCTGTGAGGTAGTAGTATAGATTTACAGGGGAGAGTAGTGTGAGTGAGGAGGCAGGTGAGAAGGTTATGATCAGAGAGACGGATTTCAGAGTTGGTGAGGGTGGAGATAGTGCAGCGGTAGGAAGTAATGAAACTCAGTAGTAGAACTGAGTTATTCCTGCAGCAATACACTTTTGGGGCTCCAACCTTGGCCAAAACCACCACCAGTGGATACCTTAGGGTGCCTGAGACCAGGCAGAGGAGGAGCAAGTACTTGGACAACTGTGGAGCAGGGACAAAAGAAGCTACTATCACCTGGCATCAGTCCCTTCGCCATTTGTACCTTCTCCTTTCTCTTTCTCCCTTTTTCTTTGCCTGTCCTTTTCCCTCCCTTGTCTAAGATAATGTTTCCAGGAGAAGGAGGTGATTTATGGTATTCAAAGATCGCTGAGCAATCAAAGATAATTACAGCAAAGTAGAATGTAGTAATTTTGGCAAGGAGGTTGTTGGTGACCTTGAAGTGGGTAGTTTCAGTGCAGTGGAGAGGGAGGATACCACATTTCAGGGGATACGTCCGGGAAGTGATGAGAGCAGGTAAAAGTTGTCTAGTGGAGTTTGGACTGGACTGGAATAATAGGAGGGAGATGGGGCAATAGAGAGTGCAGAAGGGTGGAAAGAGGTGTTTGTTTTGTTTCATTTCATTTTGTGTTTAGGATAGGCGATATGAGGGCCTTTTGAAAGTGGAGGCGAAGGAGCCATTAGAGAACTAGTGGTTAAAGAGGATGAATTCGGTGAGAGGAAAAGTAGAGGCAGTGTTTTTACATAGTTCACTTACTGCGTCCACAGCATGTGGAAGAGTACAATAGAGTAAGTAGACACAGCTAAAACAAGTTTACAGTGTAGAGGGAAGACAGGAATGAATATAAATAATTAC